>NW_024037073.1:18625686-19225686 GCF_015706575.1 Patiria miniata | reverse complement strand
AGCAGGATACATTGCCGTTTGGAGTGCAGCCAACTGACCAACTCCAAGCATCGGTGGCAGGAGTGGAACAATCAACTACCGCTCAGGAGGAATCGCAAAGTAACAATCGAACCACAAACCCGTTGACATGGAAACAACAGCAAGGGTGGCTGGATCAAAGTCAACCATCAGATGTCCCCTTAAAACCCTTAACATCTATGTCTGATGTAAGTCTTTATCTTTGTGGCAATGGGGATGTGTTTTGAAAGGGGAAGTAGAGCAAGGGTTGAAAAGGTCATTGTGAATTGAAACAAGTACCAAGTGGTATAACACACTGTCAACAGCCAATGTGGCCCATCTATGCCGGAATTTATCTCTAGTTTCAGTAGCATGAAATGACTGAGAATATTTCTACTCACCCTGGATGGGATGCCAGTCCATCGCAGGTCACTCTATCCCAAGCTAATGCTGGTACCCATTTGTACTTTTGGGTGGAGAGAGGCAAGTGGGGGTGAAGTGGCTTGCCCAAGGACAACATATGACCAGCAGCTGGATTTGTATCCCTGACCCTTTGATCATGAGTCATGAACCTTTAACCACTAGGCCACCCTCCCAAAAATTGGGGAAAAAAAACATTGTTAAATGTCTACTACGTCTGGTTCAAAGTTTGTTCGGGAATGTGGTTATGTTGGGAAGGGTTTCAGGTGACGGTTATTTCATTTTGCAACTCTGTTATATTTGCTTTGTTTTTTAGGCCCAGCCGGCGGAGATAGCGCCTGCTCCTCTGGCTCCGTCCAGCTCCAGCAACACTGGCGGGCTCCCTGGTAATGCTGCGCTGCAGACACAAGGTAGTTATTCCCTAAACCGACACTATTCTTGGAGTAGAAAGGCAGAATCATGCTCACCCAACTCAATTCAACGAGGTGCAACACAGGTGCACAAATCTGTGGTACTTGTTGCATTGAGCATTCAACAGTTGTGCGATTGCCAGTTATGCTGATCCCATTGAAAAATGTCAAAGTTGGATTCTGTATGTTGCTGACAGCCGAAGACTCTTCATCAGACTCTGAAAGTGTTTGGTCTGGGGTAGTTGACCAAAGAGATTATGTTTATACACCCAGCAGGCATGACACTCTCACAACTGTTGAGGTGTCTAGCCATATTTAACATTATTTACAATAGAACAATTTACATTACAAAAGAAAGTCTTGTCAGCAAACATCCTGTGTTATATGCACTACGCAGTACATCATGCGAAAAAGTTCATGTCGCCAAACTGCTCTCTTTTTGCTCTAGTCTAAAACAAGATTGAACTTGACATTTGAAAAACTTTTGACTCGGTCAAGTGGTACTTTGAATTACCAGGGTGTCCCAAAAAACAACCAGTCAAAGCCCCCTCTTTGTCACAGCTTAAAAAAAAAATACATCACAAATATAGATACATATTAAGAGAGTATACTTCATTACCTTTTCAACAATGAAGAAATATTTTCATTTAGGTAAATATATGTTGAGTTATGGCCAATTCAAAACTGCTTTTTCCATGGCGACTGACATTTTATTGCTGCAATAAGAACATGGGCCGAAGCTTGCATTCGTGAAAGAGTGTACCAAGTAGAGGCAGAGCAGCACAGTAAGAAGTTAACCAAACAGTCCTATTCAGGACTACCATGTCTTCCAAAAAGAGATATTAGGCCAAACAAAAAATAGTCGGTCTCTGGTCAGACCGAAGTTCTGGAATTGATGCTGCGACGCGGCTTTTTTTTTTTTTTTTTTTTTTTGTGGCTTTTTTTTTTTCAAGCTTGAACAAGTAGGGTACTATTTTGCTTTTTTGTGTCCTCATTATACATTGGTGTCCTCCATAATTTGTCTTGGTGCCCTTTATCATTTGTCTTGGTGCATTTTTTTTCCCCATTCCTTGGTGCTCCTTGGTACAGAAATTTGAGAAGGTGCGGCAATAGAGGGCGATGTTGTACCGCTGTCGATTTACGCACATGATAATTATGTACCATGGCAACTGTCTGTTTATGTTCCCATTGGTCTGTTAAATTGGCATTTTGTGAGGCAGTCGCATTTGGAAAACGTAGTGAAAAGGTTACTGTAGTACACAGGCGAAGGCTGATTGTACAGTTTTGACAATAAATCATAATGCAATAAAACGTGAAGGTGTCATTTGCAATGAAAATGTTGAGTGTCACCATAAAATTACAAACGGTCTGAATCATGGAGGAAGGTCATAATTAAGTTTCAGTGTTGGACTCTTCAACAAACGTAAACTTGAACTTCTTACAATTTGCGAGACCGTCTGCAAGGAAAAAGTCGATTCAACTTTTATTCAAGTTGGTTCAACCATCTAGTATATATAAGAGCAAGTTTTACTCGGCCTCCGAGAAATGTTTGCTCCTGAAAGGATCCGAGGCCGTGGCTTCACGTCCGTGGAAAAATGTGGAGGGTGTCTTCCGCCGGGTCGGACACTTTTTCGTCTATTTTTTTTGTGACTGCGTTTAAGATCGCGATATTTGAAGCAATGCATCGATCCTTCGTTGATCCCAAACAGGCCCCCAAATTATAACGCGACACTGAATTATACGTGGCGGGCAGCGAACTCACAACGATCAGCCTTGGTGGATGCATGTAGCTATAAACACATGATGGAAGCAACAGAGCGCAGGGGCGGCAAGCGAAGCATATGAAAGAATAGGGACACTTGGTGGCCACGCACCATGGACAAAAAATATTTTGCCAAGGTCACCCCATGCTACTGTTTGGTGAACACTTTTGCAGAACAGCCGAGTAGAACACGTAAACGCAACCCCTACGTCGAAGCCGCTGACCTCGCACAGTCTAGACACGCAGAAAAAGCCATCACAGGGGACGGCCAGGCAGTCAAAGTTAAAGATTAATAGATCTTTGAAAATTAATATAAAATCAACCGTGAGAGACCTGAACTTGACGTTTGCAGGGATCAATAGAATAATCCAGGGTCTTAATTTTTATATATTATGTGCAAAATCATGTGACCCTTCCTTCTGGTTGAAACCGGAATTGCCTTGTAATTTAAAATTGGTGAAAGATGTGCTATGGCTAAGTTGTATAGTTATAGATGGAAATTGATGTGACGTCATCATGCCGTCATTACGTCACATGTGACGTCATAATTCAAAGCCCTATGGGAATGTAATCACATATTATATGCCACCAGTTATTATCAACAGAACTACACATTCTTCGTGGATGGAACTTGTACTTCAAACTTTACATGTCACATGTCACAAAAAATACCGAAACAGCCCTGTGTTTGTCCACAAACATAAGTCTAGTTCAATTTGCCCTTTGCCTAGACTTGGCGCAAGTCTGGGTTTTGATTGGTCTGTTCCTGTACCGGTACTATGCAGTCCTTGTAGCACATACACGTCAAATACTCATTAAAAAAATTGTGCACATTGTTTGTGTTTTTTTTTCATGGAACTTACTGTTCCCAAAATATAATAATAGAAACTGCATCGATTATTTTTTTTTTGAACTTTTATTTTTGTTATTGTTTTTGTACAGATTCCTCTGTCCTGGCGCCTGAATCCTCAACTGGAGCCTTGGCATCTTTGCCTGGAGTAAGTATTTTTTTTTCTTTTTTTCTTTTTATGTTTCCAGTACTTTAATTTGGGCTGATTTTTGTGTCGCCCTAACAAAGTTTCGGGAGACACTTATCAATAATGACCGTTCGCTGACTCAGCGGAGCTCGCGAACTAAATTTAGTCCTTAGTTACTGGCCAGCTGTGAGCCCTCCAGTCTCATTTGCATGGTATAACAATGGCCATTGTTATTCTAATTTGATATGACGGCTGAGTCAGCAGAGTTTGGTTCGCTGAGTAAGCGTACCTGCCGTTGCTCTGGTATCTCCATGCTTCATTGGTCACGGTATATAATTATAGCCTACAACATTTTAAGTTACGGTGGTTGAAGAGCAAGGCGTAACGTTCCCCACGGCCTTCTCGAACGTATTTCGTTCATTTGATTCCATTTTGATCTTATTCAAAATGTCATCAGCTTTTTTTTTTTTTTTTTTTTTGACCCTATTTTCTTTCGGCATTAGAATTTACATTGCCGAAAGTTAGTTTCTACATTGAATTGTCTCGACTTTGCAACATTTCGATTTGATCACCAAATTTCGTTGAGCGGTATTGGTCACTTTTTCATCATGTAATTATTATTTAGATATAATTCCATGCACGTAGAAAGTAAAACACTTGATGCTACGAAAGAAAAATTACCAGATGTCTAGAAAACGTGGAACTGCGGAATATATTCTAATGGTCATAAAAATATTTAGCTTTCCGTGGAATGCCAAGTTAACTTCCAAAATCACGTCTCGTGATTGTGTGAAACAAGAAGGTGTGTTAAGGATCGCGCTAGTATATATAGAGTGGACAGTTATTGCCCAGCGAATTCACTTTTCAACACCATTAGGACGACATAAAGACATTCTGTAGGAAATCAAATAAATGTCTGACCCATTTGACTGAGTGGTTTATTATACATGTGCATTATGTAGGCTAAAACAAATATTCCTTCATTTTAGGGGCCTTTTTGTTTTGTTTGTAGACGATTTTCTGTGAAGTGAAATCGTATAGTATTTTTTCTGTAAAAAAAAATCAATCTGAAATTGTTGTGAATCATTATTCCTTCCAATTAAATTGTAGAATGTTGCATATTGTTGTATTACGATCGTAGTAATATTGGAAATATCGATAGACCATACGGTGTTTTTACTATCTATGAGCCTAGCAGATATGCACATATATATTGTTCAGAAATAATGAATATGTACGACAGCCAACACATGCGTCACGATTGTCTTGGTGATACTGTTACTGTGGAAATGCCTTGCCCAATCCACGCGAACTAATTCAACCCACATGATATTTTGGGCGGTCTTCCAGACTGTTATCATTAGCTTCATTGGTGGATGAATCTCGCCGTCAAATTGACCTACCTGTCTGTTTTGCGACAGGAACGAGTTCCCACGCTCATTTCTGGCGATGAGCCAAACCGGCTATAGAATTGGCGCACCCGGCTGAAGGCTCGTTGATAGAGTTGCAAGCGGTTGTTTGCTGTACACAACTTTGGTTGTCTGCGCTTCAGATGGTTGACCATAATGGTGCATTTTGACACTGCATGCTAGCAATGACTTCAACGTAACGTTGTTGTTGTCGGCGGTGTCCATAGTTGTGTGCATTCTGTTTAAAATATTTCTTCTTTTTTTTCGCAAGGAGCACTGACTTTTATTCTGCTAAATTCCGTTGGATTGTTTCATTGTTCCGGGTAATTTTGCAATGGGAGGGGGGTTGGCATTTTTCTCATGTTTTGTTTAATTTGCTTAATAATTTTTTTTGCTAATTCTTATCTGGTTTTTATTTTATTAAGGTGATTTGATGTCTTCTTACTTTCAAAGAAACTTCTTAATTTTTAATCTGGATATCCACAATAATTGAGTATTTGGATTGTTTCTTTTTTATTTTGGTGGGGGGATCTTTTACCTTCTTTTCAGCTGACCATTTTTTTGGTTTATTTTCATCTTGGTTTATCTCATCCTGGTAGTTTTATGTTAATTGTGGGGATAATCCTAACCTTCTGTTATGTTTAACAGGGACATTTATAACTTTTTATCGTTTATACCTCTGACAGTTTAAATATATTTTTTTTGTGGAATTGGAAAGGGGACCGAGAGTAAGACGCAGACTTGAGCGAAATGGTGACTTATACACGCCGACTAATACAGAATACAATTTTCAAAATGAAAATGCACTGCGATTTGGATTGGGACGAGTACTTCCGTCAGATGGTCGACTTGAGCGATTTGGGATGTTGACTTACCCGGAGTTTACTATACAGTAATGAGCAGGGCCTAACAAAAGAAGTAACAAATGAATGTTCTTCATTGCACTTTCTGTATAGGTGTTGAGGTTGAAAATGCTGCTTTCCGAGGCATTATTTATGCTAGGTTGAGCTTTGTCAAGCCATGGAGGAAGAAACACACACGCCTTTGACCATGGACCGGACCGAGTTCATTGAACTCAGCGTCCTTGCATGTTCGTTCTTGCATACATGACCGGTTCCACTGAAGTGGCATGTAGATTTATACAAGGCCGGCAAATCCATTCATCCTATAGCGTACACATGACTAGGCTTGGCCAAGTCTGGGTTGCGCTCGGTCTGTATTTAAATGTGCGCATAGCGCACATGTACTGTACACGCCGTACCATAACGTGCCCTCATGCATCAAATCCAGACCAACATGTTAAAAACGTACATGTACATGTTATTTTCAAGTGATGCAGCAACCCAGACTTGGTCAATCTGCCAAGCGTACGCGCTGGTTTGTTCCACGTTTGTACACAGTCTATGGAAATTAATTTTAGCTGTGGTTGGCTTCTACCGATTTGGGTAGAAGCCAATCAGAGCACAGTATTTCAGGTAATTGGCGTTTTATTCTTAAAAACGCCCACAGGTTGTTTTGCTATTATTCCTAACACGCAATCAGCGTTGTCTGCGTATTCGCGCAGCCAAAGTTTCGCAGCGAACGCACATGCATCCAATGGTGAGAAGTAGAAAAAGATATATGCAAAGGTATGTTCGAATGCTTTGAAACGGCTCTGGGTACGCACAACACGTAGCGCTATCAATGGATCTCAACATCTTTTACAGGTTAACCATAATAAAAATTCCCTTTTGTTTTGAATAACATTTGAATATCTTGTTCTTTATATAAATTCCATCCAAGAGCAGATGATCGTAGTACATGTATAATCATCCAAATATCATGTGTTTGAAATCTACAAATTAAGAGTATGTTTTTAAAATTTTGCAGATTGTTATCCAGCCTTCCATTACCTACTGAAAATAATAAACGAGTCTTCAAAAACTGGTTACATTGATTGGTCAAGCGACATTGCTACATATGCATAGGGATGGGTTGCATATATGCATTGATGAATACGTGCGCGTACACGCGAAGGGGGTGCTGATGGCAGATTGATCAAGCATGTATGCGCATACTTTGCAATACATGCACACACATGTACATATAATCGTGTGTTGTACAATGTACATACAGTGTGTGCGCATTGTTATATGGCACTGAAGTGGAACGCGTGCTGAAGTGTACCTTGTCGTGTAAACTAAGTGACTTTCGCGATTAATTTTTTTTAAGATACCGACTTAAAGCAATCTGACTTGAGTCAAGTCTAACACACGACCGGTTCCACTGAAGCCGATCAGCTGGGCCAGCGGCAACTCCATTATGATCCTCCTGTTGCATCGTTAAGGGGTGGATGTGGGGGGGGATCTCAACTTAATGTGGGGGAGCACAAGGGGGCGGGGGGGGGGGGGGGGGTTGGCAAGTGGTCGTCCACATAATAGAAACAAAAGCGGAGCGGGGGGGGGGGGGGGGGAGGCGAGCACGTGTCCAAACTGTGTGGGTTCGGATGGGACCATTTTGATTATTTTATTTACATTGATTATTTTCGAAGTCTTTTTTACTGGAAACCTTTTAAGAAAACAATTTACCCGCAAGATTTTACTCAAATCTCAAGAGGGAAAGTTTTGTTGTTGCATTGGACCCCCTCCCCTAAATCTGCCTACACAAAATTGCATGCTGCCAATTGCATAGTTTGTTTGATTACTTTGTTATGATAACGGAGATCATGATTTATTTATTATTTTTAAATGGTTTATTTTACTCTCCCGTCGCAGCCCGAAGGCTGATTGTGGTCAGGTTTACATTGAAAACATTTTTAAAAATAGACATGTAAAAACTGTATGCATTACAATAAAAATAATTACAAGACCAGTAAAACATCGTAATGAGAGTTAAAAACAATGCATGTAACAACAAGAATGGAGGTACACAATGAAAGAATTTTAAAAAAAGTTGACTACAAACAGTTGAGAAAAAACAGTTGAGAAAAAACAGTGAAAAAATGGATTGCTCAGATTACAAGAAAAACAATGAGGATGAAAATCACACCAGGATATGAAGCGTAAAGCTTAGTTGTTATTAAGAAGGTTGGTTAAGAATGGGATTGCATTATTTTTGTATCAGTTGGTTCGACATCGAGGGGTTGACAGGGTGTTGGTATTGCGGAGATTGTTTGACCTTTTGGGTGGAAGCCAGTCATGAGTCGATAATGACTGAAAATATTACAACCATTTTCAAGAAGCATCGGTCGCTCTTGAACATGTTGAAATGGAAATCAAATGATCCAGATTGCGTATTTTATCATGTTTTTTGTTTATTAAAATGATATCATGAGTCGATATGACGGTTTGGTTTTAATCCAACTTCATAACAAATCTCTGTTTTGAGTTTGTGGGGTTTTGAAAAGGACTGAGGGAACTCAACATTTTGGACAGTAATATTCCCTCCATCTTTCAAAAATCACATGTTGTCGAACTCGTTCCATAATATAGAGGTGAGCTTCGTACTCAGCTTTCTAATGATTTAATGCTGTGTTTCGGTATCTTCGTTTTTGACTGTATTCTTTGATTGACAGCTGAACTAATTACGTCAGCTTTATCATGCTGACATCATTCGGCATCGCACACATTGGCTTGCGGTCACTGATTAAAAACAATTTTTGATCATGCTGCCTATGAATATGATCCAGTGAGCGTCTGCTGTCAATCATGCTTGGCAACGCTCTATTGACCTGGGTAATATAAAAACCTAAATGCCAAGTGTAAGTCTTATCTATTCACTTCTTCAACGAACGAGACACAACACCAGACAAAACAATTCACGCACATCCCTATGTGATTTGTTTTTGTTTTGCTGAAAGAACACTGAACTTTTTTGTGATCCGTGGACAGAACCTTAAAACGGTGGTTGTGTTTAAAATTCCATAACTTGAAAAGTACACGAGTGATTTAAATTATTCTTGTACTAAAAGAAAGCTTTTGAATTGGGCTTTCCTGTCCTAGATTTTGAAAGTGCTACTTGCTGAACTTTACTAAAACAATAGTCCAGACATTTGGGTTTCGTTGGTTTTTTACTCGCCCTGTACATCTGCAAGAATTAATTTTATTTAATGATTATTGGACAAAACTTTGGTCATATCATAAGTCCGACGCCTCATAGGTCCGACGCCTCATAAGTCCAAAATTTCGGACTTATGTGCGGGACCCCCTCAGAATTTCAGAAAGTTGACTGAACATCGCTGCTATATAGGCGTCACACTTGTGCCGTGCAAGTGTGAAGAACCACTAAAAATAGTCATGACATTTTACATAGTACATGTACATACTCATTTGCCGGGTGTAATGCATGGGTATAATAAATATCTGGCTATACTTTTTTGTAAAAGGCTACAATTTGGGTCATAATCCGTCAATTTGTGATAAAGAGGAAACAATTTGGTTGAATTTCCCTTGATTGATTTTCATAATCTCGGTGATTGTAAACGATTTTGACTCCCGATATAACTTAAAGTACATTTGCATGGGTTGTGTTTGTTCGGTCAAATATGTTCAGGAACTTTTTTGTAAAAAATTGCAATGTTTTTTTTCCCCCAGCACAAACGTAAACGAGGAGATGATGACCTCCCTCTGATGTCGTTGATCAAGCGGCCAGCCGGGGGCCCAACCTCACCAGCCAAGTACCCGCCGACACCACCGCCGGCCATGGACTCACCATCCCCTGCCAAGCCGGACTCTGTTGACAAATCACAGCTGATGAGCACGATGCTTTTCCCGTCGCCCGAGTATAGGCTACTACAGGGACAGGATTTGTTGTCGAGGATGACGTCAGTAGAGCTGCAGCTGGCCTCTCTGCAGAGGTCGTTCGAGGCCAACATGTCTGACGTTGTTGCTGCAATTAAGGCATCGACTGCCAACCAGCCTCATCAAGGATCAGTAGAGCTGCAGCTGGCCTCTCTGCAGAGGTCGTTCGAGGCCAACATGTCTGACGTTGTTGCTGCAATTAAGGCATCGACTGCCCACCAGCCTCATCAAGGATCAGGTCATCAGACATCAAGACGCGAACCACACTTCAAGGATGTGGACCCGCACAAAGTGCAGATCGGCAACGGGGAAATGACTCTGACTTTATTAAAATCCCAATACTTGGACGCGTTCAACAAATCAGCCAGCGGGCAAACGCTTGCCCTGAAACTTTTGGGTATTTTTTATAGTCGGGAGGAGCTTGCCCAACGTTCGTACAATGGAGGAATCGTGATGGCAAAAGAGGGCATTGGGCACGCTGAGAAGGTAGCTTTGGCGAGTGAGATGCGTTTTCAGGTTATACTTGCACAGGTCGAATTAGAGTTTGCCGGTTCCACTTCTGGCGCACAACTGCGCAATCTGAGAGAGAGTGTTAACGCCAAGTGTAGAAGAGTAAGGTAAATCACTAGAAGTAATTTTGCTAAAACTAAGGATCTGAAGTAACAATGAATGTTAACTGACACCAATGTAAACATCTAACTATATTTTTATGGAATACTTCAAATTCACTTAGCCAATTATATGCAGACGAAATTAATGACCTTAAACTTGTAAATATTTTTCTAACAGAATAGGCGAACTTTAAATTACATGTACATGTATACTGGGCATTCAAATGAAGATATCTTCCCCAAGCCTACTTCCCAACTTGGCAATCCACTTTGCCATCAGTCAACACATGAACCACACCATCTACACGCAGCTACCCGCCCAAAGCAACATCCTTCTGTAAGAGAAAGAACACTACCACACACCCCATCGCATCGGGACGAGCCAAAACATCAACTACCACTTGCAGAGCATATGATGACAGAATTAAAGAAGTTGGAGACACTCATTTCCAAGACCACATCTTGTGCTGAGCTGCCGAAACGCCAATCAACAGCCTCTCCACACAACCTCTACAATCTACCAGGAGTCTCGAGAGCCAATCCACCCGTCTACCATACACTACTAGATCTCCATACTTCAGCCAGTCACCTCGGTTCTCCTTCATCCCACGTTCGACTAATGCCGTCCCATCAAATCAAAAGTGTTCCCTTTTTCTCCGGTCGAGAAGGTTCCAACATCTGTATAGACGATTGGATAAGGGACACCAAGTACCTCCTAGACAGCACGGCCATTCCAGCTTCGATGCAATTCTTAACCATTGTCCACTACCTTGGAGGAACTGCACGCGAATTGGTACTAAGTCTCCCTCTCGAGCAACAGACAGCAAATCACGCTTTTGCCGAGTTAAGATCCCAGTTTGGTGAACTGTCAATTACAGGTGATCCTCTCGCTGACTTCTACCAACAAATTCGTCTTCCAAACGAATCCCCGAGCATCTATGCTGATGAGTTGGAGGCAACCCTTAGATTCATAGAAGAAAGAATGGGACAACGCCAATTCCATCAGAGAAATAGTATGCTAACCCAGCAATTCATGCGAGGTGTGCGAGATGAGCGAGTTACACAACGATTAGCTCCGATGAAGCCAAGAGATATGGAGTTCCATGAATTGCAGGTTGAATTGCGGCAACTAGAAAGGGAGGCTTGACTGACATCAACTCAGAAGGAAGACACCAAGCCACAACCTATTCAATCCCAACAAGTCTGATCCAACAAACAGCAACCAGCAAAACAAGCTCCCCAACCCGTCAACAAACAACAGGAACAGAATCCCAATAATAAAGTACTACACAATCTCATCATCATCAACAGAAAAGGTAGAACAACTCACTGCATGGCATACAAGACCTCGTCAGCACAGATACGTTCGATCTGATGGAAGCCAAAGGGTGTTCGTCTGTCATAGATGTGGACAAGAGGGATATCGCCAGAGCTTGTAGGAGCCAAACTCCTTTAAACTACCAGGGCCCGCGGACGAAGGGCAAGCTGCGGAGGCCAAAGACAATCAAGCCCAATAACTTCTACTATTCTACATCACTTCTCCTCTAACTACGACTGCACGAAACCAGATCATCAAGAGCTCATCGGACCAAATAACTAGGACATCATAGACATTAATGGTGAGAGTTACCTAGCATTGATTGACTCATTGATTGACTCAGGGTCGCAGGTGACTCGGCGAAACCTGTCACCATCGAGAGCTTTTGAAAGAGCCCCCCAAGTTACAGGACAATCAACTAGTTTCAGTAGATGTCTCCATCGAAGGCGCGAGCGGTCAGAGAGTACCTTGCCTTGGTGTAGTTCTAATCAGTCTGACGGTAATGGGTATCACTTACGACGATGTCCCAGCATTCGTAGTACCAATGCACAATTACCGTAGACGAGTTCCTGTTCTCATTGGCATGAATGTCATACGAGCATCCAAGAATGACCAGCGATCTGTCTGCAGCCACCTCTACATGGACATAGCCAGAGCAACGAGCCAAGCGTGGTACAGTGCGTTTGTCAACACAGCTACGATTGAACCTGGAGACGGGAAAGGAACGATTGGGTATGCCAAATATATTGGTAGGTTACCCCGCATCATACCCTCAGGTGAAGAGGTAGACATATCTGTCGGGCACCATGTGGCCAAGAAGGTCTGCCCTACACCACAATTGTTGAGAATTTTCATCACGGCTCATCGTGTCTAAGAGTTGCTGGTCTTGTTGCTGATGTTGGCACCAATTGCAGAGTACCAGTCCGACTCTGCAACATCTGGGCGAAACCTGTCACCGTCAATCGGAACTGCAAGTTAGCTAAGTTATCTTCAGTCTTGCAGATAGATGACCTGCCCCTCTCTCCTTCCGACACGTTAGAAAGGAACGACCTAAGTCCAATAATCGTCAAACCTCTCCATCAAACCGATTTCAACTCACCAGCAGCACATGTCAGCAGCATGACAGTAACAGAAGAATTGACTAACATCATTCCCTCCCTAGACCTGTCCAAAGCAATACTGGATAGCGACACACAAAAGGCGCAACTAGGCAATCTTCTTCGAGAGTACTCCAACGTATTTTCGTCCAACTCGCTCTATTTTGGACGTACTACTACCATCAAACATAGGAACCCCTTGATTGATGAGCAGCCGTTCCGCTTACCTCACCGTAAAATTCCTCCATCACAGTACAAGGCTGTTAAACATCACCTGAAAGGCATTGAAGAAGCTGGAGCCATTCTCAAAAGTAGCAGTCCTTATGCTTCCCTGATTGTTATCGCACACAAGAAGGACGGATCCATGAGAATCTGCATCGACTATCGACAGCTTAACAGTAAAA
This sequence comes from Patiria miniata, assembly GCF_015706575.1. Taxonomy (NCBI): domain Eukaryota; kingdom Metazoa; phylum Echinodermata; class Asteroidea; order Valvatida; family Asterinidae; genus Patiria; species Patiria miniata. The sequence goes on along the minus strand of NW_024037073.1, from coordinate 19,212,503 downwards.
CAGTCCGAGATGCCTATCCTTTCCTCGAATAGAAGATGCCCTGGATGCCCTCAGTAATGCCTCTCTCTTCACTACCGTTGATCTCACGTCAGGATACTGGCAGGTAGAAATGGAAGGAGAGGACAAACCAAAGACTGCTTTTACACCACCCATGGGACTATTCGAATGCAACAGAATGCCATTTGGCCTACAAAATGCTCCCGCCACCTTCCAACGTCTGATGATGATGTGTCTAAGTGAACAGAACTAGGTCACCTGCCTTTTGTACTTGGACGACATCATAGTCTTTTCTGCCAACTTTGACGAACACATTGAATGACTTGGTAAAGTCTTGTCTTGCCTCAGAAGGCATGGTCTTAAACTTAAGCAATCTAAATGCAATCTTCTTCAAAATGAGTTTAAGTACCTTGGCCACGTAGTGTCTGGTGAAGGCATTGCTACGGATCCTGAGAAAACCGCACAAGTCAAAGATTGGCCAACTCCGACGAATCGGAAAGAGCTTCAACGGTTCCTTGGGTTTACTGGTTATTACCGGCACTTTGTAGGATACTCACACATCGTAGCCTCTCTGTACAAGCTGACTTCTGGTAATCCTCGGTGCAAGAAAAGAGGGATGAGAAAGCAAACCTCTTCACCACCAACACCACCATTCGTATGGTCAGACGAATGTCACAAGGCTATGGAAACTTTGAAACAGCACCTTTGTTCTCCCCCTATTCTCACCTATGCAGACTATGGACTCTCCTTCATCCTTCAAACAGATGCCTCAGGCACTGGGTTGGGAGCAGTTCTCAGTCAGCTACAGAATGGCAGGAAAAGGGTCATCGCCTATGCAAGTAGAGGCCTGAATCCTGCTGAGTCCAGGTATCCTGCCCACAAGTTGGAGTTTTCGGCAATGAAATGGGCTGTCACAGACAAATACAGAGACCACCTTGGAAATCAATTCACGGTACTTACAGAAAACAACCTCTTATTATACGTCACAACCAGGGCAAAACTCGACGCAAACGGCCAGAGATGGGTGGCCGCTCTCTCATAATTTGACTTTGTTGTGAAATATAAACCCGGTAGAAGCAACACAGCTGCCAATGCACTTTCCCGCAAGCCTCATGTCGACAAATCAAGAACTTCATTCTCCTTCCAGAAAGAGGCCATCACTATCCCATAACCAATAGTCCAAGCAATCTGCAATGGTCATCCTCCAGTAACCATGCCATTTCTACAGCCTGAAGTCGTCCATATGGAATCCACCACTGTGAAGTCCAATGTCCCCGCAAATGAATTGCCTCACATCTCACATAAAGATCTCCAGACAGCTCAGAGGAATGACCAGGACATCTCAAAAGTTATCTACTACCTGAAGAGATGCAGAAAACCTACCCCATGGGAGAGAGCTCGAGAAAATTTTGGATGTCGTCAATACTTCCGGCAGTTGAAGAGACTTCAACTCCAAGATGGTATTCTCTACCGTATGAGAAAGACAACTTAGGTGATATCACAACAGCTGATCCTTCCCCAACAACTCAGAGATAGGCCTACTGCCATGACCTCTCTACATGACGATCTTGGTCATCTGGGAATTGACAGAACTCTTGAAGTGGTCAGACACCGTTTCTTTTGGCCAAAGATGGCTCAAGATGTGAAAACTTGGTGTGATCGATGTGAGAGGTGTTGTCTACGGAAAACCCCATTAACCAAGACACGAGTCCCACTGGTCAACATCCAAACAAGTGAACCTATGGAGCTCCTCTGCATCGACTTCTTGAAACTTGAACGGAGCAAGGGTGGTTTCGAGAATATTTTGGTTGTTACCGACCACTTCTTTAAATACGCCCAAGCTATCCCGACTCGTGACCAAAAAAGCCAACAGCAACCAATGCAAGGATTATCTAAAATGTACTATATGTATACATGTACATGTAAACATTGTTCCATGTTCTTACTTATCGTGCTAAGTGACACTATGCAAAAGACTGTGGTTATTGTAATCTCCACTATAAATTGTTTAAATTGAACTTGTTACCACCAGATTATAGCAGTTTTGATTGTTGATGTTTTTGATGTTGATTTTTGCTGATGTTGATTTCTTAGCCAAAGACAGTTGTTTGCATACATATGCCAAAGCTCTTCGTACTACAAGCATGCAACAAGTTATCAGGGTTTTCCGTTTTCTAGTAATTTGACTATCAAACTATAATGTCTTAAATATCTTAATTAAGTTGTTGATCAAAATGTAAGGAAAGTTTTTCCATATAATGTATAGTTTTTTCATATATAAATGACTTTGTTGATGTCTCGCAGCGTTTATCGTGTATTTTATTTGCAATTGATTCAAATTCATTCTATAGTAATAACAACATCAGTGAATTGATTGGCACCGTAATTTCTGAGCTTGTATTGATTTAGAATGTTTAAAATTGTTAAACATACAAAGACAAATTGTATGTTGTTTAGTAAGTCTTTTAATACAATCGTTACCAAGGGATATTCTTATTGATAAGTACATTTTGTGGTTTGTATACTGATAACAAATTATCCTGGAACAATCACATTGATTGTCTGTGTAAAATTGTTGCTAGAAATATCGCCGTTCTCAATACAATCAAGTTCTGTGTCCCCTTATATATTCTCTTATCTCTTTACAACACACTTTGATTTTGTCTTACATCAATTATGGAATTTTAGCGTGGGGAGAAAAAGTGTCCAGACAAAAAAACCTGGTCACTTTGGTGAGAGGAGAGCGCTTTACGCACAAGCCACCCATGCCACCAAATGCAGGTACATGATAAATTGTAATGTAATTTTAATTTCAATCCACTGAAATATAACTGCTGTACATACTTGCATTGTTGAGGATATCTCAGACACATATATTAATCTTCAATCCATTTACTCTGCTGTACATACTTGCATTGTTGAGGATATCTCAGACACATATATTAATCTTCAATCCATTTACTCTGCTGTACATACTTGCATTGTTGAGGATATCTCAGACACACATATTAATCTTCAATCAATTTACAGTACTCTGGTGTATACATGTACTTGCATTGTTGAGGATATTTCAGACACACATATTAATCTTAATCCATTTACTCTGGTGCATATACTTGCATTGTTGAGGATATTTCAGACACATAAATTACTCTTCAATCCATTTACTCTGGTGTATACACTTGCATTGTTGAGGATATTTCAGACACATATATTAATCTTCAATCCATTTACTCTGGTGTGTATACTTAAGGATATTTTAGACACATCGTATTAATTACAAACCTGGTTATGTACTTGCATTGTTGAGGCTATCTCAGCACATTGTATTAATTTCCAAACTGTTTACTCTTTGTCATTTAACGGAAAAAAAAGTGATTGTCAACAAAGATACATGCAGCACAGAGAATCAAGAAGCTGTCTTACATCATTTGTTTATACTTTATTTTTGACGTCAACACACAGTAAATTTCCCTTTGCTTTCCTACGGTTCCTGGATTCCTGCATTGAAACTCATGTATTTCTACATCCATTTTTTTTTTTAAATTTTACATATAAACCAACACGACCATGGGCGTCGCCAGGTTTTTCTAGAGGGGGGCAAAACATATTTTTCCTTATTTTTCCTTTGTTTTACCGTGGGAAAAACCTCTTTGTAAAAAGATTTTGCGTGAAAAAATGAACCGGCCCTACAAGACATTATTATCGGGCTGCAAGTAATTTCGAATTTTGTCAAGAACTTATTCAATAACTGAGCGTGGGTGGATGTTTTCGTTGAATATCTCATTCAAAAGTGAATAACTTTTATAAGAAAATGGCAATTGAAAAACAAATGTTTCGGGGTGAAGGTGGAAATAGCCTGAATGAAAGGTAGATGCGCCCCTGTTATAATAATACAATACAAAGTTCTGTGTAGCAACTCATTGAAGTTTTAAGTTTCATTACATGTCATTTTATTTTTGATAAACGTGTTTAACTTACCCCCAAACAAATAGTTTTTATATATATGCTCTACATGCAGCTCCACTGTTTTGTGGCTTTGTTTTTCAATCTTATCTGATATCTCAGCATCTCACGGTGTATGCACCAAGTATCATTGTTTTATTGTCTGTAAATTTGTTTCAACTTTTCAGTAAAGTTGATAAGTTGATTTCAAATCACTGATCATGAAGAGGAATCAGTCTGTTGGTAATAAATGATGAAAAGATTGCAAAATATGTTCAAGATGTATCAACTGTTTTCTTTGAAAGATATTTATAGCCTTGTAACTTGTAAGTTATATTCATCATTAAGATGATTCATCATTAAGGTTCCATTATGATTGGAACATAAGCGAACAGAAAACAAAATCTATTTTGAAGACCCTCTCCATCGATCTGACATTGAGAAATTAAAATGAAAACATTTGGAGAAACTTTGAAAATTATTCTTCACCAAAAACATGCTGTACCCTTAGCTGGAGTTACCCAGCCCTGAGTTTTATCATTGGGTTGTCATCTAGGCTGGAGTTACCCAGCCCTGAGTTTTATCATTGGGTTGTCATCTAGGCTGGAGTTACCCAGCCCTGAGTTTTATCATTGGGTTGTCATCTAGGGCTGGAGCGCATTTTTCCTCAAAACTTGTAGTATTTGCAAAAAAAATTTGGAAAATGTTCAATTTTGTCCCCGTTACACACTAATTGCAACTGCAACTCACCCCAAACTTGCCTGGAATAACCATTACACAGGTCCTTGAAGTAAAAAAACGATCCACGATGAAGATTCAGCCTACAATTGCAGTGAAAACAGGAGGAATAACCGCTAACTTGACAACCTTGCTGGATTGGCCAGGACCGCTATTGGTTTGTGCACAAAAAAAATTGTGTACAATGAATGGCGGTCGATTAACAGGCACAGAGAGCGATCGCTGTCAACTACTCGTTTTAGCCGGCTGCGCTGGCTGTTGGCGCATGACGTCACGCGGAAGCGTAACACCCGATGACTGTTTTATGCACTATTGGTTGCGGTTCCAGTACCAAAGCTGTGATGCGAGTGGTAAACCTTATATTAGTGCATGAAACAGTCATCGGGTGTTACGCTTCCGCGTGACGTCACGCGCCAACAGCCAGCGCAGCCGGCCAAAACGAGTAGTTGACAGCGATCGCTCTCTGTGCCTGTTAATCGACCGCCATTCATTGTACACAATTTTTTTTGTGCACAAACCAATAGCGGTCCTGGTCAATCCAGCAAGGTTGTCAAGTTAGCGGTTATTCCTCCTGTTTTCACTGCAATTGTAGGCTGAATCTTCATCGTGGATCGTTTTTTACTTCAAGGACCTGTGTAATGGTTATTCCAGGCAAGTTTGGGGTGAGTTGCAGTTGCAATTAGTGTGTAACGGGGACAAAATTGAACATTTTCCAATTTTTTTTTGCAAATACTACAAGTTTTGAGGAAAAATGCGCTCCAGCCCTAGATGACAACCCAATGATAAAACTCAGGGCTGGGTAACTCCAGCAACTGTACCCTATACACTCCTAAATCCCCAATTTTTGTATGTGATTTTAAGTCCAGCCAGGGTTAATGTGTGATTATTTTTTTTTCCTCATTTTTTAGTACCTGCAATATATGAGCTTCAATATAATTATATTGCAATATGCCATTGTGCCAATTACAGATGCTTGCAACCCCCCCCCCCCCCCCCCCCCCAACACTGCTTGTGCAGTGGTGGTTTTAGGGCAGTGTTGTTATGGTGAACACGTACGCTATGAAAGGACTGTTAGTCTGGTTCCTGCACCAAATGATCCTCTGATGTCACTTGATGGTTTTGGAAACAAGACAAGCCTTCTGCTTCTTGACAAGTCGTGAGAAAAGTAAGTCCGATTATTTTTCTTTTTATGAACCACTGTACAGCTGATAACAGTTTTTGAGAATTCTATTCTTAGTTATATGATAAACATCAAAGTCGCAAATGGTCATCATTTACGTGTGATTTTGAGGCTGCTTTGTAGTGAAAAAGAATTATAGTCGTGTACCCTAACGTGGCGCACTTCGAAGCTTACCCGACTTTCCTCGTGTAGTGTTGCCAAACCTCTTTGTTGACAAACTTCAAATTCATGCAATGAAATACTAGTACTTTGACCTTATCAATGCTTGCTATTTTACCTCTGTGAACAATTTCAGTTTCATAAAATTTAATCCGAAATTCAAAAACGGTGGTGTCCGGAAATTGGGCACAAAGTGGCGGAGTGTTCCCTAACGTGGCGCGCTTGAATAAATCTTGGAAAATTCCAAATTAACACTTAGGCCCTACGAATTCCTGTAAACTTGATAAATTCTGATAAGTAATTAATATCTTTACTTACATACCCAGCCAAATGTTTGTCAGAAAATTATTTTATTATTTTTCAGGGCATTTTCAAAGGGTTCACTTTGCACTTGAAAATAAAATCGGAAAATCACGCCAAAATAGCTTTTCCTTCTAACTTTGTTACGGGTAAATAAACTCGCGATTTATGAACAGGACCGTTTAGAACTTGATGAAATTTCACTTTCTGTGAGGGGGGAATGTGCCAGGTAGTTTTGAGTGTGTATATAGCCTAGGGTCAGAGCAGCCATAGTTCTAGGGTAGGGTCATGGGGGGGGGGGGTTAGACCTGGCCCAGGTTGAACGACGTCTTTATTGCATTTTTTACGACTGATGAATTGTACCATCATAGAGAAAAAAATTAGGCCTATAACACATTTTTTTCATATTTTTACTTGACGGAGGAAGCTGAAATTTCACTTACATATTCCTTGTGTCATGTCCAGTATTGTACCTGCACTGAGTTTAGGAACGGCAAATATGTCCGCGGGCGGCGTGTTTACCACAAATAAATCGCAAGTTCTACGCTTTCCTTGAAAACATGTTCAGTACGAACTCCATGCGTGAAGACGTATATGCGCGTGCCGTTTGCTGCCGCTTGCTGATGTGGCGGCTGCATGCTAGGTGTGCATGCACGCGTGCACGTAATCTTCACACGGGGAGTTGGTACTGAAAATGTTTTCAACGAAAGCGTGGGATTGCGGTTTATTAAACACACCGCCCGCGGACATAATTGCTGTTCCTAAACCCAGCGCATGCACAATTCGTGACACAAGGAATATGTAAGCGAAATGTCAGCTTCCTCCGTCGGGTAAAAATATGCAAAAAATGTGTTATAATTTTTTTCGCTATGGCAGGAGAGATTCATACCCTGGACTCCGTTGCGTGTACACAACTGAGTCCAACCTGGGCTAGGTTAGACCCGTAAACGTGGCTATATTCTACGCTTCGTTCATATAAATCTTCTAGATAATAGAAGGCACTCTGCAAGCTCGCGGAGTGCCTTAATTCTAGAAGTAGGATCTGTCATTCCAAAGAAACTGAAGGGGAAAAAAGAGAGCATACATCAACACGACGAACTTCTGCCACAAATCGTGCATGGTATACGTTTATAATAGGCCTAATTTCATGTCAAAAATTATAGAACGCCACAGTGGGATGACCCTGCCCTTTTTGGGGAGGTGAGGGGAGTTGTGGTGGGAGGGGGCAGGGCTAGGGGGCATGAAGTGACATGATTGGCAATACTTGGACTAGATTCTTAATCAATGTAAACTCACAGTTACAGCTATTTTTCCACAGGTTATTGAGGTGCATGGTTAAATATTTTTTAAAGACAGAATTAGTGCATGGCCAGATAATCTGCCCTGGGGTCTCCGCTTACTAAAACTGGAATAAAATTTGTCCAACGGTTTGCATTATCAGATGTAACAGAGGCTTATATACTAGGACTCTGGTAATTACTCCTTTTAACATAGGAACATGATCTGTTGAAAAAAACCTTTGTGTAGTGTAAATAAATTTGAATATTTATTTGGTAAATTGTGGCAAGAAAATTTTTAAAAAATAGCTCTTATATCGCAAATAAAACTTGGATAATTTTGCATACCTGCCAAAAAGTACTGTATGAGGGCAAAAGCAATTGCCATTTTTTTTCCTACCCATATATTGTACATCAATTGTGAAATTAACAATTGATTGAAATTAAGTTCTAGTTGAATTTTGTTCATGTGGCATTCAAGGGAATTCCTCCAATTGCAAGTGTTATTTTAAAAACGAAATTTATTTTTGTGATTTTCATTCTGTTTTCAGATCACCACTTCCAGCATGCGCCCGTGGAGCTGCAGTCGGAAAGCAGGAAGACCAACTTAAATCACCAAAGTTTCAAAACTTGCGTTCTCCTTAATTGTATACTTCCATGGCACCAAAACCTGGCCAAAAGTTCAGGTTGCATACTGGTCCTTCAAGTTCTACCACTTCCAAAAACAATAACAGCCAGTTTGTATTACTTCCTTCGGTGGGGAACAGGGAATGATTTACTGTTGGGAAAAAAATGATGAATACAATGGATGATTGTTAGACAAGTACCATGGCATCCCAGCATCAGTCTAGACGGAGCGTGCGGGGCGGCCCGCCTGCAGCGCCGAGCAGACAATGGTCAACAGTGGGCCAACCAACAGGAAAGGTATCTCAAAATCTTACTGAAATAATTTTATTAACCCTAACCGCCCTGATAATCCTTCAAAATCCTCTTTGCCAAAGTGGAGGAATTTGGAGAATTGAGGTTTGACATGGCAAAAGTGCGTTACTGATTTCATAGGATGCACTTTGTCAAGGTCTTGGGCCGGACCTTGTGTTGTTTTTGCTTAGCCATGCATAAGTATAGGCCTGGATTATGTTTGAAATCCTCAGTACTGCTCCGGGATGTCACTGGCCAAACCTCAACATATTGACAGTCACTGCCGCAGGATTCAGGCAGTGGTCACCCCTCCACGGACCGTATTCAAGAAATAATGGAGGAATCTGCAGGATTGACGCTATATGCAATTTTTCTATGAGGCCATTTGGAGGATTTTGCAGGATTGAGGCTAAAACCTTGCAAAAAGGCCTAGGGAGTTAGGGTTAATGTTTCATAGTGGTGTGCATTTACAGGTTGTACGACAACCCGGTAACCTATTGAAGTATAACACGGGTGCCCGTAAAAAGAAACCCAGCCCCAAAATTCAAATCCCGGAAGATGTCTGAAGGGCTTTATAGCTTTACAGTGTAAACTGCATCTTCCGAAAGCGTCATCTGTTGTGCATTTAAATGCACACAAATGTGAAATCAGTTTTGGTTTTCCATGTAGCCTGGTTTATGTTTGGAAAATTCCCCACAAACGGCATTCAAAATTTTTGTTTTTATTGTCTGAGAAGTTACTTAGTAATTTGCAAAGTTTGTTACGGGTACCTAATTTTATAATCTGGAACCGGTTATCGACATCGGCGGTCTGGTTGTCGGGTACCCGGTTCCGATGCACACCCCTATTGTTTCACAGATCAGATTCCTACTTCCTTGTGATTTGTGGAATTATTTCTCTGTTACGATCAACTTCTATCCCTGACAACTTTGTGTGTTTGTTTGTTTTCCATTCAGGCAAATTATCGACCAATGACAGGCATGTCCAGAAGGCCATCCAGACAACAGCTACAGAAGCCAGCCAGACAGGACAGCATCCCAGAAGCAGAGAGAAACGAATCAACGCCTGACCAAAATGAACAAGTAAAGGAATATAATAATAACAATAATATAATAAAAAATCCCCCAATGGGCTCCGTGCTCAAGTACCCCCTCAACGGTAAGAAAAGGGAGAGTTGAGGGAAACAACTGGAAGGGACATTTGAAAGCATTATTGACGACGGGTGTCAACGAAAACTACTCCTGAAAGCCCGCAAAAGTCCTACTTTTATCCTGATTTTGTCCTCCAAAGTCCTACTGTTGTCCTCCAAAGTCCTATTATATCCTGATTTTGTCCTCCAAAGTCCTACTTTTGTCCTGATTTTGTCCTCCAAAGTCCTACTTTTGTCCTGATTATGTCCTCCAAAGTCCTACTTTTGTCCTGATTTTGTCCTCCAAAGTCCTATTTTTGTTCTCCGAAGTCCTACTTTTATCCTGTTTTGTCACCTGGGCCTGCTTGAAAGCCTCACGTAGTCTCTAAAAATATTTCAATCAAACATTTCATGTACTGAATTTGGTTTGGCAAGTCTTGGGACAGGTGTTTGAGTCTCTCTGTGCCCATATTTTTCAAAAAATGCAGCCAGTTCAACCTCTTCCAAACTCCAAGAAGCGCTATTCCTACGGCCAGCCGTCTGACCCGCGAGTCGCTGCCGAGATGGCTGTGTTGACCGAGTACGTTAAGGAGAAGAGCCTCATGAGTACCATGATGACATGCTGCCAGGCGGTCCTGCAACGGGAGAGTCTTCCGTACAACCCTTACCCTGTCTTTGTCAGCTGGATGCGACGTGAGGCCGAACGGTAGGTTGTAGATCATTGACACGTTAAATTGCCCAGTTGTAAAGGCCATTCTGTAAATTTGGGGACCACGTTTTTTCCTGTCCCTGTTACATCTATGAATTTATAATTCCGATGCCTCCTTTAATGCAGTCGTCTTCCAAGAGTGATTATAAATAGCAACCTGCCTACCCTACAAATAAAAAATTGATAGATATCATTCTTATACTTAAGTTAGAGTAGATCATTTGCAGCTATCCAAAAAGTAACTGACCAAATTATTGTTGAAAAGTTTGGTTTAAAGATAGTAGCGGCAATAAATTCCCTGTGAAATTATTCTTTCTGGCATGCTGTCACTTTGAAGAAAACATTGAAAGAAGAAGGCCATTTCCAAAGTGATGCATTTTTGGAAATTTTCGTTAGTTAGTTGGTCTGTAATTCGGCGAATTCGTGACTGGGTGTGCACAAGCTTTGACACAACGCACATGCACGTGCGCAATTGCTTTTATTCGTCGGTTCAGTGTGTGACATCGCGTAGCTGCAATCGGTTGAATGAGAACGTGTCCGGATGCTGATTTCAGGCACAATTCATAGCATTCAACTTTCGAATTGAAATTGAGTTTCTAGAACATTGTTTTCTCAGAATATACAGCATTCACAGAGCTCAAACTTCATCAGGTTAGTTGTTAAGCACCCAGTCTTTAGAATTCGAGCACTTTTTGCTTCAAACGAAAGAAATGCACAAATGACAAATGATCTACCCTAGCTGTGAATGACAAATCACAAAGTACTAAGTGAAGAGTAAAAGTCACACTTTAATTTGGACCATAATTTATTGGACCGTAATTTATAACACAATCAATGTGTACGAGAAGCTAAGCATTCTTGTTTGTGTACACAGAAAAGAATGCGTGCTTATGGTGTAAATTGAGAACACACGTGCAACATTATTGATGAATTGAGGACAGGAACCAAATCGAGGACGAACTTGATTAGAAAACGTGTACAAAACCTAAAGAGCTGTTGCAAAAAAGACAAAGGAAAAGGGAAGAGGAACAATAGAAAATCCTTGATTTGCTCCATAAACAAACTTGCTGGTTTAAGTAGGTGTTTTAAAAATATAATCCATGTGAGTAGATTTCCAACTGTCTGAGCCAAGAACTTTTTAAAAATACTTACAGATACTTTATTTTTAACAAGATAATCTTCACATGCTGCACATTCTCCTTTTCTTCCAGGTTCCACATGTTTGCCAAGAGCACAAAATCCATCCAGGCGACACTCACCAGCAAACAGCAGTCCACAACCACCCCGCATATTTATGGGGTCAAAGGTCACAGCAATGCTTGGGGTCTGGAGGCCGTGATCAATGCCGTCGACCCGCAGGCTTTGAAGCGCTACGATTGGCTGGTCGAGGATGAGACGCCAACTAAACTGGTGCTCTCCGACGAGCAACAGGAATACAGCGTAAGTTGTTTGGACATTTTGGGGGACGAGCAATACAAATGCAATGCCCTGTCTCAGTTCATTTTTTTATTTTTCAACAACTGCTCCAAATTTGCAATTTTTTTCAGTCCAAATTTTGTTTGCTATTGGTTACATGTTCATGAACGGGTGCAGGCCAGCTAGACTGGTTCCCTTACCTTACAATTTTCCAACATCTATAAATTGATCCATTTTATCTTTAGTGGAGTCAGGGAACCAGACTACTTAAACATTATTGTTTTTCTTGGTTTTTCAAGCAATTTCGAACACAAGACTTCAAACATGTCAGTTAAACAATATTTGATCTATTATACTAACCCCTCAAATAGTTCATTACTGAAAATTACAGCAAAAGCCAATGATGTACGTTCCCTTTAATAACTTCTCAGACAATGATAAAGAAAGGCTTTGAATGTCATTTGTCAAGGATTTTAAAAGTGAAAACCAGGTTACATGGAAAACCAAACATATTTCATGTTTATGACGCTCGCGAAAGTCGCAGTTTACACTGTAATGCTAGAAGCTCACTGTTCACACTTGTATCTTGCTGTATTGACGCATGTTGTATTATCTTGTGGACCTTTATGAACAATCTGAACAGCAACTTCTGAGATTTGAATTTTGGGGTTGGGTTTCTTTAACGGGTACCCGGTAACTCGGGTACCCGTGTTTTCTTCAATCAGGTACCTGGGTCTCGTACAACCCGTAAATGCACATCCCCAAGTTCCTTTGAATAGCTTGTGACTTTACTTGGGACAGGATAACAAGTGATGGACTTGTGAGGATTTGTGATCGCTGGACATGACTACAACACTGTTTACCACAATCTTCTTGTTCATCCACTGTGTCTTTGTCCCAGTGATGTAGTCGAGTCCATCACAAGTCCCTGCAAGTCCATCACAAGTCCTCCAGTCCCCAATTCAACTCACAAGCTATTCAAATGAGCTCTGATAAAGACATTCCTTTGTTATTGTTCATCCACTGTTTCTTGTGACTGGACTTGTGAGTGGACTTGTGATGGACTACATACCTGAATTTAAGGATCTTATAAATAACAAAAAGAACTAATGGGTGAATTGCATGGTATTTGTGAATGATTAAATTGCAATTTAACTCTTTTTTTTCTTGTAATTTAGGGCCAAATTTTGGTTGCCATGGTTGGGCCAGCGGCCTTCACCGGAACAATGTATCGCAAAGCGCCCTCTATCGATATACGAGTGGAATATGTCATCTACGGTCCGGATCTTCCAACGGTAAACTTTAAATTAATGAAAAGTGACCAAACCTGACAAAACGATTGAACCACAAGTCGGCCAAGTCGTTTTGAGAAATAGACCTTACTGCAAATCTTGCACGATAAAATTATTAGGGATAGTCAACCATTTCAGTCACATAATGTCTGCCTGATAGATATTCAATCGTTGTGCCTTGGAAACTGCAACGGTTTTGTTTTTAAGCACTTTTGTTCCCAAAAATCGATAGAACGGCTGCAAACTTCTTCCTGACTGGATTGACCTGACATATGTACAAGTCAAACAAAATTAGACAACCTAACATTTTGAGGCTGGCAGAATCTTTGTCAAAGATTGAATCGTATTTGCAGTCGAAATGGATGGAAAAAGTATCATCCATTCTGAATAAAAATGGAAGTGATTTTTGTAAAAAAAAAAAAAAATACACTTTATGTTGACCTTTCATTCCAGGGTCATAGTGTGTGACCTGTTTTAGTGTGAAAACATTGTCTCAGGTCATTCTCTGCCCAAGGTTTTCTTTTGGGAAATGTTGTCAAAACGTTTTTTTGGTGGTTTTTTTTCATTTGTTGATTTTCTATCTAGGCTTTGTTGATCTTCAACAGCTGTATATCGGAGGACATCCGACGGCATATATCTGCAGACTGCCCTCACAGGATCCTCGGTAATTTGCAACATTTTAAACTTCTACTTGACATTAAAAAAAAAATTTAATAATGAGGAGTCCGGTTGGCACATTTGACAAGTTATGAACATTCCGTTAACAAGTTATGGCTTTCACAGGTCACATTTATCAACATGTCAAAAAAGGAAAAATCCGAGGAAAAGGCCTTTACGTTTCAAGTTTGTAGTCATGAAAATGAAAGATGCTAGTTACATTCCTTAAAAACATCTTGATTCCACGGTTTTTATACAATTTCACTAAAATGTGTGCAGTAGTAAAGTAAAAAAAGTAAAAGAAGTCAAGTCTGTCACGAGCCAATGTGGCCCATCAGGCCAGCATTTATCTCCAGTTTCAGTAGCATGAAACGACTGAGAATATTTCCATTCCCACTGCATGGGATGCCAGTCCATCGCAGGTTACTCCCAAGTTTATGCCGGTACCCATTTATACTCCTGGGTGGAGAGAGGCGAGTGGAGGTAAGTGGCTTGCCCAAGGACACAACATACGACCAGCAGCTGGATTTGAACCCCTGACCCTCTGATCAGGAGACACAAACCCAAACCACTAGACCACACTCCCCCACTCCCCATGTGCAGTAGATATACCTATAAATCTGAAAATTGAAAAAAAATTCACCCCATTCAATCCCCGCCCCCCCCCCCCCCCTCATTTTTTCCACTACAGCCTGTGCCCAGTTCCGTCTCATTTTGCCAGAACGCCTCACATTTTAGATAACATTACAACATTACCTGGAGGGCTTTGCCATTATGTCAAGGGAACAAGTCCAGTTACAGTGATTAACCCTTACTCTCTGAGGGTAGTTTACTGCATGTCAGTTGGTTATGCCAATGCCCTCCAGCTGCAGTTTATTGGAGGATACTTTGATGTAGCAGTGAAGGCTCCAATTGGCAGGAGTTGGAGGCCCTGGAGGGTACCTGATACTGACCAGCTGGGGGCACTCACTTTGTTATCAGAGGACTCTCATTGTTCTCTGTGGCATGTATTGGAGTGCCTGTCCAGTTACCCTTGAAATGACATGGCAGATATTGGAGGGCCATGCAAAAAACATAGGAGATTTTCTTGAGGCACATATTGGCATGCGTTGGAGGGTCTAGTAGGGTAAGGGTTAAATTGATTGGTGATATTTGTTCTAGGAATTGTTGTGCCAAGATCTCAGCCCAATGAGAATGAGTTGTGGACGGTGGAGCAAGCCAGAGAGAAGTGGGACGATTTCTGGGACACAGTGAGAGACTCTGTACTGCAAAAACGACCGATCGTATTGCAGGTACGGGTGATGAATCAGTGTGGGGAATATGTTACAATTTCGGAAGGCCTTGTTCGGCTATTTTTTAGTTCGGTTCGGCGGTTCGGCAGCAGCACTGCCGTAGAAGGATGTGTCAACATTACTTTAAGGACAGCAATTACACATGCACTTATTTAGCCGACAGACCATTCGTGGCGATCGAAAGGTAGACAAGATTTTTTTGCTGGACACCTGCCCTCCACAAAATCAAAAGGGATGGGAATACAATCGTCCTATGGGGGTGGTGTTCAAAACGGACTATCAAGGACAGTATAGGACATTAGGTGGCGCAATATGATCACGATCTGCTGACAGGACAACAATTTTGCCGACAAAAACAATTAATGGGGGCTGTCACTTCCCCTAAACACCTCCCACATGTAAAACTGGCAAAGGGCCTGGACGCAGCTTGGGAAATAATCCGCATCCAGTCCCCTAGCTGGTTTTAAATGTGCTTGTTCAAAACCGGCCAAGCACACATTTAATCTGCTTTGTAAAAATCATTGAATCTTGATATGCACACAAATAGTTGGATTGGAATGCCGATTTGCCTTATTGGATTGAGCAAAACAAATTTTCTTAAAGAGTCAAAAATTGAAATAAATAATTCCCGTGTTTGAACAATGCCACTCTATCCTCCCTTTTTCCAGTGCATGTTTCTCCTTGACGAAGAAACGGCCGAGTATCGCATCGGCAATAAGCAGTTCATTCTGCACTTTGTGGAAACCTCAGAGAACTCACAACAAGAGAGGTAAGTTTGAACATAAAGATGTGATATGGATTTCAATTTTGCCTCTTCACGTGAGGCAAATTTTCTGATCTCAGAAATGCAATGAAAGACGGATAGTTAAAGGGAAAATACAACATTTGCAAACATCAAAAAATAAAACTACCAAATCATTTTGAAATACCTTGCTGGACTGTTAGTGAATGACAGTGTAAAGCATCCTGTAAAATCATGGCACCTGGTATACTGTCATTTTCAAGAAAAGTGGTATTTTTGTATCAATTTCCAACGCTGATCAGCCGATCAGCGTTGGAAAAAAACTGGCTTTTTTTCAAATACTGGCCCCAATTGACCATCGCACTTGTTTGCAATCGATTACAAACCTATGAACGGGTACGAGCCAGCTAGACTGGTTCCCTGACCGTACAATTCCCCAATGTATGTAAACTGCTCTGTTTCTTCTTATAAGGAGTCAGGGAACCAGACTACAGGAAAATGATTGTTTTTCTTGGTTTTTATAGCATTTTCGAACCCAAAACCTCAAAAAAGTCAGTGTAACTATATTTGCTATACATTTCCCAATTCCATCCATTTCTGAAAATTACAGCAAAAGCAAATGATGTATATTCCCTTTAACCAGTTAAAGCCAGAGGTCGTGTACACACGATCTGGCAATGTATATTCGTAGGGGCAGGTGACAGGTTAAATCGTCAAGCTTCCTCAAGTCTCTGGCGGTGGATATGTATACACGTCAGTGGTTCCCATAGGTTTTGTACACACTGTGTCTTGAACTTGAACTTGAACTTGGCCATTGTCCATGGCTTGTTGTCAGCAAATATTGCTCAGTGGCGGGACCTCGTAGTGTTGCAAAATATGAATTTAAAGTGAGAAGTATCGTACAAATATTGTACAAATGACTCTCAAGAGTCAGTATTTTTGTGGTGTTTGCCTAGATTGTAAAATTAGGCCGATATATATTTTGTCTTTTTCAAATAATCCTGGTACCAAGTGGTTAAAGAAATGTGATATTTGTACATGTATATGCATGTGCATACACTCTTGTTTCACTATACTCTCGGGGACAATGCTTTGTTTCCCTTTGTCCCTGTAATATAACACTGTCCCATAGACTAAGCACACAAACGGCAATGGAGAAGGCCCAGTCACCAGCCTATTTACGTGACTTGTGGATGACAAGTTTTTACTGACAACTGGGTCATTCCATCAAATTAGGGTCCAAACTTGTGCCATTTCTGTGTCCTACACCCGACCTGTGTAATTTGCCATGCAAGTATCATTAAAGTTGATTTTAAACTGTTAACTTTTGTTATGGGCAGATATGCTTGGAGATAGAGGGCATTAAAGAAATCCTGAGTTTACAAAATCTTATATCAGATGTAACAGGGACACACACAAAATTGGACCCCAAATGTATGAGATGAAACTACTACCATTTCATTGACAGATTCCGTAGTTTTGCTGAGCTACCCTACCTGACGCTGTACGAGGGAATCTTCCTGAGGAAAGCCCACGCGGAGACTTACGTCATGACCTTGAAACGGCTGCAGGAGACGACCAACCAGTCTGGCGCCAATGCCAACGGGCATAGGGAAAGCATGGAAGACAGTCTGGCATCCCTACATGAAGCCGAGAGGGACGATGGGAGTGACTTGGTTAATGCGGATGAAGTCAGGGAACCAATCAGGTGGGCTGGTGTGAAGAATGGCATTGTATTGATCGTACAGACACTGTGTCAATAGCTCACTTAGGTACAGAGACAGATAATGCTTGAAGGTAGAGTACATCATTTGTCACTTGTGCATTTTGTTCGTTTGAAGCAACAAAAGCACTCAAAATCTAAAGATGGGCCGGTGCTTAACACCTAACCTGATGAATTTTCAGCTCAGCGTATTCTGTACATTCCAAGAAAACTAAATTCTAGGATTTCATTTTCAATTAAAAAAATGGCAAGCTGTGCTTTGAATTGCGTCCGAAATCAACGTCTGGGACACGCCAATTGTAGCTACACAATGTCACGCACTCAACCGACAAATTATAGCAATCGCGCATGGGAGTGCGTCGTGTCAACGCTTGTGCATACCCATTCACGTTTTTGCCAAATTAAAAAGCCAACTACTGCTATTGTTTTCTTCAAAAAGACAGCATGCCAGAAAGAATAATTTCACAGGGAGTTTGGTGTCATTACTAGCTTCAAACCAAGTATGCTTTTCAACAATAATTTTGTCAGTTACTTTTTGAATAGCTGCAAATTATACTCTACTTTTAACTATTTGGAGCTTTTTGAACCTTTCAAAGAATGTATTCTGGTATTTGTTTTTGCAGAGCGAAATGGCAGAGGCAGATAGCCAAGTGTCATCCAGTTAGGGATGCCTTGATACTGGCTCATCTCACCTTTCTATTGGCCCTCTCAGATAGGTAAGGTCACATGCTTTCACTACAATAAACTATATATGTGATGCAATCAAGCTACATGAGTCGTTTGTCGGGAATTTTCATTTGGAGATTCAGGCCAAAATAGGGCCACTTCATCACATCACTTCATCACATCTCTTGGTGTTCCAACTTCCATAATTTTTGAACTAAAGATGGTATCAGCATGCGGTTTTCACAGCAGTTATGCTGAGTTATGCTGCGTTCTTTTCAAATCTGTATTACAAATTTTTTTGACCAAGGTCAACAAACGACTCATTTAGCTTGATCACATCACATATGTTCATGTCCAGAGTATTGATTTCCTGAAAGTTTGGAAACAGGCCTCCAAAACATAACAAAAAACTGCTGAACTCTAGTGTAAAGCTTCTGACGACCTCTTTAAATTGACTTTATACAGAGCTTTAGGTTACATCCTGACAACTTAAGAAATGGCGGTAGTACTGTCTATAGATTCCAGAAGTGAGTACTGGATTTGTTCATGGAATGGATCTTCAACTGTTGCACATGGATGTCAAAAACTGCAGTTGATTTTTAAATCAGCCATTTTGGATGGCATTCAATAAGGGAATAAGTGTGTGCTAGGGAGGTGTTAAACACTATGTTTAAGACTGGTTGGAGTCCAAGGGCGGATCCAGAACACAATTTGGGGGGGGGGGGGGCAAAAAGAAATTTGGTCCCAAATTTTTTTGGGGGATTGTAGATGCTCTGTGGTGCGATCTGAGGCAATTTCTGACCACTTTAACCAATGTTTTTTGAGGAAAAGATGGTGGTTCACTCATTGCCTGCCTTTATTGCGAAGTCATCTAAAAAAAAAGAATTTGATTTGGTTTTTTTTTTGGGGGGGGGGCCATGCCCCCCCCCCCCCCCCCCGGATCCACCCTTGTTGGAGTCTGGAATGCTGATATCAGCATCCAGACTCCAACCAGTCTTAAACATAGTGTTTAATAGAGGGTATGCACAGCCGTTTTCCCACAGTAAACTTATGCGAGATTTGACCTCAGTGAGGTCATGTTGTGCATCTCTCTATAGGACTGATGACATACGCATAAGGTCTATACCGACCAAGCACGTATTTATTCCCATTCATAAATACCTTTTCGGTAAAAAAATCTTAACTTTTCGGGCCAAAAGTCAAAAATTTAAAATGTCCAACCATTTTGTTCAACAATTTTACTTGTTTTTCGAAACACCCCTCTAGCTGTAATATGGAGTCTCCAGCTCTCGAGTAAGACGTAAAAAAACTCCTTTTATGGAGATTGACGCATGCGTCGCGGTGTCGTGCGGTGTGACGAGTGCGTTGTAAATTTAGGACTATGAAATACTGACTCACTGATAATATATCGCGCATACCTACGTGAGGATTGTGAGCGTTCAACCAATAAAACGGTAAAAGGCACTGGATTTCATAGGAGTCCAAATTTCGTGTGACACTGGAAAAGTGTTTAAGACCAGCCAGCCATGTCTTTATCATCCGTTTAAGACCGGCCACGTGATGGGCTCTCGACCAATGGGAATGCATAGCTGCCAACTGTTACTAATTTTTCGTAATTATTACGAATTGTTTGTTAAATTACGAAAATACGATTTGCCACTAAAACATTACGAATTTCCCATTTTCTACCTAATGAAAAAAAAAATACTTGTAAAGTATCGTTTTTGACCGAAAACTTCTGGCGAAATGTCGCGATAATGGATGGACTGGTGACAAGTCTAATAAGAATGCAGTCAAGCACCTGATAGACATCAATGCAGTGTGCGCAGTGGAGTACTTGAGGACCAGACTAAAACTATTTTTCAATGGTGTGTCATTTGTGTGCATCTCGTGGATGTGTGGTTGTGTGTACTGTATGTGAGTACATTTCAGTGACGATCGTGAGCACATTTGGTCGCTTTTTGCCGGGTTGAGACCCATCAGTGCGACAATTTAATCATGGAATTTAATAAGAGTATGGTTGGAATAATTGGTATTACAGTTTGAGTTTGTCACAACGTCCAGAAAAGATAAATCAGCATGCGTTTGCAAGGTATGTTGGCGGGATATTTCTATTGCATACGGTCATGACGGTGGCCCTAAATCATTGTGTGTAAAAACATTGATACGAACTCGAAACTCCACATCGATAGCATGCATCTCCAAAAAAATATGCGCATATTTTATTATTGTTATTATTTATTTGACTCCAACAAACAAATACAGACATTAAAACAAATTAATTAAAAAAAAAAAAAAAAAAAAAAATAATTTTAATTTTTTTTTTTTTTAAATTATCTTTTGGCCTACATTACATTATTATTCACAAGAAGAAGGGTATGCACATGTATGTGTACATGTAAACCATGTACCTGTACTCGATGTTGGTAAAGCTTTTGATAAAACGAGCAGTTGAAAATGACCGCGCGGGTTGATTACTAATTGGGATTTTGAAATGTTGGCAGCTATGGGAATGGGTAAACTGTCTTAGGTATTTATGAATTCCAAATAATGGTCAGAGGATGTTTCCAATATCTCGATTCTTAGGGCCAGTACTAATTGCATATTCAAATGTGATCATTACTAGTGTTGTTAGTTCCCACACAGTGCCTTCCCCAAAGGTAAGCACTTATTGAGGACAAGGTGGAAAATTGGTGTGTTTGACTTGTGTTTTGTAATGTTTTGATGTCGCAGGAGTGTTCAAGGTTCTGAGGTCAGGATTGAGCTGTACAGATTTCTGCACAGCACAGCCGCCTCATGGTATGCGGCTACAGTACTCAACTCTGCCTTGCAAGTGCTTGTCACTACAATTGACCAAGAGGTAATTAATAAGTCCCTTACACGCACTGCACAGAACAGACCCTTTGCAGACAGCGCCCTCACTGAGGACCAGGGTGTGGTGTTTTCATCTGCAGCACACATCGTCAATGGATCATGATTATTCAGCTAGTTCGATGTTTATTCATAAGAAAATAATAACAATGACATCACACCATTGCTAT
Source organism: Patiria miniata (assembly GCF_015706575.1). Lineage (NCBI taxonomy): Eukaryota > Metazoa > Echinodermata > Asteroidea > Valvatida > Asterinidae > Patiria > Patiria miniata. Next base: position 19,191,322 of record NW_024037073.1, on the reverse strand, counting down.
CACTCAGTCATGCATGTACATCTCAAAGCATTTCAAAGAGCGGCTTTCGTTGAGCTGCCACAGTGGCCTAGTGGATAGTGGAATGAACTATGGATCACAAGATCTGTGGTTCGAACCCATGTCCATTTTCATCTAATATAGTTGTTGGTTGGGATAAGTTTAATTGAAGGGAAAACACTACAAGAATCTAAGAGTCTTCCATCCACACAGCCTGATGAATATTCATGTTAGGGTGCGGGATGTGATTGGTTAAATACAATATATGCTGCAAAACAAATACGCGACCAGCATTCCCAGCCGCTCTGGAATCAGGTAAAATCTTGAAAATGAGTTTCCCTTTTCCATTCAGGGAAAACTCAGGGAATTTGACAGTGTACCAGAGGGGAAAGGTTTTTGCCAGTTTGGCGTATGTGCGTCTTGTGCAATGTGTCCAAGTTGTGTTCATTGACTGACTGGCTATGGTGATCTGATACACCGTGCCCTCTGGAGACATGCACACAATAGGGAACAAAAGATTGCATACATCTCCACAGGGCAATTTCTATAGATGAATACGTCTCCACAAGGTTATCACGAAATAGACATACTGATTTTACTCAAAAACTAGGAATTTCCAAAGTATGTTGATCTGTTGCAAATGGTAGAGTTTTAGAAAAGGGATATCAAGTCCGAATTTCAGCCAAGGAAATTAATTCTCGTTAAAATAAGAGCATTTTGAAACTGTACTTTGAAACTCGAAAACTTTAGTACATGAGAACAAAGAAATGTCTCCACAAGGATACAAATTTCAGTATGGGTGGCTTTTTAGTGTTTATGCAGTGTGAATATTACCACAAAGAAACTTACAAAAAACATTTTTTGATGTAAACGTGCAGCTGAGAAGCTTTCACGGTTAGGCAAATGGACAATATGAATGAATTAAGAAATGTTCAGTTTAGATATTCGTGGAATTTGAGAGCCAAAGGATGATAAGAATAATTTTTTTCCCCTCTTATTTGCACGGATGCAGAACGAAGACGATGGGAAGTTTCTGACCCAGCAGTTTTTGGAGTACAAGACCAAACTGCTGACGGCCATCAATCCTGAGTTACATGCCCGGTCGTCAGAGATGTACATCCTTCACAGAAACCTGGGTAACGTCCTGCAGAATATGTTAATACCTGATCCATCGGATGCCAGCAAGGTGGTCTTAAAGGCATTGGTGAGTATGAAGCACTCGAGAATCGCTCTGCATCGCCCCCCCCCCCCCCCCAACCCCCAACCCCTACCCTCCAAGCAATTTCTTGAGTCATGGAAACAGACTGAGGCAGTTTATTGCAGGAATGTAGTAGATTCCATGACTACAGGGTGAGTAAAAAAAAAAAAAATCCAAATGTCAGGACCATTGTCTTAGTGAAGTTCTGCAAGTAGTGCTTTCAAAATCCAGGATATGAAAGCCCAATTCATAAGCTTTCTTTTAGTACAAGAATCATTCAAATCACTCATGTACTTTTCAAGTTACGGAATTTTAAATACAACCACTTTTTTCAAGTTCTGTCCACAGATCACAAAAAAGGTGTGCATTCTTGCAGCAAAACGAAAACCATTAACACACATCCCTATGGGATTTGTTTTCGTTTTGCTGAAAGAACACTCACGTTTCAGCGCAGCTATGCCAAGTTCTTGAAATTGATCGTCAGTTTATTGCGCAGCTGGGCAACAAATATGTTGCGTAAGACCTATGCATGGCGCAGGCTATGCATGTTTTCGTGATATCGGCTGCAGCTTCATTATGCTTGCCTTTTCTTGTATTTGGTCCATGACATGTGTCAGTTAACCATTGTTGACTGCTGTGATGTGGGATATTACGTTTTGAAAACCCGAGCGTATAGCACCAAGGTGAAGCCGAGGATGCTATATGTGCCCTGAGGGTGTTCAAAACGTCATATTCCACATCACATCAGTCAACAATTGTTTTGTTATACCTCTGTCTTGGATTCTTTGGATTTTGATGTAAAAATCAGGAAAACAAACCGCAACAACCATGACAATCGAATGTCAACTCACATGCATGTCACTTGCTCGAAACAGCTGATTGTCTGCTAGTTTGCTGATCGTCTGCTAGATCAATGGCACACATAAGTGATATCCCACAGGGAGTGTGCCCTGACTTTTTATAAACTTAACAAGTGATTGTTGTAGGCCAGTGAAAGTACAGTATTCAAGACAGAGGTATAACAATGTGCTTTATTTTTTTCTACAGGACTTGAACACATTGCAGCAAATACAGAACGCCTGCTTGTCACTCCAGTTGCTGCTTACAGAAGACGCCATGTTCTTCTTCAAGCGTCTGAATTTCAAGGTATTTAAAAACGCTCAGGGCAAAAAAGTACGACAGTGTGACTGTGATTGCATGCTAATGACTGATATTCATCCACTTTAAACTTGTCTTTCTTTTGAATACTACATGTCAAAATAAAATTTCCTACTTTAATAACTCTGTTGTTTACCAATGGAATTAAACCAAATTTTCAGATCATGTAAATGAGACATAACATGGACTTGACATTTTATGGAGCAAGTTTCATCAGCTTTGTGCACAAGGATGAGATTAAATGCCATACGAAAAAAATTCTCACTTTCAGAATGTTGATACAGCACTGGAGACGGTGGCGGAAGGCACGTGTTGCTGCCGAAAACTTCTGAAGGAATGCAGGATCACCCCTGATGTCATTGCACACCTCCTTGATCATGTGTTGCGCCACATGATCGAGGAGGCGTGCAATGACATCAGGGGTGATCCTGCATTCCTTCAGAAGCTTTCGGCCGCAGCATGCACCTTCCACAACCTTCTCCAGCGCTGTATTGACATTGGAGGACGCCAAGTGGCAGATTTTGAAAGTGACTATATTTTTCGTATGGCGTTTAAATCTCACCCTCTTGCACAAAGCTGATGAAACTCGCTCCATAAAATTTGTCATGCCTGGCTTACATGATCTGAAATTTTGGTTTAATTCCATTGTTAAACAACAGAGTTATTTAGGATCAAATCTAGGACATTTTTTTTGACACGTTGTACATGTCTGCTTGAAAATGCCAAAATTGGTAGTACGTGTCATGCACAATTTATGCACCTAAGGGCTATGCATTCATGCACTAACATACATGCACATGCGTGCATCGAAAATGCTCAGGGGTCTTCCGTAATTATCAACATTTTCAAAAGTGTACAAAATGGTAGATCTGCAACTTCCCCCCCCCCTCCCTCCCCCTCCCCCCTCCCCTCTCTCTCTCTCCGAAAAAGTGCTTTCAGAAATGTTGATTTTCAAAGAAATCCTGGAACGAAGAGTTCATTCATGGCGCGGCAATTAGTTATGGATTATCAGTGTCTTGAGTTTAGGCGAGGCACATGAGGCGCTTGCAGTACAGGCATGCATATGCAATTCATTGCTACAAAAGTGGCGGCTGAACAGGGCTGCATCACCGGCGTGTAGCACGAAGCTGAATGACAAATATTGCTGTACCCATCAATTACGAGCTGGTCCAGAGTTCACCAAGTTGGGTCAACGGCATGTAGCAGGAAGCTGAGTGACAGATACCACTGTGCCAATCAAATGGCCTTATTCACAAGTCGGCCTTGTTGAATTGAAAGTGAGGTAAAATCTTAATTTTTGGAACTTGCGAAGAGAGATGAAAGCAATTTAATTTATAATAAATTCCAGTCTGCTTCAATGAATAATTTAAAATTTGTAATTATACATTCCCTAATGTATAAAGCCATATAACAAAAAAAATGACGGTAAAAGAAGGCTGCATTAGGCCTGCATAAATAGTTTGGTGCCATCCCTCACAACAGTTAACAATTAATGAAATACACTCAGGGAACTTGATAAAAATGGCCAACTCGTGAATGAGGCCCATTACGAGCTGGTCCGGAGTTCACCAAGTTGGGTATCGGGGGTTTTTTTTATGAAAGATCTCCTGCCTGCCCATTACAAAAAAATACTAAAACAATATTATTGATCGACATTTTTACAAAATTTCAGAAGCGTACAGGGCTGTTAACCCCCTCCCCCCGAGCGTAAACTGTGTACATTTTTTAAAGTTTGATAACTATGGATGACCACTAACATATGCTGAGTATCATTATCCTAATGTGCTTGTTGCAAAAATGTTTGTGTGTTCAAATTGTGCTCAGCTTATTCATGTGTGAAATGTGCTTTATGATATCGCTACACATGCTTGGTATATTCTGTTACTAGTAATTCTACATACGATTAACAATTCTACAAATGTCATAATTATGTGACCATACTATATCTTGTTACTTTCGTGGAAAAGTAGAAACATATATCTTCCTTTCAATATGTGTTAACCACGAGTCATTTTAGTAATTGTGAGGCGTTCTGGCAAAATGAGACAGAACTGGGCAAAGGTCGAACTGCGGGTTTGCGGGTATTGGGAATGAGAGTAAAATTCTCCTGTTTGTTTCACTTCAATCGGATATTCCTTTGACAAGTTATGGCTGTTTCAAGATCGCATTTATCAACATGCCAAAAAATATGTACAAGTAAAATGCTGAGAAAAAAATGGTCTTTAAAGTTTCAAGGTTTGAAGTGGTGAAAATTAAATATGCCAATAAATTTTCCTTAAAAAAGCACTTTTATTCAACATGTTTTATAATATTTTTTAAAACTATGTGTACTAGACATATATCAAAGATTACAAATATTTATTTGAAAATCGAAGAAAAATCACCCCATTCGTTTTTTTTGCATTATTCTCCACAATGTCCTGTGGCCTATACCGTCTCATTTTGTCAGATTGCCTCACATCTTTGCATTTATGTTCCCATGGATTATGAACCAGCATTCACCATTGTCGCTCATCATCTTATTTCCACACCATGTTGCCATTCTCTCTGTGTGCTTGCTGCTTTGTTTTGCTAGACTTTAGTGAGGGGGTGCAGGGAAGCCTTCAACATGAACGCTGCAAAAGCAGCTGATGCAGGCAAAAAGAAGGTATGTCCAACAATCAAGGCAATTAACTTTTCACAGAGAGACAAAAGGTGATATTTCACACTCAATTTGGGTCTTTCTTCATGAAACTTTGAACAGAGTGGATCATTCAAGACCAGGAAAAACAAAAGCTTTTTCCAACTTGCTCTTAAAAATTGTTGGTTTTCTGCTTGCAAAATACTGCTGAATATTATTGAAGGAAAAGTTAAATAAAATGGTGATAGCTTTTCAGAAATCGTGGGTCAAGGGCAAGAAGGTACTTTCAGCAGTCAAACAATTTGCATTAAGGACTTTTGGCTCAATTTTTTTTTAGATCTAAATGCGATTTTTAAAATAATGATTTCTCTATCAGTCTTTGCTTAGCTTTTGATTTCCTTTTTTTTTTTGATGTTTAATTTGGAAATTTTAGCAAAATTTGCCAATAAAAATCTTGTGTTCATTTTTTTCAGTTGTGAGACGCCAAAAATCCCTCATGATTAAAATCCTAACATTTCCAAATCCTTTAAAAATCTACCAGGAAAGATAAGTAGCTGTGGCAAGTTCCATTCTTTTTTTTCTTTTTTTTTAAGCTTCAATAGTTTTTAGTTTACACACAAATCCTCCATTCTCATTGTGTTGTATCGGGTGACAACTTTTGGGCAAAACGTGGTTGGTTTTTACGTTTAAAATGTTTTGAATGTATTTTTTTCAGCCACAAGTCAAATCTACTAAGAGTTCCAACTCTCTGACAGCACAAACGTCTAGCCCAGCTAAGATGAACCACGGAGTGGAAGTGAAGGAGATCACACAACAGAAGAATATCGGTTGGTGTTTAGACTTATTCGGTGAACATCAAGTTTAGAGCACGCATTCTTAAAGTTGAGGCGCGTGCACAATGTGGTAACCGTATTGGTCATAAGGGCATTGAGTGCATGTGACCTACGGACAGACCTGATTCCACCACAGTAATGGCTTCTAGTTTAGATTGCCTTATTGGTCTAGAACAATCAAAATATACTTTAGTATACAGCTTTATTTGTGTAAGTGTTTTTCTTTAGGCCCCCAAAAAAGTCTCCGGTTTCTGGTATGCGTGCGCGTCGCTGTAGCCATGCGCGTCGGCAAAATGAAAAAAGTTTTTTTTTCAATGAAAGATGATGTCTCAAAACCACCAAACTCACTGGTTTGACTGGAATCCTGCTGCTGCAAAATTTTAACGTGTTTTTAGATTGGTTATGGTCGAGAATAAGCTTTCTGTGGCCTCTCTGGACTCCCATATATTTGCATGAAGTTTAGTCGGGCACCATTTGCAGTCATCAGCCGACATTTCAAGCAAAAAAATCAGGTAAAACAACCAAAGAAAAGCCGCGTCGCCGCACCACTTTTTGGGCAAGCTCCATACCAGAAACTGGAGACTTTTTTTTTTGGCCTTAGTACTTGTATTTGTATAATATTAATGTTCGTCGTCTGTTTCACCTATGAACTTTTCCTTGTGAATTTTACTTTGCTTAACTTTATTTAATAATGCGTAATGTATGCAGGGCCCCAATGGAAACCAGTTTTAAACTGTTTGGGCATACCCTGAGTAAAGAAATGTAATAGTAAAGTTTGTCAGGAGCCAATGTGGCCATTAGACCGGTGCTTATCTCTGGTTTCAGAAGCATGAAAAGGACTGAGAACAATTCTGTTGCCCCTGGGTAGGATGCTAGTCCATCGCAGGTTACTCCCCAGCTAATGCCCATTTAGCTGGGGTACCCATTTATGCTCCTGGATGGAGATAGGCAAGTGGGGGTGAAGTGGCTTGCCCAAGGACACAACATATGGCCAGCAGCTGGATTCGAACCTCTGACTCTCTGATCATGAGTCACAAACCCTAACCACTAGGCCACACTGCCTCAGAAATGTAATGCATAAATAAATAAATAAATTCTCTTGTCAGAGATTCGGCAGCCAATTTTACTATTGCAATTGCTTCAGAATGCAATCTTTGTTTCTGAGTCAGTACCGCTCAGTTTTCTGTTCTTCTTTCAGTAATTGATGTTGAGGAAGTCAAGTCCTTTAGTAACTGGCCTCGTATCATGGTGACAGAGGCTGTTCTCATGCAGGTGAGCTTTCCTCCAAACATTTTCTTAATACTCAGATGTTGAGTCAGAGTGGAAAGAGTGTGTTATTGTCCCTGTGACCTTTTGGGCAAACTTTATTTCAATATTTACACATGGGCAAAAATGCAAAGCGTTCCAACAGGACTTACAAAAATAGGCCAAAACTAGAGTGAAGGTAAAACTGTCTTGGCACAATAGCATCTTGGATGACGTTTAACCATTGCGCTCCGGGATTTTTTTGACATTGGCCGGACCCAGATGCGCGATTGTTGTTTCACAAACCTCGATGCCAGACGGGTTCAGGGCGCTGCCATCGGCGGGAAGCACACCCTGATATTTCCGGCCTGGCTCACTGCGAGCGGGTCGCAGACAGATATTTCCGGCCTTACTATCTAGTTGCGTGTTTATCCGTCATCTGTTCCGAATACCGCAAAACCTTTGCGTGTATACACGTCATCCGTCATGAACTGGTTAAAAAAAAATCGGGTTCCATTTCATGGCTTTGCTCACCATATCCATGGCTCTGCTTAACGTAAACGGGAAAAAATAATTAATTACTTAAGCGTTAACAGTTAGTATATTTTGCTGGTTAGCAAGAAGCTTTGGTCTTCGTGCATGCCTAGATTCCATAACTAAGAATTCTGCCTTAACAGGGTTAGCACAGAACTTAGCACTACGGATTAAGTACGTACAGATTGGCTATCGTAAGTGCATAATTCTGTGGTTAGCAGAGCCACAGTATTGGGACCAGGTCTCTAGCTATAAACTCCAAACACAACTATCTTGACAGTGCTGTTGTGGAGTCCATTATAAGTCGGGTCAAAGGTAAAACAAATAACAAGGGAATGTTTTTCTCAAAGTTCATTTGAATAGCTTGTGACTTGACTTGGGTCTGGATGAGTTGTGGTTAACATGTGAGGACTTGTGGGGACTCGCGATTTGTTCCACTGCAACCCTGTCTTTGGCTGTTTTGGCATATTTGCTGAAACAGCCTTTGTTTTTGTTAAGATTTTAATTTTTTTTAACCCGAAGTGCCTTATAATTTGAACGCGGAAAAAGATTTGAACTTCCTTTCAACGATGTCGGTCTCTGGCTAGGTTGTACTTTACACAAAAAATTACCAGTGACGTCAAAAAATGTTAGAGCGCTCTCTAGCGGCAGGTTGAAAAATGTTACATGTCACTTTTTAAAGTAATTGCCCCAAGTTGTAGAGGGTTCTGTGAAACATTGCATTCCATTCTGAATTGTTTGCAGTACATGGTGGATATCAAGCTGGACCAGGTCTGGCATGAGTACTTACTGGAGTTGCTGACCGGTGACCATCTACCCCCAAACCCTTACCCACGGCTGGTCACCGTGCTTCGTCAAGCTGCGCACAGGTACAATAAACAATTATAAGTGATCAAAACATAAATCAGTGACTGCACAGCAGTCATTATTTTTTCCCTCTGTCTAACAGTTACAGTGGAAAGCCGCTATAACGAACATCGTTGGATCCAATAGAAAGTGTTTATAATAACGATCGTTCGGATAGCGATTTTGAACCGCCGGTACCCTCTTTTGACCAATAGTGAAGTGGAATTTCCCACATCCTGTTGCCGCACGATGAGTCGTCACGATACTTTAGCAACGGGTGGTTTTCCGTTCTATTCCTTGGGGAAATAATGGCCATCTATCGCTGTTCAACATTCAAACACTATGTAACTATGGGTCGTTTGATGTTCGGGAATTAAAAGTGGCCCAAATAGTGTTTAATACGTGTACAATCGGTAGATTTTTTTGTAAATCTGTTGACTTTTTTCAACAACAATGTTCGGTGCGTTTTGTACATTAAAACCGGGAGCCAAGAATGATGTTCAGTATAGCCGAATGTTCAGTATAGCGGTGTTCGGTATAGCGGGGTTCCTCTGTACTTCAGTAAATTGGGATTCAAGTCGCAGTAAGGCACAGTAAATCTCCGGGCTTTTGTGTACAAGTAATTCCTCAAGGGTAAGAAAGGGAGAGTTGCAAGAGACAACTGGGAGAGACATTCGAACGCATTGTCGACGACGCCTGACGCTCATGCAAAGATGCCGTGGCTTTGTGCAGATTCAGAATAACATAAGTCGTGTGCACTTTGTGCTTTACGCCCCAATCATTATGTGCACACCGTGTCTCCCTCCCACTGGGCTCTCAAAAGTGGTCGGCAGAGTTGTAACGAGTCGCTGAATTTTATGAGTTGAGTCGAGTCATTTTAAAGATGTGACTCAAGTTGAGTCAAGTAATAAGGCCAAGAAGGTCGAGCCGAGTCGAGTCACAGTGTGTGGTCGAGTAGAGTCAAACTTTTGTTTGAGTCAACTCGAGTCGCTGATATTTGAACACATCATCTAATAAATTACAGAACAAAACAAGGAACACAAGGCACTAGTGTATTATTAACATCCAAAGACTCGAGCCGAGTCGAGTCTTCTGATGAGGAACTCGAGTCGAGTCGAGTCATTTGCTCGCAGTGATTCGAGTTGAGTCGAGTCAGTTTACCCGTTGGGACCCGAGTCGAGCTGAGTTGCCAAAAGTCGTGACTCGAGTCGGACTCGAGACGAGTCATTGACTCGAGTCATTACAACTTCGGTGGTCAGAAAGGGCCCCCTCATGTTTGCGCACAGAGCCCATTCATCATTTTGCCAAACAATAAAACGTTTGATTGTTTTCGCTCCTATCAGAATGCAGCTCTGTGCGGAGACTAACGCCTCCCTGTCCACCAAGCTTCTACGCCCAGATCAGACCAAATTGGTTGACCGTATCAACTCCATCCATGGAGTGACCAGCGTGGGAGCCTACGGACTCTCCCCTCGCACCCTTGCCGGGCTGGATGCTGAACCATCAGGTTTCATCAAGATTGCCAAACTGATGGAGGGGTTGACAAACAAGGAGGTGGTGGCAAGAAGAGGACAGTTCCAGGTACTTCGACATTCTTATCTTGGGTTTTGTTGCCCAGTGCTGACATGATAAACATCGCAAAAAAAAGAAAGTCCACACTCATTGGAGGGGTCATCATTTTGAATCTGATCGTCTTTCACTTATATAGACCATTGGGGAATGTTGTTAGGTACATTTTTATACCCCATGTGCTATCAAAGACTGTGAATTGTGCAAGATTGACAACTGTTTATGAAAAATGATGCAGTTTGAAAAGTTGCAAATTTAGAGAGTATGCCAGTGGAAATTTAAGTGCGGCGTGACAATGTCACACTGCCCGAAACGAACGGCAGGGAATATCAATCGCACAGTGCTTGTATGCATAGCAGCACACGTAATTGAATTACCCACGCTGTTTTCGTGCACTGTGCAGTTGATAGGGGCCAATTACGGGCATGTGTGGTTACGCTTAGCAATTTCTCATCGTTTAAATGCTTTCTCCAAAAAGTCAATGGCCAACCCACCAAAAATTGAAAAGAAAATGAAAGATGACATGTTGATCATCATTTTTCTGTTCAGCCTGAATACCTGTGAGAATTCTGAGTATATTTTAAAATTTGGATGTATGGGGATTTAAAGGGAATGTACAACATTTGCTCTTGTTGCAATTTTCAGTAGTAAATGGATTTGAAGATTAGTATGTTATAGCAAATATTGTTAAAATGACTTGTTTCACGTTTTGGGCTTGTAGATGCTGGAAAACCAAGAAAAAAATCATGTTCTTGTAGTCTGATTCCCTGACCCCACTTTAGATGAAACATAGCAGTTTTTAAACTTTGGGGAATTGTAAGGTCAGAAAATCAGTCCGGCAGGCTTGTACCCCTTCACAGGTGTGTAATCAATTGCAAAGAAAATGCGGAAAAACTAATTCTGAAAAATTAAGAACAGCTTTTGAAAAAACGCTGGTCGGCCGACCAGCGTTGGAAAAATACCAGTTTTCTTGAAAACGTCAGCACACCAGGAGCCACGATTTTACAGGATGAATTAGACTGTCATTCCCAAACAATCAAGTTAAAGTATTTTGTGATAATTGGATCATTTCGTTTTTTGATGTTTGCAAATGTTGTATCTTCCCTTTAACACTGGTGTCTATGGGAATTTTTGTACTGGGGTGCACCCACAGGGTTGATGTGCAGGTATCTGTGGAGACTGTTGAGGGGGTAGTTACTTGAGTCTATACCGGTAGGTAGAGTCTATGAGCTCCGTGCGCTACGAAAAGAGGGCGCCCTTTCACCTAACAACGATGTTCCATGGGCGGGACATTTCGCTGGTTGAGGCGCACCGTTCCTTGTGTGTGATGCACGTACACCAGGGGATTTGTACTATTTACACGCAGTTGCCGCGCTTCGCGGCAAATGAATTGTCAGGCAAGATGGCGTCGGCCGGTCACCCCCAACTGTACTTCCTTTGCCGGTGAGGGGGTACTTGTGAACAGAGCGGATACAAGTACGGGTTATCATTAATTACAGTGTGGCAACTGGCAAGTCACATAAAAGTTACGATTTCAGACACCCTTTTTATATCGGAATTCTGATGAAATTAAAAAATAAATGTTTGCAGATTGAAGTGAGTCTTGCAGTCGGGCGGGGCTGTGCATTTTACGGTCGTCTGGTACCCTATCTCATCACACTGCATCTGTATGAGCATTACTACATCCGAGGGAACATAGGAGCTGACAGTGATGCCATCCAACTCTACGCCAAACTATGTAAGTCAGCGATAGTGAGCAGAATCTGGGATTTTGTATTTCAAATTTTTGAAATGTTTTGCAGTCTTACCCTTGCATCTGACCTAAATCTTGTATGTTAAATGGTTAGAAAATAGGAAAATAACCTTGGATATATCCCCCCCCCAACTTTTTGAACAGGGGGGGGATGGGCTATTGAATCATCCCCCCACTTTTTTGTGATGAAAAAAAAAATGCGGATTTCAAGGTATTTTTCGAACATCCGAAAAACCCAAATGTATTCAATAGCACTGAAAAGTGGAGAAACAAAGTACAAAAGCTTTTAAACTGCACTGTTTTGATGTAAGCGCGATTATACATATTGATATACAGCTGAAGAGTGCCCCCTAATATAATGTGGTGTGGTCCCCCCCCCCCCCCCCCCCCCTTTTTCGAATTTCCAAGGCCGGGCAATTTTGGATTTTGGTCATCCCCCATCCCCCCACTCGCCGGCACAGATTGACGCCACTGACCTTGAAATTAAAGAGACTGGAACTGCTCTTGACACTTGGATCTTAATGAAATAGTAGAAGGGAAATAGTAATGTTGTCTTTGTCATGATGCTTTATGCTACCCTCATTCCGAGCTGCCTTCCGTGATACTCATATATTTCTAAATGTTAATGGATTGACAATGCATGTGCACCAATGAAATCTTAAAGTCAATCCATCTGTCTTCATGTTCAGGCCACCTTCTTACACAAAGCCCTCCCCCCCCCCCCAACATTTCACTTACGACACATTTCACAAATGTCATATCACAGTACGTATGTCTGCAACTTGCGCAAAAAATTATGGCGTCAGTTGCACAATAATTTTAGGTAGCGTAAGTAGTGGCGTAGCGACTGAAAATACCTAATTTACATGCAAGTCCCGATTGTCTTGGAGCCTGTCAAGTCAAACAAGTTATCAAGGTAAATAAAAGACACGTTGTGCTTGAGGTACGTGAATTGCTTTTTTACTTGTGACAGAATTTTTAGAGTTGCCGCACGTTTCAAAAGAAAGTTGTGACAATCTTCTTTTTTTTCCAAAATGGCAGGCTGAGGTGATTCAACGACTGTGTCATGAACAAAAGAGTTCATGCTCAGACAGCTGTTGTAAATGCTGTCATTATCCTCGTCCAAGATGGTTAGATTATTAAAACATTGTGCAGCTACACCAAGTATCGTGAAATCTGTCGTCAGTTTATTGCGCTGCTCTGCAATAAATTTGTCACGTAAGTCCTATGCATGGCGCAAGCTATGCACATTTTTGTGAAATTGTCTGCAGGGTCCTAAATATCTGCTTTAGCCAATTCTGGAGATGAGTTGGAAAATGGAACCCTTTTTTTTATTTCACAGTATATGACAACATCAGCAGTCTGTCTGCCCAGAACCACCACATACTCCTGGGAGTGTTTTTTGGCGGTGGCAGCCGTTACATGAGTGAAGCCGATTTGGTGGATGATAAGGCAACGTTCTTCTCTCATGTGGTGGATGCAGCGAGGAAGAAAGAGGACATTCATCTGAAGGTACTGTTTTTATTGCTTGGGATTTGCAATGTACAAAATGGATAGGTTCCTTGAACTCAAGTGCCCTCAGTGGGGCAAATACTGAGCAGCATTTTCGGAACAGCACCTCTATGAAATTAAACCTTGGGCCCATCAAGGATTTTAAAAGATGAATTGATGGTTTTCTGACTTGCGGAGAAAACCCTTGTTTAATTTTTCGTAAAGATCTCATAACAGACAAAACAGAAAAATGGGACAACCCTGGTTGGATTAGGTAGGGTTGGAGTAAGGGTCAGGTCGGGTTAGGTCGGGTTGGGTTGGGCCGGGTGGGGTTAATTTAGTTTGCATTGGGCTGGGTTGGGTTGGGTTGGGCTTGGCTGGGTTGGGTTGGATTGGATTGGCTTGGGCTTGGCTGGGTTGGGCTGGGCTGGGCTGGGCTGGGCTGGGCTGGGCTGGGCTGGGCTGGGCTGGGCTGGGCTGGGCTGGGCTGGGCTGGGCTGGGCTGGGCTGGGCTGGGCTGGGCTGGGCTGGGCTGGGCTGGGCTGGGCTGGACTGGACTGGACTGGACTGGACTGGACTGGACTGGATTGGCTTGGGCTGGGCTGGGCTGGGCTGGGCTGGGCTTGGCTGGGCTGGGCTGGGTTGGGTTGGGTTGGATTGGATTGGGCTTGGCTGGGTTGGGTTGGGTTGGGTTGGGTTGGGTTGAATTGGGCTGGGTTGGGTTGGGTTGAATTGGGCTGGGTTGGGTTGGGCTTGGCTGGGTTGGCTTGGGCTTGGCTGGGTTGGGTTGGGCTGGGCTTGGCTGGGTTGGGTTGGATTGGCTGGGTTGGGTTGGGTTGGGTTGGGTTGAATTTGGCTGGGTTGGGTTGGGTTGAATTGTGCTGGGTTGGGTTGGGTTGGGTTGGGCTTGGCTGGGTTGGGTTGGATTGGCTTGGGTTTGGCTGGGTTGGGTTGTGTTGGGTTGGGTTGGGTTGGGTTGAATTGGGCTGGGTTGGGTTGAATTGGGCTGGGCTGGATTGAATTGGGTTGAGTTGGGCTGGGTTGGGCTGGGTTGGGTTGGGTTGGGTTGGGTTGGGTTAGCTGGGATGGGATGGGTTGGGCTGGGCTTGATTGGGTTGGATTGGGTCGAGTTGGGCTGGGTTGGGTTGAATTGGGTCAGATTGGGGTTTGGCTGGGTTGGGTTGTGCTGGGTTGGGCTGATCTTGGTTGGATTAGGTTGAGTTGGGCTGGATTGGGTTGGGTTAGATTTGGCTGGGTTGGGCTTGGTTAGGTTGGGTTGGGATGGGTTGGGTTGGGTTGGATTGCTTTGGGTTGGGTTGGGTTGGGCTGGCTGGTTGGTTTGGGATGGGTTGGCTGGATCTGTTCAAAAGGGATTGGGTAAAAATAAATGAATTTGATACTGTTTGCAGCCATAAATAAAATCACTATATCTCCTTAATTTAATATTGTTTTCAAGTTATAACTAAAGTTACTGTCTAATTTCTACACACCTGGCAGTTGTTTAATCCGCACGTTTGCTCACCCACCTGCCTGCACTGCGTGCATGTTGAAATCTCCTCTGTTACTTGGTCTCTCTGCATGTTTGTGTTTGTGACATCAACTATCTGTCGTTTTCTCTTAGATCTATCAGCCAATAGGCTGGCGCTATCTGCGTATTCACAAGCACTTTGTCCTGCACTATCTGTTTGTCGATAACACTGAGGATAGGTGAGTCTGTCATTCAACAAATGTCAGGAGCTTTGTGTTTGTAGCCTTTTGAGCACGTAATTGTGTGGTTTAGAGCAATAAATCGAGCCTTTCTGACTACAAATGTGAGTCAGGCTGCAGTAATACAGGGTGACCCCAAAATAATGCAACCCTAAAACATTTACCTTAAAAGAAAAAGGGATCGGTGGATTTATATGTTTTGGGTATCAGATTAAAGCTGAGAGCTTTTTCTTTCAAGTACTGAGAAAAAAAACATGAAAATAACACTTTGGGTTGCTGAGAAAATTTCAAATTTTGTTCGCCGGATTAGTTAATAAAAAAAAAATATTATTCTGTGGACTGTTTAATCATGAACTCAATTTGAACCCTGTATTTTCCTCAAGAGCTCTCAGATAGTAATGACTACACAATAGTCGCTCACAGGGTTACTTTGTGAACCCAATATGAAAATGTTTGTATCTATTACTATCTACATTTATGATTTAATTTTATTTGTAGGCATGAATGCTACAGCCCTGACGACCCATCGTCGGTGTGCCAGTCTGTCTTCTTATCACAAGCACAGGTAGTGGATCACGTTTTATTCTTTGTTTTATCTGCTATTTGTGAAACTCGTCAGTTTGCAGGTTCATTGATGAAACAATACAGAACTATGCAGATATTTTTTCCATCATCGAAATGGATATTGGGGTCATGTCATCACAATACTTTTTAAAGGTATAGTCCATCATTTGTAATTTGTGCATTTTGTTCATTTGAAGCGACAAAAGTGTTCAAAATCTAAAGAAGGGTGCTGGACAACTAACCTGATGAAGTTTCAGCTCAGTGAATGCTGTATAATTCTGCGAAAAACAACATTCTAGGATCTCGATTTCAAATCAAAGTTGCTGAATCATTTTTTGAATTGGGCCTGAATTCAGCGTCCGAGACACGTTCTCAATGAGCCGATTGTAGCTATGCAATGTTGCGCAGTGATCAATGCTTGGGCACCCTTCACTGAATGATGCGTCTTTACGCACCGTTGGAAAGGCCTTCTTTCGTTGATTTCTTCAAAATGACAGCTTGCCAGAAAGAATAATTTTACAGGGAGTTTAGTCCCTTTAATATCTTTCAACCAAGTATGTTTTTCAACAATCATTACGTCGGTTACTTTTTGGAAAGCTGCAAATGATGGACTGTAGCTTTAACAAAATACAAAGTTACAAAATTGAACAAAGACATTGACTGGAGCAGGGTTTGAACCTGCGACCTCTTGAACACTGCACGGGTGCTCTACCAACTGAGCTATCCAGCACAAATTGTAGGAGGTTTCTAAAAAAACAAACATTTTCCAAGTTGCACTTCTTTTTGATGTGAGTTCATGATGTCTGCGATTGCCGTTGTATCTTCCCCAGGCTTCCGCACACGCCCGTGGAGGCGGAGCCAAGCAGCTGGGCAATCTTGAGAGCGCCACCAACCTGCGTGGCGTCAATGAGTATCTCTCCAAGGAAATAGAGGGCGCTCTTGATGGACACCAGGTGATGCCGGCATATCAGCATATCCTCTGTAAAGCACTCGTCAACAAGGTACCAAACAAACAAAAAAAATTTTAAGAGGGTGAAATCTCTGTGTCGTGGACGGAGTCATCGATTCAATCACATTCCAGTCACCGGTGTTGTCGTCCAGTGAACTGGTGTAGTACGGTGAATTAAGGACTCTTGAAATACGGACGCGTTGGTAGTATTTGGCATGAAGATTGTAAATGTTCAACCAATAAAAGCGTAAAAGGGACCAGATTTCATAGGTGTCAAAATTTCACATGAAACCGGAAAAGTGTTGAAGACCAGCCAGCCGGTCCGTATCAACCGTTTAAGATCGGCCACGTGACGGGCTCTCAACCAATAGGAAAGGGTAAACTGTCTTTATGAATAAAACTTCAAGGTTTGACACCTCAAAATATTCAAAGTCTCCCATTTGATCCCGTAGGATAAGAAACTCATTGCTGATGCCTGGAGGGCTCTACACAGCTTGGCCTATCAGCTGGACTACATCCAGGCAATCAACCAAGATCTGCAGGACTTGGTCCGATACGCTCTGCTCTTCCCCGGGAAACTGATCAAGGCTTCAGCGTCCAGTCAATCACTGGCCAAGGGGCGGGGCAACAAGGCAAAGGGGGAGGCGGGACCAAGCAGCCAGGTATGGGATCCATGCATGAGTGCCTCCTCAAGCAGTGCTGATACTGAACGGCACTAAAGTCAGGGATGGAATAAAGATGTGCTTAAGACCCGCTGGGTGAATGGATGCTAATAGGCCCTTAGCCAGTCTTAAACTGAATTGTTCAATACCGGCCAAGCACATAGTTATTCCCATTCATAAATACCTTTGTTTAACAGTTTTACTTAAGGTTTTTTCAAACACCCCTCTAGCTACAGGTTATGGTATGTGCCTCTCCTTAAATGGAGATTGGCACGTACTGCGTGATGTGGCGTAGAACGCAGCTGTGCTGGTGTAACATGAAATACTGACTCATTGGTAGTATTGTGCATGCCTAAGTGAAGATTGTGAACGTTCAAGCACTGATAATAACCCGAGCCAAAATAATCAGCGTCTAGACTCCAAACCGGTCTTAAACATAGTGTTTAAAACCGGCCAAGCACACATTTATTCCCTTATTTATATGGACCTGTACCTGCCTTTATGATGATTTGTGATTTGACTTGTGTTTGTCACAAGCATCTCTTAATATGATCCTATTTACATGTTTGATTGACTTTTGACTTGTGCTTTGACTTGATATTTGACCTGTGATAGATTTGTGATTTGACCTATGATTTGACCATTAATGGTCCTATGATTTGACTTTTGATTGACTCGTAATGTGACATGTGATGAAGTTGTGATTTGATCTGTGATTTGACCTGTGATCGACCTGTGATTTGACTTTGGACCGAGTCTGATGAACGTTACTACAGGTATGGAGGGAAATCTCTTAGATTAGTATTAGGTGTGCAATACTCTCTATACAGTATGTCTGCAACAAGTTTCTTTTGTTCGCTTGTTTTGGTTGATTTTTTAGGGCCCTTTCAACGATGCAGCCCTTGCCAAGTTTGCCAGCGTCTACTCTGAGAAGCTGACCAGCGTCCTGCAGGAGCCTTGTGCCTTTGTCCCCTCATCGCTGCTTCAGGTGATCCAGGATAAGCTCCAGACGATCGTTGATGTTGACAATCAGACCAACAGGCAGAGCCTGCCTATTGAGCAAGAGGTATATGCATTATGAGCACTTCTAGGCGCTAGGAAAACAAACTTCTCATCTTATTTTGGAGTGCTAACAAAAATAAAACTTCATTGAAAAAAAAAAAATGCTTGCAAACGTTTGCATGCTTATTTGCGTGTGGAGGATGTGTCGGGGGGGGGGGGGTGTTCAAGTTACGGCAAAATGTACAACCATTGAGAAAACACTGCCAACTAGACTGGCCCCACTTTGTGCTCAAGAGCCGTAAGATTCATAGACTGCTTATACATGTTGTATAACTTATTTGAGTATCGACACTTAACAAATTCATGATTTTTAAAACATGATAGTAAAGACCGGCGCACACCTTTCCAATTTTACTGTTCACCAGATCACCGCATCACCAGTACTCTTTTTTTCACCGTTTGCGGTTAGACCACAATGTTACCCGCACACATGCCCGATTCCGTTCGATAATTGGTCACATCGTGACTCGGTCACATGGTGACAAAATGGAAGTCAATTGTGAATCATGCGACTTCATTCGTGAATCTGATTGGTTAACATAAGTATCGCGTCTGGTGCTATAACCCGCACGTACACCTTTTCGTTGACATCGGATCCGGTGAAATCGGATACCAAATGATTTCATCTGGTCGCCCCCGGTGCACGATCAGATTGGTTCGAATTTTCAGCACACACCTCTGTACGATGGCCCGATGATCTGGTGAACCGATAAAATAGGAAAGGTGTGCACCGAGTTTAAGTAATTGTGCTGAAAAAGTCCTATGTTCTGGTAATTAAGAGACACGCAGAGGCCAAGTTTTAAATTTGGTGACCAACCCATATGCGCCATGACGACTATTCTTGAATCACCCTAGTCAAACCAAAACTGACAAACTACAGAATCCACTCGCATTTTTCCATGGGTTGCATTTCTCGTTAGTCTTGCTGGCCATCATCGTTTTGCACAGTTTTTTGTTTTTTTTATTTTTGGTGGTGTCTTCTGTATGTGACTATGAAACAAGGCTAATGAGAAGCAATTAACATGGCAACACGTGATCTTGTCAAAATAGTTTACTACAGAAATTCCACCATTGTCAACCAGCATGCGTTCTGGTGTGAAGTTTCTTAAACTATGGTCATTTTATTTATATATAGAGAACTTGAACTTTTATCTTAAATGTCTCTTGATGGTGGATATTTTCTGTTTTTCATCCGTTCTTTGATTTTGCAGACTATTTCTACACTGAAGGAAATCTGGCAGCTCATACATCCCGTTCAGGACTGGACGTCGTTTGACGTTCACAAAGCTCTATCTCACCACGGTAACGGCTTCATATCACCCCAGGAATAAAAGTAGCTTTACCAAAGACCATAGTGTTAAGTTGCTTTTGTTCCTCCCTAAAAAGAAGCATAACGTTTGCATGTCGATACCTGCTGAAATATTCCATTTGAGAGGATTTCCTCATAGTGAATAGTCCGAGTATCAGCCGTTGTCCAACGGAGCAACTTTTATGCGACCCTGCGTGCCAGCCAATCGGAGTTGACTTAAGAAAGTGTGACGCCATTTCAAACAGAAATGTGTACGAAGTTGTTGATTGGTCAACTTGGCCGACATGTTTTTGTAATACAACGGGTTGTGGAAGACCCGATATAGAAGGCACCCGCTGAATGGTCAGAATCTCGAGGTCAAGACGCAGTAGACTTCCACGATACGAAGCCTCGTGTAGGCAGGAAGCACTGAGAGCAACTAGCTCAACCGCCTAGGCAGTTGGGTGGTTGATGTGGCCCTTTACCGAAAGACAGGACCGTGCAGGACCACACCGTCAGCCACGCAGTTTAACCAGTTCATGTCGGATGACGTGTATACAGGCAAAGAATTAGGGGTATTCGGAAACAGATGACGGATAAACACGCAACGAGAGAGGCCGGAAATTTCTGTCAGCGACCCGCTCGCAGTGAGTGAGGCCAGAAATATCAGGGTGTGCTACCCTGAGATGACGGCCTGAACCCATCTGGCATCGAGGTTCATGAAAAACAATCCCGCACCTGCGTCCGGTCGATGTCCAAATAATCCCGACGCGAACTAGTTAAGGCACGGGCCAGCGGGCCGGCCCCCTTCGCCATATCTGCTTGCATGTGCAAAGGTCTATTGCATAGACTACATAGTGACCTGTTTTGGAAGAAATCTACTTAAACAGAATTCCAACACGCACAGGGTCTGTGGTCTTCCCAAACTGTTGTGTGTGTTTTTAGTGCCATGTACCCATTGTAATAAACATCAAAGTCGTTGGAATTAGGAGCAGGGTACTCATAATTCAAGACTTGAATATTTTTTCAACCTGATTTTTGCATGTGATGTCTCATTGAGAAGCTCACATTCTAAAAAAAATTTACAAAATGCACAATTTATTTTGAAAATCTTTTTTTTGTTACCACGCCCAAAAAGCATAAACGTATGAAATGTAAGAATTATCCAAGTATTACAAGTGCTCGACCAACCACATGTTCTTTGAAATGTCTTTCGGGGTTTTTTTTGGGGGGGGGGGAAATATAAGATAAAGCTTCCAAATTAAGGCAAGTGGTATTTTTACAGGAAGGGAAATCTTGCAGTTTGTCTTCTTATTCTTACATTTGTGGTCTTCTTGTCGTGATTTTATATTTTTAGCTTCCAGTATAATAATCGGCTTCCAGGACTTTAGTTGCCAAATATTGTCAGCTCTTCCTGACAGTGCGTTGTTTAAATAGTCACTGAAGCGCCCGAAACCGCCCAAGCACGCTCAAGCACTCTCTGGTTTCATTGATTCTTCAGTGCGTAAACACAATGTAATACAATGTAGTACAAGTGCTAACATGTTAATGGTAGCAAATTATCTGTCCAAACATCGGATATTTGTTTACTGTTGTTGAGACCTGCACTGTTATTCAATATTAAGTTTTTGCCCTTCACCGACTTATAAACACTGTATACTCAGTGTGTTACCTCCCGAGTGAAAGTTGGAAAAAATCACTCGGGTGGGATGCGAAGTCACGACCTCCTGCTTTCTAGTGCAGACGTCTTACCACTTGACCCCCGAGCTAACGGGATCGGTTGGCTGGTTCGAATCTGATGTACATGTACATGTAGCAACAGGTACTGCAATTAAACTATTCATAAGATGAATTTGCGTCAGGGTGATGTAAGTCATTATTAGGTTTTGCCCGTCGTGATAATGCACTGTTATTGTTTCCAAGTGCTTCTTTGAAGAGCAAGATTTTCTTTGAAGGATGAAAGATTGTGTAAATATGCCTTTGATGAGATATTGTAATTTCAAGTTGTATATTTAGTGGCGACTGGTGTTAACATTCCCAGTGTGTTATGTATATTTTGAAAGAAATTGATAAAAATTTGATTTTTTTTTTTGGTTGCTTAAGAATCTTAACTACATAAATTCCTTTATTTGTGCAATTTAAATCAAGATTTCAATTTTGTCCATAAAATGTTTTGTAAGATAGTATAGAGTGCAGGAGTGGCACAAAGATTTTTTTGAAATACCTAGATATTTTTGTTTATATTCATAGATTCCTTCCACATCCAAGATTTTATATTGCAATTTATAAATGCACTTTAGCGTCACTATCTTTGTAGAACTTTGCGTTATGATAGTCGACTTATAGTTAACCCAGGAATAAGTGCAACACATCAACTCGGTGAAGTTTCTTTTTTTTCTGTTTATTTTAAATATTTTACAGGCGTATACAATGTTGAAGTTATAGTTGTAAAAAGCTTTTGCAAAAACAACCTGGAATGGTTTTTTTTTTGGGGGGGGGGGGTGTTTGGGGGCTTTACAGAAGTTTGGGGGGAAACTGACCGTTCATCAGCTAAAATGGTAAGACATACACTCGGACAGAAATCGTTTGAATCTTTACAACCCCTTAATTGGGTTTTATCTTTGGGTAGTTTATTTAAATGCATGTATTAAGCTTACCTTTGTAAACTTAAATAGTAGGAGATATGAAAACGGACTTGATTTTCGGCCTAAACGTACATTACTAGCACTGTTTATAATATCCTGTGTTTCCCCAGTGAACAGAGGAAAACACTGTTTGGTGAACATGACTTTTTTGCATACAAAGGGGTGTATGCTGGGCGTGGCCATTTTGCAGGATAACACATGTACGGCACAATTTAAAGCTATCTACAGTTTAAAAAAAAAATGAACCTGAACTTTGCAATTTCAGGACGACTTTCATCCCAAATAACTTACACACAGAACATTTGTTCCTGTACTTAAGGTTGATTCGAAAATGTGGTTTGGATTTAGATTCGCTGGACAAAACCGTTTCCAGTTTTGTTTTTATGCAATCCCTTGTCAAATAAAACAAAAAGAATCAATTTTTTTTCTGGATTGTTAAGCAATGCCTGAATACAATGTTAACAAGGGGCCTGTTTGTTCCATTCCAGATCCCGATCAAGATCGTGTGATGCAGTGCCGTATGAAAACAAACAGAACCACTCTCGCGTGTCGAGTCCTTTCAGGTGACACGAGTGTCGTCGTCTGCTTCAGATTTTGTAGGCAGAAGGGCTATTTTTACGATGAGCTTTCTATCATTTCTAGAAAAAGTAAATCAATCTTACTATTTTTAATCACAAAAATACATTCTAAAAGAATCATGAAGAAATATTGTCACAAAAGCTCAATTGATGCTTCAAATCTACTAAAAAAAAAAACCTAATTTTTTCTCTCCGTCCGTCGCGCACGTCACCATCTTTGATCTTCCAAATCCACCTTCCGAGCAGGATCTGTTAAAACGTGACCGGAGCAGCTATCGACGCGCAGGATCACTGATCGCGATCCGGATCTGCGCAAAACAAACAGGCTCATAGTTTTGCTATAAATAAATAACAGTCATCCACCAGTCTTCCATTTTGTCTGAAGGTAAGTTTAGACCCTGTGCATAATGCGTACACAGAACTCTCAATGCATCTTTGCTCTTAGTGTCTAATGCCAATCATTGATCATAACTCCTCCCCTTATTTACATATTGTCACATGTCAACCATTGGCCAAGTCAATCACTAGCTCCTAGCTCCTCCCCTAAATCAATCATTGGGCAAGTCAATCACTAGCTCCTCCCCTTCCTCCTCGCCCCCAGTTGCCGCCGCCTTGGGCTTAGGATTAATGGGCGGAGTCTTGCTGATGGGGGGAGTCTTACTGACGGGCGGAGTCTTGCTGGTGGGCGGAGTCTTACTGGGCGGGGTGTGTCTAGCTGGAGATCTGACCCCGACCATGGGCTTGGTTTCCATTGTCTCGCTGAGAGGAGGCGAGGCCTTGCTTGTGGACGGGGATGATTTACTGGAGGGTGTCTGCTTGAAGGCTTGTGAGGGCTTCCCTGCGGCCATGGCCTGGGCGGGGGAGGGCTGGGTAGATGTGGGTGGATTGAATGGGTTAGGGTACACAGCTGGGTGTAGGTGTGCTGGCAACTTGTCTGTATCCCTGTGAACATAATGGAATGGAGATATCCATAATTTTAGAAATATCATTGTGGCTATTTCCATTTGTTTTTCGTTAGTCTGTTGACAGATTCAAAAGACATTGATTCCAAATAGTGGACCTTAACCCTAGCAATGTTCAGGGCCAAACACTCACCCAAATGCTAACTGGAGATCTGCAGGTGCAGAGTGAATTCTGACTACAAAGAAGGTATGCATGAGCATTCAAACTTCACATTTCATCACGTTTGATTTGTTAAAAGTGTGCTGTGAGAAACTCACTGGCACCCATCGTAACTGCTCATAATGGAAGTAATCATGTTGAAGTGAGGAAGTGGCTAACAAAAGAAAGTGGTGGCGTCAGGTTGCAACATTCTTTCCTCCAAATTCCCTGAGTTTTCCCTTTCTGGAACAATGGAAACCCTTTTTCAAGGTTTTGCCTGATTTCCACAGTGGCTGGGAACCCCGGACAACATGTCCAACTGCAGTCATCAAGGCTTGTCAATTGTCTTACTTTTTGTGTCTCTTCTTGCTCTGTTTCTCGGCCTTCTCGCCAGCTGCAGCCGCGGCCAGACCAGCCATCATGAGCGCACCCATGGCACTAGAGTCCCCCGATAGGAGGCTGGAGAGCTTGGAGGGCTGTTGGGGGGTGAGCGGCTGAGCGGGGTTGAATCCCGGCAGGCCCATCCCGGGGAATGGAGACTCCTGAGAGTACATCGGAAGACCTACTGGAAGGGGGGAGGCCAGGCAATTTGGTTAACTCTTTTCGAATTCCTTCTGTAACAGCTGAATGGAATTTTCTCAAACATGTCAAAATATCCACTCTATGCACCTACCTAAACCGACGAGAGGACTCATTGGCATTTGGACGTGTGGTGAGCCGACTTTCATCAGATCCATCAACCGGGAGTTCTGAAAGACAGAAAATTAAACTGAATGCGTAAAAACTATCGGAGCATGCTATTTCACATGATTGTGCAAACATCAAGTAAATGACATCAACTATGTCTGTTTGTTGGTGCAGGAACTGTGTGGTCTACTCACGAGGGTTGGTGAAGGACACGTTGAAAATGCTAATATTAAAAGGCACTTCCTAGTGCCACTGGCAACCACTGCACTGGTTGCCAGTGCAGTGGGAACCACTGCATTGGCAAACCACTGCACTGCACTGGCAAACCAATGCACTGGCAAACCACTGCACTGGCAAACTACTGCACTGCACTGGCAAACCACTGCACTGCACTGGCAAACCACTGCACTGGCAAACCACTGCACTCTAAATGGTCAACGTGCAATCTAAAAGGTCTACGTGCACTCTTTGATTGGCAAGGCAGATGGGTCCATTTGGGAAAGGATCTTACATTCTGAAATTGCAACTCCTGTTGCTGTTGCTGCTGCTGTTGTTGTTGTTGCTGCTGCTGCTGATGTTGAGATGCTGTGTAGTTGAGATTACCAGGCAGGGGTTTTCTGTCCCCCGACAGGAGTGACTTCAGCTGTCGCTGCTTCCGTTTCTTGGCCTTGACTTTGATTGGCTTGGCTTTCTTCTTCTGCTTCTTAGCTTCTGAGCTCTGGAGAGATGAATGCATGTTGAAAGGGCAAAATATTACCTAAAAAAAGATGCCAGCCCTCCCGAGTTCAACATACAACACAGCCAGGTAATACGCTGTGTTCCTAAGCAAGATGCTTTACTGCAATTACAAGTGATTCAAAATAAAAGAACTGCGAATGGAGGTGAATATCCTGCTTTACCTACAGCACACTGTGGGACGAAGTTGATATCTAAAGTGTTCATTTTAAACGAGGTATTAAGGGCTCAACATTTTCGAGTTTGATTTTTTGGTACACCTATTTTTTTGAATATTGGTTTCTTTTCTTGTTAGTATTTTGACTTTGGTAATGCAGATCATGAACTTTCATAGGGAATAGTATACAAATAATGAATATTATTATATTGGTTTATTTTCATTCAACTCGTGGCCCTCAGGCCAAATTGCAAGAATGTTACAATATAAAAACATTACAAAAAATACACAACAATATAGTCCAATATGAAAACATACATATGTATAGAGCTGGAGGCACATCTACGAATATTTATTAGTACAATGGTAAGAATAATTTCATGAGGTGACAGATGGAATGTTCCATTCCACGAGGCTGAGAAGGTTGAGGTATACCTTCTTGCTTTCCTTCTCGCTATCTGACGATGCCGTGGAGCCGGAATCGGAGCTAGACCCCTCCACCCGTTCGTACTGCAGAAGCCGATCCAGCAGAAAGCTCTTGTCTCTGGAGGTTTTCAGCAGCTTGCGCTGGGCCCGTCTGAGTTCCTCTTGGAAGCATTCCTGTTCCTGAGAAATTAAAATGTAAAACTGGCAAAAATCAAATCGAAGAATTCACAATGAAGTTACAGAAGGATGCCTTGATCATTAGGGGGTAAAACGTACTATCACCAAAATACAACTGGACATTACAAAATCTAGCTTGAGAAACTCAAGCTGCAATGCTCATCGCGAATTTGACATACAGAGCTGGAGACACATCTAGTTTTTGTCCAGCGGTCGGAAAATGGCGGAGGCCGAGATATTTGGCCTTGGATAATAGGGAAAAGGACCATTTTAGTTTAGTTTTCTGACCACTGGACAAAAACTAATGTGCCTCCAGCTCTATACATGTATGTCAAATTTGCGATGAGCATTAATTTGAGCTGGAGTTTCTCAAGCAATTTCAGCAAATAAAATAATACAACATTGTCAATAAATTATTATAATAGCCCTAGGCAATCCCCCATTACAAGTTAATAACTTTACCAATGCCTTGTCATGCGTTTTTAAATAAATACATACATTTGTTCAACAAACAAATTCAATTATTCATAAGATGGAATTTGCGTCAGGGTGTTGTAAATTCAATATTAGGTTTTGCCCTTCACCGACGTGTAAACACTGTATATACTCAGTGTGTTACTTCCCAAGTGAGACTCGAAACCACAACCTCTTGCTTTCTAGTAGTGCAGACGTCTTACCAATGAATGTGGGACTGAGAAACATTTCCAGTTTTGTTAGAAAATACTTTGAAAATAGACTTTGTATATACAGCTTTGTATACAACAACTACTCCTAGAACTATGAGGCTCCGCGTCCGCTCACGCGGAGCCTCATAGCTCTAGGAGTATACAACAACATGGTCTGGCGATCGCCAGACCATGTCCGAATGTTAAAAAGGCGATAAGTTGGGTCCAAGTTACTCGGACTAGTATACAACCACAGAATTCAGTGGCGTCAGGATACTGAAATCTTTCCTCTAGTTCTATCGCAGTTCAGTTAAGTTAGAAACAGATAAACATTTATCATCAGCAACTTTACTAAGACAGCAAGTCTTGTTCAACAATCAACACAACACAACAGCATACGCGGCAAGCGGCAAGGGGTAACATTTATTTGAAATTAAAAAAGTAAATGACTTACATAAATCAGAAATCTCAGTTTTCTCTTGAGTGCTCTATACTTCGCTTTGCTCTCTGTCGACATTTTCAATGTGTTCAATAAGAACGATTTTAGTAATTTTGCGGTAGTTTACCGAAGCCGGCTGCGCGATCATCACACGCATCTATCTGTGGCCGTTTGTTTTGTACACAAACAGTGAACACGACACACATTGTACATACAGTCTAGTATTGCGGAACGCGACAGGGGCTTGGGGACTAGACAGTCGGTTATATTCACTGGTGTCCGCTATCTACACCGTTTTGTATATGCAGGTCTTTGAGGCAAACCATTTGAGGTTAACGATTACCAATCTCATAGAAAATCATCCTCTTTTCATCCTACGGGAATTTAATGTAAGCATGATTGTGTTATCAACTAAGTTACAATCGAACAAAATCAGGATTATTTTAAAATCATCAGGGGAAGAAATCATAGGAGATGTTTATGGAAGGATTGAGGGTCCATAGAGACTTGTCTTTTAATTATAATAATGGCTTATAAAAGGGAAAATGTTCGACAAAAATGGTTATACCTAGGCCTAGCTAGTACTGTAGTGACTAGTGAGAGTCGGTACGTAACTCACGAACTGTACCGTGTACACGTTATACAATGCATTACGCTATGGACTCGTGCACAAACAGTAGATGGCGCTGTTCGACCACTTTCGAGGGCTCCAATGCATAATTTTTTTTTAACCTAGACCTGACACGCCTATGCTTTTGTGTCGTGTGATTTTGGGCCCAAAATGCTGTGTCGTGTAGTCGCCGGTGTTCATACAACAGCATGCATGGCATGTCACTCGCTATTTTCAACTGCGCGCGCGTGCGTACTGCCATCTGATGAAGTGAAGTCTAAGATAAACAGTTCGCCACACGCTAGCCCCATAAATGTGGCATATTTACTGGACTGCCTCCGTAAACATAGGCCACACATCCACATGTACAAAAAACGTGTCGACTTTGCCAAATTTTGATTTTCACATTAAGGCTTACTTTGTAGATTTTTTTTGCTTTAGAAGCATTCTCACCCTCTATATAGGCTAATCAGAAAGTGCTGCCTTTTTCAGATGTTTAATTTTTGTGAAATTTCATGTTGAAATTTTGATACGCAAACGTGTAAAAATGAATCTGGAAATTTCACGAAAAATATACATCTGAAAAAGGCAGCACTTTCTGATTAGCCTATAAAGAGGGTGAGTATGCTTCTAAAGCCAAAAAACCCTACAAAGTAAGCCTAAATGTGAAAATCAAAATTTGGCAAAGTCGACACGTTTTTGTACATGTGGATG
Source organism: Patiria miniata (assembly GCF_015706575.1). Classification (NCBI taxonomy): domain Eukaryota; kingdom Metazoa; phylum Echinodermata; class Asteroidea; order Valvatida; family Asterinidae; genus Patiria; species Patiria miniata. The sequence goes on along the minus strand of NW_024037073.1, from coordinate 19,162,912 downwards.
TGTGGCCTATGTTTACGGAGGCAGTCCAGTAAATAGGCCACATTTATGGGGCTAGCCACACGCATGCAAAATCATTCATAGCCAATGATAGCGGGGTAACAAAATCAAAGAAAAGGTCTTGTTTTGAACTAAATGCAAAATTTAGATTGTTTACGGCACCATGGTTTAAGATTTTTTGTATGCTCCAACTTTGGTTCGAATAAAAGTTTCCATCTCCTTTTTGATAGATGAACAATTGAAGAATGCAGATTCGGTTACCACGTCCAGACTTGTGTGCATTTATCTCGTAGAATCTGATGTGTCCACGGGCAGTTGAAATAGCAAATAGGCTTATTCAGACACGTCAGGTCTTGGTTTATTATATAGCCCCATAAATATGGCTCATTACTGGACTTCTTCTGTATTCCCTATCAAAGTGTTACGTGCAAGCGAATGGTCTGTAGTGATTGGTGGCCATGTTTGCATCGGCAGATCTTAGGTAATCACTTTGACAGTGAATTGTGAGCCACACATCGGTGGTAGCGACATGTTTCCGTCTATTTCTAGAAGTAGCAATGAGAGGAAAAGTTGTTTTGAGGAAATCAAAATTGAGACTGTTCTTTTTAACTTGATATTCACTATGAAAGATACTTACCTGGTTATTAACCAGAAAATAAATGTAATTCTATTCCTGTAGAAGTCTAGTTGTATGATTTTCAGGCAAAATTGCAGAGAGGTCGTCCAAAAATGATTGCAATAGTTTTCTCGAGGTCACTCATGGGTCATATTTCTTTGACCATTTGATTTTGCCTGGTTATTAACCACGTGTCGTAAGTATCTTGCATGGTGAAAATCAAGTGAAAAAAAATAAAGTGCCAATTTCGATTTCCTTAAAACAACCCCTGACGCCGGGTAGAGTATACTGTCCGAAACGTTGAGTTTCCCCGTCTCTGTTTGAGAACCTGACAAACTCACAAGAGATATTTGTCACATGGTGCTACCGTAAAGCTTTATCTTAATGCTACCTTCACCATGCAAACCTGCACATATTAAAATACTTTTCCCGACATGCTGCTGTTGCCGACATGTGGTTCACAATACGGAGGAAGTCCAGTATATGAGCCACATTTATGGGGCTAGGTTTATTAAGATGTCTCGTCAACAAAAACACATGCCTTCCACCTGAGGGAAGGTGGTCTGTAAGTCTTGATTTAGAGTAGAGGGCCTAGTTAGATTCGGACAATAGAGTAACTCTTGCAGTAAGTATTTGTAAATCTTATTTTGTCCTTTTTGGTTTTTGTTTAGCATGGGGGACGAGCAAGTCGTCAAGAAAGGGAAGCGTCACACGTCCCGCCAGAAATGGCTGACCGGCGGCGTGCCACGCTACAGCCGCTCTCAGATGTATGAACGGGCTGCCCGCTACAAGAAGAAACATGTAAGTATGATGCTGTGAGAAGTACGAAGGACTATCCTGAAAACTTTATATGTGGGTTTCATTTTCAAGATCCTTAACCTTAAACTTCCTAGGTATTTTTGCTTGGATGCAACCTCAATCCAGCAAAAATTGTCCATCTGCCTCAATGTAAAAATTGCATACAGCCTCAATCCTGCAAAAATCCTCCGTTATTTCTTGACTGTGGTCCTTTCAGGGGTGACCACTACCTCAATCCTGCAAAATCCTCCAGCAATCACTGTATGCAGGGGTGTGAAATCTCCGCTATTTAGCGGATTTCCGCTTTTTTGTTCAGCGTGCCACATTTTGTTTTCCGCTTTTTTTCTTCCGATGGTCCAGATTTCCCCCTGCTTTTTCGCCCGCGCGTAAGCATTGATTTTATTTCCGTTTATTTTATTTTCCGCCGCCGCCGAACGCACGTGATCCGCTCTCTAGTACAACATACACGTCACGGTAGCTCTGGGGTGCGTGCAAGCGAGTATTCAATGTACATTGTACGTACGTGTGTACTACATGTACATGTACATGTATACGATACCTTGTGCATGCATTTTTCAGCTCGAAGCCGCGTGTGTACAATGTATTGTACACAGCATCCGGGGAACCAACAGTGATTGCGCTGTGATTGGCTGCAGATAAATATGAATATTCACACATGCGCCATGAAGCGCGTTGGGACTCTTTGCGGCCGTTCCTGTGTCTATGCATGTGTTGACACGCGATGATCTCCACAATAACTCGCTGTAAACATAGTCTTGTTGCTAATATAAAGCCTTGAAATAAGACTAGTAAGTTGTCGCCGTGCCGCGCCGGTAGAGGGCATCATGCGAGGCAAAGTTCATGTGTGCATTTCATTGCATGCACGCATCCTGCTGCATGTATTCCGCTGCACGCTGATACGTACATTAGTGTGTCGTATCAAATGTTTGAACGTATTTTGACATTATTAATTCCGCAAGATGTCAGTGCAACACAAATGTGTTATTATCCAAAGAGGTTCGGAGTTTGATACGGACATTGACAAGACCGATCCTCAGGTTACGAATCCATGGATTTGGATGGAACACATGTCATGGTTAATGGGCAGAAATTAGGCGACTCGATCAGAAGCCGGGACACGCGATGACGATGTGTATCATCTGCAGTAAGGAGTTAACTTAAAATTATGGAAAACGTGGTTGAATTTCCCAGTTTTCACATACAAGTTGGCCATTTAGGAAGTTTCAAGCCAATATGAAGGAAAAGTTAACTTAAAAACATGCATTAATTGCAAAACATTTTCGACCAATAGTTAGCCCAGGCATGCCAGGAGGCTTTAAAATGCACCACAGAGCATCTACATTTCAAAATTTTTCCGGGGCCCTTGGGCGGGCCCCGGACCCCCACCGTAAGGGCTTCGCGCTATGCGCTCGCAGGTTCGGTTATTTACAGGTTCAGCTATTTTCAGCTATTTTTTTTGGACTCCACTCACACCCCTGCAATATGTTAAGGCAGAGCCAGTGACATCCTGGAGCAGGGCGGAGGATTGCAAGTATAATCTAGGCCTAAACTTATGCACAGTTGAGCATAAACAACACAAGGTCCGGCCCAAGACCTTGACACAGTGCATCCTCCAAAATCAGCCACACATTTTTGCCCGATAGCCTCAATCCTGCAAAATCCTCCATTTTGCAAAGAGGATTTGGGAACATTAGGGATAAGTGTGTGAAACATGTCCTGCGCTGGGGACATTCTGAAGGGAGCATTGGGGGTTTTTTTGGTAGTGAGTGAGAAAGAGCTTAGTCATAAATTCTGTGACATTGTTGACTCTTCAGGTGGCCGTCAAGAAGGACAGGAAGAGACCAGCTGCCATGGTAGAGAAGGACATCGGCGGAGAGAAGAACGGCGGAAAGCGTCTGGTCCGAGCCCGCAGACTGGTAGGTGGACTGAATATCTCAAAGGGCAAGCCTAACATCAACTGAACACCTATAAACAATTTCCTTGAGGTGCTGAGTAAGGGCGGAAGGGAACCAGGCAGATGCAATAGGCATTGCATGATATTTGACTGGTTACCTGTATTTACTAAGCAAGTACTGACTTAACCCCCAAGGTTCTTTTGGCTAACCATCCTAAATCCTGCAAAATCCTCCAAATGCCACCATGTAAAAATTAGATTCAGCCTCAATTCTCCAAAATCATCCGTTATTTCTTGAATTTGTTCAGTGGAGGGGTGACCATTGCCTCAATCCGTCAAAATCCTCCAACAATCACTGTTAATGGGTTGAGCATCGTCGATGACATTCAGAAGCAGAGCAGATGATATCAAACGTAATGCAGGGCTCAATTATGCATGGCTGAATGTAAAGTATGCAGGGTACAGCCTACGAACTAGCACAATGCATCCTCCAAAATCAACTGACACTTTTTTGCCATTCAGCCTCAATCCTCCCAAATCCTCCCAAACCGCCTGGAGGATTGAGGAAGGTCAGGGTTAAAGATCAGCCACATTAATGTGGCAAACATGGACTAATTTTTAAGATAATACATAATTGAAGTAATCTGCAAAAATCACCAAATAAACCAGTAGGTCAAACGTCCGTGCATTTCCGAGATCTTCACTTTCAGATGTCACTATTCTTTTGACTTGTCCAGCCCCGCTACTACCCCACTGAGGACCTTCCCAGGAGGCTCAACAGCCGCAAGAAGCCCTTCAGTCAGCACAAGCGCAAGCTGAGAGACAGCCTGACCCCAGGCACTGTGGTGATTCTCCTGCGTGGACCCTACAAGGGAAAGCGGGTCATCTTCCTCAAGCAGCTTGGGTCTGGTCTGCTTCTCGTCAATGGTGAGTCAGTCAGGCCATGCCTGAGTCACTTGTGTGGAGCCTTGGTCTTTGTATTTTACAATTATACGTGGGCACAATCTGACAAAAGATGAAGCTGTACTTGTACAGAGTGTGCCCAAAAAAGCGCAACATTCAGAAAACAAATAATTAAAACTGTTTAATGTTTTTTTCTTCAATGAAATTATATATTACAGTAAAGCCTGACTGTTTCTCAATCCACTCCTTTTTACCCCAATCCATTTGGATCCCGAGATCCAGAAATGCAATCAATTCGGGCGATTCACAATGCAGTGCGCCACCAAGAGCTTGCCACAGAGAGTCCATTTTTCAAGTTTACAGTCGACAAAATATGGCCCATTTGAATGAGTGTCAGTAGACAACTTGAGCTAATATGTCATAGATTGGGGCATAGCGTTCTGCCGCCTTACAAAAAAACACCATATTGATAACAAGAAAAGAAATGGGTAATCAGATCCTCGAAAATACGCTTACGAAACCACTGACCGGAAAAACTAACAATTTCAAATGTCCCGCGCTGCGAACTTGTCGACCATCTCCCACCATGCACTGGGAAAAATGAATTCTCCGTGGCAAACTCTTGGTGGCGCACAGCATTGTGAATCGCCCGAATTAAGCGAATGGGTGTAAATTTGACTTGGCCACTCTCACCTTGTGATGTCACCAACTTCAATGCCTATTCAATGCTTAACCCAGATTCAGCCATTTACACCCTATAGTTTAACATGCCAGTTGACTATTTTGGACCAGTCTACCCAGTGTTTTTGCTGGTTACTAATCGCCCCACTAATCAAAGCAAACAACAGGGAGACAGGACCAAGATGTTTTGGGATGGTATTTTAACCAATTGACTAGAGACGTTTGCAACTTGCTACCAGCACGCAGGCATCAGTTGTATCAGGAATCAACCATTGGTCAACTAGCGGTCTCCACTTAAATTTCGTTCTAGCTGATTGATCTAATGGTGTACCCTTTCTTTTATTCCCCCGTACAAGGTCCATTGAAGATCAACGGTGTGCCCATGCGTCGCATCAACCAGATCTACGTGATTGCCACCCAGACCAAAGTGGACATCAGCGGGGTCAAGATCCCCAAGAGGGTCAACGATGAATACTTCCGCCGTAAGAAGCTGAAGAAGCCCAGAAACCAAGAGGGGGAGATCTTCGACACGGAAAAGGAGGTAAGAGAGATGTACAGGATATAAATATTTCCTACGGATCCTGAGATCTTCAAACTTAATTTTATCATTTTGTTCTAAACCACACGTAAATTCAGACTCGGTACAAATTGGTGGTGTACATTACTGGTGGTACAGGAACCAGGTGACCTGTTGAAGTAAAACACGGGTCCCCGGGTACCCTCGAAAGAAACCCAACCCCAAAATTCAAGTCCCGGAAGTTGTTTGAAGGGAAAGCTTTTCGGTGTAAAGTCGCACATTAATGTCATACAAAACCTCTTTTTTTTTATGTTTGTGCACAAACACTCAGAAGCATTGGAGAGGTTTAGGTATGGATACGTTCATGAACGTCACAAAAATATACATTGGCAACACTACATTGGGTTGTTATAAGCAATGCCACACAGGTGATGTTGGTGTTTCTCGTAGTGTGAAGGAAGGGAGGTGCAAACTTCCACAAATGTCATGCATGTAAGATTGATAACAAAGTGTTATCCGAGGTCACATAATCTACTGTCATAATCAGTAGACTTTTAGAGAAGTTAACTTCATTAACCCCTTAACGCAGGCTTGCGGTTTTAGACGCAGCTTGATAAAAGCCGATAAGCCAGGGGACTGCCATTGCCGCATTACTGTTGCATAGTGCATTTATTCATAGACAAATGCTGAATGCCTGCACGTACACATTCCACCCCCCGTGGCCGAACAATACCGGCGACAAGGGGTTAAATAAAGCTATTTTTAGCATTTTCAAAAAGGTAACGGACACAGATTCTATGAAATACCTACTTCAATTATTTTTACGGGTACACAAATGCAAAGCTCCCCAGCATCCCTCTTCAGGACACAGACGTAGCTCGTCCTCTGTCCTGCCATCAGCTTGGCCCCGTGAGTCAGATCCCACAGCACCTGCCGGCAGCTGGGGATGCCTATGGCAATGTCCTGCCAGCCCAATCCGCCTGTATGCGATCTTCTATGAGATCCGCGTTAGCTTGCCGTAGCGTGCTTCGTTCGACACGTGGTCTTTACAGCCTATGTTGAGCACCATCCTCAACGTTCTGGTGTTGAGGTGTACTAAACCAAAGATAGTACTTAATAAACCAAGCCACGTATTCATTAGATATTTCTGTCTTTTCGTTCAACCCTCTGCAGAAGTACACCGTGTCTGATGAGCGCAAGGAGGACCAGAAAGACGTAGACGGCCAGCTGCTTCCCATCATCAAGAACGAAGCCAGCCTGAAGGGCTACCTGCAGATGCCCTTCTACCTCAGCAACAAGCAGTACCCTCACAAGTTGAAATTTTAGGGGACCGGCGCTGCCCCAATCACCCGAACTCTCGACAAGCTTTCCGTTCTCTACATGTTGTGGACGTTGTCCCAAAATGACCGACACCACAAAGGCACATCCTTTGCATGGGGTCTTATCAACAAATGGCATTTTTGATTTGAGTGATGCCTCAAACTGTGCTGTTTTAGAAATTTATCCTGGGAAAGGGATGACTTGTCTGTCTATGATTGACCGCAGGAGGTTTAAATAAAAGTCTATGGGTTATCAAACCAAAGGATGAAGTTAAGTGTATCTGTTTTTAGAGTTCATTGTTGATAGGGTTAAGTGTTAATTTCACCTGAAACACTTCAAATGATGTAGCATGAGGAGGATTAGGACGATGTGATCAGGTATCCAAAATCATAAAGGTTCCGATCGTATGACGTCAAAGTACCTTGTGACAATCCAATTTCCCCGTGATTAGCCACCATTGGATTAGGCAAGCTTTTGGTTATTCATAAGATGGAATTTGCGTCGGGGAGATGTAAATCAATTTTTATAGATGTAAATCAATAAACTGCAATAGTTTAATTGCGGTACCCGCTGCTACATGTACATCAGATTCAAACCAGCCAACCGATCCCGTAAGCTCAGTGGTCGAGTGGTAAGAAAGCAGGAGATCATGGGTTCGAGTCCCACCCAAGTATTGTTCCCAACTTTGACTCGGGAGGTAACACTCTGAGTATACAGTGTTTACAAGTCGGTGAAGGGCAAAACCTAATGAAGCTTTTGGCTAGCAACCACATTGTGCATTGTAAACTAGACAGTGGGGCTTATTTTCACGTAAAATAACCGCAAGTTCTTTATCAAATGGTATAATGGTCACTACCTGTCCCATGTATGATTGTCATAATTGTGCTGACTTAGCACTGGGTGTTGGCTCCACATTTTCTAACAGTATTCGCCATCCATCACAGCTTTGAAGGCTTGCCTATTACCAACTGCGTGGCATGCTATACAATCTTTGCCTGCTACAATGGCATCGCTGACTTTCCAGTACCTGGATGTACTATAGGCCGGGTCGTGAGAGAGCCCTATTAATCATAATAGGCCTGCTGTCGGGAACAGTGGTAGCAGTGTTACGCCCCAACTATCGCATCGGTCCCAACTGTAGGTCCACAGTTGGGCTGGCCCAACTATAGTTGGGCCTGTCCCAACTATAGTTGGGCCGGTCCCAACTATAGTTGGGACGGTCCCAACTGTAAGTTCCACTGTTGGGCTGGCCCATCTATAGTTGGGCCACTCCGATGATCCGATCTTTTTATTTTGCGGTGTCCCAACTATAGTTTACATTGATGTACAACTATAAAACGTTCCCTATACAGCTCTGATACACGTCTGACTTTACTGGGGACCACTGAAATTAGCTATTGATGGGGCAAATCTATAGTTGGGCCACCCCAATCTTGTTATTTTGCGGTCTCAACTATAGTGTACATTGTACGATTATAAAACATGCCCTACAACTCTAATACACATCTGACTTTACTTTGGACCAATGAAATTATCTATGGGTGGGGACCATCTGTAGTTGGGCCACCGCAATATTTTTATTTAGCGGTCCCAACTATAGTTTACATTGATGTACGACTATAAAACATTCCCTACAGCTCTGTTACATGTCGGACTTTACTTGGGACCTTTGACATTAGCTATGGGTGGGGCCCATCTATAGTTGGCCGGCCATGGCAATCTTTGAATTTTGCAAAATGTTGCTGGACAATAAAACCCAGCAGCTGGACAACTCATCCAACTAGGCAGTACCACGTGACCGGCCAGCCTTGCGGCATGCATGCACGACGAATACACGGTGCCAGCGCCGCGGAACATTTAATCCAACAAGATCTATGAAGCATCCGGCGCAACTCCAGTCCCCACTATAGTTGGGACCGATGCGATAGTTGGGGCGTAACAGCAGCATTGAGCAAACACACCGGTCCTTTTTCAATTGTTTATGTCATGTTTTGAGGTATGCTTCTGACGTAACTGCCCTCGGTGATGGTGCATCGCGTAAGGGGTTTATTGGCCTGGGTGACAGTAACTTTTTATAAGGGTTGCAGTGTACTGGTGGTATTCACTGTAGTACCTTGCGTATCCACACTTGTGTGTCGTGTTTAGTGTTATTTAGGGCATAGATGTTAGCTCAATAGCTGGCTTCCTCAAGACATGGCCAAGCCACTTTTACCTATCACTGATGGGTTATTAGCTTGACAGTGTCTGTTCAGAAATCACATGCCCTCCTTCCAAATGACATCCGAAGTGTACAAGCATCACTTTTGCATAAAGGTTTGCCATTGTGTTCCTGGGTATGAGGTGACTTTTTTTTTAATGCAAAATGTCTTCCGGAGGTAACAGTCTCATCCACAGAATGAACAGTTTTTGTCATTTTGTCAAAAGTATGCATAAAGGCGGATAATTTTCCCCTCCTATAAAGTAAGGTTATTCTGAAAGTCATTCCCCCAGAATATACAAAATGTGATTGATTGGGAGGGTTTAAGTTTGTTGTAGCTTGTGGCAGTCCTGGTTTAAAAAAAAAATGGCCAACTGCTGTTCACTATTAAAAATTGCACTTGTTTTGACTGAACAGCGTCGGTTTAGAGAGAGATGGGTGATATGTGAAGTTGGGAGGAATTTGTTGGTTTGGAATTGACACTCCCACCGCCGTAGCCTCATTACCAGGAAAGGTTTACTAGCCTCGGACAATGCACAACATCGACGTCGTAAACTTGGTGAAATCTCTACTGAACTAAGGTGTTAAATTATGAGGAGCATTTCTACAGAGGCAAAAGTTGACTGAAAAAAGGCACATAATGTCTGGTCCTCCATCCAACCCAGCCTTACCTCTTATGGTTTCCTGCACCATGTGTTTCATCGCGTTGTGCAGGATGCGCGTTGGGTTCCATGGCTTTGTCACTGATCTCTATATATAGAGATCAGTGGGCTTTGTTCGCTTGCAAGCGCGCGCACCCTACAGATGTACGCGTTTCATTGTTCCAAAATACATGCGGTTGTGTTATTAAAGTTCTACATTTTAATTTGCAAAAAACATAATAAATACAATCGAACATTTATTTTAATCAAATGAAAATATAACCGGCTGGTTTTATAACTAAATCGTATATTTCAATGAATTCATCAAAGTTCGGGAAAAAAATGAAAATGGAAACAAGCATTTTTAACACTAAACAAAAAGATTTGCAATGGACGCGGGGTATGGAATGAATAATTCGGCGAAACTACTCAATTGTTCTGTCTCCATGGATTTCATGGAACTCATTGGCGCATTGGCAACGGACGCAATGCGCGATACATGTTGTGGCGCGTGTTCAGTGTGCGTTTTCCTCTTTATTCCTTGGCCAAATAGGGCAAAGTAACCCGAAGAAAATAATAAACTAGATAAAATTAAACCATCATCTCTCTGCTCCAAAAGGCCCAGCTGAATTCGTTTTCGCTCTTTAGTCTCGACAGCGCAGGTTCAAAACACCAATCGACATCCAGAGATTTTGGACTTGGAAATTTGTCGAATTTTTGAAGAATGACACATGAAACTGCGGAAAACCCTTCGGAAGGAGCGCTGGCGACGTTGCCGATTTTCGACCGGGAATTTCGAGTCTTCGGCCCGCCTGTCGTGAGCGAAGCCATCAAGAGACACCAGAAAGAACTGCAGGCGGAGCCCAGGAAGTGGAAATCGTTGAGGTAAACGAACCGTTTGGAATAGAATATGCACGGCAGGTGCCTTATACTTTAGAGGGTATTCTTTGTTTTAATTTAGTAACAATTACTGCATAGGCCTAATAAGGTGTTGCTCACGCCTATCCTAGCGATACAAAACCACTGCCCTCTATAACTCCGCATTTAAACGCATAACGGTCAACCAATCAATCACTCTATCGGTCAACCATCGATCAATTTTAGGATTTTGCCGTATGGTTTCCCCATCCCCACCCAACCACCCCATCCCCTCGTCGATACGGATTGATGGCACTGACCCGGAATAAAGATACAAGGTTGGACTTTGATCGGGGAGCAGCCACTTTCATTAAACCGCCTCCGGGTTGAGGCGAATCAGCTCAGGAGGGACTAAGCCGAAAGAGACCCATCACAGACGGGACCGGACCATCATCCATGCATGGCACCTTACCTAGTGCGAGATGTACACCGCCGTAAATGATTCGGACGACAAGGAGAAGTGCCACTATCTTGCAGTGTTATTAACAGATCGGCACAACAAACGCCACCGGCGAGTAGTATGCAGGCCGAGTCGAAGGACTATATACAAGCGACTGGTGAAATCTTTAGAGTCCAGGTTTAGGCCACAGCTGGTATCGAGCTTAGCTCATGCAGGAATCATCGGCAGAAGCCGTCCGAAAGCCTCGGACGGAATTTTCAAGACTCCTTGAAATACTAGCTGAGAGCTGTCTAGCAGCGAGCGCAGCTACACGAACAGACCAAGATGTGAGATTCTATCCGACATTGGACCTGCGCATGCCCCGAATGTGTCAGGCAAAAGTTTCCCAGCAATCGGAGAGCGCCACTTCAGCAACCGCCTTTTGAAGTTCCAATGGTGACTAGGCCTATATATCGATATAACAGATCCTCTGGAAAGAGACGACCTCTGGAAACCGGTATATTGTAGTCAAAGCATACACAGACTATACATGAAATGGACGGCGAAGCATAGTTGCTCCGATCGCCGCCGATGTGGTTTTCAGACGTTTCGGCACACGGAGACTTCTTTAGACTTCACGGTGACCACAGGGCAGGGAATTTGAAAGCGAGCTCTTTCAAAAGACCTGCCAACTTCTTGAGATCAACATTACCAGAACGACTTCATACCACCCGCAAAGTGCTATAGTGACGGGCAGGTATAGAGGTTTAATGGGACTCTCAAAGTGATGTTGTCATCGTATACCTGTGAGAACCAAAGGGCCCCGACTGGAATTTGCATGTTAATACCGACTTTTATGCTGGCCTGTCGGACCACAGAAGAGCACGGGAATGTCACCAAATCTAATGATGTTTGGACGGGAGATGAGACTTCTCATTAGTGTCATTTTGCTTACCTGGCGAGTCAGTGGAGCAAATTAGGCTAATGTTGTCGAGCTGATGGATGAGAGGTTAGAAGTCGCGCATGAAACATCAAGAAACATTTGAAGAAATGTGCAGGTTATCAGCACCAACATATTACGATCACAGGGTGACCAACGAGAATTCAGGGTTGGAACCGCCGTCATGACGAGAATCAATACCCGCCAGGTGGGAGGGTCCCAAAAACTACATCCGATGTTTGACGGCCCCTGTCGCATTAACTCTCAGTGATGTGGTGGTCAGGATTCAAAAAGGCCTAAGACACAATTAGCCGAAAGTGGTCCACGTCAACTTGCTTATTATTGTACATGCCTAAGTGAATCGATCATGGAACAACCAGAAGACTCAGGAGTCACCCGCGACAATATCCTACCAAAAGGGAGGCATTAATATACCGCAGACAGAACCCCAAAGCCCAGAGGACGTTTTGTGTTATTCCGTAAACTGAATTAAACTTGGAGGGAAATCCAAAGTCAGAGACTTTTAAGTAAACTTTTCTAAGTTGAAACGTTGGTCAAGTTTAAAGGTGAGCTTAAGAAACTTTGTTATACTTCCAAGAAGTTTTTTAAAATCCAATTTGCTCATAAGAAAATTAATCTCAGAGCTGCACACGAGTCACTAGTTTGAGCTGCGTTTTCTGATTTAAGAACACACTGCTTCCTAGAGGGGTAGTAGAGGGCGCTGGCGCGTGGCTGCGATGCCGTGGACCAGATCACGGTGATGTGCGCCCGCGTGATCAGTGCTGAGTTTCAGGTGAAACTATCCGCTCCGTTCACAAGTACCCCCTCACCGGCAAAGGAAGTACAGTTGGAGGTGCGCGCCACTGCGTGTACATCATTGATCTCCATATGGAGATCAATGGTGTACATAGAACAAATTCCCTGGTGTACGCGCGTTACACACAAGGAACGGTGCGCGTCAACCAGCGAAATGTACCGCCCATGGGACGTCGTTGCAAGGTAAAAGGGCGCCCTCTTTTGGTAGCGCACGGAGCTCATACCAGCCACTTCACTGCATGCATGCAGGGTGCAGAGCAACCTCGTGCCCCGTGGTTACGATCTTGCAGCGCCATGTTGTTTCCCATCATGCCTTGCGCAATAAGGAACGAGCACGCGCCCCTGGAGTCGAGGCTGGGTGCAGGGTGCAGGCTGCCGAGCTGTTAACGACTTATTTTCACTCCGAACAACTGATTGTAAACGACGTACCTTTATGATTGAAGATTAACCTGTAAGTTACAAGAAAATTTAAATTCACGCAAAAATCGCAAGCCATAATGCTGGAAACAAGACTATCCGAAAACATATTACTTGAGTAAATGATTCCAACCAACGAATCAGTCCGGCACAAAATGGCGGATTTCGATATCGGCGGATAACATTAGTGAATGAAAAAAAATATCCGCATATTATCAAAAGACCATAAAAATTCATTTTTTTAAATTTAAAAATATAATTCTATTCGTATTAAAAAGGTACCAAATGATGAACAGTCCCAGTATTTTGTCATTATGAAGATATCAGTCAAGGAACTTTTGCACTAATTTTCTTAAGCGGATGGATTCTATTTCACGTAGATGTGTTGCAGGGCATCACGAACTGTGTACATTTTTAATGGGCCTGTTCAAAACCTATGACGTGACTGTACACTCTGTACTTGGAGAACCACCTCCTTTCACAAAAACGCAAAAAAGTCATGTTATAAACCTCAATCTTGACTGTCAAGTGCTTACAACTCCTCTGTATTTATTTGTCCAACGGAAGGGGTTGCTGGATGGAGCCTATGGGACTGGCAAAGTTGGTGGGGGTGTGCCCGAAAGTGGGAACCTGCAACGTGAACAACCCCTACCTGTTCAAGCGCAGACAGCTACCGTTGACAGCTGATGGCTCGCTTACTGTGAGTATGGGTTGTTCCTAAATGTAAAAGAAGTAAAGAGCAATCCTATTTTATAATATTTCTTATGTCTATCGGCTCAATTTTGTAAGTTTTCAATACTGTGAAGATTGTATATATATTTTGAAAACAGGTTTACTTCTAAAAGTTCATGTTCACCAATGTTCACGTAAACTTGTGTTTTTCATTTGATTAAAATCTTTGCCGTTTGGTTTTTTGGTCTTTTGTGTGTGTATATTTGTCTAATTAAATACTTTATAACATTTATTTAAGTTATTCATTCTTCTTATTGGTAAGAACTAAGACGTCTGCACTAGTACTAGTAGAAAGCAGGAGGTCGTGGGTTAGAGTCCCACTCAAGTGATTTTTTCCAACATTCACCAGGGAGGTTACACACTGGAGTATACAGTGTTTTATACGTCGGTGAAGGGCAAACCCTAATATTGATTACTATTTATAAGCTTCAAACATCCTGTCTATTATTTTGAACATCCCATTTCCATTCATTCTTAACAACTTACATTTTGACACTGTTTTTTTGGCAACCCAAAACGATAGAGTTTATTAGGCCCCCAAAAATAATTTTGGGTTACCCTACCTACCCTAATTTGACAGCCCCTACCCTAATTTTTTTGTTTTGAAAAATGAGGAAAGAAACCCGAAAACCATCAATTACTACCAATATCCTTAAGGCAAAATAAAAAAAAAAACATGTTTAGCATCCTGCCTCTTTGACAAAAAGGAAGGAGGAGGCCCTTTTTTTTTTTTTTTTTTTCTTTTCAAAATGGCCGCCCGACACATTTTTCAAGACAACGCGGCCGGGCTATTTTTCAAGATGGTTACCAACTTTTTTTCAAAATGGCCGCCACTTGGACTCATTGACTATTTCCACAGCTTTATACACGGTATAAAAGTCTAAAAATATGATTTCTTTCGTCAGAGATCGTTAAAATTTATCAATTTTGTCTTTTAAAAAAAAAAAAAAAAAAAAAAAAAGGAGGCGGCCTCTAAAATGGAAGCGGGCGGGGACGCTAAACATGTTTTTTTTTTTACTTCGCCTAACTACATGCAGAAACCTGCATATGATTGAACACAAAAAAATACCCCCCCCCCCCAAAAAAAATCCCTACCTACCTACCCTATTTTCAAATGCCATGTAATCGGAGCAGAACTATTTGTTGGGAGGCCTTAGAGATTCAAAAATATTCAGTTCTTTTGTCAAAAATTTAAGAGACGATTCAAATTGTTTTTTATTTTTTATTTTACAGCACCTCAAAGGTGTGTCTATTAGTGCACACCGTTACTTGAAAAAGTTTGTTCAAAAAGCAATGCACATATCCATGTACACATATTGCACATTGGGCTATCCGTACTGCATCATCCGTTGAAATTGTATACGCTTTAGTTTAGGTAGTGATTGAAACACGTACATGAAGAATACACATAATTTTGTTTATGTGAAACTGAAACGATGTAGTGGTGTGGTAAAAAGATAAATATTTGTGGTTGGGTTTAACATGTTTAAAGCAAAGCAGCTAATATGTGAATCTGATTGAAACAAACTAGGGCCTGCCTTGATTTTAATTTTCAAATCCTCCATTGATAAAACATCATAGTTAAATTATGTCAATGTTTATTTCATAAAATGTAGGCCTACACTTTGCCAAAACTAATCCAAATTTGATCGAGAGTTCCGTTTTGTACTCGCAAAGCTGCTGCCTGCTCTCTATTTGAGCTTTTAAGTCCGTCAGGTGTGCAGAGAAATACTACACTTGGATTTTCACTTGTTCAGAGTACACATCACGGTACGCAACTGGTAAACGCACAGTGCAATTTACGCACATCGACAACAGACACATGGATTTTCGGCCTTAGTCTTTCATCTTATTGCCCATTTGATTTATTTGAAACATCTGTAATTGTCTAAAAGTTGCATTTATTTTATCCTAACCCTTAGGCACTTTTGCTGGGTGCCTTCTAAAATCTACCTAAACCCAATTTACTGTGAAAGAAATATAGTACAGTCCATTGTTTAGATACGCATCTATAGGACATCTATAATTTAGTCACATGAAAAAAAGATGAATGGCTAGTCTTGAATAAGGAAATACACATGTATACATTATATACATGTATACAGAGTTTGTGATTCCACGCAAAGTGGACATGGTTGAAAGTGGAAAATTTATGAAATCTTCAAAACTACAAGCATTACTACCTCAAGTGTGGTATCAAATTAAAGGGGACACAGGACCTTTCATTTGAGTGGTGTGCCAGGGAGGAATATGGTCAAATGTACTTATGTCTAAAAAATGTTTGGGGGCCTAAAGTAGTAGATTTTAGGAAGAAAAGACAGCTTGTTTTCACATTTATGCAAAATGTAAGTGCTATTGTGAGTTGTTTTGTTTTTAAGACACAGAGAAAGGTTCACATTCTATGCTGAAAGAGTTGTTTTAGTTTGATTTTTAGTTCCGTACTTGTTTTAACTTGTACCAAAGATGTGCGGACAAACTGTAATGCGAGTTACCGTAATGCTAGTTACCGAAACATATTCCCCTAAAGATCTTGTGATTGATTATTTTTTAATCGTTGTTTATGCTAGCATATGACTTACACTCTAATGATGTAGGGGCACTGCAATGATTTTTCCAACAGTGCACAGTATGAGGTATTTATTTTTGCTGTGTCCTTTTTGTGTAACGTAAGTTACCGATAAACATATTGCCAAACAACAGAAATTTATGTTGTTGGCCTTGTTTTTACTTCAAGGGATCGTCTGTGAGAAAAAAATCCACCCTAAATGCTTTGACTTTATAGAATAACAGCACAGAATTGACAGAAGATCCCTCTTATGTATTATGTAACACGAGTTACCGTGCAATTTTCCTGTTGATTTTGATTGACTCAGAGTAATCAGGATTTCAGTGGTCAAAAAAAAAATGGCAAGACCAAGAAAAGCCTGATGTGTTTGTGTGTGTTTCCTTGATAACATCCTGTTTCTCTTTGAACCATGTTGGGAACACGACACGTACATTTCCTAAAAAACGTTTTACTAAAAAGTCTTATCAACGACAGTGTCGAAATATTAAAAAAAAAAATCCAACATTAAGAACTGATTCAAATGCGTTGGGTTCTCATTAACCTTGATGTAAAACTGACAGCCATAACAGTGGAATCTCGATAAGTCAAACCTCAGGGGAATTGGCTCAAATTTTGCGTTAAGCAGAGTTTTGAGTTATCCAATGGATTTTCTATTCAGCAACAATTGACGGGAATAAGTTTTTTACTTTGAGTTAGAAGGTTTTTTGAGTTAACAGGTTTCGAGATTTCACTGTATGTATATCCAATCATTTGTATATCTCAATGTTTTCCAACATGCAGATGGTTATGGAGTTGTCGGACATCAAGTACGACCAGTGCGACCACAGTAAAGGGAAAAACAGAAACAGACATGCAGAGATAGATTCCTTCATCGAGGTAAAGAAGCCAAACAAATAGTCTTCATTCAGGCAGTGATAATAACTTAATATAAGGGGCAAGGCAAAGTAGTTTTGGGTGCCATAAAAAAGTAAAGTAAAGTCTGTCACAAAAAGTAAAGTCTGTCACGGGCCAATGTGGCCCATCAGGCCGGTGTTTATCTTCGGTTTCAGTAACATGAAACGACTGAGAATATTTTTTACTGCACACACATATTTCTGACTTTGATTCTGGAGGTGTGCAAACCCAATGTAAAAGACTGTCAGTTCAGGGGCACTGTACCCATCCTGACAGGTTCCAACAAAATACATTATTGAGGTTTGATGGGTTGGTGGAGGTTAAGGTGGTTAGGGTTAAAGAATGTGTCCTGAATTTACAAAATCTTATATCAGATGTAACAGGGACGTGAAACAAATTTGACCGAAAGTTTATGGATTCAACCGCGTGCATATGATAACCTTTAATAGCCCTGCCAGATGTAACACAATTGTAAAAGTCTGTTGGACCTTGTTGCATTGGGCCATAAACACCAATTGACATACTGCTAGTTCTGAGATAAGCGAATATTTGTTGCATTTGGCAATCACAGAATTTGAGACAGGTTGTCCTGGAGAATTTTGACTTGTTCGATTTTGGCATACCGCAGGGCTCTCACTATAACAAGTGGTGCATGTTGTTGCATTGGGAAGGGTGTCGTGACCAAATCTCCTATAGGATTAAGAATAAAAGCTAACATTCTATTCCCGTTTTATGGGACAGAGATATCAAAAAAACAAAATGGATTTTGGAAAGAATGTTGCATGCTGATGCCACTTTTTTCATCATGCATTATCGCAATGAAGGTCAGTCATTGCGAAAAAGTTTTTAAAAAGACGTAAATCTGGGACTGAGAAACTTTTGTTAGAAAATACTTTGGAAATGCACTTGACTCTCCGTAGACTTTGTACACAACCAAAGAAGTGGCGTCTGGATACTACTACATGTACATTCTTTCCTAGATTAAAAAAAAAAATTTTTTTTTAACGTTTCAGAAGTATAATGACTTAAGCCGGGACGAGCTGGCAGCGGCCGTTATGATTCCTAGCAAGGAACTCTTTGGTCACACCATGCAGGAGAGAGTGCCATGCGTTGGCTGCCGGAGGAGGTGAGAATCCCACAAATCCCATCTGTCAAATTCCATCAAAATGAAGATACTGCCTCATCTGAAAAATGCTAATCCCACAAATCCCATCATCAGATTCTATCGAAATGCAGACACTGACTCATTGGAGAACTGCAGATCCAACAGAACCCATCAATCAAACTCTATACTGCCACATCTGAAAAATGCTGATCCTACAAATCCCATCAATCAAATTTTATCAATGAACAGTGATGAAGATACTGCCACATCTGAAACACTGCTAATCCTACAAATCAAATCAATAAAATTCTGTCAACGTTTGAAAAAAATGCTCATCCCACTGGATCCCATCAATCAAATTCTTTCACATGTATAGATATTTTTCAATTGGTTGGCCCTGTGTCCAAAGTGCATACATGGTAACCCATTGACTGTTCCCTGACTCTTCATCTGAATGAGATAACTGAGACAGCATTCGAAGGAAGGGCCAGAAATCGCTTATCAAAGCAAACACTGAGATTTTGTTAAAGGCATATAGGATCATTTGCATTTTCCCCAAAGTAACCTACCTAATATTTGTCAAAAATCTTACTTGGATTGATGATTGCACTGGTACCAAACACCCAGTGAAATTATTCCGTCTGGCTTTTGGAAGAAAACAAGAAATGTACGTAATTTCCAACGATTAGTCAATTGACTGATCTTTGGAAATAAAGAATGCTATGGACGAAATCGTGTTTCCTGATCGAAAGGTTGTACATGGTTTTCCACTGTTTTCTTTAAAAGTATAATATCCATCCACTGAGCTAAAACTTTGACAGAGTAGGTTTTGAACATTCTTCATTGGATTCTGAGTGATGTTATTATTTGAAACGAACGAAATGCATGAAAAACTAATCATCTGATATGCCTGTAAGGGCCGGACTGGATACCTGCCCTGATACATGTCTTCGAGCACAGGCAATATCGTTTGTTAGCTCATCACCGGCCCATGGTATACTGATGGTTGCAGGTTCGAATCCTACATGGTTCAATTTGCTTGGTCAATCTGTAAAGTCACAATAAGCCATTTGCAAGTTAAATTTGAATAAAATTTGGAACGCTGACTTAATCCAATGGTTTGCGCGTTTTAACTTTGCATTCTCCCGACCAAAGAGACTGTTACTATATCACGTGATTTGGGGCAAGCCTTATGCTAGCAACCCCCAGCTCCGGCATGGTCTGGTTTCTTTGTGCCATTCTCACCCGATGTGAACAATGTATTGATGCTGAACGTCTCACGTAACTATGCAAAAGCTTGCCCCGAATCATGTGATTAGAAACAGTGTCTTTGGTCTGGAAAATTCAAAGTGAAAATGTGCCAAGCATTCTGAGCAAGTCAGTGAACCAGATGTTATTCAAATGTAAATCCCAAAGGGCATAGGTTACTCGCAAATGGCTTATGCCACCCAGTGTGTATTCCACTTATGCGAACAGTGCAAACATTTGCCAAGGTTCGTGTTCAATTCCATTTTAGATCACGGGATCTTTGGGTAAGTGAAACCCTCCTTTGCACTGTGGCCATCTTTTGAGGGTTTTGCTTTTGTGTTATACAGGGATGCACATGTATAGAACATGTGTGCATCAATGAATTAACACATAACAAAACACACTTCAAGATGGTTGCCGAATGCAATCTATTTATACAGCTTTTGCCTGTACTTTATGCAGTTAATTGCATTTTGAGGCATTTTGTGACTCGTTGCAGCATGGAGCAGATGTTTACGCGACTGCGGGACCAGCACCATGTGAGGGCGCTAGAGCCCCTGGTCATCACGGGCCACTCGGAGCTGTCTCTGGTGACGGAGCTGCTGTACGATCCCAGAAAAATGTACAGTCTCTTCCATTTACACGGGTAAGCCAAAATCGCATGGCTTTGGAAGGAACTCACGGAAACCAAGTTTTCTCCCACATTTTGTCGAGACACATTTAAATTTTAGCAAAATTTCACCATTTAATTTGAAAGTTATGTTAGGAGTAAGCACCGTCGATATCAGAATTTTCAATAATCGATATAAATCCAATATTGAGAATATTTGATATATCGATTATCCCATGTAAAAGTTTAAGACCATAAAGTTGACACTTTGATAAATAAAAAAAAAAAAAAACCCAACAAATCTTAAGTCCCAATTTCCCTCGGCTTTCTCGGGAGCATATTGCTCAAACTTTTTACAACAAATCTCAGCACTGACAGTTTGTCCAGAATTGGCGTTTTTGTTTTTTTATAGTTTTACATTTGGCGAGACCACGAATTCCAGCGAACGCAGAGTACAAAGCAACTCCACTTGGCATTTCGCGATGTTTATATTTTTCAAAAGTTGCCGCCGATTTATTTAATTACACAGCAAACGATAAACACAAAGTAAAAGCACAAGCGGGAAATTTATTTTGACGATAATCTGACGTATTTTCGATATGATTTCTCAATATCAAAAAATTTCGATATTTCGATATGATAAAAAAATTGCTATCGGTGATATCGATATCAAAAAAATATCGAATAATCAAGTAATATAGATATTGACGGTGCTTAGTTTTGAGTCTTGGGGTCTGAATGTGAATAACAATTTGTGTGGTTTTCCCTCAGGTCCAAACTGGATGATCTAGTCAACACGCTACACAAGAACAAGAAGAATCGTCGCTGCTTGCTGCATTCACTAGATAATCACAAGACCAAACAGATATCGTAAGTATATACATCTGATATCGAAGACATCGCATTCGGCAATGCAGGAGAATTATTGGAATTTCATGGAAGTTTTATTCTGCAATTTAAAAGTTTTGGAAGCTCATGTCAAATTTGGTTTCTTAATTACACATTTTTGAAAGGGATGAGTGACTTTAAAGTGGGAATAGATATTATAAATGTTGCCCTAACTTCCCCAAATCTTCCAAAATTCTTTTGCCATATTTTTGGTTGATTCAGGATTCTACAGCCGAGCTACTGTTGACTGAAATGTGCCTCAGCCCTGCACTCAATCTATCAAACCCCAATGGCATGTTTTGTTGGAATCTGTCAGGATGTGTACAGTACCCTAAACTGACAGTCTTTTACATTGGGTTGGCACACCTCCAGAAACTAAGTCAGAAATATGTGTGTGCAGTTTCCCATATGGTGTTTGAATTGGCCAGGATGGGTATGGTTCCTAGTAAATCATGCTAGGGGGTTAGGGTTAATATCCATAATTTCCTGGTAGGCAGGAAAATGCCATTGCTTTCCAGCACAGCATTATATTATTGTAAATTCAGGAAGCTTCCTGGTCAGCAAAATACAGGGAGCAAAGGGTTTAGTGCTGTTTTACAGTGTATTTTTTCTTCTTCTTTAATATGTTTGCAGGACATGGATTGACATCTGGGAAGTTATGGAGAAGCCTTGCAGGGAAGAGGTCACCTTCGTTCTGGCATCCAGTCTACATAGCACAACAGAGGCATACCTGAGAAAACACAGGTGAAAATATCTGCATTTCTCATTGCACAAGCTGTATGCCCAGAAATGTGCCCAAAATAAGGCATACTCTGGACATTCTATTTTTGATTTTAAAGGGAATATACAACATTTTGCAAACATCAAAAAACAAAAGTACTACTTTAGTTTGAAATACCTTGCTGGACTGTTAGTGAATGACAGTCTAAAGCATCCTGTAAAATCATGGCACCTCGTAAACTGATATTTTCAAGAAAAGTGGTATTTTGTATCAATTTCCAACGCTGGTCGGCTGACTAGCGTTTTGAAAAAAAAACTGGCTTTTTTCAAATACTGCCCTAGAATTACCATATTTAGTTAGTCTGAATTTTGTTTGCAATCGATTACACTCCAACGAACGGGTACAAGCCAGCTAGACTGGTTCCCTGACCTTACAATTCCTGACATCTTTAAATACTCCGTGTCATCTTAAGTGGGGTCAGGGAACCAGACTACAAGAACATGATTGGCTTTCTCGGTTTTTCCAGCATCTACAAACACAAAACTTCCAACAAGTCAGTGTAACAATATTTGCTGTAAAAAACTAACACCCCCCCCAATCCATTCATTTCTGAAAATTACAGCAAAAGCAAATGTTGTATATTCCCTTTAAATTTGATAGACCAATGTTTTCATTCCTTCAGATTAAGACAAATTCCGATTTCATTTAATCTGTCTGTTTAATGATTCTGTTATGCAGGTTTTGTGGGGAGTGCAAGAC
The DNA here is from genome assembly GCF_015706575.1 of Patiria miniata. Taxonomy (NCBI): domain Eukaryota; kingdom Metazoa; phylum Echinodermata; class Asteroidea; order Valvatida; family Asterinidae; genus Patiria; species Patiria miniata. The sequence goes on along the minus strand of NW_024037073.1, from coordinate 19,140,334 downwards.
GAAGGTCATGCGAGCCTACAGTATCCTGGTAGGGGAGGTGCAGCCCTGCGAGGAGAAGGGCTACTGTAGCGCCCTCTATGAGGGAATACGGTGCTGTCCGCGAGACAAGCACATCCACCTGCTGTGTGAGACGGACTTCATCGGGCGGCTGATAGCCAGGGCAGAGCCAGAGCTCAACGGCATGTAAGTTGCAAGTGTTGCAATTTGGTTAAAGGGAATATACAACATTAGCAAACATTGAAAAACAAAACTACCAATTTTTTACGAAATACCTTACTAGGATGTTGGTAAATGACAGTCTAAAGCATCCTGTAAAATTATGGCACCTGGTGTGAAGTCATTTTCAAGAAAAGTGGTATTTTGTATAAATTTCCAACGGTGGTCGGCCGACCACCGTTGGAAAAACCTAATTATTTTTTAACTACTGCTCCAAATTTATCATTTTTTTAGTCCAAATTTTGTTTGCTATTGGTTACATGTTCATGAAGGGTGCAGCCCAGTTAGAATGGTTCCATTACCTTACAATTTTCCGGCATCTATAAATTGATTCATTTCATCTTTAGTGGAGTCAGGGAGCCAGACTACTTGAACATTTTTGTTTGTCTTGGTTTTTCCAGCATTTTCGAACACAAAACTTCAAACATGTCAGTGTAACAATATTTGATCTGTTATACTAACCCCTCAAAATAGTTTATTTCTGAAAATTACAGCAAAAGGCAATGATGTACATTCCCTTTAAGTATAGACAAATCCGGTGGCAGCCATTTTCTGCAGTGGATCAGGCTCAAGCGAGTTGCCCTCGGGTAGTATGCACGTACTCCGGGCTCCTTCCACCAATAGGAATACCAAAATGCGCATGCGCCTTGTCTTTAAGAACGCATGCAGCATTCGCGTGAGCTTGAGCGTGACGCCACCGCAGTAAAAGCTTCTAATTCTGGTTGCCGGATTCCGCTATAGGTTAAGTGTAACAATGCCATCAGAAAAGTCTAAACAAGTCATTGTCCACGGTTTCTTGTGACCGGACTTGTGATTTTATTTGTTGTTGATTTTTTATGACTTTTGATTGGCCCTTCGATCGATTCAATTACAACTTTGCCCAGAAGTAAAAAATTCAAAATCACTTCTAAAGGAACACTTAGGGGCACCATTCCCATCATGCACTCATGCTCATGTAGGTGGGAGGTTTTTTTTGCAGGATTGAGGATGGTTACTAGCCAAAAGGGCCTAGGGGGTAAGGGTTAATTAATGGCCAAGTTCGGCCAAGGACCATTAGTCGACTAGTTGTTGATTTGTGACGTACCTTATGCTTGCGCAGTAATAGCAACGTGGGAACGTCTCTAGTCAAACGCTGGTCAAAATGTCATCGCAAAACTTCTGGATCCTGGCTCCCTGCTGTACGTTATGAATGCGCACGGCTATGGTTACCAGCGGTGCAACCAGCCCCAGTAGGCTGGTTCCAAATAGTCGACTTGCGTAGTCAACCACCGTTGACTAGACAAAGTTCAGGCAAACTTTAGTCGAACTATGGTTAACCAATGATCAACAATAGTTCTTGCACGAATTTGCCCAATGCTGTCCCAGAAATTCTTCAGGAAGCTTCTAGTGGTAAACTGACCCACAAGGATTTCCTGTGTCATGGAACTTCTTAAATCGTGCTTCTTTTTTTTTTTTTGCAATTCAAGACGGAGAGAAAGGCATGCCAAGACCATCGATATTGCTCAGGAGGAAGTGTTAACGTGTTTAGGGATCCACATCTTTGAGCGGCTGCACAAGATATGGCAGAGCCTGCGCGCTGAGGAGCAGACATTCCTGCTGCTGTTTCATGCCGGGGTTCAAAAACTGGAGAAAGCACTTGAGGTGAGTTCTAATTAGACTGGATTCTGACGTGACGCACGAAATTGTCGTAGTTGCTATGCACCTTGACAATGCTGCCTTTCCTGATGCCTGATTGGACAAATTATTGTCTTGACAATGAGCTCGCATCTGAGAGTAATCTAGTTTGTTACAAGTTACAGATTTCATGGAAAATTACCTTACTCCCTGCGTGAATCTTTAAGTTTCAAATAAATTTACCTTATCTCCTGACCAATGAAGTTACTGGATCGGTTCATAAATATGCATGAAATTTACATTATGTTGTTTCTGCTCGTGAATATGCAGATGGCCCTGGAGGCCAAACGGTATGTCCAAGCTGGTCTGCGAGGGGATCACAGAGGCCGACTGGCTCAAACACTGACCAATGAAGTGACTGGATTGGGTCATAAATATGCATGTAAAGTTAACAATCTGTTGTTTCTGCTCATGAATATGCAGATGGCCCTGGAGGCCAAACAGGGTATGTCCAACCTGGAGCAAGTCTGCAAGGAGACCATGGAGGCGGACCGGGTTAAACACTGACCAATGAAGTAACTAGATTAGTTCATAAAAATTCATGAACTGAAAAATTATTTGGTTTCTGCTCATGAATATTCAGATGGCTCTGGAGGCCAAACAGGGTATGTCCAAGCTGGAGCAAGTTTGCGAGGAGATCACGGAGGCCGACCGGCTCAAGCAGCAGAAACGGGACCAGAAGAAACAACGGCGCAAGGCCCGCAAGAAGAACAAGAACACGGCCGAGGGCGGGGAGGCAGAAGAGGAGGGGCGGGGTCATCTTGAGGAGCCAGGGGAGGGGAAAGTGGAGCACAAGTGCCAGCAGGAAGGCAGCGGAGAAGGAAAATGCTTGGTAAGTTTATTTTGCTGTCTGATAGAACTGAGGGGCCAGTGTCAAGGATGTGTTTTTGCAACTCCAAACAGGGTTTTCCCCTAAGTAATACATTCGTTAGATTACTAATAGTCATGTGCTATTAAAATTCACAAGCAGAATTTTACCCCAATTTGTGACCACAGGCACAGATTTTCTAAAAGTGGCATGATTGTCGTAACTAAATTCAATACATATGATTGTTTTTTGTTGAAATTGTGGTGTCTGCTGTTGGTACGTTAACGAAAAGTTTTCAAAAGAGTACAGTTTTGTTATCTGGCCACACATTAAAAATTGAAATTCTGAGAGTGCTAGCAACATTCAAAGTACATAAAGTGCAATTTGTCAAATGTGTTTCTTGTAAAATAACCAGGTTTTTGGGTTTTTTTTAAGAAGTAACTTTTAATGAGATATCAAAAATAAAGCTCAGTAATCTTTCGCATTCATTCATCTTTGGAGTTGTTCTTTCAATCAAATGATCCCATTCGAATTCTCCCAATGTTATTTTTGCCATTGTTTACAGTGTGACAACGACGAGAATGACAACACAGACGTACCTTGCAAGGCGTGCGACGCCCACTACAAGACGTCGCCCGCGCCCGACGACCCGCGGCACACATTACGCAACGACCCAGACTACTCCAGCGGGATTGACTGCGGGGAGGACTGCGGCCACAGCTCACGGGAGAGCTCAGAGGTGGCGTGCTCTGAGGGCATGTGCAACCACGACGTGGGGTCAATACAGGGTAAGATGGGTGCTTGTGGATCAGGGGCCAATTTCACTGCGCTGCTAAGCACAAAAATTTGCTTAGCACAAAAAAAGTCTGGCTTTTAAAAGCAGGTTACCAGCCAAAACTCCATGTGATATGTATTGTGATTGGTATTCAGCTGTTGTTTGCTTAGCATGAAAATCACATGGAGTTTCTGTTTTATCATTTAGGGAAAACTCAGGAGTTTTGGGGGGAAAAAACACCAAAAATCAGGGAAACTTAAGGAATCTTGTGAGGAAGGGTGGCTATAGACAAATTCGGCGGCAACCATTCTCTGTGGTGGCACAAGGCTTGCGCGAGTCGCGCTCAGGTAGTACGCATAGGATAACCAATACCAATAGGAATACCAAAAACGTGCGCACGCCTCGTCTTTAAGAACGCATGTAGCATGTGCGTGATTCTGGTCGCCGGATTCCCCTATAAGGGGAGAAGGGAGGCCATCGCTTGTCTACAAGTTGTCTGTGTATTATCAGTATTTTAATAGTTGCTTTGCTGCAACCACCTCTTGACTTCCTAGTAACGTTGTTAAAGTGAAAATATTTCTCATGCAATTTTTTTGAAATTTCTCAGGGAAAGATCAGGGAAAAACTCAGGGAATTTTGTGTTCATAAAGTGCTGGAGACCCTGTTTAACAGATTTGTTGGAACAAAAGAGTCGCCACACTCTGCACTTTGTATTATATTGTATTACATGTATGCTACACATGAATTCACATTGCAATGGACTACTCTTCAAATGGACACGCCTTACTCAAAATTTGAAACTTCTTTTATCCTAACGTTGCCAAATCCCCCAAAATCCTCTTTGCATAGTGGAGGATTTTGCAGGATTGAGGCTATGTGGAAAAGGCTACATGTAGGTGATTGTTGGGTTTTAAATTCAAAAATCTTCTATTCTTCTTATTTTTTTTGGTGCAATGATCTGTTGAAGTGATCATTTTTTTTTATTGGATGAAATGTTGCATCAGAGAGAATAAAATTCAAATATTGATTATACAGTGTGTATAAGATAGGTCGATCAAAGACAAAACCCAATGTTTGAACTTAGAAATTAGGTACTGCTAAACCACAAACAATTACAAATTTATTAAACTTTTATTTTTCTGGATGCCTCACTAAAAAAAAAAAAGCAAGGGCATAGAAACTTTTCAATGTAAAAAGTCCTTGTGGAGGTAAAAAAAAAAGGTAAAGGAAACGAACCTGTGTTCACAGGAATGGAGTGTTCATTTCTCTTTTTTTAGTGTTTGGGCCAGACTCGTATGCTGCTGTGGGGGGGATCGCCACACCTCCTCCACAACAAGTCTGTTACCTTCCCAGCATTGAATAATGCTGGTACCCATTTAACACCTGGGTTGAAAGGAGCAATTGAGGTAAAGCGCCTTACTCAAGGGCACAACACGCATGGCCACGGCGGGGCTCGAACCCACTACCTCACGATCATGAATCCTGTGCTCTACCGCTATTCCACACGTGCCCACAAGCTGTGGAAGTCCAGCTTGCAAAAGGACACATAAAGAACTGATTTAAGAGAATAAATGTTTTTGTTGAAGGTGAAGATTTGCAAGAAGACTCTTGCGGTCAGGATCTGTCGCAAGAACAAGATGAGATCTGCGTGGACAGTACAGTGTGTCATTCCACGTCGGACAGCACGGTGTGTCCTTGCGATCATCGATCGTCTTCCCAGCATTCCAAGTGTGACGGAGGCAAACCGCTGGACTGTGTGCACTGCGACGAGGAACAAGAGGTGAGGAGAGCGGTAACCAAAACAAAGAAGGCCAGGCTAGACAGGGCTTCAGTAACAACAAAAATCTGAAAATTTAAAAGCACCCTCAATAATGGTTGGAAATTCTGCAGCTGTAAATTCACCCCAAGATTTTAATTTATTAATTTCTTATTCAACATCAACTTCTATTTTCTTCTATTATTTCTATTCTGCAACCACATGCCCTCTTTAAGTTAAGATCAGATTGATTTCACCAAGATTTGATGGGTCATATAAGCCCTAGGCTTCAATTTGACCCACAATTTCTAGCAAAATTCAAGCAAGAACAAGTCTGCAGAATTTTCCAGATTGTCGGAAGAATTCTGCAGACTTTTTGCATAATTCTGGAGAACTGCGACATTCTTGGTCCATAGGTCTATCATTACTCAACCTTAACTTAAAGGTAATAATTATATACCACAGTTGCTTCTCCTGTAATTGTCAGAAATGGATGGATTTGGGGTTGGTTATTTTATAGCAAATTTTGTTACACTGACCTGTTTAAAGTTTTGTTGTTCTTGTATGCTGGGAAAGACAAGAAAAAAATGTTGTTCTTGTAGTCTAGTTCCCTGACCCTACTTCAGACAAAACAGAGCAATTTATCGACTTAGGTGAATTGCCAGGTCAGGGAACCAGACTAGCTGGCTTGCACCCGTTCATGGATGTGTAACCAATTGCAAACAAAATGTGGACTAACTAACTTTGGTAAATTGGGGGCAGTATTTAAAAAAGAAAGTCTGTTTTTTCCAACGATGTACAGCCGACCATCGTTGGAAATGTTCGCAAAAATATTTCTTGAATATGAAAGCATTTCCTAATAAAATAGTAGTTTTATATTTTGATGTTTGCAAATGTTATATATTACCTTTAAACAAATCTCTAAGTGGTTATTATACTAGGTCTTCATCCAGAATTTATGTACCCTTGGCCAACAACTATGAGGTCTTCATACTTACCCTGTCAACTAAGCAGATGGTTTTGAAATTAGCAATAGCAAAGGGCTTTTTTTTAATTGTCGCAAATTAGCCAACCGTTTTCTTTACATTTTACCTTTCTGTTGGCCATCATTAAGCATTTTGTGTACAATCATATGGAATGCTACCGAAATGGTCACAATTTTGGTCTCACGTTTTGCGTATCTGTGTTTGTATTCCGTATGATCCTTCAAGAACTTTGACGCTCTTTCGGTTGTGCAGGTTAAGGCTTAAATCAAAAGTGCCTTTCGAACCCAATCAAGTAAATGTTACTTTTCCCACGTAACTTAAAAAAAAGTTATCATTGTATTTCAGTCCCAGGTAACAGAAGAAGTCGACCAGGTCAAGAAAATCTGCCAGTGTTCGACAGAAGCTCAGCTCCGACGTGCAGTGGGCTGGACGTCCACGCTGCTGGACATGTTAGAGGTAGGGCTTGAAATCTAGGACACCATTTCTGTCTCCGTACAACCAACTAAGCGATTCCCTCCTACAGAGCAATTGCTGAAAAGCTCAAAACCTAGGACACCATTCTTGAACATGTAATAATCAAATTGTGGTCAATTCACCCTTTCCCCCAGGGTTCGTGTTCGTCGGACGACGAGCCAGTCATATCGCCCGAGGAGATCAGACGGTTCCGCGACAGCCACAAGTCCCTAGACCGGCAGCGCAAGAAGCTCCGCGCCAAGATCCGGCACCGCTACAACAAGAAATTTGCCCTGCGGCAGGGCGCCACCAACCAGGGCGATGGCTTCACGGTCCAAATCCAGAGCCTTGTGCAGGAGATCGGCCGCGTCACCCTGGAGTAGACGAGTATTATTTATTGCTATCAACGCCGTTATTTAAAACAAACACAAAGAAACGGGCATTGTGTTTTTTTGGACCTTTCCTTGTTAGCAGAGCTGTAGTCAAGTCAATTTCTAGTGAAAACACAAGCCAGGTCACAAGAAGAAAGAGGTAGAAAACGACAGAGGAATGCCCTTTTTCATAGTCATTTGAATAGCTTGTCTCCATCGCTTTCTACTAAATAACAAGTGATTGACTTAAAGGTAGAGTAGATCATTTGCATCTATCCCAAAAGTAACTGACCAAAATATTGTTAAAAAGCTGATTTGGTTTAAGGATAGTAATGGCACTAAACTCCCTGTGAAATTATTCTTTCTGACATGCTGTCATTTTGAAGAAAACAACAAAAGAAAATCGTTCCCAAAGATGTGTCAAGTGACACATTTTTGGAAATCTCCATTGGCAGTTGGTTTTTAATTGGTCGGATCCATGAATTGGGTGCAAGTGCGTTGACACGACCCACACGCGCGCCGTTGCTATTATGAGCGAGAATCGTCGGTTCGGTGTGTGACATCACATGTACCGGTAGCAACAATTGGCTGAATGAAAATCATGTCCCAAATGCTGATTTCAGGATTGTGTCATGTGACTCAGCAACTTTTGAATTGAAATCTAGATCCAGAATATATATTTTTTTTCTTAAAATATACAGCATTCACAGAGCTAACGCTTCATCAGGTTAGTTGTTAAACCTGCAACTTTAGATTTTGAGCACTTGTGTTACTTCAAAACGAAAAAAAATGCACCAATGACAAGTGGTCTACCCTACCTTTAAAGATAGACTTTTGAAGGACTTGTGATGGACTTGTGATTGACTTGTGATAAACGTGTGGGGACTTTACTACAGCTCTGCCTGTCACCCTTGCAGGACTGAATTGCATTAGGAACATTTATCTTTATAGCCTCCACAGCATCTGCCTGTATTTGTTTTCACACCAGTCACATCATTTCGCCACCCTCAAATTGATTTGGGCTCATGTCAAATTTTGCAGTGCCAGTTGGCCTCCTTGTTAATCTCCCTAACGGAGAATTCAAGAGGAATTTCTACCAAGTACCAAGTTTTCAGCGACCATGCAACACATCAGTAAAATTTTGTCACGTGTGTATAATTTTGTAGCAATTCCATGCATTGGGTTTTATCATGACTGACTTGATAGAGGAAATTTATCCCTTATGACACTTTTTGGAATGCAAAAATAAAAGATAAACATTTTTTTTCAAGGGGGTTGCAAATGAAACAAAACATCTTTCAGGACTAGGAATGTTATTTGACGATAATGTGAAATAGACACACCCAGAGAGAAAAAAAACCAAGTAATCTAGGACCTGCTGAATACCATATACGTTAATTTGACTGCATTCAACCAGTCATGCTTCAACCAGGCAAACATCCTCTTGCATTGACATTTTATTGAATTTATTCAATATTTATTTTTTTCCGCATTTTTTTCTAACCCAATCATGAGTATATTATGTTTATATTTCTGAGAGGGTTCAAAGTAAGGTCCAATTTTGTCAGTATTGTTAAATAATTAACATATTCTACAGTCCGTGTTACTCGGATCTCACACAATTTTGGAATGGTCAAAAAGAAAAAAGTATTACTGTTAAATCCAGGTTTTCAGGCATTTTTCTTTTCACTCATGGGTTGGCTGACAGTGTACAATCTGTCATTTACATCAAATCCAAGCCATTTCAAACCATTGGTACATGAAATGGGCTCCATGCACGAACAAGAGAGGGCGCTTTTTGACCAATTTTGAGAGTTTAGTGGACTGGATATATCGTGTGCGCGTACTGGTTCACGCCTGTGTAGTGCAAAGTACGTACGACTAGTTTTGTTGTGAATGTGCACAATGCCATAGCATCTTCGCATGAGCATCAGGCATTGTAGGCAATGCATTCGAATGTCTCTCCCAGTGGTCTCCCCCAACTCTCCCTTTCTTACCGTTGAGGGGGTACTTGTGCACGGAGCCCATATGGAATAGTCATCAAAATCTTTCTGTTTGCTTGAATTCAAGGGATTCACAATACACGGTCCTGCCAATTTTTTTTTTACTCAAAAGTTGCTTTTCAACTTATTCATCTTCCTGCAAGTTTACCATTTGAGCATTGGGTTTGCTCTGGAATCTACCCGTAATTTCATCATACAGGTTTATCATTTCTCCTGCATTGTATGCATGTAGTATCACACCCCAACAACCATTGGAGTTAAATCATGCATATATCCAAACAACCTTTTAACTACTTTAGTGCAAAATGAATACAGTTTGGCAGTGTCTTCAAACGTGTGTTGACTTTTTTTCATGATGCACTGTGGGTAAAGCAGGATTTAGCACCTTCAATGACAATTTTTTTGTATTGCATATTTTTGTCTTGAAATCATTGATTTGGACTTTTTTATATGATTTTTAAAAGAATTCCCCACAGTTGTGAGCTACCACTCTGCAAAGTCTGTGTTACTTTTGGGGCTCCTGTTTTTGGGGGGTTTTTCCTCTTCTTGTCTCCAATTAATACATCTTACTTTTTCAAAGATTGCTGCTGGTTCAGGAATTCATTTTTCCCCAGTAATATTTTCCCAAGGTCTTATAGTGTGGCTTTGAAACTTGAAAAAAAGTGCTCGGGTAAACAAAATTGTTGTTTAAAAAAAATGCAAAAATAAAAGTCACAATAATGTAATTAAATTTAAAAAAAGAAGAAAATAATTGACAAATTTAACAAATGGCATTAAATATCATAATTATTCATATAAAGGACCACTGGATGTGCTTATTTAGTGACTGCGTCTTTGCTGAAATTGGATATATATGGATTATAAGAGCAGTCTTGAGTATGTGGCGCCGTGGAATTAAAAACGAGCAATACGTCAAAGTGACCTTAAAGGTGTAAGTGTGCATTCTTGCTGCATCTTGTTTTGGGATACTAGTAGGAATACATTCAAACTATTTGTTGTTACAGTTTGTTCAAATTTAATGACCAAAATGAAAAATATTTCAACATTTCATTGTGGTTTTTCCAGTGTCATGGTACATTATCTCAATTTCATATTCATAAATACCTAAGACAGTTTACCCATTCCTATTGGTCAAGAGCCCGTCACGTGCTTTTTTTTTTACATGGTTGATAAAACACCAACAGGGTTTTAACGCTTTATTGCTGCACCACTTCGCTCCGATCTCCATAAAAGGATATTTTAAGCACTACGCGCGCGAGGCACATACCATAGATATGGCAAGAGGGGTGTTTTCACGATTTCACAAAACATGAGGTAAAATTGTTGAACAAAATCGTTGAAAAATTGTGAATTTTTGACTTGTTTTGACTTTCGACTGAAAGGTATTTATGAATGGGAATAAATATGAGCTTGGCTGGTATTAAACAAGTCCATTTAAAACTGACTAGGGGCCTGGTACGTCACAGATAAAGGTCCTCGCCGATCCTTGTCCAGGTCCCTAGCCGTGTTTAAACCGATTTGTTTTTCCGGCCAAGTAGAGAGCACAGAATAGACCCGCAGGACATTTTAGGAGAGCCCCATACATTGGTTACCCTCACTGTGTATGGGCGGTGTTTGCTGGTCCTAGGGCCGGCCTTTAGTCATCTTTGTGCCTGACTGACTGACCCCCCCCCCCCCCCCCCCCGACTCCCCGACTGACTGACTCACACCCGAGTCCCACCTTAGGCCAAAACTTATAACGGAGCTGCCAGTGATTGGGCTAATCCATGATTGGGCTAATCCATGATTGGCCTAACTGTAGGCCACATGCATGAAAAGACTTCCGGCGAGTAGCCATATAACAAGGTCCTTAACTTTACAAATTAAATTACCTTGTTAAAACAAGGACTGGACGTTGTATTAACAGTGCTCTTCTTATCAGGGTTCGACTGTTGATTGAATGCAATTTGTTCACTCTGGGACCAGCTTTAAAGGGCTTGCCTTGTATTGTTCAATACATTTATTCAGTGACAAAGTACTTTTATAGCGCCCTCAGTTGTCAAAAAATGACATGGACCTGTTAATAAAGGAAATGTGTTAAGTCAAAAAAATAACAAAAGGGTTCAGACCATGGAGATTTTTAAAAATTTTATTTCTCCATGTTAACTTCAGACTTTCTTGAGAGGAACATGATTGAGTGTAAAATTTCCAGGAAGATTCAAGTAGTATTAACAGAAACGGGGCTAGGAGACCACTTAAGCATTCTATGTACAGCTTTTGCAAAAGTTTACACGTTCCATTGTATTTTTCATACATTAAAATGTCAAATTCAACAATGAATCGAGCTACACAATATAATGTAGGCCTATTTGACTACGGATTTGCAAACCACGACATTCGGGTTTTCACTTTTCAGCGTCTGTGAAGGAGACTAGCCAAAAGGTCAAGTGAACCGCGGTTGCGTAAGAAAGTAGTTCCCATGCGCCTTGTTGAGTCGGAGGATTCGTTATGAAGCAGACCTTTCACTCAAATGAAATATTGTGGTTTTATATTAATTTCAAAAACCCTAATATAAACTAAGGGAAATGTGGTAAGAGATGGAGAAACTGTTGAAACGTGTTGACATTTCCTCACGAGTAGCTTCCTGATTGATTTTGGTGTTGCACTGCAAATTGTACCCATCCGTTTTACGCACGTTGACCCAATGCGCGCACATGCGCATTATATGTGTTTCTAATATTAAGCATAAAGTTCAAGAAAAAGATTTCATCTTTCGCATCATATCCTTTTTATATCACAGAAAAATATTTTTTTTACCCATTTGAAGAACTTTATTTGTTGATATCCCACATTATCCCGACATGTCTAAGCTGCAACAAGTGCAAGGTGACGGAATTTTTCAGCTTTTTTTTTTTTTTTTAAGAATTGACGTTTAAGCATTCATAAATCATTGTTATAAAAAAGTGGTGTACAATTCCACACGTTTTTCTATGTAACTTAAAAGTGAAATTAATATCGGATACAAGAGTCACCATTCTGACATTTCCCGATAATGCGGAGCTGGAAATGAGACTAATCTAATCGATAAACTAAAAGGGTCCTTTTAAAGTCGCGTAGCATTTTAACATGGGACACCCATGACAACCGGAACTAGGTTCATCGTTGGCGGGTCACCGGGTGTGGTTATCGATTCTATCTCGTAGCCGTTTTCAAATTTATACGAAAAACAGCTGAATTTTTAGCGTTTTATTCTCGCAAATTGAGTCACGTACAAGCCATGGAGGACACCGAGAGAGAGGAACTTGTATACACCGCCAAGCTGGCCGAGCAGGCCGAGCGATATGACGGTAAGCCTGAATGAAAAGGGGACGTGAATTCGGGGAGAAAATGATTTCTTGCTTGGCTACTGTGTATTTTCAATGTGTTGTGTGTGAGAAGGCTCTGATAATTTCTGTCACCAGGCAGAGTTTAATACCTCATGTCATGATGCATGCTTTGCATGGGTCGTGTCGTCATCATGCTGGACCTAAGCCAGGACGTTTTTGGCGGCCGTTATTTCGTCATGTCGCCCTAGCCCTACCGAAAGGTCGTGGGCTACTCGTACTGCTATTCACTTGTTGACAAAAATGTGATAAAAAATATTTAACTAAGACTGTTGAGTGTTGAAGCATGGTTGAAGGATAGGTCCATGGGCCGGGCCATGGCATGCATGGCCTGGGGGACATGCGTGTGAACATAGTGAGCATGGTGGGAAACTTGTCTATTTTTTTATGGGTAGCATAGCAAGATAACATGACAATGACAATTGGGCGATCGTGAAGTGTAGGGCCCCTGTTGTGTTTTGATTAGCTCTACTGAGTGGAGCGTTGAATTACGGGTACCCCTCCATACAAACGCTCCACCGATTTGCCATACTTTGGTAGCACCATACACGGTCGTCATGACGGTATGCATTTTGTGCATGCCCTCGCGAGGACAAGGCCCAAAAAAACTGATAAAGAAAATACAAATGAGGAAGACAGTAACCCTGGATAGATCCACACATTCATGACATTCCATAAGACCCCTCAAATTGTTTCAAACAACCGGTAATTTTGAAAAAAGAACAAAATAGTCTGAACTTACCGCTCACAATTAAATGTGTCTGCCGAGTTGCACAGTCTATTTCACTGACATGACTGATGCATAATTCATTGCGCGCCTGTGTGACGTCACTATTGAAGAAAAACAAGTCGCGCTTAATCAATGACTGTTTCATGTACTGATATGTGCCCCGCGCCAAAAACCCACAGTCAGACGGCGCGGGGCACATATGACTACATGAAACAGCTACTGAGTAAGCGCAACTTGTTTTTCTTCAAAAGTGACGTCACATACGCGCGCAATGAATTATGCATCAGTCATGTCAGTGAAATAGACTGTGCAACTCGGCAGACACATTTAATTGTGAGCGGTAAGTTCAGACTATTTTGTTCTTTTTTCAAAATTACCGGTTGTTTGAAACAATTTGAGGGGTCTTATGGAATGTCATGAATGTGTGGATCTATCCAGGGCTACTGTCTTCCTCATTTGTATTTTCTTTATCAGTTTTTTTGGGCCTTGTCCTCGCGAGGGCATGCACAAAATGCATACCGTCATGACGACCGTGTAAGTGCTACCAAAGTATGGCAAATCGGTGGAGCGTTTGTATGGAGGGGTAACCGTAATTCAACGCTCCACTCAGTAGAGCTATGTTTTGATCAAATTAGAGTCAAAAATGTTTTTTTATTGCTCAAAAATCACCTTTACAATCAAAAGCAGGCTTTTCTCAATTCTAATGACACCCTTTTTGCAATTACGAACAGATTCTTCTTGGTGTAGAAATCACGATTTTCCTGCGCGGTTGGTGCCTTTCAATTCAATTAAAATGTAAAATGTGAATAAACTAGATTAGAATAAGAACCCTCATTTTGCCAGGAGCCTGCTGAACCCAACAACATCCAACAGCAATTGGAGTGTGACTTTGACGACCACTGCAAGTGACAACCAGCAACTAAAACAAAAGATCTTTTGTTCTTCGCATCTGTTGTTCAATGAGGCCTGAAACCTCCGCAACAACGTCTGATATGCAAATTCTATGCGACCCCGCGCGCCAGCCAATCGGAGTCGCCTTTAAAAATTGTGACTTCATTTCGAGCCAAAAAAAAAGGCCTAAGCTGATTGGTCAATTTGCTGCCATGATTTTGTAATTACAACAAGTTACAAAGACCATGGAGCTATAAGCAAAGACCCAATAGAAAACGCCCGCTGAATAGTCAGAATCTGGAGGTCAAGACACCGTCTTGTTTTGCATAATTAATCGCTGAATCTGCACGCATATCATAGACACTTGCTGTGCAAGGGGCTTAGATATGAACAGGGTCCGACAGTAATGGCCCTCTTTTGGATTTGGTTGGGCTCAGTAGTTTCCGGGATAAGAATTAAAAGTCATCCAAAAAATACAACTGGATGTGATTACCTTAAGTTCAGAACACTCAGCAAGATCCTTCAAAATCTGCCAGGTTTCTATGTAAGATTTTGTTGGAATCAGGAAAGTTCATATCAAAATGATTCACTCATGAATATTTACATGTATAGTTATCACTGCTATTACAGTTATTCATAAGATGGAATTTGCATTGGGGTGATGCAAATTCAATATTTGGTTTTGCTCTTCACCTGAAGTTCACTGACGTATAAAAGGTAGGCTATTAACCCTAACCTCAACTAAAGCTAAAAAATACTACTGAGTAGTAACCTGTAGTATGCATTTCCTTCCATAGTCCATACAAGTCACAAGTGTGCACAACACATGCAGTATTCTGTGGTATTTGGTACTTGACCCCAAAGAGCCCTTACTTAGTTAGTCATTTATTTGGCCCAATGTGCTGCCGAATATAAATGGTAATACAGTAGTCTGAACAATTTTGGGCTCTTGACGCTGTGTTGAGAGTGCCCTGAACCAGCCTAACCTTCCTCAAGTCCTCCTAGCTGTTTTGGAGGATTGAGGCTGAATTCAACATACAATTCTGGAGGATTAAGAAGGATTGAGGGCACATGGACATTCAGTACTGGTTGATTTTGGAGGATTGAGGATGAACGGTCTTTGAAGCAAAGGAGGGTTGAGGCTGAGTGCATTTTGAGAGGCAGGGCTGTGAGGTAGTGGGTATCCTTCATTTGAGCATAAGTGCAAACTTTTGGAGGATTGAAGATGGTTCCCATCAAAAAGGGCCTAGGGGGTCAGGGTTAGTTGGTATGGGAAATTGGGAATGAATGCAAAGTTTAGCCTTGAAACCAAATCTTAAATATTATGAACAAGTTGATAGAGCCAAACCAAGGCCTTTAAATGTCCAAATATATTTGAAATAGCATATTTTTCTGAGGCCATTCATTGAAGTTTTTGTCATGAAGTATGTAAGCACTGCTTATACAGGTCACTTGGGTACAGTGCATGAAACATGAACTGCTAAACTTGAACCCTGTACTTTTTTTGTGATAAACCAATATATTGGGGGGGGGGGGGGACAGGGACAAGACGGAGCTACCATGGGTTAATGTGGAGCTCAGAAATATTGGCGTTTTACTACACTAAATAAATTGACAAGCACACAATGCCCGTAGCAGTTGGGTACTTACTATTCATCATGTTCATGCTATTTGTCCCCTCCATGGAAGGAATGTCATTTTGGTGTACCCTCGTTGAACTCTGAACTGGATCGTGCATATCTGTCACGCTCCCACAGGACATGTACACAATTCACTTACAAAAAAAAAAGTGCCTGGGGTCAATTTTGCTGAACACAAATTCACCACCTTTATGCACTCTGAAGGGCAGACTATTGTGTACAAGAAAAAAATGTGCGGTTGATGTGATTGATAATGGAATGTAAATGCACCCTAATCTTTCTCAATGTGGCATACATTCTGCACATGCATATTTTCTTGCACAAGTACAGGTACATGTATTCACGTTCTTGCAGGGATGTACTGAATGTTAAAGCCCTTTGAAAACTTGCCAGATTCCTTAAAAAAAGTTCTCGTGTTGACGTGTTTGATGGCACAGGTTTATTGAATTACATTTGTAACTTAAGACCAACATGTACATTATTGTGTACAGTTGCGTAATGGCATTTGTTTCTTTTATTTTACCATACACATGTACATGACATCACACAGTTACTATTGCAAACAAATGCAAAATTATTGACTTGAAAGGCTGCATTCTGGATAAGAATATAATAGACACAGCATTTTAAAGTTTATCTACATGAACATGTACATGTATGTACAATTTATACCCTTAAATACCAAGTGATTCAATTGAGTTTTTTGGGAGAATAAGCATAGATTACGTAATTTTTCCAGTCATTAATTTGTAAGCTGTGGTGCCCTACATGTGGGGAGGGTGGAATTCCAACACGTTTAGTAGATTTTTAATGGGTATTCTATTGAGTACCCGTTGAACTTCGGCCTCTGGTGGATTGAGATGGATTCGGGCATTTTACAGAGAAGTTTCTCAATCCACAAAAAGCCAGTCCTGCATAATTATACCAGTGGAAAGTCCTAAAAGTGCTTAAAACATAATTTGTGACGCCACGCCCATGTCAAGCTATGGTGACTGTAATCTGCGTTTCCTACTAAAGTAAAGGCTACACAGTAACAGCTGCCTACATGTAGCATAAGCCACACAAAATGTTCATTGGTTACGTGTAGTAGAAACAGTTTCTGTTATGAATGCACCCAACAATAGATTCGTTGAATCTGAAAGAGAAGTTGTTACTCAAATCAGGCAAGTCCAGTTTTCAATCCACACTATCAGTACATGTATCCATTTCCTCTCCTTCAACCCTCAGTTTGATAACACATTTCCTTTTTGAGTGACAACCAACCAACCATGCGTTTCCAACAGTAATTGCCATTCTTTGTAATTGCCATTCTTTGTTATGCTCTTGAACTCCTGTTTCACAAAACAGGAAAAAAAACCAAAAAAAATTCCCTTTTCTTTCGGTTTTGCCAGATTTCCCAGTATAATGAATGCGACTGCCGCTCTCGGTGACTTCAATCTCTTCATTTGTTGGCAGTTGTTTCCTCTTTTGTTTTTTAAAAAAGCAAGTCACCCAAATAGAGCTATTTTGTGGTTTTGGTTGGTATTTTAGTGAAGGTTTTGTGTGTGTCTGGAGATTCTTTTTGCATGAGTTGCTCAGCCATGCATTCACACAGGTACGGTCTAGTATTGGGGTTTTGTGGTAAAAAAAAATTAAAAATTGACACGCTTTCCACATGACAAAAGGCATGATGCCCTGTGGAAATACTGCTTGGTTGAATCATGCTCAAATTCTCCAGTGGGATTCCTATTTCCTTTGTCTATTCAGCCCTTCCCCACTACGCACAATTGTTGACCCCTCTAACTTCTAGAAGGTTCTACACTCAGTTCAATCACACTAGCTTCACAAGCTTATCATACAAGCCAAATTTTTCATTTCTTCCCAACTACAACTGTAAAAAAAAAATCCACATATATAACACACACGTCTAGATTTCCCTTGTGGTAGTGTGCTTATTTTAAAAAAAATGGGGGGGGGGGTTCCAAACTTAGTCCTTGTCAGAATGACTTGGCTATGGCTAGAAATAACACACAGGTCTATGGGAAGTGGCTGCAGCTGCTTCCATAGAAGCGTGTGTAATTTCAGCCATAGCCTTAATTTCTGATAATATATTTCCACATTTCAAATGTCATTTTCAGTATTTTTCCATTGTTAAAAAAACACAAAGAATAAGGCTGGCCAAAGCTGTGATCACAAGTACATGTACTAGAGGGATGATTTCACATGAAGCACATTGAATATGGCACGGTGCTCTTACTGGAACACTTTCACAGATTTGTCGTACTCAGAAATGTGGAATTGACTGAAACTACCGCTTTATGGTAGTACTTTATTTTATGTGATCAGACATCAAAAATAAATTGTGGAAGTGACTCAAACTACCTTTTTATTGTAGTTCTTAATTTTTTCATGATTAATGAACCAGTTAATGATACGGGATCCATATTGTTGAACTACTGAATTTACAAACATGTAACTGCTTTATTGTGTGTATGTACCTGTTTAAATATGTACCTTTCCAGTGGGTGACTGCTCTATGTTCCGACACCCCTATGTTCCGACAACCTAGATTGTATTACTCCCGGTTAGGGTTAGGGTTAGCAATAGGAATATGTGCAGTCGGAACATAGGGGTGTCGGAACATAGAGGTGTAACCTTCCAGTGTGTTGTATCGTGTACATTTTATGCCCATGTACATGTATGCAGTTGACAAACCTTGGTGATTGTTTTTCAAGGAAATGTTGTGTGTAATGATTGGCCAAGCCACAAACAGTGAATGGCAGTGTCATTTCCTAGTAGTGACCATCCACGAGGATGTGGTTGTCGTGTGAGAACCACTGGGTTTGAGTCCTGCACATACGCTGTACATGTACTGTATTCAGTCAAATAGATTTGCTTGTTGTTTTCTTGGGCCCATGTCTATAGGTGGAGCACTGATTTCTCTTAAAATCTGCTGACATGGCTGAAGGAAAAAGGGCCATAAGCTAAAAAGGCCATGCACTGTTGATTGCATGTGACTTGTGCTTGGCTGAATTTACTTTGCATTTAAATATTTCTAATTTGGTCCCCCCCCCCCCCCTCTGAACATATCTGAGCAGGTAAAAGAGAGACTCTCCTAAATCTAATGGCATTAATACATGTACTGTTGGAGCGCCGTGGTCCAGTGGTTTCTGTACATGGGTTCAAACCCTGACAGGGAATGTGGTTCTTGTGTTCTTGGGCAAGACACTTTAGGCCAAAAAAAAAAATATTCGGTCTCTGGTCAGACCAAAGTTCCAGAATTGACGCGGCGACGCGGCTTTTTTTCTTCTTTTTTTCTTCAAGCTTGGATTGTACAGACAAGGTGGGGTACTATTTTGCTTTTTTGGTGTCCTCATGTACATTGGTGTCCTTCATAATTTGCTTTGGTGCTCTCCATCATTTGCCAGGGTGCAATTTCCCATTCCTTGGTGCTCTTTGGTAAAAAAAAATTGAGGAGGTGCGGCAATAGAGGGCGCTGTTGGAGCTACCGCGGAACATTTTGGAAAAAAAGAAAGATTGACGCGCATGATTAAAATCGATGCGCGCGCTGACCAGAGACCGACTTATTTATTTTTTTTGGCCTTACCACAAATGACCTATCGCCGTTTGAGAGTTGGCCACGCCCCTTAGACAACCCTATGCAATTTTTGTACGCTGAGTTTTGTTTGTCTCATACATGTATGTTGCGTGTTCCACGTTCATTTGTATATCGTGTAATTGGACAATATTTCACAAGCTGCGTTGACGCGATTCTAACGCGATTCTACTGCGATAGGTCAATTGACTCTCTCCACCCAGGAGTATAAATGGGTACCAGATTGCGCTGATCTCGGCTGCAAAAAAGTGGTCTCATGGACTGATGAACAGGGGTAAAAACGGTGAAGCGCTTTGAGATCAAGTTTGGGTGGAAAACGCTATATATTAAGCGACACACATTATTATTGTTGATCTGTAGAGTACAGTGCATGTTAATTCATGATCTTGTGTGCTCCCACATGTATAGCAGTGCATTGCATTATGCAAACTTCAGATTCAAGCACTTGTCACCCAATGTACATTCCTTACTATGTGCAGTTCACTTAATTTTGGGGAATATAAAAAAATAACATCTCTCCTATGGTACGTCCATATTTCAGGTGAAAGCATAAGTAACTTTTTGCAACAAATTGGGTATAGCATACTGGGACCAGATTGTCCTGTTTCATGTAATTTCAGTGTATTGTCAATGTAACAGATGCGGAAGAATTTCGTGGACCATCCATCTTCAGCGTATATACTTGTGCACATGTGTGTGTGGCTGTGCATTATGCATGCGGTGGGATGGGAGGTGTACAGTTTCTTCCCACTCGTTGGCGAGTTCACGTGTTTATGCTGTCTGCGCTTTTAATGAATTTACCATCCACTGAATGGCATGCGGACTCCGGTCGGGTGGAGTGTGTATACATGTATTTAGTCTGAAGGTTTTTTTGTTTTTAAATACCTTCATTTCAACTCATTCCAAATGAGCTTACAGTTACAAGGAGTTTTCTGAGAGGGTTTCCCAACATCCATCTTCCACTTATGTAACTGTGGCTTGCATGTTTGATTGAACTGTAATACCTGACCTGATGCTAGTTTTCGTTTGACTGAATATTCATATGGCTGAATTCACTTTGCATTTAAATATTTCTAAGTTACTTCCCCCCCCCTTCTCGAACATATCTGAATAGTTAGAAAGAGAGACTTGCCTATCTAATGGCATTAACCCTAACCCCTTGGGTATTTTTACTAGAAAGTATCCTGAATCTAGCAACTGATGCTAGTTTTCGTTTGACTGAATATGCACAATTTGAATTCGGGGTGGGGGAGGGGGGCGCGGGTCACGCTGTCTCGCATGAGTATTTGTCAGAGAAAAAAAAAGGCGAGAATTCCAAGAAGGTGCAATTGTAATTGGACATCAGCAACCCATCTGACCTATCCTGCTTCTCCGCTAGACATCTTGATGCCTAATTCCCAAATTGCCAATTAAAAGATTCTCTGGGTTCACTTTTTTTTAATTGTGCTGCAAGGGAATCTTGTTTGGTGAACAAGGTCATTTTGCACCTGAGACACATCGGACATGGATGTCGCGATGTGTGTTCGGCCCTACTCATTCTATTCCCATTGGCCCATCAGAAAAGGAGGTTTCCACTTTCAGATAATTAGCATAACTAATTTGGGTTGAGAACGTAGAGTCTAGAATTTGAAACTCGGCAGGTGCATTTCGAAGGTTGGTGGCTACTTTGAAGCATGGCAGGTGTCATGTGAAGTGTGGCAGGCTGCCATGCTCATTTGAAATTGTACATTCGCTCTTTTCACACTTCTGCCATGGGCATGCAGAGTCTCGATCTGGCAACTTTACACAATAAATATAGCCGGTTCAGTGATTCCTGTGTCGGGGTTCAGATCACTGAACCGGCTATTGTTATTGTGTAAAGTTGCCAGATCGAGGCTTTGCGTGCCCAATGGCAGAGTGTGAAAAGAGCAAATAGTGAAGAACACTGCTACCCTTGCTGTACCAAAAGCCTCCAATTCACTAGAGTATTTGCCAAAAGTGACTCCCCAATGTTTTTTGCACAACCCTTCAATATCTGCAACAGTACATTGCAAGAAAGATACATGTTGCTTGGCCATGACATACGGTAGCTCTTCGGTAAGCAATATGCCGTAGAAGTGTTGACGTCGCGCTGGGTCATCTCCAATTAGTGATGAGCCCAAAGAACGTCTTGTTCGCCATTTTTTACCATACAATTTGCAATGGCGATTTAGATGATAATTTTTTAGTTGAAATTTTTCAGACATTAAGAATAAATAAGAGTGGAAAATGGATGACAAATTTACAAAAAGGTGGGCACAGTGTTTGCTCGCACCCCCCGCCCTGCAAACAGGACGCTGGTCAGGGCTGACATCATTTGATCTGTCATTGGATAGATTTGTGTGACCTGTGACGTAGAACGCGTCACACAAACTAGCTTCCGGTGCCCATCATGCGTATCGCGCGCTAGCTGCATGCGAAGGACAATCTGTACTTCCTTCACAAGATTCTGTGAAGCTCATCAGCCCTTACCAGCGCCCTGTTTGCAGGGCGGGGGGTACGAGCAAAGGCACAGTGTGTATCGCTGCATTAGGCCATGTGTGTTTGGACACATCACCCCGGGCAACACGTGACCTCGGCCACGTATGACGTAACCACTTCTATGGCGTATAAACAGTGCAACCAAAGTAAAACAAGTCTGCTGTGTGATCCCCCAAGTCCTCCTAATCCCTCCAAACTAGCATCTTTAAAAAAGTGGGCTAGCAGATAAGCCTAACAATACACTCCAGTTGGAGCCCTATAATCACAAGGCTGAATAGTCGAAGCATCTTCCAATTCACTTCTACTGGAGTGCATTGGCATGTCAACATGACATTCACTTAACTACACTAAAAGAGCAAGAGTGAAACACGCACACACAGCCCTAGTTACTAGAATTCTGCTTCCTTTTTTTCCTCCAGACATGGTGAAGGCGATCAGCCAGGTGGTCAAGAAGGGTGGTGTCCTGACAGGGGAGGAGAGGAACCTGCTTTCGGTGGCCTACAAGAACGTGATAGGTGCCCGGCGGTCGGCCTGGCGGACAATCAGCTCGGAGGAGCAGAAATATACCGATAAGAGCGAAACTAAGAAGGCCAAGATGGCTAGGGACTATCGCAGTGAGGTAGGAACTGTTTCAAAATTCAATACTTTATTTTTTTATTTAAAAAATATTCAAACATTAAGTGAGAGATGCAAAACACAAAAGAAGGTATGATGACATCATCACCTGAAGGGCGCCTTCTAGTAGCACGTCAAAGAAAGTCGGATGTTTTCAAATTTGCAATTTTTTTTGTCAAAAATTTTACCAAATTGCCATATATTTTTTTTTTTTTGGACAAACACAAATTTCTTTGCAAAGTTTCAAAATTATGGCGGTGTCAAATTGGAAGTTGGTTGAGGGAGAATTTGAACTGATCACTTTTTCTTTACTCTTTGTTAACGTCGACCATTGACTGCATGTTGTCAACAAATTTAATGCTTAAACTGAGAAAGAAGTCTTAATTTCATCATTTGTGTTTTTTTTTTTAAGATTCTATTCATAACTGAATTGAAACAACGTACAAACAAAATATTGTCACGCCTGATTACCCTGTAACAAAAACAAATGCTAACTGTGTAGTTTTATTGATATTAGGCAATTGATTTACTGACAATCTAAATTACCGATATTGACTGAACCTACTTGAGCCCGGAAAAATTTCCATATACGAAGTTCACTCAACACCCTGTGTACAAACCCTATGAGATTGGACTGAAAAATTCTAAGGGTTTTCTAAGAAAATGCTTGTATTTTCTCACTGCTCAAATTGACTTTGATGACATGAAATTGCTATCTGGGGGCTTGTTAGTCAATATAGAGGAAAATTAGTGAACTTCTTATATGGAAATCTTTCCCTTTAGCCCTAACCCCCAGGCCCTTTTTATAGGAACCATCCTCAATCCTCCAAACTCCTCCAAAATTTTGCACTTAAATGTTCAATTGAAGGACACCCACTTCCTCAATCCTCCGACAGTCTTGCCTCTCAAAAGACATTCATCCTCAATCCTCCAAAATCCTCCTCTTTATCAAACACCATTCATCCTCAATCCTCCAAAATCAACCGATACTGAATGTCCATGTGCCCTCAATCCTCCACAATCCTCCAAAATTGTATGTTGCATTCATCCTCAATCCTCCAAAATCCTCCAAAACCGCCCGGAGGACTTTAGGATACCAAGGAGGGTTAGGGTTAATTTTTACGTTCACGACCCCTGCCATCGGTGATAGAAATGCTACCACTTTGTTGAATTGACTTTGTTGAAGTCGACCCTCATTTGCCTCCCTGATTTTCACCTTCACAGATCGAAGCAGAGCTAACCGACACCTGCCAAGAGATTCTGAAGGTATTAGAGGAACACCTCATCAAGAATGCCACAGAGAGCGAAGCTAAAGTCTTCTACCGTAAAATGTAAGGCTTCCTTAGTATGTGGCTTCTCCAAAGCCTTTCAATAATTTTCCCTCAGTTTTCTGGGGTTTTTTACGTTACTATTCTGTCCTAAAAATCCCATGTATACACTATTTGAGTTGGCTCATCTTTAGTCCCAACGTACCTGAATCCATCAAAATCCACTCCCCTGTTTTGAAGGATTTCGGCCGATTCAGGATACCTCCACATTGAAAAAGTTTGGGGATTTTGATGGATTCAGGACAGTAAGCCTCGCGGTACTGCAGGATTTTGATGGATTCAGGATACTTCCATATTGAGCAGTTGGGGAACTTTGATGGATTCAGGATTTAAACAGCTTAACTCCTTGGCTATATGTTTGGTGTGTACGAGGTATATGCACTACACTGGTGGATTATGATGGACTCACTGGTGGATTCTGATGGACTCAGGACACCAACATTTTTTTGCATGACAAAATTGGTGAGTTTTGGCGGATTCAGGATACTTTCTAGTAAAAGTGCTCAAGGGGTTAGGGTTAGAATTGTCAATTGTTAGAGTGGCATGATAGACACAGTGCTAGTGTTTTCCAAAGACTGAACATTTTGCAGAGTACCACATTAGACAAAAGTCCTGGGGCCGATTTCACGAAGCTCGTCTTATCTTGCGACTCATCTGAGGACATAAGACGAGTTCCCATCCTAAGATCGATCTTAGCTAAGCTCTGTACCCTGCTTTGTTTATGTTCAGCCATGCATAATTGCGGCCTAGATACGTCATACACGTTGTTTCTGGACATATCATCCGCATGCACTGCCACAATTTATTACAAGTGGTGGTTTCAGGATTTTGAAGGGTTGAGGCAGCAGTCGCCCCTCCATTGAACAAATTCCAGAAATAACAGATGATTTTGGAGGTTAGAAGCTGTATGCGATTTGGACATGTTGGCATGTGGAGGATTTTGAAGGACTGAGGATGGGTCCTAGCCAAAAAAGGGCCCAGGCGGTTAGGGTTGACCAAATAACGGAACAATTGTTGCAGCAGTGGGAGTAACTGCTGCCTTTTTTCATGTTTGATGTGACAGGAAGGGTGATTACTACCGCTACTTGGCCGAGTTCTGTGTGGACGACAAGAGAGACGAGCAGGCTCAGAACAGTCTCCAAGCCTACAAAGACGCCATGGAGGCTGCCGAAACGCTGAAACCCACACATCCAATCAAACTCGGTCTAGCCTTAAATTTTTCCGTATTCTACTACGAGATCATGAGCAATCCGGTAAGAATAAAAAGCCTTTTTTTGTTTGTGGTGTTTAGTTTTTCTGGGCAACTTTTGGAAAAGCCTTTTTTGGGGGGGGGGGGGTTCTAATGTAAATAAGATTAAATTCAGATAATAAAAAAAAAGATACATCAGATTATCGAAACAGATATTTCGACAATCACTTTTCGTTGTATTCATGAATTAACTGTCCTGTTGTCCGAACAGTCACAGGCAGTCAAAAATTCAATCCTGCTCCCCTGCTATGCCCTTATACACAGGCTATTCACCAACAGTTAGATCTCGTTTTCTTTTAACAATCTGACTAGTCAAATACCATCAACAGGCAAAAAGCAGGTAACTGGTAGGTACAGCTGGCTTTATTATCAATCTTCAGTCCAAGCATAGCTTTCACAGCCCGTCAATCCTGCTTTGTTTAAACAGCAAACAGGGAGGTCTTAAACATTAAAACAGTCACTTGTTTGATTTTTACTTCTGGAATGGCTTTGTTGAATTCGCCAACCAAAGAGGGAAGGTTGCACATTGAAAATACCTCGGCTTCTTAATATCCTGTAGGTATAGGATGGAATTATATTTGCATGTGATTAGAACCAGCCAGCCGGATTCCGCATGCTCGGTGGTTGAGTGTTTAAAACTTATGCAGGGGGTCATGGGTTCAAGTCCCCAAGCAAGAATGCAATCTCATTTTTTTTAAAAAGCTCTCTGACAGCACTGAGTTTGCAGTGCTTATAACAACTGCGTGTGTGAAGGGCAAAACTGGGTATTCAAACCTACCACTTGTCCTAACCCTCCTGCTATTTAAACAGTCACAGACAGTCAAAATTCACTTGCACTTCTTCTGCTATACTTTGAACAAAGGCTAGTCACCAGCAGTCAGATCATATGTCAAGCAAGCGCTGTGACTAGTCAAACTGGGTCAACACACAAAGCTGGCAAGTTGTCACAGCTGTTTTATCACTCACCCGGAGTCGAAGCATAGCTGTATCGAGTTACTTAAACAATCCCAGCCAGTCCATCCTGCTTTATGTTGAGCCCAGAACCCATTGTGTCTCTTTTGCTGATAGATCATTTTCTGGATACGGCCCCAGAATCTGGAACAAACTTCCAGAATACATTAGAGATACCACCTCACTGCATACATTCAAGACACTCCTGAAAGCTCACCTGTTTCAGGAGGTGTGCCATTTTTCTTCTTTTTGGTGCCCCATCAGCGCCTTAGAGCAAACTTTTTCAATTTGGCGCTTCATAAATTTCTTTTGATTGATTGATTGATTGATTGATATGTAGGCTTGGAATTGTTAACTGTTGAATACAAAACAGTCACTTGATTTATTTTGACTGAAAGACTACTAGGCACAGAATGTATGTTTGCATAGGAGGGTTAATGAATGGTTTTTTTTTTTTTGTCCCATAAAAAATTCCACTCTGGTAGGAGGATGCATGCACACTGGCCAAAGAGACATTCGACAATGCGTTAGCAGGCCTGGAAACCGTGGAGGAAGACAACTACAAAGACTCCACGCTCATTCTCCAGTTGCTAAGAGACAACCTCACCCTCTGGACATCAGAGACTGAAAGCGAGGGTAAATTCTGATTTGTGTGTGTGTCTCAGTGACCTCTTCAAAACCCTGCAAATTTGCCATCACACTTTTGCCCACAGTGTTAGCTCGGTCCCTGCAAAATCATTGAAAAGGAATCCTTGTTCAAGTATGCTGTGCCCTTCAAAAATCCTTGTGCACATGTGCAAGACTCATCAATTGTGTTTTCTTGACAACCTCTCACACTACGCACTTTAACTTGACACTTCAGAGACATTCGCATGGGAAAATCTGAAGGGAATACCCCCCCCCTCATCCCTCCTCCCCCTTTAATCCTCTCCCCCCCCCCCCCCCCCCCCCCCAAAAAAAAAATGAAATGAAAGATGGCTCCTCAAGAAAGAAATTCCAATACCTGGTAATTTTTAATTTTGATGTCTGAAGTTGTTATGGGTGAAATTTCATACATAAGCAGTGTTTCGCCAGTGTTTATAAATTTTTACCATGACTTTATAAGCAGACAAATTAAAAACTTGTTCAACATCAACAAAATTAGCTGGCCTTACGTTGCGGTCTGAAGACCTTTCTCAAAGGCAAATGAGGGCGGTACATAAACAAACATGTAGGAGACACTCAAGCTTGCAAGGGTGGAAGAAAAACACGAAAGGGGGATTAACCCTTACCCCATAGGCCCTTTTCGCTGGGAACCATCCTCAATCCTCCAAAATCCTCCAATTTTTTGCACTTATGTTCAAATGAAGGATACCCAGTGCCTCAATCCTTCAAAATCGTCAGACAGTCCTGCCTCTCAAAATGCATTCATCCTCATTCCTCCAAAATCCTCCTCTTCTTCAAACACCATTCACCTTCAATCCTCCAAAATTATCATGTGCTAAAACACCATTCATCCTCAATCCTCCAAAATCCTCCTCTTCAAACACCATTCACCTTCAATCCTCCAAAATTCTCATGTGCTAAAACACCATTCATCCTCAATCCTCCAAAATCCTCCTCTTCTTCAAACACCATTCATCCTCAATCCTCCAAAATCCTCATGTGCTTCAACACCATTCATCCTCAATCCTCCAAAATCATCCTCTTCTTCAAACACCATTCACCTTCAATCCTCCACAATTCTCATGTGCTTCAACGACGCCATTCTTCCTCAATCCTCCAAAATCCTCATGTTTCTCAAACACAATTCATCCTCAATCCTCCAAAACCGCCAGGAGGATTTTGGAGGATCGAGGAGGGTTAGGGTTAAACAGGGAATGGACCAAGGGAGTGTGGTAGGTGGTGACGATCAAAGGGGTGAGGGGATGGGGCAGGGTAGGAACGGGGGGAGTGTGGTGGTGGGTGAGGATCGGGGGGGGGGGGGGGGGGGGGGGGAGCTTGAGAAGGGGGGGATTATGCTGGGGGAAGGAACACATGAGTGTGGCAGTGCAAGAAGTTTGACAATTCAGTTTTCATTTTCCGTCAAAAAATGCACCGAACAGATAATAAAAGGTAATGGATGGGCGTTGTGTTTGATAGACTTCTTTGTTGTATATTTTCTGTTTCTCTCTCACAGACCCAAAAGTAGAAGACATTGAGGATGCACAGCAAGTTTCCTAAAGTAGACTTCTCATATGGATTAATGATGAGACTAATTTAGTGTGAGTAGCTACCTGGAAGATTTGATAACTCAATCTTATCTAGTTTCCAGTGCTATTTTTTTTTTCTCGGAATGTAATGAGAAAACTGAGAAAACTTGAGAAAACTGCAGAGCAAATAGGTAAAGAAAGTTTGACGTACTTGAAAGCCACAAAGGATCATTTGCAATTACTGAAGGAGTGCCTATTGATTTAATAACAGAACCCTTGTTCAACGTGAAGATAATACTGGTTTCAAATACCCTGAGAAATTATTCAGCATTGAAGGCGGTTTCAAAAAAGGTACCCGCTGGCACACTTTCTATTTTTACTTAAGCAACGGAATCCAGTTACAAAACCCCAAAAATTGTGCATATACGTTTTCTCTATTTTTCTCAAAATGTATCATACCCACCTATAGCTATTGTATATCCCCACTTAAGATTTTGAGAAATTTTGTTGCTTCAAACAAAACAAAGGGCAAAAAAAAGCAAATGATCTTTATGTATGTTTAAACTGCACTTGAAAGTTTTGTTTAACATGTACAACATTAACTTGGATGCCAATCTTTCGGCTTTGTGTTAGGCCTGGGTGAGAAGTGGATTTTTCTACTTGAGTACTCGCAAAGAAATTACTAAGAGTAGTTAAATCGAATTCACATAAAGGCAGAAAAATGACATAGGTAATTATGACGGGAAGTAACTATAAGCAAATAGCATGCAAGTCACATCACATTTTTCAGCACTGAGATACATCCTTGCTGTGTGACGTTTTGAGTCATTGATTTGAAATTTATTTTATGGACGAATGGAATCCTCGGGAGAGAGAGGCGGAGGGAGTGATTCCCTGTTTGCTCGGACGTACTAAGCCATGAACCCTAAACCGTAAATTGCTACCCGCGAGTACCGGCTACCTATTCGTGCCAGGATGAGTACTCCAGTAGATGAAAAACCACAAGTAAGGCCCCCCAAAAAAGTCTCCGGTTTCTGGTATGCGCGCGCGTCGCCGTAGCCATGCACGTCGGCAAAATGAAAAAGTTTTTTTTTTCAATGAAAGATGATGTCTCAAAACCGCCAAACTCACTGGTTTGACTGGAATCGTGCTGCTGCACAATTTTAACGTGATTTTAGATTGGGTTATGGTCGAGAATAAGCTTTATGTGGCCTCTCTGGACTCCCATATATTTGCACTAAGTTTAGTCGGGCACCATTTGCAGTCATCAGCCGACATTTGAAGCCAAAAAATCAGGTTAAAAAAAAAAAAAAAGCAGCGTTGCCGCAGCATTTTTTTTTGGCAAGCTCCATACCAGAAACCTGAGACTTTTTTTGGGCCTAAAACGACGAGTAGCATAAACTAATTTTTGTGTGTTCTTTTTATTCTTTTCTTACACAGAGGCAGAATTTACTGGGCTGTACAGGGCACCTTCCCAAATTTAACCAGACATTCCCAGAGCTTTGTTTCAAGGAATTATCAGTAAAGCACTGTGGAGTTACGACCAACCCAACAAGGGGTGCCCACCTTACAAACAACCCTAAAAATGAGTCTTCTGCACTCTAGAGTGTTAATATTTACACCTGCATCGCAGTCACTGGTCCCTAACCATTGCCAACGTCGCTCTGCATTGATGGGATACAACAAGAATTTAAAAAAAAAAGGTTTTGGGAGCATTTGTTGGGATGGGGGGAGGGGGGTGTAAGTAATGGAAAATATGTAGTTATGTATGTTCATTAAATAAGAATTACAAAAACAACGGCACCCAGTGTTCTCACAAAATGCCTTTCAAAGGGTTTGTAGTTTGTATTTTTATTTACGTACGCAGGGAATAAAAAACAGCCACTTTTTGGCATTATTTATGTTTTAAACTACCAGGTCAATCCACAACCTGCCCTTATATAACGGCATGGTTTTATCAGGTGGTGGGCAAATGTAATCATGGAAACAGGTACGTTCTATGTTTTTTACTTGGTTTTAATCAGGTGCATATCCTGTTTTTGCCCATTGCATGTTTTGCAGTTCACTGTAGACCAGCACATAACTTTAAGTTGTTTGGGTACAAACACAGACTGACGGGCCTGTGGTGGACCCTTCGATTGCGAACAATCTGTAATTAATTGTTGCGTAATTGAAAGACCAAGTTTGCATATGGCTTGTGGACCGTTTCATTAATGCTTCACTATATAAAACCACCTCAGATAGACATGCCAATCAAGAACAAGTACAACATTCTCATTTCAGTCCTGATGATTTGAAAATCACTGGCGTTTGGAAAAAGGCACACCTGGACTTTCTAGGTGTGTGATTTTTCTAGGCGTGTGATTCTTTGATCCAAGCTGGGACTGAACAGTGTGGTATATTTTTAAAAATAATATTCATTTTGGTTTACAGTAAAGCCATTTTCTCCTTACCGATTTTCACAAATTATGCAGTATAATTATGCCGCAAAGGTATGCCGAGGTGTGCGGTAGATGGATTCAGATGTGCGATTATTCGCACTCCTTGGGAAGCTTTTAGGCGTGTGATGGTGTTAAAGTGCGATCGCACGCCTCAAATCAGAAGGACTACATTTTGAAGGTTTGTGTACCCAATTCTCTTGGATATACTTATTTTGTTGATTGGTTCATATTGTAATCGTGACATGACACATTCCCCTGATTTCTGTGATCAAGCAACCAAACGAATACTTCCGCAAGTTCCTGTCTAATTATGGATAAAAAAAAAATCCCTGTTCCTTTTGTGAGAACACTGCGCCAGCGTGTGTGGAGTAGGCCTTTGTGTTTCCCTGCCGATTACATAAATAACCTTTTTTATTTCTGTTTAACGGCAGCTGTAATATGGTGCCTAGTGTTGACGTAAGTGTGGTAAACCTATGATTTATTATTTTGATAAAATGTGGCAAGTATATTATGAATCTTTTTTTTTTTTTGAGTGATGTAATTAGTTGGTAGTGTTTTTTATTACCGTTTGTTTCTTCCTCGTTTTGTTTTGGGGTTTTTTTTTTCTTCAGGAAGGGCATTTTGCTGGAGGGAAGATATTGTGATAATTTTTTTTAAATAATTGCACTCGTGTATTAGGATAGAATATAGTCTTCTCTGTTTTTCCTTTTTAATTAATTTTTTATTACAACAGTGTTTTGCAAATACAATGGCGTTTCTTGGCATTTCTTTTCCAATTTTGATCTTGACTTCTCTACAGTCTTAAGCATTGCTTCTGGTATCACAAAAAAAGAAAATGCTGCAAGATTCTTCCCTAGCTCGTAAATCAAATAACGGTGTTCTTGAAAGGGTTGAATATCAGGCTGCTTTCCCAATGCATCGTAAACCAATGCCAAATTATACATACATGTAGTTTGTTGCGTTGTATTCCAACTAGCTGGGTGTTCTCGCTTGCAAGTTGCAACAACAACAACACAAACTGCTTGTCAAATATGTGCCAGCCAGTCATAGAGCTATATTAATTACTAGATCGCTAACTCCTCATTCTTGCGTGCGGAGACTGTTTGAAGCCGTCCTGGGTGCAGACATTTTGAATTCACGTGCGTGTTTGCAGAACACAATGAAATTCGATGGATTGAATTTTAAAAGTGTACTCTAGACAACGTGCAAGTAGAACATAAGCAAACAAAGCGCGTCATGACGGTTTAAAAAAAACACATCACTTTTAATCATCTGCAACGAATACGCGTTGCGCTGTTTAGGAAGAGCAAAATGAAACGCTCATTTGCTGATTGTGCATTCTTATTTTGGGCGTATCGGCTTCGGTAACGCACCTGTATAGAATACAAACGCAGATATGCAAATAGCCGTACAAAAGCCGTACACAATTTTGAGTTTCCCATAGGTTTGTGCATAAACATGGATGCGCCCAGCAGGCATCACTTTGTACACGAGTCAGCGCTCTAGTAATTGAATATAGCTTAGAGATGCAGCCATTTCACACCATTTCATATTCAAACTACACATAAACCAGCTATTCTTTATAACATCCATTACGATTTACAGATTTCTACAACGAGTCTGATTACAATACACATACTTTTTTTCTTAAATGCAAAGGTACTCAGGAGGAAGACGCAGCAAACAGAGCATTCTTAGAATTTACCTTACATGTATGTGCACATGTGGAAGAACATGCTTTTTCTATGCCATGCTCGTAACATGCCTGATGTCTTCACAAGTCATCTATTGCATTTATTCATAAGAGAACAAACGTACAGTTTAAAGATACATTGTACAATGTACATGACTAAAATGTTCACGTAGCCAGTCTATACTCTCGTAACATGAAGACAAGCGTACTTTGCAGTGGTTCTGTAGACTCCTGGCTGAAGCCTAAATACTGATTGTATTTCATTGCTTTCAATCAGCATTGTTAACATTTTCACCAACTGTACACGTTTTTCTTTTTTTTTCTTCATTTGAAACGACAAACTGTGAGCTTATATGTCATTAAAACATGCTTGTTACTGAAAGGAAATGCTTGTGTGTTGAAGTGTACATCTGTTTATTGACTTGGGCATCCTAAGATAAGGTCACGGAGAAATGCAAGTCTGGTGTGACTATATATTAATTTGATAATTACAGTAACTTTATACATCATGATGATTTTGATATCTGATTTTAAATGTCGGTGTGGCTATGATATGCACAGGATTCTTATTTGCATTTAGCTACTCGTCTGTGCGTTGCATAAATAGCCAATACATTTGGCCGGAAATGGTATTTTCTGATTAGTATTTTTCTGTTCTTTTGTGAACAAGCGGTGTTTTGAAAAGAAGTGGAAAGATTGGGGGGGGTGCTATGGTGAAACTGAATTTAAAACAGTACACAAATTAAGAGGAAAAGTGTCCCGTATGCTAAACAATATTTGTATTAGGACGATGGGTAAATGATGGAAGAGAGTTTAAACACTCCATACATTGTGGTAAAATGGTGCACATTTTTAATGTGGTATGACATCTCACTGACACCTGTCAAAAACTTTGCAACAAACTTTTTAAAACATTTCTCAGGGAGTTTTTTTTAAGACGTTTTTTCCAGTGAGCCTGTTACAGTGATTGAAAGATATTTGACAGCAGAAAGTTTTCAGAAAAAAAGTGATAGTGTAAAACCCAACCCACAAAAAAAAATTAAAATGGGCCATTGTATTTTCCCGTTTGTCTTTTTTTTTTATTTAAATTTTTTTTTTGCGACATTGATTGTGCACAATATGGGTAGCCTTGTTTCAAGTCCGTGTCCGCATGTATTGTTTATTGTCTTTAAAAACAAATGTCATGCTGACTGTAAGATGAACCCTTTCTTTTTTTTTAGTAACAAAAACAAAACAACAATCAAAAACCCAAGGTTCAGGAAGGAGCCAGCGTTTTAATAACTCGCTGACTAAAACAACGTGTTAAGGTGGGCGTGGTCGATCAAATTATTGAATACTGACATTGGACAACCTGCATTGTATCGTCAGTGGCATACATGTATGTAAGAAAATATGGCATGTTGTACATGAACAGTATGTATTGCAGTGTACTTTGCTACTGTCGGTTATATCACTGCGGTGGCAACATTGTCGAGGAAATGACTATAGACAAGCTAAACCACCGGATGACCCCCACTGCACTGACGTGACTCGCGCGCATATCCCATCATGCCCACACGCATATGTACTTCCGGTGAGGGAAACATCCGCATTCCATTTCGTTCCCAGGGCTTGCATCTGTCTCGGGCACATGCGATAGACAGTACGTGCAACTTGATCTGTGGGCTCGTTCATCGTGCGACGAAGTTGTGCCCCGACTGGTACCCCTTTCACGAGCCCGTGTTTAGTGCGCAAGATAATTTGAGGGAACCAGTGTAATCCTGACAACTGCACAAATTAACCGCGTTTACCACGACGAGCCGGCGTAAATCTTCTCAGCATTTGGAGGCATTTTTAGTAAAGGATTTTGAATTATTTAGCAGTATAAAATGGGAGAAAAGAGCCGCGAAGATCTGGCCTACATGGCAAGGTTAGCCGAACAAGCCGAGAGATATGATGGTAAGGAGTAAAAAGGGTAATCGTGTAGTTTAGGACACCTCCCTTTTTTGAGAAGTGACTTTTGCAAATGACTGTCAAATTTTCCAAAATGACGGTCTTTTTTTATTTCGATTAACTCCAGGTTTATTGTAATTTTGTAAAATGCGACTGTCTTGCCTGTGTTAGCACTTAGAGACGTGGGAGTTACAGCAGTGCATGCATTTGTCATGACTGTCAAAAAGTGTCAAAAAGCGTCATCAATAAAACTGTCAAAAAGTGTCATAATTTTTACCCCAAAATTTTCCTCATGAAATAGGCCTAGGCCTAGGCACTAGGCCTAAATAAAACTTAAAAGGCAGTGGGTATTTCGCCGGATCCAGCTTTCTTTAACCCAAGTATCGTACAGTACCCAAAATTCGCACTGCCATGCCCATGACTGCCTAATTCATCATGTTCATGCAATCTACTTTTACGGCTCGTTTCTTTTTGCACGGTACACGGACCGACGTCAAATTACCGTCGATGATCGATCGTCCTATCGCCTTCCTTCTCAATGAAGTTACATGGAAATTCAAAGCCTTTCCGGGAAGTAATTTGAAAAAAATCAAACAGAGACTAAATTATTGCCAAAACTTAACATCTTAATCATCGATGTCTACTTGTACCTCAGGTGGCGTATCTAGTAATTTGTAGGCTATTTTGAGGGTGAAATCTCATACTAGATTAAGAACCCCGCAAAATCGTTTTCAGCACAAAACACTAATTAAGTCTCTAAGTACAAAAAAGTCCATCAAAATGCAGACATTTCCCACAGAACCGCTGCACAGTTTGCCCCCAAACTCCGTACTACACCTCATGACATACTCACGTAATATGTGCAGAACAAACATTGCTGGATTTTGTCGGTTTTTTGGCCAAAATGATGAAAAATATGCCCTTTCCGCACTGAGCCAACCTGACACTTGAAACGTGCACGCATATGGTCCAGCGATGATTTTCGATGCGCGCCGCAGGGGGTACGGTACACTTACAAGCGAAGTGATAGTATGCGCATGCGTACAAGTGCAAGTACCGTACCCCCCGCGGCGCGCTCCGAGCGAACCGAAAATCATCGCTGGATCTTTATCTATGAGGCTCCACTATGTGGAGCCTCATAGTTCTAGGAGTATCGCCAGACCATGTCCAAATGTTAAAAAGGCGATAAATTGGGTCCAAGTTACTCGGATTAAGAATGATCCAGAAAACTAATAAACAAATCGCTACGAGTTCCCTCAACTTCCACATCTGTGTCGCCGTCTAACCCCGAAATGTAAAACTAAGCAAGTTGTAAACAACAGAGGGTGTCGTCAGTATTATGGAGCAAGAAAAATGACATGCGCCTTATATCATGTTATTATTTTACGGTCAGTTTGCAGAGATGCTGATCTCGGTACCGGGTTGTTTGTTGGAATGAATCAGACTAGGATCTTAAGTGCTCAAAACGATGCAAAAGAAGATCAGGCCAACTTTACTTACTCTTTAGCCAGCAAATTTCTCCAAAACTGTCATTAGGCAAAGAAAAGGTCCTCAGTATTTCACCAGCCAAGTTTGAAGACTCAATTCAATTTATAAAGGAGACTTTTCTTCAATATTTGATAGTGGCTTGCACAAGAGAGGGAAGTCAAGTGATTTCAAAATGAGGCTAAAGACTAGACTTCTATATGTCCAGCCATGGTCCAACTGTTTGACAAGACTGACTTCTTCATGGAGAAATGTGTAGAAATAGTGGCCTAGTACCCGATATCCTAGATATTTCTTTTGGCACAGTCAGCTGACAGTTGATTGATGCAGTACTGAAGAGTTGTTGGACTGGTTGTTTCATGTGCCAGTCTATTTTCTTGTATTGCATGTTTTCAATACCTTAAGGTTTGGGACTCTCATACACAGTAGGCCTATTGAGACTCCCAAATTTTCGGACTAGGAATGATGCTTTTTTATAGAACATATTAATGTAGGAATAAGACCTAATCGTATTGTTTGAAGTATAAAAAAATGCAATATGCATTTTTTATTGGCCAATATCTATTTCTTTTGTTAACCCTTACTCTCTGAGGGTAGTTTACTGCATGTCAGTTGGTTATGCCAATGCCCTCCAGCTGCAGTTTATTGGCAGATAGTTTGTCTTAACAGTGAAGGCTCCAATTGGCAGGAGTTGGAGGCCCTGGAGGGTGCCTGATACTGACCAGCTGGTGGCACTCACTTTGTTATCAGAGGACTCTCATTGTTCTCTGTGGCATGTATTGGAGTGCCTGTCCAGTTACCCTTGAAATGACATGGCAGATATTGGAGGGCCATGCAAAAAACATAGGAGATTTTCTTGAGGCACATATTGGCATGCGTTGGAGGGTCTAGTAGGGTAAGGGTTAATTGGCATCACTATTGCGATTATGCGTTGGCACGATCAGCCCGAGCGCTGCATGGCTGAACGCATGCCAGGACAGCATATTTAATTAATTGATATATATGTATATCGCAGGTGCATTAGAATGACCAACAACAGTCGGAGAACAGTGTCAAAGAAAAGTGATTTTGTTAAATTTTTGCTGGACATGCTGGAAGGGTCATTTCAAATAGATTTTTTCCCCATTGTACGTATATTTACGGTATACTAAAAGTTCTATCACATTAGGGCATAGCTCTTTTCCTTTTTGGCCATATTTTTTTGTGCTGATTGAATAGGGTATTCAATTATATGCGAATTTCAGTCTGAACTATTTCCATTTGCGCTACGAAAGCAATAAAGAAATTGCCACCAACTGTGATAAAAAACCTGCCTAAATTATTGCAAAAACGGTCAGTAATTCTTAAAAATAATGGAGAATTCAGGTCATGTACACCACTATGCACAATGCTAGTCACGATGGGAAACTGGCCAACAATGTCCGTATCTCGCACGGTAAGCGTGCGTGATGCCCCAGGAAAATATCGGGCAAATTCAGGCTGCGCTGATTGCTATAAGTACAAGCGGTATAACCTCGAATAAATTCATGAACACGGAAAATGCATACACAAACAAGAGAGATCAAGTTCTGTGAATTAACTTGCAGAAATCTTCTTTCTCCATCGATGTTTACAGGGCATTTTTACGTTGTCAAACCCGACCCGTAACTGCAGTGCACTCTTGAGTCCATCTATTAGTGGAGCAGACTGGTATCTGGAAGGGCTCCTACTACAGGAGCCAGACTCAAGGGTATCTGTTGTTAAGCAAGCTTGTCATGATGAGGGGGGCTGATGTTTTACACAGAAGCATTTTAAGTTTGCCAATCACAAGATCATTGTCTGCCCTTTCCTTGAACTGCTGTGACTCAACAACAAGCCCTCCCTGCTTCTTTGACAATAAGCCATTTCGGAGTTACAAAAATGTACTACTGTGCATGCGCACATCCCATGACAACGATTAGGGTCGGGGGATAAACAGTTCGCCACACGCGTGCAAAATCATAGCGGGGTACCAACAAAATTAAAGAAAAGTTCTTATTTTGAAGTAGATGCAAAATGTTGATTGTTTTCAACGGCACCATGGTTTACGTTGTTTCGTGTGCTCCAACTTTTGTGCGAACAAAAATTTCCATCTTCTGTTTTACTAGAACAAAATTGCAAAATGTGGATTCGATTACCACGTCCCCCATAGACTTGAGTGCTTTATCTGCTTTGTTTATCTTCCGACACTAAATCGTTGAATCTGATGTGTGCACGTACAGTAGTACATTTTTGTAACTCCGAAATGGCTTATTCTATTGTCATTTTTCAATACCTCCGTCTTTGTCGCATTCTGATGCATTTTTTTTCCATATTCTAGATATGGTAAAGACGATGAAAGCCATCGTGGAGATGGAGCCCAATCTGTCCTCGGAGGAGAGGAACCTCCTCTCGGTTGCCTACAAGAACGTCATCGGGGCCCGGCGTGCCTCCTGGCGGATCATCAATTCCATACAACAGAAGCATCACGACGGGAGCTGGAAGCAACAAGTCGTGGAGTCCTATCGCAAGCAGGTAACATAGACTTGCCATGTCTGTGGCAACAGCACGTGTGCCACTCCAATGCCTTACTGCGTGTTCGAGAGTGCAACATTTGTGCACGCATGTAGGACATCAGGTCAAGTAAAAAAATTTAAAAACAGTTTCTCGTCTGGGTTTTTTTCTTCCCAAAGTGGTTGGTCAAAAATGTCACAGGGCAAGGTTTAGTGGATCAATCTGTTACAGATTCGAAATCAAGTCCAGCAGGCGGGATGCAACTTCAGCATTAATCCTTAACCCTAACTCCCTAGGCCTTTTTGCTAGGATGTAGCCTCAATCCTGCAAAATCCTCCACTTGGCCTCATGGAAAAATTGCATATAGCCTTAATCCTGCAAATTCCTCCATTATTTCTTGAATATGGTCAGTGGAGGGGTGACCACCGCCTGAATCCTGCAAAATCCTGCGGCAGTAACTGTCAATATGTTGAGGCTTGGCCAGTGACATCATGGAGCAGTTCGTAAGATTTAAAGCATAATCAAGGCCTATATTTATGCATGGCTGAGCAAAAGCAACACAACGTCCGGCCCAAGACCTTGACAAATTGCATTCTAAGAAATCAGTAACGCACTTTTGCCATGTAACCTCAATCCTCCAAATTCCTCCACTTTGGCAAAGAGGATTTTGAAGGATTCAGGGCGGTTAGGGTTAGAAACAGGAGGAAATTCTGGTTGCTCGCATTACCGGAACTTGCATGTATTACACATTGATGGCTCATTTTTGACTCTGAACGTATGGAAACATAGCTGTTGCCATTTCTTGTTCTGGCAAAGATATTTTTGATTCCGTTTTATTTTTTAATTTTTTGTTAACAGATTGAACAGGAGCTGTTTGATTCCTGCCACGACGTGCTGAAGATCTTAGATTCATTCCTCATTCCAAGTTCTGCAGGCGACGACAAAATTGAGTCCAGAGTCTTCTATTACAAAATGTAAGAACTTAGGAAGCCTTTATTGTCACAAAGTGCCTTTCAGTCAATTGCATGCACAGAAAACTCTAAAAGAGGGGGACAAATGTCTGACCTATAGTTAGTCATTAACGCTAACTCCCTAGGCATTTTGCCAGGACGCAACCTCCATCCTACAAAATCGTCCAACTGCCTCCATATAAAAATTGCATACAGCCTCAATCCTGCAGAATCCTCTAGCAATCACTGTCAATATATTGAGGCAGAGCCAGTGACATCCTGGAGCAGTGCGGAGGATATCAACTATAATCTAGGCCTAAATTCATGCACGGCTGAGCATAAACAACACAAGGTCCGGCCCAAAACCTTGACACAGTGCATCCTCCAAAATCAGCCACACATTTTTGCCCTCAATCCTGCAAAATCCCCCATTTTGCAAAGAGTATTTTGGAGGATTTGGGAAGGTTTGGAATGTGATGCCTTCTCTGTTCGACTTGTAGGCCTATTAAACTGTGCAGTAACCAGGCTGCCATTCCCCTTGCTGAAAACAATAAGGGGAAAACCTGCCATTACGGAAGTTTGCATATCGCATGGATAGGTCACATTTTAAAAAGTTGGGTACTATTGAAACATTTTGGATGAATTCATAAACAGAGCTTGACCTTCGTCTTTTATTATTGACATGTAGTAAAACCTCACAAAATCTTAACCCTCCTGCCTTTTAAACAGTCACAGACAGTCAAAAATTACTTCCACTTCCCCTGCTATACTTTTAACAAAGGCTAGTCACCAGCAGTCAGATCATATGTCAAGCAAGCACTGTGAAGGGTTCTCCCCACGTACAAACGTGCGTATCGGCCCGATACGCTGGAATTGTGGCCCAATACGCCAACAAAAATGCCGATCACATTTTTCAGCCCCCGATACGCACAATATAATTTATTACACAAGCCATTAAAATGCACAACATTATCGTTTCATACGCCATTATTTCATCTTGACATTCAAAATCTTGACAAAAATCCCGTATTTCTGATGCTGCATGTGTGATCAAAATGCACACGATGACGGGTCTTTCGCGACGACCGCCAGCACCCAGCTATATATTAGCGCATTCAGCATGGTACACTGGTTCCCTTCGCGTGCTAACAGTATCAATGCTATGATGAAGGACCGCAACCAGTGACTACTGCCTTGTACGTGCATACATGATGATTTCGGCCGAAGTTGGATCGTAAAAACACCAAACAAACATCGATGGAGAAAGAGAATTTCTGCAAATTAATTCACAGAACGTGATCTCTATTTTCTGTGTATGTATTTTCCATTAAAATGACGAGAGTGCAAAGCTCGAACGTATGGCGAAACATCGTACGCGTAGCATGCTTCTTAGAAGCAGTGGTGCACAATTTTCAGCCACATGGGATGGGCCGTACACAGTTCAGTAATGCACACTGATGCTGCGCCGTGAGCACAGCGCCATGTACAGCCGGTCAAACTCAGTCAACAGGCAAAAGCAGGCAGGTTGTGGTCACAGCTGTTTTATCACACACCCAGAGTCAAAGCATAGCTGTACCAAGTAACTTGAACCAGTCCCAGCCAGTCAATGATACTTTATGTAGGCTAGGACCATTGAAACAATGCCCGTGCAGGAGAGGTTCCACCTCAGGATGGCGATAGCTGAATCAGTCTGTTCCAAGCCGCATACATGTCAGGGTATCTCCAGTACGGTTCCTGCACAATTTCTAATGTTCTGCGATGTTTTTTGTCTGTGTCTTGAAGGAAAGGGGACTACTTCCGCTACTTGGCCGAGGTCTGCCAAGAGGATAAGAGAAAAGAACCCACAGAGAGCGCTCTGGAAGCCTACGAGCAGGCAGTCAAGGACGCCAGCGGGGACAACGGCCTGCCGACTACGCACCCGATTCGCCTTGGACTGGCCCTGAACTTCTCCGTCTTCTACTACGAGATTATGCTCAAGCAGGTAAAGACGACAGCATGGGCCTCGTTGGGCCTAATGTCTTGGCTTTGTTTACCATAAATGAAGAATCTCTGGAATGGAATGCAACGGATTCCAGACCTTTTCATAAGCCCAGAATTTCTGTGTTGTGCTGTTGGCACAGAATGGTGACCAGAAACTGTAGTCGAGTCCATCACAAATCATCACAAGGTCTCGCAAGTCTGTCACAAGTCAGTCACAAGTCAGTCACAAGTCAGTCACAAGTCTGTCACAAGTCCGTCACGAGTCGGTCACAAGTCAGTCACAAGCACCTCACAAGTCCGTCACAAGTCCGTCACAAGTCAGTCACAAGTCAGTCACAAGTCAGTCACAAGTCAATCACAAGTCAGTCACAAGTCAGTCACAAGTCAGTCACAAGTCAGTCACAAGTCAGTCACAAGTCAGTCACAAGTCAGTCACATGTCAGTCACAAGTCAGTCACAAGTCAGTCACAAGTCATCCTGTTCCTGCTCAAGTGGTATCATTACGCTGCACCCTCATGTTCTTTGGATCGTGATTACCCATCAATGCATTGTAAAACTCAGACTCAGATATAAAATTTTCATTGTCCCAAATACAATTCATAGGGATGTAAGAACTTCTGCAATTACCTGATTTCAAGCTTTTTTTTTTAATTGTTATACCTTAGATTTTTGGCAAACAAAATTAAAAACTGCCCTCTTAAATCCCTTGGTTGAAGCATATAAATATTTATATATACGCATTTTAAACTTATACCACAGCATTCCATGTGTACGCATATTTAAGAAACAAAGCGACCAGTAGATAGACTTAAATAACATGGGGCATAGCAACCAAAACAGTTGCAGAAACTTGGCAGTGGCTGCCTGCTCTCAGAACAATTTTTAATTCAGAACAGGTTTCCAGACAAGTCGAGATAATCTCTCAACATTTCTCTCAGATGACGAGTCGTGGAATAGCTAGTGCATGGTTGTCCATATGACCTCTGATTTGGTGTCCAGTCTAGATGGAAGAGATTAACGCATTGAAGTTGTTGGGTTTTTTTGGGGAGGGGGGATTTTGGAGGGGCAGGGGTGGGGTGGCAAGACACCGTGTGATTCTAAGCAGGGTTCAACCTTAACTTTTTTTTCACTAGCCAGCTGGGCTACTGATAACAGACTCTTAACTATCCCTCGGGCATTTTCACTAGCCCACATTTGTTTTCTTTTAAAGAGTTTCTCATAACAACAATGTACATACATGTAAAATGTGTATCCTGAGGCAATCTTGTCAGTGTTTTTAATAAACAGATCTAATGAGTAGACACAAAGTGATACAGGTTTGCTTTCTGATATTTAATGATTTATTTCTTCCTGTCCTTTCATCTTTGCCGTAGCCCAATCATTGTTGACTCGCCAGCCGACCTACTGAAGGAATAGTTTGACTAGCCCGCCGCTGTTTTGACTAGCATTTGGCTAGTAGGCTACCGCTTAAGTCGAACCTTGTTAAGTGGTGCTTTTTGTTTTGCAAACTTGTATGTGTATAGGATAAAGCTTGTGAGGTGGCAAAGAAGGCATTCGATGACGCCATCAGCGAATTGGATAGCATGCAGCAAGACACCTACAAGGACTCCACTCTCATTCTACAGTTGATCAGAGACAACCTGACCCTCTGGACGTCGGAGAGCGAGTCGGAAGGTAGGTCAGACACAGTGACACAAGGGTGGGGGAATGGAAGGTTGAGAGTTTGTCAGAGACATCCTGATGCTGTGGATGTTGGAGAGCGAGTCGGAAGGTGGGTCAGACACAGTGAGACAAGGGTGGGTGAATGGAAGGTTGTGAGTTTGTCAGTGACACCCTGATGCTTGGATGTTGGAGAGCGAGTCGGAAGGTGGGTCAGACACAGTGAGACAAGGGTGGGGGAATGGAAGGGTGTGAGGTTGTCGGAGACATCCTGATGCTGTGGATGTTGGAGAGCGAGTTGGAAGGTAGGACATACATTGTCAGGCATGGGTGGGGAAGGAAGGATGTGGGTTTGTCAGAGACATCCTGATGCTTTGGACGTCGGAGAGTGAGTCAGAAGGTAGGTCAGACACAGTGAGACAAGGGTGGGGGAATGGAAGGTTGTGAGTTTGTCAGAGACACCCTGATGCTTGGATGTTGGAGAGCGAGTCGGAAGGTGGGTCAGACACAGTGAGACAAGGGTGGGTGAATGGAAGGGTGTGAAGTCGGAGACATCCTGATGCTCTGGATGTTGGAGAGCGAGTCAGAAGGTAGGACATACATTGTCAGGCATGGGTGGGGAAGGAAGGATGTGGGTTTGTCAGAGACATCCTGCTGCTTTGGATGTTGGAGAGCGAGTCGGAAGGTAGGACATACATTGTCAGGCATGGGTGGGGAAGGAAGGATGTGGGTTTGTCAGAGACATCCTGCTGCTTTGGATGTTGGAGAGCGAGTCGGAAGGTAGGACATACATTGTCAGGCATGGGTGGGGAAGGAAGGATGTGGGTTTGTCAGAGATATCCTGATGCTCTGGATGTTGGAGAGCGAGTCGGAAGGTAGGACATACATTGTCAGGCATGGGTGGGGAAGGAAGGATGTGGGTTTGTCAGAGACATCCTGCTGCTTTGGATGTTGGAGAGCGAGTCGGAAGGTAGGACATACATTGTCAGGCATGGGTGGGGAAGGAAGGATGTGGGTTTGTCAGAGATATCCTGATGCTCTGGATGTTGGAGAGCGAGTTGGAAGGTAGGACATACATTGTCGGGCATGGGTGGGGAAGGAAGGATGTGGGTTTGTCAGAGACATCCTGATGCTCTGGATGTTGGAGAGCGAGTCGGAAGGTAGGACATACATTGTCAGGCATGGGTGGGGAAGGAAGGATGTGGGTTTGTCAGAGACATCCTGATGCTCTGGATGTTGGAGAGCGAGTCGGAAGGTAGGACATACATTGTCAGGCATGGGTGGGGAAGGAAGGA
The DNA here is from genome assembly GCF_015706575.1 of Patiria miniata. Classification (NCBI taxonomy): domain Eukaryota; kingdom Metazoa; phylum Echinodermata; class Asteroidea; order Valvatida; family Asterinidae; genus Patiria; species Patiria miniata. The sequence goes on along the minus strand of NW_024037073.1, from coordinate 19,096,315 downwards.
TGTGGGTTTGTCGGAGACATCCTGCTGCTTTGGATGTTGGAGAGCGAGTTGGAAGGTAGGATATACATTGTCAGGCATCGGTGGGGAAAGAAGGATGTGGGTTTGTCAATGACTACCTGACCCCCTGGATGTCGGAGAGTGAGTCAGAAGGTAGGTCATACACAGTGACACAAGGGTGAGGAAATGGAAGGGTGTGAGTTTATCAGAGACATCCTGATGCTCTGGATATTGGAGAGTGAGTCGCAAGGTAGGTCATACACAGTGAAACATAGATGAGAAATGGAAGGGTGTGAAGTCGGAGACATCCTTACCCCTCTGGATGTCGGAAAGTGAGTCGGAAGGTAGGTCATACACTCTGAGACATGGGTGGGGAATGGGAGGGTGTGAGTTCATCAATGACAACGTGACCCTCTGGATGCCGGAAAGTGAGTCAAAATGTAGGTCGTACATTGTCAGACAAGGGAGGGGAAATGGAATGCGGTAAGTTTGTCAGAGGCAACTCAATCCTCTTGATTTCGGAGATTGGGTTGGAAAGTTGATCATACATTGTTAGAGAACGGTGGCAAATGGAAGAGTGAGTTTTGTCGGGGACAATCTGGAGGTTTGGGTCAGAGATGGTGTTATGTTGGTGGGGAATTAGATGGTGAGGCAGTCGGTTTGAGTTATTCAGGGACAGCCTGATGTTGTGGACATCAGGAAGCAAATCAGAAGGTAGACCGTAAGAAATGGGTGAAGCAGTGGGTCGGGGTTTGCTCATGCTTTTTCCACTGTAAAATGTAAACTCTAGCTGCGACATTTTAATTATGTATAGAAGTTAAAAGAGGGGTTGGCTTCGTTGGAAAACATTGTCGGTGAACTCACAGTATGAACAGTACTTAGTGATCACTCATGAGCTCACCGCTGGTTTGGGTGCATATGCCTCAACTTTGTGGGATGATATTCCTCTGAATGTTCACAAACTCGAATTGCCTTTGCATGAGTGCCAGTTGTACAGTTGCAATGTGTTTCAGTCCCTCCTTTGGGAGCGTCTCAAAAGTCGTAGCGTTCCCTTTTAATAGGAACACTGTGTGTTCTAATCGGGAACGCGCTGTGTTCCCGAGTGAGCGTGCACGCGCGTGGACCAACGTCACCGCTCGGGATCACCTGGCGTTCCCGGGCTGTTCCAAGTGGGAACAACGCATGTTCCCAATAGACCTAAGACCTAATGACATAATGGCTTTGTTTACATATGCGCTTTCCTATGGGAGGCAAGTCGGGACGCCAGACGAAGTAGGGACCATCTTCCACATAGGAAAGCGCACTTGTAAACAAAGCGTAACGTCATTAGGTCTCAGGCCTATTGGAACATTCCCCACTGGAACGTTCCAAGCGTTCCGACTTCTAAGATGTTCCCTTACCTTCTCTTTGTAACTGCGCAAGGGGGTGCTTCTGCGCGCAGTTCATATTTCTGTTGGAACGCCCTACATAAATTTCGTGAAAAGTGACGTCGGTGATTTTGTTTGTTTTTTTCATAGGGAGGGTCGATGACAATGATGACCAACAGCAGGATGCATAACGTCGCACAGTCTATTACAGACTGACGCCGAATCTGAGTAATTGTAGGTATGGACAGGGTCTCAACTTTGTTTTGAGGGGGGGGGAACCCTCCAATAGTTTCATCTTGAAATTTGTGGCAGAGACATATAGTTTTAGCGATAAAATGTTGTGCCTTAAAAGGGAATATACAACATTTGTAAACATCAAAAAACAAAACTACCAAATTATTATGAAATACCTTACTGGACTGTTATTGAATGACAGTCTAAAGCATCCTGTACAATCATGGCACCTGGTGTGCTGACACTTTCAAGAAAAGTGGTATTTTTGTATCCGTTTCCAACACTGGTCGGCTGACCAGCATTGGAAACAAACTGTTTTTTTTTTTCAAATTCTGCTCCCAATTTACCATATTTAGTTAGTCTGAATTTTGTTTGCAATCGATTACACATCTATGAACGGGTACAAGCCTTCTAGACTGGTTCCCTGACCTATTACAATTCCCAGACGTCTATAAATAGCTCCATTTCAATTTAAGTGGGTTCAGGGAACCAGACTACAAGAACATGATTGTTTTTCTGAGTTTTTCCAGCATCTATGAACACAAAACCTCATACAAGTCGGTGTAAAATACTAATCCCCAAATCCATCCATTTCTGAAACATACAGCAAAAGCAAATGTTGTGTATTCCATGTAAGGAGTGGGAATCAAAACAATGTGCGATTGCATGTGTCAAGTATTTTTGATAATCCTCATTGAGCACCATATCCAGCCTGTATCGGCTTGCCGTGCGTAGATTCAAATGGACCTTTATCATGCTGCCACCATTTCAGTCATGTTCCCTGTATCCAATAACAGTACTGAATGATAATGTTTTTGTGCAAAAAGGAACCAGACTATTTTTTCTTCCAGCTTTGCTTTGGTTACGTTGATTTGAATGGGAAAAAATCAAGATGGCCGCAACATGATAATGGTCTATTACAGTGAATAGAAGCAATGTGTGTAAGGACTGAAAAGCTGCTGTAAACTGCATTGAATGGATGCTCCTATTTAATATTTTCATTTTATTTTACCCTCGCCAACATGCAGATTTAAGGTATCCCTACCAGTACCAGCCCGAGCCTCTCCGAAAACCCTCATTCAAAGAAGTCATCCAGCCGACACCTTGGTGGACGAGGTTAATTTTTTTTCTCGATTTGACACCCTGGCATACTTCTATAGCAGAATCAGTTTCGAACCTATTGTTTATTTGTCTTTAGTAAGAGCCTTCTAACAGTCAAAGAAATTTTAAATGAGCATCATTATGTAGAACATAAAAAAAACCTTAGCCTTGTTACCACTAACGATAAGACATATTGGCGTATGGTCTAACAACAGATACAGGGAAATCATTAGCGCGGGATAAAATTGGGGGAAAGTGGCATTTAAAGGTATAGTCCATCATTTGTAATTTGTGCATTTTGTTCGTTTGAAGCAACAAACGTGCTCAAAACCTAAAGAAGTGTGCTGAACAACTAACCTGATGAACTTTCAGCTCAGCTTAAGCTGTATATTTTGAGAAAAACAGCATTCTAGGATCTGGATTTCAAATCGAAAGTTGCTGAATCATGTTTTGAATCGGGCCTGAATTCAGCCTCCGAGACACGTTCTCACTGAGCCGATTTCAGCTAGGCGATGTCACGCACTGATCCCACGAATTATAGCAACAGCGCGAAAATTTCCAACGGTGCGTCCGTTGGAAAGGCCTTTTTTCGTGGTTTTCTTCTAAATGACAGCTTGTCAGAAAGAATAATTTCACAGGGAGTTTAGTCCCCTTACTATCTTTCAACCAAGTATGTTTTTTCAACAATAATTACGCCAGTTACTTTTTGGATAGCTGCAAATGATGGACTGTAGCTTTAAGATGGAAATTAAAAGGGCATTATTTTACAGAATTTGCAGTCATTAGACAAATGCATTGTACTGCATGCTTCTATCACAGTTGCATTTGTTACTCATGTAGAAGCACAATGATACAAACGCACAATGGCTGAAATCTGCCTCACATTTGTTGGGAGTTGTTCCCCCCCCCCCCCCACTGTTTCTCCTCAAACGGACCCCAAAAGGGGGAAATTTCACACAAGCTCATGACATAAATGTTGACCTTTTTTTATCTTGCGGTAGTGGTGCGTCAAGTTGTAGTGGATTAGTGTATGTTACATTCAGATGTCCTTTTACTATACCAACTTTGGCCCCACCCTTCCCCCTTCTGTTTCACACTGTGGCAAAAATTAACTCTCATCCAACCACCCTATCCTGCCCTTAACAGAAAAAAAGGATTATGAAATATGTTCATGGAAAATTCAGTGTACTTTTTAGCTGTCATTTGTGTAGTGGTTAAATGATTGATTTCCAGCCCAATTTGTAAATGAACAGCACCACATCCCAGTGCCACGCCCTAGTGCCACGCCCCAGTGCCATGCCCCACCCTGTCTCAAACACATTTGGATCAAAGTTTGGCTCTGATCCCTTATACCCAACCCTACCCAAAACTTGCTCTGCCCGGCCCTGTCCAAACCAGGCCTCGCCAAAACAATGCCCCACCCAACTCCTCATGGATCTATATAGCTCCATGTTTTAACCCATATCCAATTGCCCTGCCACACCTGCCCCCGCCCAACCCCACCCTTTTCTATCCCAACCCTGCCGTGACCTTTAAGACTACCCCTTTGTTCTGCCCTCCACCCCCCCCCCCCAATCTTCACCAACCTATTCAACATTCAGAAAAGTAGAAGTTATACCAGCAGGCAAATATCATGCGTTAATTGGCTTGCATCCATTTGGGTAAAAGTATAGCTAGTATAAACGACTTGCTCTAGCCAACATTTTAGTGAATGGTAAAAAAAAATTGTGAGTGCTAGCTTTAAGCTTCCATCTTTTATGGAAAAATAGAATATTTTGTCATTAGATATCTTGCGAGTTAGCTGGTACAAAAAAAAAAAGCCATAATATGGTGCCTAGTTTATAGGAAGTAGGCGTGGTTTAGAATATCTGATTTATTCTTGTATTATTAAAACATTGGTAAGCAAATGTGTAATTGCTGTTTTTTGTTTGAGTGATATTAGATTAGTATTATTTTTTTTTTTTTTTTTTTTTTTCCCGCACACCGGGCTGCTTCTGTTTTATACATATTATTTAAATTTAAAAGAGGTACACAGATGTCATTAGAGTGTAGAATGGTTATAATTGTTGTTTTTTCTTTTATATTGAAAGTGTTCTGCGTAATCACAACACGTCGAGAAGGATTGCTGTTACCTTGGTATAAAACTAGAAAAGGCACACCGCTGCACTCCGGTGCGATTCACGAGTGCTGCGTTGGCATGAGATGCCATGGCACAGCAAGTGTATGCTTTAACCCCAGTATAGTGCACCATAATCGATATTAGGAATGAAATCGCACAGCACATCATCCGATATCACATCTTACATTGGATTCAACACTTAATTCTGAAGATGCATGAAAAACATTTGCATCTTTTTTTTTCTCTCCGTTTCAGAGAAAGAAATGTTTTGACTGCTGCATTTAAGCTACAAAATAACTGCTTCTCCATTTTGAGGTTATCTATAAAAAAAATACTTTTCATATCAAGAATAGTGTAAGCTTTGAACAAAACTAATAACATCAGCGGCTTCTTTTTTTATGTTACATGCAGTCTACGGGTATTGTTATAATTTTTATGAAAAAGAAAAAGACTTGTTAGCTCGTATGTTCAGGAAGTAGGCTTGCTAATTGTAGGAGAATGTCCCATGTACACGGATTAAAAACAAAACAAAAACAAGCTCCCTCATTCGGTTAAATCATTGATCAGGTCTTCACAAATTTGAACTTGCAGAAGACACTTGATATCCGATATTGTTTCAACTAATAAAAGAACCAATTTAAGCACTCTAGAATGGAGACTTTGCTTCGATTGTTTTATTGCTTGTTGGGTCCACACTACGTAGCAAAAGTGAAAACATTCCCTGAAGTTTATGTTGCTTTTAATTCGTTTTAATTAAGTACGCGTATTGGTAAAACAATCCACTTTAACTGCAATACTTATTAGAGTAAAAATATTTTCAACAAAGTACCCAGCACTGATTATTTTGCACTAAAGCCATCTTTTGAGGGCAGTGCTTTTGTTCATTTTGTTGTTACAGAATTCAAATGACACAAACCCTCTAAGATGTCTGCCACATGCACACGTCTTATAGGTCCAGTAATTTGCAGCACTTTTCTTCAGAACTGCAGCCTCAACTACGCAAAAAAAGTATTCCGAATTTCAGAATAACAGAAAATTGTTTGAAAATTCCTGGGTTTTTTTTTTTTAATTCAAATTACACAAATTGGACCTTGCAAATTTAAGTTACTCTACCCATGATCGTCAACAAGTTTGTTTATTCCCCCTTAGGAATTCTAAATCTATAAACGACTTGATACATCTTTTATTGTTACTTTGGACGTATGTAATAGTCTAACCAAAAATGTATATAAGGTTACTTTTTTTAGCCGAAAACAAATGATCCGCCTGAAGTCTGGCGTATCCTAGTAATTATTCTTTAATAAACATTGGCGGATTTTTCGTTCGATGTCTATTCATTCATTAAATGGTTTTTATGGAATCAATCATGACTTGCAGCTAAGGGCTAAATTGAACATGATTTACAGTAACTGGCAAAAATAGTAATCCCATAAAAAAACATTATTAGCATTAAAACATTAAACTGACCAAAAAAATCCCGAATACACAACAAAAACCAGACAAAGGTCTAATTTAAAAGGAATACCTTTTGTGTCGCTAGATGGAAAAATAGCAATTAACATTAATTTGGGATGAGTGAAGCAGTATTTTGGAAGACAGAATAGGACTCGGATCGCAGGTAATTTTACTTATATTAAAAAAGAATTCATTTCTTCCATAACAATTCGTTTTGGCTACCTGGTGGTTTATTTTGAAATGTGCCAGCCGAGCCTTACAGGAAAAAAGCGCCCTCTTTGCCGCAAAGAGAACTCGGACTGCATGGTTATAGCAGCACGTCTTGGGACTCTCACACGGGAATTGTATGTCAAAGAGATTCACAAAGGGCAAAACGATTGATTGAGATCGTGTTTCTCACCTATAATCGACGCATTATACTGTTGAATGTCCGTATAGCCTTGCTATAAAGTTAAGTTGACTTTCTGATAAAGTTAAATTACCTTTATTGACACTACAGAAAATAAAGCGCTGTATAGTTGCGTCACTTTAATTAGGCATATACTTTGAATTCCCGTCCTTTATCCCAAAGAACACCACTTACCACTTCACTGGAACATTAAATCAGGATTTTACCCGCTAGTTCTGAAGAATCTAATAATTTAAAAACAGGAGATTTTATTTTACTGATAAGGCACTTCATATTGTTCGGTTTTTCACACACGTGTGCATGTACATTCATTACTGTTACAAATTGCACGCGTAAGAAAAAATAGTTCCACTGAATATGATCGCACTTTTTTTTCTACTTAATCTTAAATATAAAAACCTTTTTTTCGCTTCAGTTGGTCTGTAATTTAGATGCTGTTGACAACGAAAAAAAATATGAAATACTGCGGGACTTGAATTAAAAATGTACAAATTAGTCCGCTTAAAATTGAACCCGTTGGTAAGGTTACCGGAACTACAAAAATTTCTCAATTAATTTAAACTGGTACCTGACTCACGGGAACGGCTCGGACAACGTTTACTTCAAACCAAGGCGGTCGGACACCAGCGCCATGTATTTGTCATTTTCGAGTGGTACATGGTATGCGCGTTTACCACAGACTAAAGCACACGGTTTATGCACATGTTCTATCGGCGTTTGGACATGTACCATAGAGCTGTATGAACTACATGTCTTTGCATATATGCAGCATAGCATAGCACTAGCAGCAAGTGGAATATCGTCTGCACTTTGCACACCTCACCTCAAGCCGCCTGACCTCAAAACCATCTTGCTGAAAAAGGGCTAGATCTCCGGCGTTTGTTCACCGTGTCACTGCAGTAGTTGTCACTGATCATGGGCGACATCGGGACTCGGGAGGACTTAGTTTACATGGCCAAGCTGGCCGAACAAGCTGAGAGATACGATGGTAAAATATTCTGAAAGTCCTATCTTAATCGCAGGCACCCATTGTTTGTACTGCACCATTTTCGTGAAAATTGAAAAATTTGTATTTACCTCTTTGAATTACTTGTTGATCCTTATTTATAATAATGCACCTACATGTATATTTCCTGTCTAATTTCCTGATATGTCTGACCATGTTGATTGCCCCTCCCCTTTTGCCATTTTGTTAATTCGGGCCTACGGCTAGGCTACGCTGTTCCTATTTTTATGGAATTTGACTGTTGCGCATATAGCATGCGTCATTTGTCAAGCTAATGATTCGCGGACTTAAATACATCGGTCCAAACCAACCACCCTGTTGGCGGCTACGCGGATACGGAGTGAGAATGCATTGTATACAAGTAGCGCTGAGAAGGTTTATTGAGGGCAATCAACCGTGACTCCGTAGCCGGCTACGAGGTGGATAGATTGAGTGGCGGGGTATTCTGCAATTGTGCCAATACATCCTTCAGAGCTGTGAATCAGAAAGAAAAATCTCATCTACTTCAAAATTGTAGAATTTGTTTTTAAAACAATAAAATTAAGAAAATAGGGAGTAATTGCAGAATACCCTGCCACTCGGAAAAACACCCCTAAAATCTCTGGCTACGCAGTTGGAATCACTGGAAAAGAAACAATTCAAGTCCATTGCCAGCTACGCGGATACTGAGTGGGGGTCCCCTTGAGAACGAAGCAACACAACATGAATGGGAGTTGCTGAAAAAATTAAAAGTCCAAACCAACTACCCTGTTGCCGGCTACGCGGATACCGAGTGGGAGTGCAGTGGAGCATGACGTGTACTGTGTAGGCCTAGCGCTGAGAAGGTTTATTCAGGGCAATCAACAATGACTCCGTAGCCGGCTACGAGGTGCATAGATCGAGTGGTGGGGTATTCTGCAATTGTGCCAAAGAATTATTGTAGGAATGTAAAACCTCATCAGGGACCTAGGCTAGGCAAGATTTGCAGTGTTAATAATGATTTAAATAAAAGTTGAAATCAGTAACTCGGCCTATAGACATTGAAAAACGGGTTAGGCCTATTCTGTAAACATAGCCACCACTGACCACTGTGGGTTTTTTATCACCAGTCGTCCAGTAGTCAGTACAGGTGAAGGTTTACCTTGCCTACACTTTACATGGCTATAATTATGTTCTACAAATGTGTGATGTCAAGAACAGGTTCATTACAATACATGATGGTTTTGCTTCTAGTTAAGGCATACCTAGTCCAAAAAATTGGGGCTTTCATTTTTCAATACTGTGTATGAGAGTCCCAAAACTTAACCCTAACAAAACTCAACCTATCAAACCCCAACGGCATGTTTTGTTGGAATCTGTCAGGATGGGTACAGTACCCCTAAACTGACAGTCTTTTACATTGGGTTGGCACAGAGTCGAAGTCAGAAATATGTGTCCCATATGGTGTTTGCCAGGATGGGTATGGCTCCTAAGTTAGGGTTACGTTACTGAAAACATGCAACACAAGAAAATAGACTGGCACATAAAACCACCAGTCCAACAACCCTTTTGTACTGCATCGGTCAACTGTGTCAAAAGAAACATCTGGTACACGGTCTCTATTTCTATCCATAAATTCCTCCATGGTCTGCCACCAGACTACTGAAGGGTCAATCTTTTGAAACAGTTGGACAAGTACCAGTCTAGTCTTATGCTTCAAACTGAAATCCCTTGGCTTGGCTCTGAGGTACAAAATGTTGAAGAAAAGTCTCCTTTAACCCCCACCTTCCCAAAATCCTCAAAAATCCTCTTTGCAAAATAGAGGATTTTGCAGGGATAGATCCCTAACAGTCCTGAATCCTCCAATTTCAATATGATTTTGCACACCCCCTAGGGAGTTAGGGTTAAGGCTATATTGCAAAAATGTGCGGCTGATTTTGAAGGATGCACTGTGTCAAGGTCTTAGGCCGGACCTTGTGTTGTTTATGCTTAGCTGTGCATACATTTAGGCCTAGATTATACTTGAAATCCTGCGCACTGCTCCAGGATGTCCCTGGCTCTGCCCTCAAAATATTGACAGTGGAAGCTGGAGGATGTTGCAGGATTGAGGCGATGGTCACCCTTCCAGGGACCACACTCAAGAAATAATGGATGATTTTGGAGGATTGAGATTGTATGCAATTTGCACATGGAGGCAGTTGGAGGATTTTGCAGGATTGGGGTTGCATTCTAGCAAAAATGCCTAGGGAGTTAGGGTCAAAAATTAAATTGAGAGTTTGAGACTTCACACTTGGCTGGTGAAATACTGGGGACATTGCCTTTGCTTCAAGGAAATTTTGGAGATTGTTAGTGAGAATGCCCGCGGGCTAGTTGAGAGTCCGTTTCAGTAGCCCAGCTGGCTAGTGAACACAAAAGTTAAGGTCGAACCCTGTTTTTTTTTTTTAATTCTCGACTCTAGTTGTGCCTTAAATGCCTTGGGAAACAAATTCAAGAGAATCCGATAAATTGACCTATCGCCGCCCTGCGAGTTAGCCACGCCCCTTACACAACCCTATGGAGTTTCTGTACACTAAGTTTTGTTTGTCTCAGATTTTGCGCGTTCCGCGTCCATTTGTATATCTTGTAATTGGACAATACATGTATTTCACAAGCTGCGTTGACGCGATTCTGACGCGATTCTACCGCAATAGGTCAAGAACAACTTGTCCTAAACTCATCTTTCTCTTAATCCATTTTCCTCCCAAATAAAGTGCATTTATTTTTATTTTTTAGGGGGGGGGGGAGGATTGGCTTCAAAGGAAACAGTTACTTGTAATAGAAATGATGTGAAAAACAGGTTTTTGACTGTTCTGTCCTATGTTTGACATGTTTCCTGAGTGTTGACATTTCATGTACACTTTTGCCTTTATGAGGTCATGTGATTCACTTTAACCAATTACGGACCAGGTATCATGCTGACCTCTGTGGGATGTTTTCAGTGTGTGATGTCATGGTTGTCATGCCAACTCTAGGCACACCTCTGGTGAAAGTACGGGGCAAGTGGAATTGTACGAACCTTGTTGGAAGCTACTGTTACAGTGTATAACTGTGGTGTGGTACAAACAAAATTAATTGGGAAAAAAAGAGAGATGTTTTTTAATTTATCCTGCAACATGTTCAAAAATACTACCTACTTTTTTAGCTTGGTTAGTATTTTTTAGTAGTATGAAAACAAAACTAATTTCTACAAACACTTATTTTTGAACAAAATGTGGCATACCAGTTAAAAGTGTGATGTGAATCTGATGGCTGTTTTTATGTCAACAGTGGATTTTCTGTTGCTCATTAATCTGCTCAGTGCTGTGAAGTACATGTAAAGTGATTTTTTTTTCTCATAAATTTGTACAGTATCTTGTCTTGACGGCATCTATGCCAAATATCATGCATTACAGAGGGCGAATTAATGGCCAGACATCACACACATACATGTACTGGCCATTAACCATATTTGTCTGATCAGACTTGGTAGTACATAGGTACTGTTCTGTCATTACTGTGAGTGCATACTAAGTGCATGTGACAGTGCGGAATGGATTGTGCAATGTACATGTACATAGGTCATTTCTGTCAAAACAGTTCTTGAGTTGAATTTCACCCACTAAATTATACCGGACACTTATGTATTAAATATCACACAATGAAATGCATTAAATATAATTGTCAGTTTTGGATTGTGTGTACATGTGTACATTTTCTTTTAAAATGCTCCAGCCTCCTCTGTTAAATTAAAGTACAGCAAATTGGATGATTATCCTACCTGCACAGTGCACAGAAGGTTTTAAATTTCAATCAATTTGCAAAAGGTGGAATCTGACGGCAATTTATCTCATTTGTAAGCTGGTCAAACCTTGGTTTAATGAACTGTGTAGACTTTGAGACAATCTACAGGACAATCAGGAGTGGGAAAAATCACAATTCATGTAGAAAGAAAGTACTTAAAGGGACATTTTGCCTAGAATACGCCCAATTGGGCAACAAAATGTATTTTTTAAACGCAATGATGTTAATTGGAAGGAGCGTCTAAAAGTAACGTCCACACAACCATCCTTTAAAAACTGGGCGTTTTTGTGTTATTCTTGCGAGAACGAATTTCGGGTGTCAAAATTTTGACTCTCAAAAATCAAGCTGTTGAGTGCTAGTTGTGAATCCTGCCGCACAGTGCATCGCATTCTGCAGACGTGCGAGAAACAACATTTGTGTATAGGTGCTGTGTGTATTATGTGTCACACACACAACATGTACTGTACATTGAACACGGCTGGAAATACGTATGCGTTGCCACAAAATGTCCGCCGTGTCCAATGTAAACAACCAGGTTCTTTCGTCTTTTCTCGGGAACGGTAAGACATTAGGTTACCCTGAAATAGGGTAAGTAAACAATCCAAAACATTTTTTTTGGGGGGGGGGGGATTTCAGGCCGTAATGTCCCTTTAAATGGATGGATCAACAGCACCACTGAGTTTTATTACCACTACAAACGGATTTTCATCACAATACTGGACAAACAGTTTTGGGAATTTTGGAAGTTAAATGTACATGTAAGGGTAAGCTTAATGCACCACCAATGATAAGTATTCATGTTCCTGTTGAACTTTGTGACCAAGAATGTGATGAATGTGTCATTCACTTTCCAGCTTGGGGCTGCAGGGATGTTTGTATAGAACATGTCATTTTTGACGTCATTCCTGTCGGTTGGCGATTGGCAACATAGCCAACCCACTGTCTTCCTCATGTGATTTCCTCATACTGTACAGTAAACATCAGTGCTTGAAAACCACCCATATAGGTTGAGTTAAAAACATGCAGTGCAGAATAGAACTCTGTGCTGAAAGTTGGATTCAAAGACTACAGTGTGTAATTTTGTGAACAAGTGTGATATGGTCTGCAGGCTGTACAGTGTCCTGTACAGGATGCATCATCAAATGGAGTCCCAATAGAATACAATGATAAGTGGCAAATGTGGACTTTTGTAGACTCTTTGGGTTTGAACCCTGATTGGTCTCATGGTACCTGTACTTGTGTTCTCAGGCAAGGCACTTTACTCTGATTGCCTCTCTCTCCATAGTGGAGTATGAATGGGTACCTATGAGGGTGAAGAATTGTTTGCACTAATCTCAAGCTGATTTCAGGGCCTGATAAACAGGGCTACTACGGTACACACATGTATGTACCTGTATGTGAAGGGTTTTCAGACAGTTGTGTAAAGTGCTATAAAGGCATCACAATTTCTATCATTGCTTTCATTTTCTGCCAGTGACTAAAAGCATTAGTTCAAAATCCTCCCCTGAGACCACAGGTTCTAAAAATCCCCACTTTGAATGGCTGTTTTGCTGAAAAACTACGCCCTTAAATAATAATAGAACAAAATGGCCACATTTTGAGATTTATCCTGATCTACATGTAGGCCTTAAGTGAAAGAAGAATGTTTGTTTAAGGGCGTAGTTGATGCTGATGTTGATATTAATGACTAATTTAGGTTGAAGTGTTTTTATATCGCGTGAAGTTACCTGTGAATGCATGTGTGTCTAAATGATTTAAACATGTATTATAACTGAATTGTTTTGTTTTTAAATTTAAATACTTGTCATGTCTGTTGGAGCTCTGTTAGTCATGTTCTAGGTCTGTGAAAGTATGTTTCCAGTAATTTGGTTTGGATTGAATTTTTTTTTTTTTTTATAGGAGCTTTTAATGTTTAATGTGCATTGCTATTTAAAAGCTGTTATATTTCAAACTCAAATGTAATTTAAATATCTTTCAAAATGTTTTTAATCCAAGCTTTTTAGATGCTTTGGTTGCTAATAATAATAATAATAATAAATACCAGCTTTCTCTAATATTACAGTCTGCCATGACAACAGCCCCTAAATCACATCTTTATTTTAATTAGGATTCTGTGCTAAACGTTTTGTTACACATGCACACGTAGTTATGCACATGTACATGTAGGCCTAGTTATTTGCCAAAGTATATTTTTGAAATTTGGACCCACATTTGCACGGTGCACCTGTAGGCCAAGACAGTAAAGTAATAGATTGGGGGAGGGTCATGTAAACTACATGTATGTACCTCTTCATCACATAAGGAGCAGTTTATTCTCAGAATATCAGATCCATTGCAGATTTTGCCCAAAATAAGAACGTCATATTTAAAAAAGAAATGATCTGCAACCAAAATATAGGGCTACATGTACATGTTCCAATTTTGTTTAGGAGAAACATAGTGCACAATGGTATCCTTTGAGATTTGTTTTCTTTCAGAGGATGTTTGTGTGAAACACTCATTAGGAACGTTGTGTCAGTCTCTGTTTCTGAGGCACACGTGTCAATAATTAACACATTCGAAAAACGATCTGGTGCAGTTGACCCTTGGGTGTGAAGGAACCTAAAATATTTATGAAGAAAGGTTGAAATCATATCAAGCAAAGCAGTGATCACGCTGCGTGTTAAATTTTTGTTACTTGAAGTTTACACATAAACAATACAAGTAACACGTTAGTTTAACCAGTTAGAAATAATAAAAATTAAAAAAAAAAAAATTTTTTTGAGTTTGTGCATGTACTGAAGAAATTTTAACGTATCTACGTGTATACATTTCAGCATCTGAGAACAATATGCACAGTAGTAAATCCTCAGAAAATATTCATGTATCGTTCCGCGGGATGTAACTTTCTTTTACACAAGTTACACCCTAAAGAAAAACTAAATAAACAGAGAGTGGACCTGGTCTGGTTACACGTACACATCCTCGGACTAGGAATTAGATTTCGTAAGCGAACGCATATTTTTGCTTCTGGCATGAACATGTAACCCTGACAAACATTGTGTCTGCATGGAGGTGTAGTTGTACCTGTACATGTTGCCGTTAAGTAGCAAACCCAGGCTGTGCCCTCCGGCGATTAAATCGGTTTCATTTTCCCGAAAAAGGAAAGAAAAAAAAGATACAGTGTATTACCATACAGCAAGGGTATTACCAAACACTTGTAATTTCAGGTGTGTACACTGTAAGGATAGTCAGGTGACTGTACACACTGTGTACACCATTCCCAATCGGCCTTGCCAGGTCGTCACGTGACTTCAACGATAACTAGGTGAGTCACCTCCATGCAAGGTACTAATATATCTTTCATCATTATGATACTAAATATAAATCCAGAGACGAACACACTTATCACTCGCATCATATCTGTACAAGAGAGAACAAATTACGGTCGGACATTGGACATTTGCCATATTTGTAGGGGAGAAGAATTTATTGCTTGGTCAATTTTTGAACTGTAGTGTAGGCGTACTGTGATAACTGGCTGTGGTAATTCATATTGTCTGAGCAGATTTTGTGTCTGATCTCGCCTTCTCCTAAAGTACACGTTCACTATGTACATGTACATGTACAGCCTACTCAGTCTGTAGAGCATGATTATAAATGCATTTGTTATTGGGGTTTTTTTTGAGGGGGGTTCCTTTGTTTTGGTTTTTTTTTTTAGCCATGTTTATGTACGTGTAGGATCATTTGCAATACACGGAGAACTATCTTCCAATTTCACAAAAAAAAACCTTGCATAAAGGGAATGTACATGTAGGACAAATATCAATTTCCCTGTGAAATTATCCCGCTTCAAATTGTACAGTTTGGAAGAAAACTAACAGATGGCGAACACATTTTTAAAAATGTTTACTTGCATTAGCAACAGAATTCAGTTTCGAAACACAAAAAATTATTTTCTCTATTTTCTCAAAATGTACAGTGGCCACAGAGCTCAACAGGTTAGTTATGCATCTGAACAATTTTATTGCTTCAAATGCTTAAAAACAAAAATTCACAAAGCGCAAACGATCCTCTACAAAATGATAATGTCTTGCCACCTCTCTCCGTTTTTCTACCTTTCTTGAGTGATGCAGATGTCGTTACCCGACAACCCGATGCATTGGCTTACATGTACACGTCTTTCTTAATGAACGTCCACCGCCTCATTATGCGACTCGTGGGGGGATCTCATGCATAAATACATGTGGACGAAACTCTGGGGGACATTTTAATATGTTTTTTTGTGCAGCGCTGTATGTAGTCATTCATGTGTGCAATCATGATCAAACATCAAGCGTATGAATTATTGGCCATTTGATGATAATTGATGGAAGGTATTTTCCACAAGCTTGGTCGTCGGTTGTGTATTTTTGTAATGTTTACAGAGCACGCACACCTGTACTGCATTTGTAGTATTCCATTGTTGTTTTACTTTAAAATTTGGTGGTCTCGTTTTTCTTTAAATCACTTCAATTTTTCAACGATCCGAGCCTTATCAAAAAGAATAATCACATGTATGTCAAAATACAGACGTGTAGATTAACACTCATGGCAAAAAAAATACATTAGTGCATTTACGGTAACACCCTAAAAATTATCCAGGTAAGTAGGTAGGAAAAAAATTGTGTTTTGTAACGTTTTACGTTTGTTGATCTTGTGTACTTACATGTACTTTGTTTACTTTAGGTACCTTTAACGGTATTTTGTTTATTTAACCTGTGTCATTGTTTAATAAACCAATAACACATGAAGTAACTCACTGTTTTTATTTTTCAAATACAATGAAATTTTAGTGATGGTGTCGCAAGCTCCTGATACGAGCTCTGTAACTCAAGTCCCAAAAAAGGTATCTTCTATTTACTTGGTATAATAATGGGACTTGCAACGAACTATCATGCTCAATAATTAATTTTATTTATATATTTTTTCAAAATATAATCAATTAAAAACAATTTAGTAATAAAGAGTTTAAGGTCGGCAAGACTCCAGGTAGTTCTCCAGGTAACCGTAAAACACAATTTCTTTTTGGCCTTGCCTTCTTAAAAACCTCCATAGCAATGTAAATTATATATACATGTGTGTGTGTACAGTGGTGGTGTTAATTTATGCACGGCAGACCTGTCGTCTATGCTTGTATACGTGCGTGAAAATGCACGTACATGTACTACCATATTAATTACCTCAATACAGCAGAGACCAATCTGAAAGTGGGTGATATCTGATGGTTTTACTGGAGCAGTAGGATTCAGCAGGATTAACGTACTTCATGTGTGACATGTACAATACATGTATGCACAATTGCACATGCAAGAAATGCATGTGCAGGGTTCCTGTGCAGTAATCCCAACCCTAACCCAAACTTCAGTACCCTGGCGGATTTTTTTGAGGATTTTGCAGGACGTAAAACAGGGGTGTGAAATCTCAGCTTTAAAGCTGATTTCAGCTTATTTTATTTTGGATTTCAGCTTTTTTTCCCCCTCTCTTGCTGTAGGAGATTTCCAAAGTTCAGCTTTTTTTACACCTTTTTCAGCTGTTTTCAGCTGTATTTATCAGTGGTCACTCACACCCCTGGTAGAAATAGTGCGTAAATCACAGTGGTCACTTTGAGTTTTAATACATGGGACTTTATTTCCCATTGACATGATTGAAAACTACAAAGTTGTGCCATTGGATTCCAGAACAATGAGGGATTTTAGAGGATTCAACTGGTATTGACCCTAACCCCTTGGGTATATTTACTAGAAAGTATCCTGAATCTGCCAAAATCCATTGATTTTGCCATGCAAAACAATGTTGGTGGCCAGCGAGTCCATCAGAATCCACCAGTTAGCCGGGAGTAAATCTGTTGAGATCCTGAATCCATCAAAGTCCCCCAACTGCTCGATATGGAGGTATCCTGAATCCATCAAAAAATCCTGCAGTACCGCTAGGCTTCATGTCCTAAATCCATCAAAATCCCCCAACTTTTTCAATATGGAGACCTGTATCCTGAACCCGCCGAAATCCCCCGAAACAGGGGTGTGGATTTTGATGGATTCAGGTACGTTCGGGTTAAGGTGTATTGCAAAAAATGCAAAAGGAGGCACATGTACGGTACATGTGGTATTGGATGGTTGAGATTGCTTTTACCTACAAATGTAATTACTTGTACGCATGTATAGGTGTATATATTTATGAGCTGGGCACTCATCAAACTTAACACTGTGGAATTCATGCGCAGTACCGGTATTTAATTTGCACAGTATTTCATGCATTACAGGCTGTCAATATTTACACATGTGCAATTTTGCCCCTTGCACGCGCGTCGAGGATCTTACATGTAACTGCTTTGCATGTAGGGCACGACCCAGTCGCGTTTCTGTCCTGGCTACGCCATTCATCATTGGTTGTGATGTTATTACCCCATGTAAATGAATTACAACATTGTCAGAATGGTCTCTGATTAGATTAATCAATCACGGTGGCTTGCTGTGTACAAGAATGCACATGTATGTAAATGTACATGTAAACACATGTACATGTACATGTAGCAAGGCACACATGTATGGAGAGTGAGTCATGATGCATGTATTGTGTAAAAGCAAATGAATAATTTGCCAAGCTTTTTATTTTGGTTTCAGTTTTCCAAGTTAAAGGGAATGTACATTGTACAACATATGCTTTTGCTGCAATTTTCAGAAATAAATGGATTTGGAGGATTAGTATGTTATAGCAAATATTGTTAACTGACTTGTTTCATCAAATTAGGTTTTGCCCTTCACCGACGTTTAACTTGTTGTAATGTTTTGGGCTTGTAGATGCTGGAAAAAACCAAGACAACAAATCATGTTCTTATAGTCTGGTTCCCTGACCCCACTTAAGATGAAACGGAGCAATTTATAGACTTTGGGGATTTGTAAGGTCAGAGAATCAGTCTACCGGTAGCAGGCTTGTACCCCTTCACAGGTGTGTAATCAATTGCAAAGAAAATATGGAATAACTAAATTCGGAGCCGTTTTTAAAAAAAAAGCCATTTTTCTCCAACGCTGGTCGACCGACCAGCGTTGGAAAAATACAAGATATCTTGAAAATGTCATTACACCAGGAGCCACGATTTTACAGGATACTTTAGACTGTCATTCCCTAACAATCCAGTAAGATATTGCGTGATAATTTGAGCATTTTGTTTTTTGATGTTTGCAAATGTTGTATCTTCCCTTTAAATTGGATCTGGGAAAAAAAAAAATTTTCATCCTGGGCAGTTCCAGGTTATGAAAGGAAGTGTAATGTCCGTGACACATGTACGGTATCTAGAATGAATGATTCAGAGAAACGATCCAAAAGCTGTCTGCAATCGCCTTGACCATTACTAGATGATGGATGTGTAGCATTTGAACATACATTTTCGGGTTTATTCACACTGCATGACATTAACACCAGAATTGCCCGCCCGTCAACTATCCTGCGGCAATTTATTCACTTTGGTTTAATTAGGTCATTGTAAAATATTTTGTTTACAATACTGAGAGGATACATATGGTGGTGTACCCTAACGTGGCGCACTTCGAAGCATACCCAAATTTCCTCGTGTAGTGTTGCCAAACCTCTTTGTTGACAAACCTCAAATTCATGCAGTGAAATACTGGTACTCTTACCTTATTAATGCTTGCTGTTTAACCTCTGTGAACAATTTCGGTTTCATAAAATTTAAGCCGAAATTAAAAAACGGTGGCGTCCGGAAATTGGGCACAATTTGGCGGAGTGTTCCCTAACGTGGCGCACTTAAATAAATCTCGGGAAATTCCAAATTAACATTTAAGAATTTCTGAAAACTTGATAAATTCTGATAAATCATTATTATCTCTACTTACATACCCAGCCAGATGTTTGTCACAAAATTATTTTCTTATTTTTCGGGGCATTTTCAAAGGGTTCACTTTGCACTTGAAAATAAAATCGGAAAATCACGCCAAAATAAGTTTTTCTTTTAACTTTGAAGCGGGTAAATAAATTCGCGATTTATGAACGGGAGTGTTTATAACTTGATGAAATTTCACTTTCTGTGAAATTTCAGTTAAAACTTTTGCTCTAGCTAGGCGCTACAGGCGAAAAATCAAAGTGCGCCACGTTAGGGGGCGCGCCACGTTAGGGTACATCAACAATACTTAAATGGTGTAAGTAAAGTTAGATGTAAAATCCTAACCCCCTTTCGTGCTATTTCATGCTAAAATAAATCTTCCTCACTTCCCGCTACAGTGGAATATTGCTATACCGAACACTGCTACATGTATGTAACATTCAGCTATACCGAACATTCGGCTATACCGAACATCGTCCTTGGCACCCAGTTTTTGTGTACAAAACGTACCGAAAATTGTTGTTGAAAAATGTCAACAGAAGAGTGACAAGTGGCTATTATTTCCCCAAGGAATGGAAGGGGTAAGCCACCCATTGCAGTAGGTACGGTATTAAGCTCAAAAACTGCGTAATTACATTATTCAATAGTCGGCACATGTTCAAAAGCGTCTTTCAGTAACAACCAGGGTGTGCAGGGTGAAGTTCTGAAGGGCGCTATTTATTGGAAAGTGAGTACCGGAGCACCGGCAGCTTAAAATCGCTATGTACACTGAATGATCGCTATTTCGAACAATTTCTGTGGATCCCGCGGTGTTCGTTAGAGCGGCGTTCCATTAATTTTAATTAATTTTATCTGTCCCAATTCTAATGATTTTGCATAATACCTGAACTACGCCGTCTGTTGTCCAATCAAAAATGACTGGTTTCCTCCCTTGTGTACATTACATGCATGCATTGCATATGTTTACCAACAAAAACCACAACCCATATTATGATCACGATGTACTTTGTATCTCATTTTGGTGCTCAAAAGTAGCGAATAAGCCATTTGCAAATTAAATTCAAGTAGGTACCCTTCCTTGAATGCTTGGTACATGTTAACCTTGAATTCTCCAGACCAAAGAGACTGTTGCTATATCACGTGATTCGGGGCAAGCCTTACGCTAGCAACCCCTCAGCTCCCGAATGGTCTGGTGTACATGTACGTAACTGTGCAAAAGCTTGCCCCGAATCATGTGATATAGCAACAGTGTCTTTGGTCTGGAGAATTCAAAGTTAAACCGTGCCAAGCATTCTGAACAAGTCGGTGTACCAGATGTTATTCAAATGTAGCTCGTATATATGTATAGGGTATTCGCAAATGGCTTATTGGTTCACTCTGAGTTGTCGTTTGCTAAAATAACGAGCTGTGAAGTCATGTTCTAATTAACAGGCTTTCAAGACAATGTCATCAAAACTGGACCATCTGTTGACTGATTCTGTCCAATGTCCAAAATAGCCATTGTCACCTGACCGAATTCCCATCACAAAGTTTGATTCTGTAACCGCCGAACATTCCCTTTTCTCCCGAGATCGCTGCATTATCAGTTTTGATACTTTTCGAGAAAAATAAAACCACTGTTGTGAGAAACTCAAGACAGTTTGAAAATATCTGCCCTTAAGCTGGGTCTCATAAGATTTTGCAGCTTTTAAATATTTTTTTCTTGTCTGTTCCCTGGCTGCTCTTGCCGTCGTTTTTGGAACCCTTACAGAAACGGCCTCTGGGCCGCGCGGGTAACAGGCTGTTCATTAGGCTTAACGGCTCGGCCGGCTCGGCCAGAAAGCGGGATGCGCGGTTTTTTTGCCT
Source organism: Patiria miniata (assembly GCF_015706575.1). Classification (NCBI taxonomy): domain Eukaryota; kingdom Metazoa; phylum Echinodermata; class Asteroidea; order Valvatida; family Asterinidae; genus Patiria; species Patiria miniata. Next base: position 19,075,147 of record NW_024037073.1, on the reverse strand, counting down.
TGAGGTTGCAAATCAATTAGGGACACAGCCGAGGAGGTGACGGTCTGATACACCATGTAAGATCAATTCTAAATGAGGTGCGGGAAAATATGAGGTGAAAAAAATATTAACTAGGGAGATGATGGGCCATTGACCATGCAGCTAGGTTATCCAATACGTGAACTGACAAAATGGTTACAGCATCAGGGTTTTCAAGAAGTGGATGAAGAGACAAATTGTAGATCGTCATCACTCTGAATCAATCTCGTTCTGAAAAGGGAGACATGTATGTTCAGTATTTTCTGTGTGTCTATTGTTCATTCTATACGTGTACAACATTTGCTTTTGCTTTCTTCAGGAATGGATAGATTTTGGGGTTACTACTGGTACTTCATAGCAAATATTGTTACACTGACCTGTTTAAAGGTTTGAGTTCATAGAAGCTGGAAAAAACACACAAAAAAATGCTGTTCTTGTAGTCTGGTTCCCTGACCCTACTTCAGACGAAATGGAGCAATTTATAGACGTCAGGGAATTGTCAGGTCAGGGAAGCAGACTAGCTGGCTTGCACCCATCTGTTGATGTGTAACTGATATTGCAAACAGAATGTGGACTGACAAAATTTTGGTAAAATTTTGGGAGCAGTAGTTGAAAAAAAGTTAGTTTTTTTCCAACGATGATCAGCCAATCATCTTTAGACATGTTAGAAATTGATCCAAAATTCCACTTTTCTTGAAAATGACAGCACACCAGGTGCCATGATTTCACAGGATGCTTGAGACTATTATTTACTTAATACAGTCAAGTGAGGTTTTTCATAATAATTTGGTAGTTTGATTTTTGATGTTTGCGACTGTTAGCAAGGCACAAGTAGAACAGGCACATAAAATATGATGAAGCCTATTATGGTACATAGAAGCCCTGTTAATACCACGTGTATTGTAAATTAACCATCTGTGGCCCTGCTATGCCTTCTGCACTTAGACTCTCGCACACAAAAACCAAAAGCCAAATAGATCTTGGCTGTAACATCCAGTGACGGACACTAATTAGCAATATTTTTTTTCTTGGGATCTGATTTTTCCTCTAGAAGAGAATTGGTTGCTTTCATCAAATTTAACGTCATGAGAATGTTCTTCAAATTTCATCAGAAAATGTATTAAAAATATTATGATCCTGCTGTTGTTAGTGGCTTATTTTTGTAAACGTCAAGAATTCCGTCAGTGATCATTTCATATTGTACATGTACATGTATGTTCATGTACAATGGATAATGAAGTCACACCCATCTCTATGCCCATTTAATAAATAACCGCAATTTCTCCCACATCTCGCAAAGCCCAAACTGCATTTATTTGGTCACAAAACGTGCCCCCCCCCCCGAAATGTAATCCTCTACTAATAGACCATTGGACTGTCTGTTTTGTCATAGACGTATTGTTGGCCAGTAGCAAAAAAAAACATCTCTGACGTACATGTGTGGCCCATTTGCATGTTCATGTGAGTGTAGAATACCATCATGACCATGCACTTGTACATATTGAGGTCGGAGCAACTAGTCATGAGTATTAGGTATCCATTGCATCATGAGCGTGTACACATTACGCTGCATATACCACATTATGCTGTATTTGCTCAGAAATTACAGCGAATCTGGGATTGGTTATTTAGTTCAGTTTAATGTTGTTTGTGTGTGGACATGTACAATGTACAGTAAAAACTTTCTAACATGTACAAGTATGTATAGAATGTTTTACATACAGGTATGTCATTAATTTCTAAATACATTTTGGGTAAACGTAAACCCAACAAAATAAAAGAAAATATAAAGTCAATCTGACACAACTTAATAGAAATGAAAATCAGGCACTCTAAAAACATACATGTACATGTACAACCTCAATTGGTTCCATAAAACATTAATGTATGCATATGGAAAACAAGCAATGTTCAAAACATATGTATGTCATTATAAATGTATAACTTCATTTGGTTCTATCAATCTTGTTGAATAATGCATATGGAAAACAAGCAATGTGCATGTACCGGTATGTCATCAATTCCCAAATTTACCTTGGGTAAACCCAAGCAGTTATTGAAATAACAAATTTAAAGTCAATTTAAATAAAATCTGACACAATTGAATAGAAATTAAAATCAGGCACTCCAAAAACGAATATGTACCGGTACACGGCTACAGCCTCGATTGGTTCCTTAAAGTTAAAACATGTGTAATTAAATCTAACTCCCTAGTGTACTGGACCAAGTCCACCGAAATCCATCACTGACCCTGCTTCACATATTGCTTTAGGACCAAATCCGCTGAAATCCAACACAAAATCACCACTATTATAGGTGGATTTTGATGGACTTGGTACTCATGGCTTGCCTACCAAAATCCCCAAAATAAGGGGATGGATTTTGATTGTACACAATGAACAAATCTTTAGCTGTAATATAACTTAGGTAAAAATGTTTGCAATGTTATAGCTTAAATGCATTTGAAAAAATAATTTTAAAAATAAATATATAAATACAGACTATGGAAATTATCGCTGCAATGTGTACTCTTTTTTGCTATTTTTTTTTTTTTTAAAATAAAATACTATACTATGCTTTTTTTGTACACATAATAAACAGAGCAAGCCTGATTTTGCAAATTTGCAAGCCAGTTGGCGCATTTTGATGATCATCAGTACAATTCTTCGATCCAAACGTCTTAAATTTCAGTGTCTGCATTTCAAACAGGGATCATCATGACTGCCGACGATCTTGAAGTTGACTTGCGTGCCCTTCGATTCCTTCCTCATTATATATCGGCAAATCGAATTCATTGCATATTAAAGGAGAGATTTCTGAGAAATGGTTTCACAACGAATGAAACGACTGTAAGATGTTTGGAAAATATTGTTCTGGTGAGAGTATTTGTTGTGATGTGCATACACTCACCGGGGATAGCTAAAGATACTGTGCGCTGTGTCCCACATGCAACAGTTGCCTGAGGCCCTGTTGGATACAGTGGCAGGAAGGGAGCTCAGAAGTGCATTTTTAATATAGGAACGCTGCCTCACTGAGCAGTTTTAGTTAGGCCGAGAAAAACAAACAAGTGTGTTTACGGTAACACCCTTTAAAATACCAAGTAGGTAGAAAAATAATGTTATCGTTGTAAAAAAATTTTAATGTTTGTCTGCTCGTATTTTATACTTAAAGGGAATATGCAACATTTGCAAAGATCCAAAACAAAACTACCAAATTTATTATTATTATGACATACCTTACTGGACTGTTAGTGAACGACAGTCTGTTAGCATCCTGTAAAATCATGGCACCTGGTGTGCTGTCATTTTCAAGAAAAGTGGTATTTTTGTATCAATCTCCAAATGCTGGTCAGCTGACCAGTGTTGGAAAAAACTGGCTTTTTTAAATTACAGCCCCCAATTCAACATATTTAGTTAGTCCACATTTTGTTTACAATCGATTACACACCTATGAACAGGTACAAGCCAGCTAGACTGGTTCCCTGACCTTATTGACGTGATTTACAAAAAATTGCCAAATGCAGCGAAATGTGCTGAAAGTTGCACACAAAGCGCGCCAGTTAAAATGTGTGTTTGGCAGTCGATATTACAACTGTCAAGGGCTTCAACCTGGTAGAGGGATGAGAACAATGAAGTGCTGTCGACAAAAAAAATCCTGTCGACAAAAAAGTGGCATCTGACAATAAAGTGCCAAAACTTTACGATTAAAATAGCATCACGGTCGGGTGTGTACGTGAGTAGGTTTTTTTTTCTCTCAAAGATTCAAACCGGCAAAAAGCTATTCTACATATTCAGTATATTTGGGGCAGTCCTAGGCAGTTGACAAAAAGTAAAACCATGCAACGTATGCAACTTTTCAAATAGTTTGTAATGGAGATACAGGTACCGGTACATGTAATGCACTGCTTTTTCGATATTCAAATATTCAGTTTATTCGGCGCAGCCTTAGTCAACATCTAGCCCATTGAACCACTTGTAATGGGCAGTCTTCAGTTGTCATTGCTATTAATAAAAAAAAATCTTTGCCTTTCACCAACACATTTGTCTGCTACTTGAACATTCCTATACACTACATGAACTTGATATGTACCGGTAATTACCACCCCTCCCCCCCCCCAAAAAAAATTAAAAGTAGGATCGCCTGGATTTGTAGCACGTGCAGTTTCAAGCACACACCCACTTTTGGTGAAAATAGCAGTGTACATTGTGTGGGCATGTGCATGTACCGAAGTCCAATAGTTCGCCTATTCCACCACCCAAGAGGCTTACTATTTCAAAGCGTGCACGGGGGTCAATGTTGAGTGGCTCGGTCAAGCAAACATTCAGTGTTGAACCCTTATCTTTAACAGCGTACAATTTGTAGGTGTTTTTTTTTTTTACTTGTGAACTTGAGAATCCCCAGAATGAACGACTGGCTTGTACTTTGACACTGTGCTTCAAGTTCATTCAGTTTCAGATGGCTGATTTTTTATCTCTGTTAAGTGCATACATAGTGTACGAGGGGGGGGGGGATTTACATGAGTGCCACTGAGTGGTATTAGTTAATTGCACAAAGAACCTGTTGATTTATGTGGTTAACGGCATGTGAACCCTAACTCCTGAGGCATTTTTTGTCAATCCTGCAAAAGCCTCGAACTGTCTCCATGCAACAATTGCATATGTACACCCTCAATCCTGCAAATCCTCCGTTGTTTCTTGAATGTGGTTCTTCGAAGGGTGACCACTGCCTCAATCCTGCAATATCCTGATATGTTCATGAGTGGTGTCAGTAAATTACATGTAGAACTCTAATTTATATATGTGGATTTATGTAGTAAAATAGATGCATTTTGGGGGTAAGGGTCATCTGTCGCAAAATGAAGAGGAACACGCAAGGAAATGGGGGTGAAATATTTGGGTTGAGAGAGTTTTCACAGTGTGAGTAAAATATTTTTTTCCTCGGGTGTTCTTAAGTGTGCAAAAACAAAGGAATGTCCTCATAGGGTACATGTATGTAATGTAAACAAGGGTGATTTTACGTGTGCATTAGGCACACATTTATGATGTGTAATTTTACATTCAGCCTGGTAAAACCTTTTAGTGGCCATAGTGGCCGAACACCCACAACGGAAACAAAAGCCATAATTCTCAACTTTCCATTGTGAGCAACACATGAGTGAAATTAAACATTAAAAAAAATCAGGGCATGCCTTTCAGGTAGGAAGATAATAGTTTAAGTGTTAGGAATTTTACATGTATTTGGTCACAGAATTTAGATATTTCAGAAAAGAAGGGCACAACATTTGAGCTAATTAAGCAAATGCTCCAGGCACACAGTGAAAACTGCATTGTACATGCACAAGTGTGGCCACTAAATGAATCACAGTTAACATGTACGCCGCATGTCTGTGAGTGCGTGATGTCATTTAGGGTTTCCTTGCCCGGCCTTTTGCCCCCTGATGCAGTATGACTACATGTACATCAGTACATGCATAGTGTATGACATGTTGGAACTAAAGAGTAAATTACATCGGGCGCTTCCCGCATGCTTAGAAATGCATGTGACTGTGATTCATATGGGAGCCGAATACTTTACATGCACATATACACATGTAGTAGGCTTGGGTGAGAACAACATTTTTATGAATCATTTCTGATTCTATTCCAGGAGTTGGAGCTCTGTATTGAAGTGATTCAAAATTTCCCTGGCAAACGGAAAAAAAAGGAAAAGGTCGCAGTGACATCCACTAAAATGTATTAATTCACTAAACGCTAGGTAATATTATCAAGAGATGAATTCACTTCCTCATAACTATAATCATTTGCCAGCTAAATTTGGTGAAAGTCACAGTTTTCATACTAGATGCATCAGCTGAATGTGTATAGAACGTGTTTTTACCCAGATTTGCCTGACATTTTTTAGTCATGTTGGCCATAAAAGGGTTAAAAAAATCCCTCCCTTCCCGCCCCACCTGGCCCCCCGAAAAAATTCTGATATTGCCACATAATTTGTTTTTAAAAGCGTTTTGAGTGTGAAGAATAATTCCAGAACAATTAGACTTGGCGTTTGTTCAAAATATCAAACCTTTAACAAGGGAGATACAAGTTTTTTTGTTTTGATTACTTTGGAAAGGAAAATGCAGTTAGCATAAAAGCATGGAATATTGCACAACATGAGTATATGCTTTGTGCGATGAAAGTCTCTTCTAACCTACCAAATAATGTTTTTTTTAAAAGACGATTGCATTTTTGAGATCAGTACTTTTCCATATTCTTGGCAGGTTTCGCAATGTGGTGGGTATGGGCCTCTTTCCTGGGGGAGGGGGGGGGGGGTCGTTCCCCCTGTGGTTCCTACCCCGACCCCCTCCCCTACCCCTCCACCCCACCCCCATTAGTTACGCCACTGCCGTCTTCATACTCGACCAACATAATGGTAAATGACTTTTGTCCCCTTTGTGTTGATCAGAAATGGTGGATTACATGAAGAGGGTGGCGGAGCTGAACGTGGAGCTGAGCGTGGAGGAGCGCAACCTGCTGTCGGTGGCGTACAAGAACAAGATCGGTGCCCGGCGGGCGTCGTGGAGGATAGCCAGCAGTCTGGAGCTATCGGAGGAGAAGAAAGACCCCAATTCACCCAAACTAGCAATGATGAAGGAATACAGAGAAGAGGTAGGACTAGCCGCAGCGGAAGCACTTGGCTGCGGCTGGCTGTAATTACATGTCTATTAGAAGTGGCTGCGGCCGCTTCCTGAGACGCATGTGTACACCATGTAATTCTAAGCCGTAGCAAACCAATTTGGAGATGGCTCAACTTTTGCTCCACCACCCCTTAGGTTGATTTTAATATGCAGTCACCGTCCCCGAGTCCATTTCATCCAGAGTTGTAACGAGTCACTGAATTTTTTTGACTCAAGTCAAGTCGAGTCATTTTAAGGGAGTGACTCAAGTCGTGTCGAGTCATTAGATCAAGAAGCTTGAGTCGAGTCGAGTTGAGTCACAATGTATGGTTGAGTCGAGTCAAATTCAATCAGTTGCCGTGTCACGCGTAGCTGCTCTATTTTCTCGTCCACACAACTGACAGCAACGCAAGACCAGCGAACGATGGCTGTAAAAAGGGCTTCAGAAAATTCACAATTTTCATGGCAAACCACAACTGATCCAAATAAACAAAATTGTTGTAGGTAGTTAAAGACCTACTTCATACATCCATCAAGGTATTTTTTCACAAAAAAAGATTTCGATGCATTTTGATGATATTATTTCACGGACAAATCGACTAAAAATTAGGTCATGAAATTTCCGTTTTTTTCCGAGAACGACGAAAGTCTCCCAAATGTTGAGGTAATCAAAGGAAAGAGTGAACCTTCATCTACAAAAAATCTTGTGAACGTGATGTCGTTAATATTTTAAGAATTCGATGTACACCTAATGTTTCCAACAACTTCCATTTTTCACAACGCGAAAAGATCGTCGCCATTGTAAAGCATAGAGCAAGGAACCCAAACACGGTGTGACCTTGTGACCCATACGCCCACTGATTGGTCGAGCTCGAGTATAGCCTGCTTAATATTCATAAGTCATCCATTGCACGTTATAGCATGTGCTGTTCACAATGTTTTCAGTCGCGGCCAACGTACGTCAGAGTATACTTACGTTCGTTTACACGCGTACATGTGATTGCAAATAATGAAATCTCGCAAAAGTTTTCATTTTTCAACCGGCGATCTGGACCAAACATTAGAAGTCTCCTGCACCTGTTTCACATGAAAATGAAGTGTATACTTTCCTCTATCTACATGTACTGAGCCTTGCCGTTTCTTTCGGCCCTTTTTTTAAGAATCGAATGTACACCTAAAAACTATCGGCCCTCGCAATTGTTTGACAGGCTGTAACAACACTTTTTATTTGTCAAAAGCAGTTATTTTTGGTATCAAAATAAAGCACACGATTCCAACTTTTCACTTTTTTAGCCATCTTGGCCAAACAGTGATCGTATTTTTCTGTAGTGTCGAATAAATCTCGTAAAATCTCGCGTACGCTTTTGGGCCATGCGTGTTTGACCTCGGGACAAGAAACTGAGGCCAAACAGGGCTGTGTGCGTGACACGGCCACTGACTGAATTTATGCTAGAGTCAATTCGAGTCATTTTAAGGAAGTGACTCAAGTCGTGTCGAGTCATTAGATCAAGAAGCTCAAGTCAAGCTGAGTCACAGTGTGTGGTTGAGTTGAGTTAAATTCATGCTCGAGTCAATTCGTGTCACCGATATTTGAACACCGTCTAATAAACCACAGAATGGAAAAAAGAGCACAAGGCACAAGTTTCTTATGAAGATCCAAAGACTTCACATATGCTGCATGGTACTCAATAGACAGCGTTCTGCTGGACTCTTCTACCAAAGATCTACGTAACAGACAAGAAGTGAAAGTTTTGTTTTTTGCTGGTTTGGCTTCGGGACTGGAATCATTTTTATGCTGACAACTTCAAAACCAAATTGCAACATACGAAACTGTTTCTGATTATAGAAATTATCTAATTATTTTTTGAAAGCAAGACATGAATTCAGCTGGAGTTCCATCAAATCGCCCAATGCCAATATTGGAACCAAGAATCGGGAAATGCATTTAAAGTCCAGTTTCGGGATAGTAGTTCGTGCGCTACATTATAAAACCATGAGGTGCAAAGTACACGAACATAAATTACTTTTTACTGCAAGTCTCCACAAATGGATTTTCGCACATATTTGGGACTCGAGTATTATTATATTAGCTTCGACTCGAGTCAAGTCTTCTGATGAGGGACTCGAGTCGAGTTGAGTCATTTGCTCACACTTTTTCCAGTTTCTTCTCATGTACTGCTTCATTTGGAATACTTTATCCGTATCCTTTCCCCCCAGTTCTAATCTGTCCAAGTTCAAGTGGAATAAGAATAAGTGTCTTTCTAATCTTAACTTTATTTTAATTTTTTTTTTACCAATCTAGATTGAGAAGGAGCTCTCAGATGTATGCACAGACGTTCTGCTCGTCATCGACAAATATCTCATTCCATCAGCAGGCCAATCGGCCGGGGAGCCTCTAGTGTTCTACTACAAAATGTAAGAATTGTAATATCTGTGGGAAAAAAATGTTATTTGACTTGTGTCCCTCTCCTGCCAGGCCCCTACACCGGTCTTCACCAGAACATGTGGATTGTTACAATCATTTGACCATTTTCCAACCCGTGGGAACAAAACAGAGCGAGTCCCTCACATCAATGAACTCTGTGCAGGAATCTAGGGGCACATTCAAAACCCCATTCAATGAACACGAGAACGGGGTTTCGAATGGCGAGAATTCGAATGGTGTTCGCGAACAAGGATCTCACCCCCCACTTATTGGGGAGTAGATGAAGAACTTCAAGAACAAAGATGGTGGACTTACCACAATGCGTTACTTTTTGGTTCATAAAATTGGAGACTCTCATTCAGTGCAGGAACAGTAGTGATACAAACTAAAATGGTACGTGAGCATTGAGCGATTTTTCCTTTTTTCATTTGGCGTTTTAATATGGCGGCTGCCATCTTGAATGCACGCCCAGCAGCACTCCACACGCACTTGGGCATTCGTAATCAGCAACCCGGGAACACAGTTCGCGGGTCACACGAGAACGGGGTTTCGAGTATGCCTTTGATGTCTGTTGAAAATGCAATTCTAGTTTGTATTCCCCCCCCCCCCCCCCCCACTAACCCCAAGACCACAAAAGAGTGTTATTATCCGTTGACCATTCCTCATCCCTTGGGGAAAAAAATAAGATGACAGCCCCAAGGAACTTCCTGCAGGATTTAAAGAAATGTACCGAAGCGTAGGTAGAAAACGCCAGCAGAATGGTTATTTTCTGATTTCAGACAGAGCACATGGAATTCTGAAATATCAAGTTAACGGGTTATTCACAGAACCACTCACGACTCACAAAAGAAAAATTGATACATGGCGCCAATGTAAAACTCACCAAATTTTCCCTTTTACAAAAAAAGTTTTCCACACTCTTGTTATTGCAATTTCCCAAAGTAAAGAAAAAGTGTCAAACAGAGCACACATAGAGTTAACGAGTTCTTCAAAAAAGACATACTTTGTCTTTTACATCACCCAGACGCAAAATTCCATCCTATGAATAGTTAATGTGGTACCCGCTGCTATGTTCATCAGATTCGAACCAGCCAACCGATCCCATTTCGATGGTCGAGTGGTAAGACATCTGCACTAGAAAGCAGGAGGTCGTGGGTTCGAGTCCCACCCGAGTGATTTTTCTCCAACTTTCACTCGGGAGGTAACACACTGAGTATACAGTTTTTATATGTCGGTTAAGGGCAAAACCATGTCGGTGAAGGGCAATTTGATTGACGTACATTGTGTTACTTCAAAACTCATGCATTTGTTCGTCACCAATATTCCAGGAAGGGGGATTACCACAGATACCTAGCGGAATACGCCGTGGGCAACACGCGGAAGGAAGCGGCCGAGAACAGCCTGGTGGCCTACAAAGCGGCCATGGAGCTGGCCACCAAGCTCGAGCCCACCAACCCCATCCGGCTGGGCCTAGCCCTCAACTTCTCCGTCTTCTACTACGAGATCCTGAACTCGCCGGACCGGGCCTGCCGGCTGGCCCGCTTGGCGTTTGACGACGCCATCGCGGAGCTGGACACACTGAGTGAGGAGAGCTACAAGGACTCCACGTTGATTATGCAGTTGTTACGAGACAACCTGACGCTGTGGACGAACGATGCCGCGGCAGAAGAAGCAGGTCAGTCCATGGGTCATTGCAGTAGACCTTCATCATGATGCCGCCATTTCAGTCATGTTCCCTGTATCCAATAACAGTACTGAATGATGATAGTTTTTGTGCAAAAAGGAACCAGACTTTTTCTCCTTCCAGCCCTGCTTTGGTTATGTTGATTTGAATGGGAAAAAATCAAGATGGCCGCAACATGCTAATGGTCTATACATCATAACTTAAGATAAATGACCCATCATTACTCATTGCTTTCTTGGCATTGCATTGTGAGTTTAAACCATGAATCATGTTATCCAGTAAGTAAGTGTCACGTCATTTCAACTTAAACCACGCCCACTACACACAGAGTACCATTGAAAAACATTGGGGACCATTGGAACCGGAAGAAGTACAAAGTGGCGTGTTTAGCCAATTAATCAGTTCCCTAATAAATTCAGATTCATTCACGCATGCGCATAAATGGGCCGGAAAACAAAAAGCGAAGGCAGCCCATTGAAAATGGACAGAGGTCCAAACAGAGTTGTCATTTTCTCTCAATTTCTACAGGGTTTGTCCCATTTTTCTTTGGGAAAAGTCCCTGAAATTGTCATACATGTGGGTATTACTTTCTGGTCTGAGTGTTTTTTGGGGGTGGACAAAATATAACCTTAAAAAATGCTTTCTTCCCGTGCAAGCGAAATCAGCGTACGAAATCAGTACAAGTTTCTAAAACATTATTATTCGTGAATGCCAAAATTCAAGTTACATGTTAGTAGTATCCGTGATAGAAATAGACCGTTTTTATAATAATTACATTAAACTTGTTTTCCCATATTCAATCAATTTGAAAACAATTGAATTAGTTTTAAAAATCCTTCAAACTCTAGTTGTGATATCTATTTTTGAAATAAATATGTGAGAGTGAATGTAAAGAAAAGAAAGCTTTGCTTGAGCTTGATGATATGCTGCTGTGTGTAACGCTTGTCATTATATCAACATCCTGTCCATGACATTGAACTTTGCAATAGAATTAACTGACTCACTCCTGTATGGGTAAACATGTGTTGGACAGACATGACAGTATGTAGCTGGCAGAGAGGCTGCACAGCCTATCATCCTAAACAGTGTATTGAGGTCCCAGTACTGTTTTACAACAAAGACAATTTCTACCAGGTTTGAAGGAATATACATGAAGGAACATTTGCATTTATCCCAAAAGTGACCTACCGGTACATGTACTGAATGTGCATTTCATCAATTTTCTGACTTTTCTTAAATATTGACAATCTCATCCCTGTGCGACCTGCGCGCCAGCCCTAACAGGGTCAACTTTAGAAAATGTGATGTCATCTCGTGTGAAGGTCAGCCTAAGCTGTTGATTGGTCAATTGGCTGCCGTGTTTTTGTAATACAACAACGGGTTACCGAAGACCCAATAGAAGGCGCCCCCTGAATGGTCAGAATCTCGAGGTCAAGACTTGGTGTTGTTTTGCATAATTAATCGCCGAGTCCACTTCGGGCCCTCTCTTACCTGCTAATTCCTACATATGCATTATTCCTTACGAATCTGCGTGAATATCATAGACATCTGTGTGCAAGATGTGGGTATTCCATTGACTAGTGTGCATATGGCAAGCTGGGAAATTTTTAATTCAAGTACTTTTTCAAGCATGAGTTTCCAGATAAGATATTGCACAAGAAAGCACCAACCATTTTAACATACAAGTTTATTGATCTTTGTGTGTAGCGCAAAATGAAAACAGTATTTTTTTGGGAAGACCAGATACATTGCCGAGTGTCGTACCTTTTTAATTCAGAAATAGTTTTAGTTATAATAATAATAATAATAACAGCTTCTGATATAGCGCTTTTAACTAAGATCAAAGCGCTTTATATTATTATTACCCCTAATCATTGGGCCAGTTAAACATTCCATATACCATCTCAGCTCCCTGGGGAGTATACAGCTCGATGCTGCCTGCTAGGCGCAAGCAAGCTAATTCGATCACAATAACCATCACTGCCCTCTTCCATTTTCTTTTTTTTAGAAGGGGGAAATTCATTTGACGAAATTTGTAGATACACTTCATGGAAATACCACATGTGTCTGTGGAAGTCACAGCCAAGTGAATTGGACAATGCCAGGCTTTGTAGTTGGCAACGTTGTCATCTTGATTTCTTGTGTGTCTTTTTCCGCCCACAGATAGGAAGAATGAGCCCGCAGTACAGGATTGCCAACAAACGCTGGAAGCAGCCTCCTAGGACCCCCCCCCCCCCTCTCGCGCTGATCTGCTCTGCATGCATACTTGAGCTTTAAAAAAAAAAAAAAAAAAGCCTCCCTTCTGCCCTTCAGCTACTCAAGACAATGCACTCCAGACACGATGCCAGTCTAGGGAGCCGTCCTTGTTCCCAGGGCAACACATCCCTTCCCTGCTGCAACAAAGGCAAACTCTTGGAAAGGAAATTGCAAGTTTCATGATTTTTTTTTTTTTTTTTATATTTTTTTATTTCAATACTTAGACTGGTTAGTCAGTCCCTGTCTGTTGGCCTTACCCATAGAGCTATATTAATTACTAGAGCGCTAACTCCTCATTCTTGCGCGCAGAGATGCTTTGAAGCCGTCCTGGGCGCAGACATTTTGAATTCATGTGCGTATCTGCAGAACACAGTGAAATTAGATGGATTGAATTTTGAAAGTGTACTCTAAATGCAACGCGCAAGTAGAACGTACGCAAACAACTTAAGTGCGTCATGAAGGTTTAAAAAAAAACACGTCGGGTTAATCATCTGCAGCCATGGGCGTCGCCAGGATTTTTTCTAGAGGGGGGCAAAAAAAAAATTTGCCAAAAAATGCTTGTATTTCTCAACACATTCTCGATTTATCAGTTTTAGAGGGGGGCAGGGACATTCCCCCCCCCCCCCCCCCCCAACTCGTTAAATTTACACCATTTTTGTCTTCTCGCCTCTTTTCGTTTTCTATTTTTTTTTTTTTTTCCTTTTTTTTTTATTTTTTTTTTTGCTTTTCCAGGGGGGGGGGGCAAGTGCCCCCCCTTGCCCCCCCCCCTCGCGACGCCCATGTCTGCAGCGAATATGTGCAGGCGGTGCGCTGTTTGCATAGAGCAAAATGAAACGCTCATTTGCTGATTGTATAGAATACAAACGCAGATATGCAAATAGCCGTACAAAAGCCGTACTAAATTTCAAGTTTTCCATAGGTTTGTGCACAAACATGGATGCGCCCAGCAGGCATCACTTTGTACATAAGTCAGCGCTCTAGTAATTTAATATAGCTCTATGGCCCTACCATACCCTCGCATCCCTCTTGTGTATCCATTCATATAATCAAAAGAATTCCTGGTCTTAATCACATCAAGCTCGTTATTGAAAAACAAAAAAATCCCCATAAAGTAGGGGGAAAAAAACAATTGAAGCACTTTTGGGAAGTGTTCTGTCCGCAGTGACAATGCATTAGTCTGGTTTCCAGGTTACAATTGAAGACTCATTCCCATGCTGCGTTATGCAAATTCCATCATTTATAGCCTGGACTCCAGACCATTAGAAAGGATAGTTTGCAAGTTATTCGATTCCATAGTAGTTCTGCAACACAGTGGCGTTACTCTAAAAATAAAATGAGAGAAAATAATAAAAACGAGCCTGATTTCAGAAATGAAATTGTAGTAAATGAAATTATAATGAACGATTATAAGGAATTAAATAAATACCTGGACATGCTTATTGTGGGTATTGGTAGCTATCCACACAATTTTTTTAAAATGTATTTTTTAATTACTTTGTCCACTATTGTGTAGTTGACCTGTGTTCAACTGTATTGGTTGTATTCGAAAAAAATATTACTTGAACTCAAAGGCACTGTCTTAGAACCATTCTCAGCATGGGCAAGATTTGAAAATCCCTTGCATGATCAGATAATGTTCTTGAAACATCAACATTGCAAACAATTTACTAAAGAGTAAAAAGTGTGTTTTGTTTTTCACTTTGCACCCTTGTGAAATCCAGAGGGAGGCAGCCCCGATACTTAGAATGGCCTCATCAGTGGTTGTTTAGTCGCGTAGACATAATCACCACAAAAAAGAAAACCCATTGTCATTAGAGGAGGCTTAATTTTGAATCTGATTGTCTAATGATAATGTCATTTGTATAGACCTTTGGGGAATTTTGTTAGCTACATTTTGATACCCCGTTTGCTACCAAAGACGGTAAATCATCCAAGATTGACAACAGTTTATAAAAAATGATGCAGTTTGAAAAGTTGCAAACTTACAGAGTACGCGAATGGAGATTGCTGCGTGACAATGTCACACTGTCGGAAACGAATGGCAGGGATCACGATCGCACAGTGCTTTTGTGCATGGGAGCAATATCTCCTCGCGTAATCTTTAAATTTGCAACTTTTTCAAACTGCATCATTTTTCGTAAACCGTTGTCAATCTTGGACGATTTGCAGTCTTTGGTAGCAAACAGGGTATCAAAATGTAGCTAACAAAATTCCTCAAAGGTCTATATAAATGACGTCATCATAAGACGATCAGATTCAGTATTGTGACCCCTCCAATAAGTGTTGACTTCCTTTTTTTTTGCGGTGTTTATAATAATGAGCAATGAAATTTCTCTCTTTTTTTGTCTAGCTTTTTACCCATTCACATAAAAGCAGGTCAAACAAGGGAGAAATAAACCTTAAAAGGGCAGGCAGTTTTGTTAGGTCTGAAATAAGAAGGAAAAATAACCTAAGAATTCTTAACTAGTGATTGATTAAGATTATTACGAGTTTGTGTTTTAAATGTATTTGTAAATTTGAGTTAACAAGATGCTGGACCGCAACTCGGCAAGATACATTGTATCTTGCGCACTGTGCTGATTTTTTTTTTTTTTTTAATCTGTATGTTTTCTTTTTTCTTTGAAGTAAACATGCATGCCGCGCTGCATGTTGATAATTTATACCTCATGTACGGATTAAAAGTACAATTTTGAAAGTAAATTTGCAATCATCTGGAGTATTATTTTGATTACTGATTTGGACAAATTGGCTTATCTTTTATTTCTTTGTTTATAGCCTTAATTGTATTGCTTCTGTGAAAGTCTGAAACGGCAGATTTGGTTTTGAGTAATTTTTACAAAATATTTAAATTCTGGACCCTTCGCTTATCGTTGTTCGATCACAGATCACAGGAACCTACATGTATTGTAAAACGCCAACGCTGCATAACCGTAGTTGCTTATTAAATCCGGTAACGCACTTTTCCTGTTTCCAAAATGTTTTTAAAAAATACTCAAAAGCTCTGTGACATTCAATCGCAAGGACTGTATTCTGAGGTCTGTTTTTGTTTTATATGCAACTCATTTTCAGGCCAGAGAAAAGTTTGAAAGAATTCATTGTTTGAAGTTGGTTTTGTACTGTTTAAAAGAACGATAGATGTTAGGTGACCAGTGACAATGCACTGTATTGAGGGAAGATTGGAATGGATGTCTATTTCACTGTTAAAAGTGGCCGAGTTTTGTATGAGTAGAGTTTTTGTAGGCGGGCACAGCTTTCACGATGTAAAAACCTCATATTTTGCACACATTGTCTCCACATTGACTATAAGTGATCTTTTTTTCGTTGATGTTGTAGTTATGGTGTTTAATAGAAACTTTTCTAATTATAAGTAAGCATACAAGTACAATAGAACAGCGAACATTATTTCACCAGCTCACCAATGTCTGTAACCATTTTCAAAATGTATGTAGCGTAGTGCAACCTCAAAAGTTCCAGGAAAAGAATTTAAATGTATTGCAAATTTGGCGGGAAAAAAACAAGCGATAGAGCAGTGCACTTGTTCTTTTCTTCCTGAAAAGAAGCGAAATTCATAACCAACAATGCATGTACATGTGTGTGGGTCTCTACCATGTTCTGATGAGTGACCTTTGGGTCAAAATATGACGAAAAACAAAAATCGTATGGCTGATGTGTAACAGTTTTAAGTTCCGTTAAGTTTTAGTTGAGTGATCTGATCTTTTAATCTCTGCACACTGCTCAAGTGAGGAAACAACATGCGCACAGGCCGCTACAATGCCACACTGTGTGTTCCAACCACGCGCATCATACGCGTGTACGCACGTCACGCTATCTGTGCACGTATGTTGGACATTAGTCAAGGCTGTGATTGGTCAAAGCATCGTGGGGGCGGAGCTTAGTGGGTCGTTCTATTCCATAGAGCTATATTAAATTACTAGAGCGCTAACTCCTCATTCCCCCGCAGAGATACTTGAAGCCGTCCTGCGCGCAGACATTTTGAATTCATGTGTGTGTTTGTAGAACACAATGAAATTACATGCAGCGCGCAAGAACAATATATGCGAACAACTTAAGCGTTTGCCTGTTTGCGCACGCGGAGCATAATGAAATGCTCATTTACTGATTGTGTGTTTCGGTTTTGGGCGTATCGGCTTCGATAATGCAACTGTATAGAATACAAACGCAGATATGCAAATAGCCGGACAAAAGCCGTAAAAAATGTTGAGTTTTCCATAGGTTTGTGCACAAACATGGATGCGCCCAGCAGGCATCACTTTGTACATGAGTCAGCGCTCTAGTAATTTCATATAGCTCTATGGTGTATTCCCGCTGTGGTTAAAACTAGTCCAGATTCATTTTCTGTGCAGTGAAACATTCAAAATGCTCCACTTAGTGCGGTACATGTGACAAATGCATAGATCAGTTAAACTTCGTGGTTTTTA
Source organism: Patiria miniata (assembly GCF_015706575.1). Taxonomy (NCBI): domain Eukaryota; kingdom Metazoa; phylum Echinodermata; class Asteroidea; order Valvatida; family Asterinidae; genus Patiria; species Patiria miniata. Next base: position 19,057,670 of record NW_024037073.1, on the reverse strand, counting down.
TTTCAACATTGTACTTCTGGGAACGTGGTGGCGGTGGTCAGTTTTGAATTGATGAATCCTGCATAATGTCATTGCGGTTGCATGTGCTTTGTACGATCGTTACTTTTCAGCTAGTGTTGTGCTTACTGACTGTGTTGCCAAAATAATTGTAACATTTTGTGTTTTTGTTTAAGTTTTAATAATGAAGGATGATTCACATGTATACATTTCATTTGACCAACTAATGTTTTAAATTATTTGTTTATTGTTTATGTTTTCATGCATGCTGCTACTCGTACACAGCGAAATGCTGTAGATTAAAAAAAAAAGTTTTAAAACTGCTTAAAAATTAAAGAAGAAAAAAAAAAGCCGTAAATTTGCCAAGTGATTCAAGATTTTGTTTTTTTGAACGTATATCAACTTTTACACTGTAAAGTATTAAATTTTGTTTCTAAAATCTGAATTTGTTGAAATATGTAAACAATTTTAAGATACAAATTGTAGTGGTAGATACATGTAGCGTGAAAAGAGGGGAAAAACCCCCTAAAGTTGGTTTTTCCTTTTTTTTTTTCAAAATGGTATGCGTCATAATCAGCCACCAATTAAGCATGTGAATAGTCTGGTTCCCCGACCTGACAATTTCCCCTGACGTCCACACGTCTAAAATGTAGTCAGAATCTTTTGGTCTGGGAACCAGACTAGCATGTGAAGGCACTGGCCTGCATTACCAACTGTGTGGTGTCCAGTAGCCAGCCATTGCCTAAGTGTGGTTACGAGGGACTAGTCTGGCACCTTCGAACATGTACAAGAACATGTGATAATGACTGGCCCATGTATGGTGTCCAATTGCCTGTCATTGGTTATGTGTGGCTACAAGGTTTTAGTCTGGCCTCTTTAACCATGTACATGTGCGCATATATGGGGATTTTATTCACCAGCTTGTCTGGTAATCACATGTAAATCCTGTTACTTTCTGCATGTGATCTTTCTGCCTTTATATGTATGCAATGTTACTTGTGTCGGCACAGTGTACACATTTCAATAATCCATTGCCAAGTTAAATCCATATAAGCACTCTGCGTCTAGCTGCTCAAATCATTCACACAGAAAAGTCTGGTTTTTAGGCAAACTTTTAAGCAAAGCGGTTTCGGATATAGCGGCAAAGATAAAAACAAAGCTATCTGTACACTGTAGTGAAATTTGCTTTAGTATGAACTGACTAAAAAGTTAATTGTGCGGATCGCGAGCCAGAATTGAGTAAATTGCTGTTGTAGGAAAGACTCGCAATTTGTCCTGAAATGTCCATATTGAAAATATCCCTCCATGCTCGCGCACTTTGCAATGTCATTCAGAATGCTAGCATGCAGCGAACGATTTAAAATGCAACAACCTGTGGCAGTGATACGCATTTGGTTAACTACAAAGACTATAGCCGTACACGAAAAATAAACACATGTAAATTAGCGATTATCTTGTTCTCCAAAATTACTTCACTGCACATCCTCTGTGATTTGAGAAATGGTTTTTCTGCAGACAACAGGTTAGAAGGAACAATCTTAGATTAGCGTATTCAGAGTTTGTTGCAACATTCTGCTCGGGTGCGTGAGTGCATGCTGAGATCGTTCCATCGGGGATTTTAGTCGTAGAAACTTTCTACTGATTGGCATTTTTAAGTGAGAACGACAAATAAGCGATGGAAATATTGCGAATTGGGTATGAGTTTGTACACATTTTACAAATTGATCCTAGGCGTGTTATTGTTATCTGTAGTTTTCATTTTTGTTTTCTCCTATATATTCTTATTATTCCATGTTTTGAAAAAAAAAAAATTGTTCACTCACGTCTGTTCAAGCAATTTCCATCCCGCATTTAGTTGAAATTTGTTGTTTTGTATTGTCAGATTTTTTGACTGGAAGTACGAGTGAAGTACATGTAGAACTTGTTTATGAATGGATGTAATGAAAGTAGAATGACATGTAGACTTTTATGCAAATTTTGTCTGCACATAATTACAAAAAAAATATCCATGTTGTAATTTGGTTGGATTTTACAACACCAGTAAATAATGAAAAGTAAGTTTTGTTTTTTTAACCCATCTTTAGAAAAAGAACCTATGAAATATTTGTGCACTATATTTCACACAGGATTAATCTGTTTTGGTCACACACACAAAAGATAGAATTCAACATCCTGGGAGTTGTACATGTATATTGGAGATGTCACTTGTATTATGCATATTAAGTCATGTATTGTGGACATACATGTATTAAAACAATTATGACCAAAGAGGGCGCTCTTGCATTGTACAAAATGTTCTTTGCTTCTAATTAATAACCAATTGAAAGCAAGTCATGCATATATTGGACAGCCATTTGTAATCCACATTGTAGAAAATGTTACAGTTGGTGTCGAAAAAATATAGACAATTAAACTTGACTCTTTTCCTAATCATCACAAGACGATTTCAGTTTGAGTGAATTTTCTTCTCAGCTACTATACAAGTATGTCTCAAAAAGAGTGTCCGTCTGACTATTTTTGAAATAAATACAAAACCTTAAGTTCTTTTTTGAAAATGTTTAATCGCGCCACTACACAATTGTTGATTAATCACAACAACATTTTTGGACCCTGTGACCGAGTTCTTAGCCTTAATGAATTTCAGTACTGTGTTAAGTAAGCTGTGTAAAATCCTTCATGTTGTGAAAAGGGCTGCAGTTGGGATTGGAATCATTTGCCCGATTATCAGTCATCATGGCAAGACCTCAGTTTAATGCTCAAGGGCAAATGATTCCAATCCCAAACCACATCATTTTTTTTCACAAAATGCAGGATTTTTACACAGCTAAACACAGCACTAACATTGATAAAGGCAAGAAATTTTGTCACAGTGTCCAAACATGGATGATTTTTCCCAAAATCTTCAAAATTATGCGTGTTAGAGTATTGATTGATGTTCCTCTTGCATCCAGATGAATTTCTGCCTTGTTTTGAGAAAAGTCAATTTTTGGCCGATTTTGACTAAAAATGTAAGGCTAACCCCTTGCATTTTTTCAATTTTAGCAAAAAAATGAAATTTCATGGAAGTTGCTAGAAAGATGCCTTAAGGGCCCTAGAACGCATTTCAAATCGATTGCTGGACAGATGTGCTGTTAAAGGGGAAATTCTGTCGAAAAATTAAGAAAAATCGCTAAAAAAATTAATTCTTTTTCACCAAAAATTTACGATTTTTGCCCAAATCTTCGAAATTATGCGTGTTAGAGTATTGATTGATGCTCCTCTTGCATTCAAAAGTCGCCCCTAGAGGTAGGTACCGCTAGAGGCGACCATCAATAGTCGCCCCTAGATGTCGGTACCGCTAGAGGCGACATTCAAAAGTCGCCCCTAGAGGTACGTACCGCTAGAGGCGACCATCAATAGTCGCCCCTAGAGGTACGTACCGCTAGAGGCGACCATCAATAGTCGCCCCTAGAGGTACGTACCGCTAGAGGCGACCATCAATAGTCGCCCCTAGAGGTACGTACCGCTAGAGGCAACATTCAAAAGTCGCCCCTAGAGGTAGGTACCGCTAGAGGCGACATTCAAAAGTCGCCCCTAGAGGTACGTACCGCTAGAGGCGACATTCAAAAGTCGCCCCTAGAGGTAGGTACCGCTAGAGGCGACCATCAATAGTCGCCCCTAGAAGTACGTACCGCTAAAGGCGACAATCAATAGTCGCCCATAAAAGTAGGTACCGCTAGAGGCAACCATCAATAGTCGCCCCAGAGGTACGTAAAGATGAAAGTCTGCGGTGGAAAAATTAAGACAAAATCGCACAAAAATTACCTTTTTTCTCAAAAAAATTTAGATTTTTGCCGAAATGTTTTTTTCTTGGCCCAAAATTATGTGTGTTACGGTATCGATTGATGTTCCTCTTGCATCCAGATGAAATTCTGCCTTGTTTTGAGAAAAGTCCATTTTTGGTAGATGGGGAAATTCTGTCGTAAATAAAGGAAAAATCGCTAAAAAAAAAAAAAAATTCTCCAAAAATTGACGATTTTTGCCCAAATCTTCAAAATTATGTGTGTTAGAGTATTGATTGATGATCCTCTTGCATCCAGATGAATTTCTGCCTTGTTTTGAGAAAAGTCAATTTTTGGCCGATTTTGACTTAAAATGTAAGGCTTACCCCTTGCATTTTTTTCGATTTCGGCCAAAAAATGAAATTTCTTGAAAGTTGCTAGAAAGATGCCTTAAGATAGCGTGCCGACGTGGACTATCGTTCCTGTGCAAAAGTGAGGCAAATGTTCTGTTTGGACTGCCACTGCAGCCCATCGCCAAGTTGTTCTCCATGTCGCGACACAAGACACTGTTTAGGGAGAGAAAAACAATATTTCGGTTAAATCTTCTGTATAGTTTGTCTTCTTATCATGACCAATCATCTGGCCACAATTCAATTCAATGCTCCAATTAATTTTTGAGATAGCGTGTAGACGTGGACTATCGTTCCTGTGCAAAAGTGAGGCAAATGTTCTGTTTGGACTGCCACTGCAGCCCATCGCCAAGTTTTGCTACGTGTTGCGACACAAGACACTGTTGAGGAAGAGAAAAACAATAGTTCGTTTAAATCTTCTGTCTAGTTTGTCTTCGTTTCATGACCAATCATCTGTCCAAAATTCAATTCAATGCTCCAATTAATTTTTGAGCTACCGTGTCGTCGTGCACTATCGTTCCTGTGCAAAAGAGAGGCAAATGTTCCGTTTGCACTGCCACTGCAGCCCATCGCCAAGTTTTGCTACGTGTTGCGACACAAGACACTGTTGAGGGAGAGAAAAACAATATTTCGGTTAAATCTTCTGTATAGTTTGTCTTCTTATCATGACCAATCATCTGGCCACAATTCAATTCAATGCTCCAATTAATTTTTGAGATAGCGTGTAGACGTGGACTATCGTTCCTGTGCAAAAGTGAGGCAAATGTTCTGTTTGGACTGCCACTGCAGCCCATCGCCAAGTTTTGCTACGTGTTGCGACACAAGACACTGTTGAGGAAGAGAAAACCAATAGTTCGTTTAAATCTTCTGTCTAGTTTGTCTTCGTTTCATGACCAATCATCTGGCCAAAATTCAATTCAATGCTCCAATTAATTTTTGAGCTAGCGTGTCGTCGAGCACTATCGTTCCTGTGCAAAAGTGAGGCAAATGTTCTGTTTGGAATGCTTCTGCAGCCCATCGCCAAGTTTTGCTACGTGTTGCGACACAAGACACTGTTGAGGAAGAGAAAAACAATAGTTCGTTTAAATCTTCTGTCTAGTTTGTTTTCGTTTCATGACCAATCATCTGTTCGAAATTCAATTCAATGCTCCAATTAATTTTTGAGCTAGCGTGTCGTCGTCCATTATCGTTCCTGTGCAAAAGTGAGGCAAATGTTCTGTTTGGACTGCCACTGCAGCCCATCGCCAAGTTTTGCTACGTGTTGCGACACAAGACACTGTTGAGGGAGAGAAAAACAATATTTCGGTTAAATCTTCTGTATAGTTTGTCTTCTTATCATGACCAATCATCTGGCCACAATTCAATTCAATGCTCCAATTAATTTTTGAGATAGCGTGTAGAGTGGACTATCGTTCCTGTGCAAAAGTGAGGCAAATGTTCTGTTTGGACTGCCACTGCAGCCCATCGCCAAGTTTTGCTACGTGTCGCGACACAAGACACTGTTTAGGGAGAGAAAAACAATATTTCGTTTAAATCTTCTGTCTAGTTTGTCTTCGTTTCATGACCAATCATCTGGCCAAAATTCAATTCAATGCTCCAATTAATTTTTGAGCTAGCGTGTCGTCGAGCACTATCGTTCCTGTGCAAAAGTGAGGCAAATGTTCTGTTTGGAATGCTTCTGCAGCCCATCGCCAAGTTTTGCTACGTGTTGCGACACAAGACACTGTTGAGGAAGAGAAAAACAATAGTTCGTTTAAATCTTCTGTCTAGTTTGTTTTCGTTTCATGACCAATCATCTGTTCGAAATTCAATTCAATGCTCCAATTAATTTTTGAGCTAGCGTGTCGTCGTCCATTATCGTTCCTGTGCAAAAGTGAGGCAAATGTTCTGTTTGGACTGCCACTGCAGCCCATCGCCAAGTTTTGCTACGTGTTGCGAAACAAGACACTGTTGAGGGAGAGAAAAACAATATTTCGTTAGAATCTTCTGTCTAGTTTGTCTTCTTTTCATGACCAATCATCTGGCCAAAATTCAATTCAATGCTCCAATTAATTTTTGAGCTACCGTGTCGTCGTGCACTATCGTTCCTGTGCAAAAGTGAGGCAAATGTTCTGTTTGGAATGCTTCTGCAGCCCATCGCCATGTTTTGCTACGTGTCGCGACACAAGACACTGTTTAGGGAGAGAAAAACAATATTTCGTTTAAATCTTCTGTCTAGTTTGTCTTCTTTTCATGACCAATCATCTGGCCAAAATTCAATTCAATGCTCCAATTAATTTTTGAGCTACCGTGTCGTCGTGCACTATCGTTCCTGTGCAAAAGTGAGGCAAATGTTCTGTTTGGAATGCTTCTGCAGCCCATCGCCATGTTTTGCTACGTGTCGCGACACAAGACACTGTTTAGGGAGAGAAAAACAATATTTCGTTTAAATCTTCTGTCTAGTTTTCTTCTTTTCATGACCAATCATCTGGCCAAAATTCAATTCAATGCTCCAATTAGTTTTAGAGATACCGTGTCGTCTTGCACTATCGTTCCTGTGCAAAAGTGGGGCAAATGTTCTGTTTTGGACTGCCACTGCAGCCCATCGCCAAGTTTTGCTACGTGTCGCGACACAAGACACTGTTTAGAGAGAGAAAAACAATATATTTCGTTTAAAACTTCTGTCTAGTTTGTCTTCTTTTCATGACCAATCATCTGGCCAAAATTCAATTTAATGCTTCCATTAATTTTTGAGATAGCGTGTAGACGTGGACTATCGTTCCTGTGCAAAGGTGAGACAAATGTTCTGTTTGGACTGCCACTGCAGCCCATCGCAAAGTTTTGCTACGTGTTGCGACACAAGACACTGTTGAGGGAGAGAAAACAATATTTCGTTTAAATCTTCTGTCTAGATTGTCTCCTTTTCATGACCAATTATCTGGCCAAAATTCAATTTAATGCTCCAATTAATTTTTGAGATAGCATGTCGACGTAGACTATCGTTCCTGTGCAAAAGTGAGGCAAAATTTCTGTTTGGACTGCCACTGCAGCCCATCGCCAAGTTGTTCTCCGTGTCGCGACACAAGACACTGTTTAGGGAGAGAAAAACAATATTTCGTTTAAATCTTCTGTCTAGTTTGTCTTCTTTTCATGACCAATCATCTGGCCACAATTCAATTCAATGCTCCAATTAATTTTTGAGATAGCGTGTCGTCGTAGACTATCGTTCCTGTGCAAAAGTGAGGCAAATGACACTGTTTAGGGAGAGAAAAACAATATTACGTTTAAATCTTGTGTCTAGTTGGCTTTTTCGCCATCAGCGAAAAAGCCTTTGTTTTGGTTCTGATTTTTTTGGCTTTGCGGAAAAGCCTTTCTTTTTGTTTAGATTTTTCTGTCTTCTTCTTCTTCTTGTCATCGTGTATTTTCGTACACTGATTTATCATGTGTTTTTTTTATTACATTACGCGGTTTAATTTCGTAAGACACTGTCTATCAATGAAGCTATTATGACCGTAACAATACAATGTTTTAAGCGCGACAAATGCAATCCGAATGAAAGTCAACGTGGATTTTTCGCTTTTAAAACACTACATTAATTGTTACGATCATATTATATTATGTATTGTTCCACGGTTTCTCGTGACATTACATCAACATTTTCTCAAGTTATCGTTCGGAAAACAAGTGTATTATTTTCCCCCCATAAAAAAAAATTGACTTTCATTGGGATTGTATTTTACGCGGTAACGCACTGGATTGTTCGACCTATAATATTTTTATTGTTTGACAATTTCTCTAAACAATCAATAGATTTGTGTTATATATCACAACCAAACAACCAGTCAAATTTCAATTCATTACATCAACATTTTCTCAAGTTATCGTTCGGAAACCGAGTGTATTGTATTTTCCCCATAAAAATTTACTTTCATTCGGATTGTATTTTACATAGTAACGCACCGTTTGTTCGAGCTATTGTATTGTATGATAATTTCTCTCAACAATTAACAGACTTGTTATATGTGTTATATATCACAAACAAACATACAGTTAAATTTCAACTCAATAGGCCTACATCAACATTCTTTTAAGTTATCGTTCGGAAAACGAGTGTATTGTTTTCCCCCGTACAAAAGTTGACTTTGATTCGGATTGTATTTTTCGCGTTGAACGCACTGGATTGTTCGAGCTATTATATTTGTATTGTTTGACAATTTCTCTCAACAATCAACAGAATTGCGTTATACACCACAAACAAATAACCAGACCAAATTCAGCCAAAACATGATAAGGTAATACTTCCTCTATCTACTTAAATAAAAGACAAATAAAAATCAAATCAAACCATAGTGCATAAGTAATGCAAATACATCCAAGATTGCAAATTTGACCACTTTTATCCATATCTGACGCTTCTTCGTTTTAATACTCCACTTGCAAATGGCAAAACAACTTGTCTTCACATATTGTAACTTCTCTTATGTCCAAAGGCTTGTGCTATGTACAACATAGTCATATATTAAATCGAACCAAATGTTACATTGATAATCAATTAAATTTGTTTTATTAAATTTGAGTAATATTTTACAAGTATTTACATCGTAGTTGACGACCAGAGGTAAAGCTATAAGAGAAATCTTGTAAATAACGTTTTTTCTTTTTTAATGCAGTCCTGAGCATGTTTCGCACATCATTCATCTTTCAACACAAGCACTGCGTCTTTCATCTTTTGGCAGTGATAAATTTTAATAATTTTTTTTTTTCAAGCTTGTTTAAAGCAAGCTGTGAGTGTTAAAGCTGTGCGGGTTGTTTTTAAAAGTTAAATTGGTAGTTTGTTGCAGCAATTTCAATTTGAAAAAAAAGAAGCTTTTCCTATCCCTCCGTGATGAGTGCAGTGGTAAAGAGCTACAGTGGTAAACATACAGGAATTTAAAAAAGAAAAGAAAAAAAAAGAGGAAGTGTTAGTAAAAGCAAGTAACACCAATGTCACAGTTTTACACACTCATAAAACAAATATCTGTGTCATGACCTTAACCCTTTGGCGCAAAGATGATGGGCCTTACTCACGAGTCGGCCATATTGAATTGAAAGTGAGGTGAAATCTTAATTTTTTGAACTTGAGAAGAGAAACGAAACCAAGTTAATTTCTAATTAATTCCAGTCTGCTTCACTGAATTAAACATTTCCTAATGTTTAAAGCCAGATTTAAATAATTATAGTAAATAAGGCTGCATTGTGCCTGCATAAATGGTCTGGTGCCAACCCATTCAACAGTGAACAATTAATGAAATACATTCAGGGAACTCGACAAAAATAACACATCTTGGGCAGTTGCTAGCAACTCCCATAAAATTAATGCCCGGCCTTTTTGAACTTATTGAAGAGAACATGGTTCTTTCGTATGGAACCTTTCCTTCTTGTGCTGTTGTAGTTATAAATGTAGTTACAAATAAATAGACATGCACACAATCTGCGTTAAATAATAATACATACATGTACACATTGCTTCATATAAGGGCGGATCCAGGAGGGGGGGGCAACGGGGGCCATGCCACCCCCCTTTTTGCCCCCCCCCCCCTCCCACAATTGTGTTCTGGATCCGCCCTTGGCTTGATAAACCACTTCTGCGAATAACCCAGCAATCCACACACTTGAAAAACCATTTTCTTAAGATTTGAAAGTTGAACAAAGAAATTGACTGGAGCGGGGTTCGAACCTGTGACCTCCCCTATAACCGTTCCGGTGCTCTACCGACTGAGCTATCCAGCCCTATGTTGGCGGTTCCCCGTTTTGTCAATGTCTTTGTTCAAGGGGCGCTAGTCAGAAGCCATAAACCTGTATATGCCATGCAGCCAGGGATCATGCCTAAAGGTGTGACGTTAGCAACATCAGCAATGCTGCAAACCTGGGAAATACCAAACTGGGATCAGTCAGAGAGGATAGGGTTTTTTATTACAAATTTTCAAATAAACCACACAGGGAAACTGACTACCAGCAGGTGAACTTAATCTCGAAGTCGAACAATCTCAACTAACAATCTCAAAGTCGAACATAGACATTTCTAAAGATTTTAAAAAGCTTGGCTTAAATATTGGCAAAATAATAATTTAAACAAATATCTTCCCTTTGTGTCATTTATAAACAAACAAGCAATAATTAAATAATTCAACTGCAGAAAGATTTTTTTTTTTAAAGTTAGTGAAACTCCTTTTTCTCAATTGTGAATCATGCTTTAATTTCTTCGTTCATCTGCTGGATTTCATTTGAGGAGAACATTGACTTTAAATAAACCAAGCATGGAAAATGAGATATAGGGATAAAAAGTGCAAACAAATCTACCTCTTTGTGAGAGTAAAGAAAAACTGCAATAAAAGAAAAGTTAAAATTTATATCATTTCATATAAATCCAACATGGCATGAAGATTTTTTTTTTTCAACTGCGGGTCCCTATTTCCAAATAACCAAAATAAATAACAACTTTCACAGGCGAAGAGTTGATAGTTAAGTTCCTTTCGTTCTGTAAGTAGGTGTCTGTTGATTTCAAAAATATTTTTTCCCAAACATGACAAAACCAAACCGAATCATTCAAATAAAATTAAACTTTCAAATAAAAACTACTTTTACTATTGTCATTTTACTGTAATTCTACTACTACAAACTTGAAATTCTTTTCCTCAAATTCCCTCAACAACAATATGGTCTGTAATGGACCTTCATACAAATCAAATTAGACTGAAAAAAAATCACTCAACGTGACAACTCTTTCAAGCTGTAAAGCACCATTCAATAACATTTTAAAAAGTATTCAAAAAGATTGTTAAAAAATCAACAAATTTACATCATTTTTTTACGGAATGACCAAGATCTTGCGTGGAACAATTTTTGTGTGTGTCATTCTCTTCCAGTTTTCAAAAGGTACAAAGCAAACTTTCCTGCTTTATTTTCTATTTTTTTTTTTTTTGGGTGTCTGTTTGTTGTCTACTTTTTTCAATTTGCTCTCTGAACAAATTATAATTTCTCAGTTTTGCATAAATCTAGGACATTTCTACAACATTAATAATTAAGATATTGCTTGAAATACAGCTGTTATTATTTTCAAAAATTTGTAAGTAATTGCAACACTTTTGAAGAAAAAAAAATCAGAAAAAATAGGAAGTTTGATGATCCAAGTTTTTGCACCTGCTTAAAACAAAATACTGTTTAGCAGATTGTCTTTCCAAGCACACATATCAGCTGGTGACAATTGTCAAGTAATGTACATCAAATGACATTTTGCTTGGTAGCCAGTTTTTGTTAAAAGGTTCTCTGTGCTAAGCTAGCTTGCTAAGCACAGAAGCTTAAATAAAAAATGGCCGCTCTTTCTGTTACGCAATTTTTTATTCTCAGCACAACAAATTTTTGTGCTTAGAAACACATGACGGAGAGACTTAATTGATATTGAAGGTAGAATGGACCATATGTCATTTTCTGCATTTTTTTCGTTTGAAGCAACAAAAGTGCTCAAACTCTAAAGACGGATGCTTAACAACTAACCTGATGTAGTTTTAACTCTGTGAATGCTGTATATTTTGAAAAAAACACAATACTCTGGATCTCGATTCCAGTTCAAAAGTTGCCCTCTCGTGAAACAATCCCGAAATCAACATTCGGGACACGATTCTTTAGCTACATGATGCCACACACTGAACAGATGAATAATAGAAGCTGCGCGTGTGTGTGCATCGTGTCAACGCTCTTGCAACCATTCACGGATTCGCCCAATTACAAAACAACCACAAACAGAAATGTGCAAAAATGTGTCATTCGACACATCTTTGGAAATGACCTTCTTTGATTGTTTTCTACAAAATGGCAGCATGCCAGTGGGAATAAATTTCACAGGAAGTTTAGTGCCATAACTATCTTCAACCCAAGTTAGCCTTTTAACGATAATTTGGTCAGTTACTTTTTGGATGGCTGCAAATGGTCCACTCTGCCTTTAAGGATTGGGCCAGCAAATTCAAGTAGGATTTTTGTAAATTACATACATGTAAAGACTGTTGCAAACAGTCCACTACAAAAATTGCACTGTAATGAACATGGTAGGATCCCCTAAAAGTTGCTATTATAACCAACAGCATAGACAAGTTGTGTCATCGCAAGTCAGTTATAAGTCACATCCCAAGTCAAGTCTTGATTCAACTCGCTAAGCTATCCGCTCCGTTCACAAGTACCCCCTCACCGGCAAAGAGAGTACAGTTGGGGGTGACCGACCGACGCCATCTTGCCTGACTGCAATTCATTTGCTGCGAAGCGAGGCCACTGCGTGTACATAGTACAAATCCCCTGGTGTATGTGCGTCACACACAAGGAACAGTGCGCGTCAACCAGCGAAATGTCCCGCCCATGGGACATTGTTGTTAGGTAAAAGGGCGCCCTCTTTGTCGGCGCACAGAGCCCATTCCAATGAACCGTGATAAAAAAACACTGCTTCTTCATTGAGTTTAACCCTGCTACTTGTAATAATACGATCAGGGATTCAACTTGGGATTGACTTGACTACGAGTCTATTGATCTGAAGAGAGACACACAAAAAGTTTGTGTAAGAATTATGCATTATGAAAAAAATTCAGAAGAATGAAGGTTAGGGAAATGTACATGCTTTTTGGGGGGCAGGGAGTTCAGTTTGAGTCTGGCGACCCGCTGGCTGGGGGGAAGACCAGTATGTGATCCATGCTGTGTGCCGGGGAACCACGCGCCTCGTAGGAATGCACAGCGCTGTCTGCCGATCCTGCACTGGAACTGAGTAGGTCCGGGTTGTCTAGTAGTACCTCCCTCTCTGGTGGAATAGATTACAAGATCAAATTTGTTAAAGGGAATGCACAACATTTGCTTTTGCTGTAATTTTCAGAAATAAATGGCTTTGGAGGAATAGTATGTTAAAGCAAATATTGTTACACTGACTTGTTTCACGTTTTGGTTCGTAGATGCTGGAAAAACCAAGAAACCCAATCATGTGCTTGTAGTCTGGTTCCCTGACCCCACTTAAGATGAGACGGAGCAATTTATAGACCTTGGGGAATTGTAAGGTCAGAGAGTCAGTCTAGAAGGCTTGTACCCCTTCACAGGTGTGTAATCAATTGCAGAGAAAATGAGGAATAACTAAATATGAAAAATAAGGAGCAGTTTTTGAAAAAAAAAGGCAGTTTTCTCCAACGCTGGTCGGCCGACCAGCATTGGAAATTGACACAAATATACCACTTTACTTAAAAATGTCAGCACACCAGGAGCCATGCTTGTAGTGGATGCTTTAGACTGTCATTCCCTAACAGTCCAGTAAAAATATTTGTGGTAATTTGATCATTTTGTTTTTTGACGTTTGCAAATGTATCTTCCCTTTAACCCTACAACACTTGTATTACATTGTACTACAGTGGAACACTGCTATACCAAACATTCAGCTATACCGAACATCAGCCTTGACTCCCGATTTTTGTGTACAAACCACACTGAGCATTGTTGCTTGAAAATGTCAATGCAAAAACCCTAAATCTACAGCGTATTCACAGACTATTTGGGCCATTTTTTAATTCTCGAACGTCAAGCGGCCAGTGCTAACATCAGGTTTTATGTTGAAGAGTGATAGGTGGCTATGATTTCCCCAAGGAATAGAAGGGGAAAGCCACCAGTTGCTGTAGATTTAAGTTGAATCGTGGACAAGTTTCGCCACTTTGCATGTTGGGTGAGAAATGCCACTAAACTATAACAATGATCAAAAGTGGGTACACTGATGTGTGAAAACCTCAAGTTATCAAGCCTCAAGCTACCTGAGCACCGACGGCTTAAAATCGCTACACCGAACGATCGCTATTACGAACAATTTCTGTGGATCCCGCGATGATCATTATAGCGGCGTTCCACTGTATTAACTCCTTGATGAGTCCATAAAACCGGAGTGTGCTTGGGGCGGTTTGGGGCGGTATAAAGAGTACACGGCCTACTTACAAAGTGTGAATATCTACCAACATAGGGGGTTTAGAAATCTCAAAGCACGGTCAAACGAGAACTATGGATTCCAGTAACTAATATTTTCGTTTACTATTGCAAACTGAGACTGGGGTTATTATTTATAATTTTTTTATTTATTTATTTCTCCCAGCCAACAGCAAATAACCGCCAATTGCAGGCCAAGTAAAAACATAAAACATACATAACAATAAAAATTGTGCGCATTATTTACAATAGTTTTAACCCTGACCCTGCCAGACGCAACACAGTGCATCAGGTGTATAAGTCTGTGGGACCTGTTAAGATTCAGCAGTTCTGTCAATATGCTAATCTGGCCTGAGCCCTTTTTAGCCTGCCCACCTTTGTGTCTTGTAGGCGGCGTTCTGCTCATCATGGGCGATTCAGCCATGGCGTCGGCGATGGTCTGCCGCAGTCTCTCCTCCACAATCTCCGAGCCTCGCTGGTAGCTGTTCTCTGGCCAGCTGCCGCAGCTGACCTCTAGAAGATTGACCGCCTGGTCAAAGGCTCCTAAGACAAAATGACCGGTCACTTGAAATGTTTATTCACAAGGCGTGCGCAATATTTACTATATTTTTAAATGAAGCTGATAGACAACAGACCTTTAACCCTTCAGTGACAACTGACCTAACGTGGTAGAATCGTGTTAGAATCGCATCAACGCAGCTTGTGAAATATTGTCTAATTACTTGATATACAAATGGATGCGAAATCCGCAATATCTGAGACAAACAAACTGAGTGTACAAAAACTCCATAGGGTTGTCTAAGGGGCGTGGCTAACTCCCAAACGGCGATAGGTCAATAGTGGACAGAAGCAGCCAGCTCTATTGCAGATGGCCAGCATTTTGAACCTTTTCGTTTTTAGCAAAACATTAAGAATTGAGGGTTTTAAGCCTGATCATACATGTAGACTTCAGGTAAAGGGCTTTGTATATATGTTTACATGCATGTGGTTGTGGTTGACATTTGAGTACATTTCAAAAAGTCTTGACATTTTGCCTCGTGGGAAATACTCTGAGACATAAAGCACTGTACACTGTAACAATAACATGCGTTCACTAAAGCATTAAACAAATGGCTTTGATATGGACAATGAGTCTTGCATCAATGTTAACATGTTAATATTTTCCAATGCTGTTAACAGTTTTAACAGCACGCCAGCACATACACACAACTAGTAGACGACAGGAATAAAAGCGGCATTTTTATAGATCCAAACAATTCCATACATTTGTTAATACTGATGAAAACAGAGAAACATTCAAGCCTGCAAGTTAAACTTTGATCATTCTGGCAAACATGTCGATGAAAAACAGGGGCAAAGCAATATCTAAATAAATAATCTTAAGAAAAATAAATTCAAATTGAAACTCTATCAAACTCAAGCAAGCAGTCACTGAAGTTAGACAGTAAATTCCGGTATGTGTGCATATGAGATATGGGTTCTGTACTACAGTCCTACGAATGTAACTGCAAACGTTGGATTTTTAATTGGAGTTGATGGGATTCAATTGGTTCTGACTACAAAATTCCTCATTCCTAAAACTCCAAACGTCAGTACTCGGCAACCATGAGACGTTTTTGTGAGTCAATCTACCCTCCTACCTTTGTGCTCAACCCTGTTCAAATCCTGTTTTGCTTTGGGATTTAAAATCTCTATTTTGTCTTCAATCTCTCGTGGGAAACACTCAGGTCCTGCTGCTAACTCTTCGGCGACGTCCCCCTCCGCCGTTTGCCTCATGTCCTTGGCCGAGTTTTTCCCCCTCTTCTTTTTCTTGCGCCTGCCCTTACTTTGCGCCTGCCTGTCTGTCTCGGGGTCTGTCACCGCGTCCGGTGGCTTTGCTGCTGCCTCACTGTCGGAAGGACCCATCGCTTTGCCCGCTTGGCTACGCTTTTTCGCATCTGCAAACACAAGTTGGTCGGCGGGTTTTTGGGTGAAAAAAATGGGTCACTGCTTTCGAAGGCAACATTACATGAGTCAGCTGTGTAGAGCTAGCAGTGACTTTCAGCCTTAATCGAAAGTCACTTAAGATGAGAAAAATTGGGGAGGGCAGGGAGTAGAAGACAGACAGACAGACGAGCGAGCAGGTTATTCCACCAAGACACCAACCTCTTCTTCTTTACATACAGGTAACTCCTGCATGCAGCTTTTTTTCATGATACTGAATTTCTACCGATGTAGAAAAATGTGCAATGTGCAAATTGACCCCTTCCAATCGCACAGGTCAATCCAGGTCGTTTTTGCTTTGGACCTTCCAGAACTTTCTGAAATCAACTGCAGAGCAGCAAACTCTAAGCGAAGGTAACTACAATAGGGAAATTTAAAGGTGGCTTCCGGCTATTTTATATTTAATATTTGACTCAAAGCCCGTTGCAAGTTCAAGACTGAAGAATGCGCAGTTGGATTTCTGCAAAGTGGTAGGGTTTGGAAGACTCAGAAAAGTCACTGGCAAAAAGGTGCATGGAGTTTTTTGTTTAATCCTTTCAGTTGTTCAACTAGGATATCTATAGGGGGTACCGAAGAGCATGTTGATGTGGATACTCACAGTTTCTATGATCTTTAGCCCAACTTTGTGTAAATGTGTAAAACAGGCGAAAGGATGATTGAAATAAATACTAGATATGAAGGAGTAACGAGAATGAATATCCATAACCGAGGGAGTGAGTTGCGTAGCCCAGTATAAGAAAGATCCACAGCAAT
Organism: Patiria miniata; assembly: GCF_015706575.1. Classification (NCBI taxonomy): domain Eukaryota; kingdom Metazoa; phylum Echinodermata; class Asteroidea; order Valvatida; family Asterinidae; genus Patiria; species Patiria miniata. Next base: position 19,040,815 of record NW_024037073.1, on the reverse strand, counting down.
TAGACAAGCGAGTCCTAGAGACACCGATGACAGACCAGGATAGAGCTATGCTGTAAATTGCAGGAACTTAGGATTCTACTGAGAGTTTAACACAAAGCGTGATGGAATGTTGGGATTCACATACCTGAGCCGTACTCTATACTCGTCGGCAAGGAGGAGGCTTCTTGGCTGGATGCCAGGGGCTGAGCTGACCTCTCGGATGACCTCAGCTGTGGGGTCGGGACAGGGTCTGACCTCAAGGGTTGAATCCTATCCACACAGAAAAAAAAGAGAAAAAAAGAAAGAAGAAAATCATCAAATAAATGACTGAGGAAATTGCTGTCATTCATTTCTAAGCAAAGAAATTGACACAAGTAGGATTCGAACCTGCAACTTACGGGACACTTTACTTGTTCTGCACCAACTTAGTTATCCGAGTTAAATTGGGCCCTGGCCAGAGTCACTATGCTAACGAATTCGGCAATGCAGCAAAACTAGCAACTAGAAATCAGGGAACATTCAGAGAGGATATATGTCTCACGAATGGACACACAGTACCATCTGCATGGTGTCCACAGCAAAAACTTTCTACGCTCAGCGGATATCTGTGCTAAGCATGCTCCACAAAAATTTCCCCAGTGGTAAATAATGGGGTCCAGGAAATATGTAGTAGTAGTAGTAGTAGTAGTAGTAACATTTAGTATGATATCATCATTACAATTATGTACAAACATGTATAAATTAGAAAAAGTCAGTAGTATAATATTGGATTGTTTGTCCTACCGTAGCGATTTAAGGTCCACGTCATCTTGCGTCATTTCCATGGCCGTTCGGTTGGTTTCCAGTCCGTCTGACAGCAACGCGGACGATGTAGAGGATAGTACAGTAGTGCTGCTGGGCTGAGGTACCGTCTTGAACTTAAACTGGGGACCCATCCATAGGCGTCTATGGGGGCCCGCGTGGGTCACCATCTCCACCTAGACATGCACAAAGTGAATTAGTTGTTGTAAATGTATTTAAGAGGCCACTGTAGTTCATTAATTATATTCCTCATACAAATTTGTTGCTAACTGCAAGTTTTTAGTTTGTCAATGTTTAAGTGAATCAGAGAATAGTAGGCAAGACATTGCACATGCTCTCTGTACTAACTCCTGGCTGGTTGACTGTACTTTATGTATGTGGTAATCCCCAACACTAAGGTGAGCTCCTAAACCCAACCACACAATTGTGATTCAAGTTTTTAGAAGAACCACACAAAAGCCTTCAGTGTAGACCAACTGGATGTAATATGCCTATTTAAGGAGTCTTACATTTAGTTTTCAACACTGCCTACAGACATTTCAATATTTTTTTCACTTTAAAAAAAAAAATCTTTTCAGGTTAATAATTCTTGACTTGAGCATGCAACTTGACCAAAACAACAGGAATTTGTGGCCCATATCGGCAGTGGGCCAAAACCTGTAACGTGCAGTCTCGTCTCAACTTTTTAGTGTCAGCTTTATATCTAGACCTCGTACAGGTTTTGGCCCATGGCCTAATAGAGGATTTGGTGTCCATTCAGAAGCTACAAATTGAGCAGTGTCCTACTTTCATGAATTCTTTTTTTCATTAACCCATTAGCACCTGTACTACATCATTTTACATTGTGTTTATTTTCCGATGAATCTATGAAACATTGAGTGCCCGGCGGTTTTGGGCAGGAAGTAATAGGCTGGGCAGTTTGGGGCGGTACATTGACTATAGGGTTAAAGCGACTTTTGTGACAAAAATTGCAGGTTTTTGGGCGTGTGTGAAAGGCTCAGTTCTGTTCAGTCTGGCTTGCTGCTGACCTGCGATAGCCAGGGCTCATCAAAGTCACTGTCTGGACTGCTGTGGGCTGAGCGGATACTGTCTGATGACTCACTTCTCGGAACTGAATTGAGCATCGATCCTTGGGAGACAAAAATAAACAGAAGAGTTATCAGTCTGAAACAACATGGTGTGTATTTTGAATATTTCTTATCCTGACTTGAAAATTGAAATTCACAGACTGTCCAAGAAGTCATTATGACACTGTTAAAGTTAACATGCAGTGGAAATTCAGTTCATCCTGTTTTCATGCACGTTACTATGTGTTGCAACAATACATACAAGATCTTAATACTTGTTTACGTTGGAAGTGACAAGAAAGTGGTAATTTTTCAATTATTAGCAAATCCTTTCATCAATACATGTAAGAGGGCACTATTTTGCTTTTGTCGCACAAGGTACTCCTTGTCAAAAGTGTATATGAACAGTACAGAAATTAGTCCTTCAAAACTACCCACAAATTGTCCAAACAAGCTGTTAACATGATAAACACGTAAGAAGTGGAACTTAATTACTCCAAGAAAATGAAGAAAAGTTTGATATACATTTGTACACAAAGCTATGGAGACACTACTGTTCTGCCGTGAATGACATCACGCTTTAGCTCATGAATATGGAAATATTCATAAGCATAAAAACTAAAATGTTGAAATTTCTCCCTTTTACTGCTACAAAGGAGGTGGAAAGTCATAGTTGCATGGCAAGAAAGCTGTTTTCAAAGTATTTAAGTCATAAAAATCCTATTGCATGTTTCCTTTTAACATCTTTGACAATTAAACACAGACATTAAATCTTTTGGAAGCTGTCTGCATTACCTGCTGTGTTAGCTGCTGTGTGTTTGGCATCGTTGGTCAGTAGTAGATGGTTGAGACCACTCAATGGGGGCCGGTGCTCGCACCAATTCATGCCTCTGTGACAAGCAGAAGAAACACAATACAACTTTAACTTTCTCCTTCCACAGATCTTGTCTTTTGATGTAATATTCACTATCTTAAGTATTTTACAATGAACTAAAAAAAAAAGGCTATACCACAGCAGCCTTTTTTTTGGAAAAGTATGACAACAGCAGCCCATGTCTACACACACGCATGTGACACATTAAAATTTCAGATGCAAAAAATTTATCAAGGAGAGGTTTGGCAAAATACTGATGAATTCTCAATTAGTTCCAAATAAAAAAAAAATCAGATATCCCTTAAACTGTGCACAGTCAGGGGATAAGTTGTTGCGAAACAAAACACTGCCTGCTTTTACTTGTGGTACAGTAAAACTAGCCTCCAGTGATCTGCGGAGCATTCTATTATTCAAGGGATCACTATGGGCATTTGTTTCACTACACCACTCGAAGCAGTCAATATTTTTTATATCATTCCTCCAAATGTGAAATTTTCTTTTAACCCCATGCGCTCGGGAAGCGGTCATGGCCGCGGCCGCTAATCCTCATTGGAATGCAGTTGCCAGCTGTGGTATGCCGTGGCACACGGCTAGTGGGTAGTTCCAAAGCTGCTGCTTTTGTGCAGTCCCGCTACCACACAAAGGCTGTGCAGTCATGCGGGCCACTTGCTCTATGTGTGGAGGAATGTCCCCATTATAACCCGTCCTTAAGGGGTTAAATAGTCAAGAACGAAAAACAAAAAACGTGTAATGATGCTTGAGCAAATGAAACACAACAACCCGTTACAGTGAAATTTTGTATTTTTTTGAAGAGAGCAAATTTTGAAGTCAGCTGACCTCTGAAGGCTCCAGTGAGCGTGCTCAGTGACGCTGAGCTCCAGAGCGCCATCCTCGCTCTTCTTAGCGCTCCCTGGTAGCATCTTTGGCTCCAGGAGGTGCTCCACCAAGTTGCCATGGCAACCCATGATGAAGAGTGAGTCTACCGATGTCTGCTTGCCTCCGTCTTTGGGAGACAGAGAAAGACGTTGTACAATATGAACGCTGTGTCATGTCAGAGTTGTATTCAAGTTAGTCACAAGTCCAATCTCAAATCAAATCACAACTCAATCACAAGTCTATCACAAGTCAATCATATTTCAATCACAAGTCAATAACAAGTCAATCACAAATCAATCACAAATCAATAACAACTTAATCACAAGTCAATCACAACTCAGTCATACGTCAATCATAGGTCAATCACAACTCAGTCACAAGTCAATCACAAGTCGATCATTAGTCAATCTTTAGTCAATCACAACTCAGTCACAAGTCAATCACAAGTCAATCATTAGTCAATCTTTAGTCAATCACAACTCAGTCATACCTCAATCACAAGTCAATCATAGGTCAATCACAAGCCAATCTTAAGACAATCACAACTCAGTCATATGCCAATCACAAGTCAATCTCATGTCACTCACAACTCAGTCAAATATCAATCACAAGTCAATCTTAAGTCAATCACGAAACTGTTGTTCCCACCAGGCTCCCATAAGAAAGCACACATGTAACAAAGTGTTACAGTCGACTCTCGTTATAACAAACTCGTTCGGACCTAGCCAAATTGTTTGTTATATCAGAAATTTGTATTAAGAGGAACATCAGTCCCATTCATTGTGCACATTATGCACAGTCGGGACCAAGGCCTTATGTTTGTTATAACCAGAATTTTGTATTAACAGAGTTTGTACTAACGAGATTCGACTGTACTTCATCAGTTCAGAGGCTTGTAACAAGACAATAATGGGTCAATCACAAGTCAATGAAAACTCAATCACAATTGAGCTGTGATTGGCTTTTCTTGTGCAATCCTTAGCCTGTCCTTGCCATGAAACATGCTAGGTTAGCACAATTTTGTGCTAAAACCATCAAGCAACACCACCAAAATTTACCCGAAATGTTTTGCCGCCTAGCGGTGATTATCTTGCCTAATAAACATCCATTTATTAACCTATTAGTCTTCAACACTTCTTTAACAATTGTATGGACAACCTTTCTCACGTTACAGTTCATAAGCATTCCAAACATTTCCGTAGGAGAAAATCTGAGGGGTTTCGAAGTGTAAAACATACAATTAGTTTTGATTAAAAAAGGGTTAAATCTTTTCTGTACTAAAGTAAAATCTCGATAAGTCAGACTCTGATAACTCAAAACAACTGTTAAGTCAAACAAAGAATCCATTCCCTTCAGTAGTATAACAATGATATACAACCTCTGCTTAAGTCAAATTTTGAACATGTTCCCTTGAGGTTTGACTTATCGAGATTTCATTGTACTTGCTGCCCAAACTTTACCATTTTTCTCCCTGGTCCCCTTGGAGCTGGCTACGAAGTGTCCCCTGGAGCTAGCGAAGCAGGTGCTGATGCAGACGTAGTCGCTCACAGCAGCGGTCTGGGAGGACGCGCTGCGCGGCCGGGTGGCGTTACCCGTCATGCCGGCCACAGCGCCCCCTACCGAGGCCAGGATGGCCGGCTGCTTGATCTGGACCAAGGGGGTGACGGTGACGGGAGGGGGGTAGGGGGGCAGGCGGGGGTTGCTGACGGCTACGTTGTTGAGAGCGCCGGAGTGGGAGAGGGACGAGATGGGTTCTGGAGAATGGAAACCTACGATGACACAAATAGGAAAATGTCATCAAAAAAAGGCAGCATTTGAAAAGCTGCTTCCATCAATGAACACTGGTAGCCTATCCTATGAAAAAGTAATTCAATCACAGGCTTTGCATGGTACTTCTCAACTGAGAGAAGTTTACCAAAAACAATATGTAAAGTGACCAACACTAATACGAAAATAGTTTCGAGAAGAATCAGTGGTTTTCACTTAACATTGCGGTCAGTTGGGATTTTAAGAACCATTGGTTTTTTTGCCAGCCCATGAACTGGGCTACTCTACCTCATAATTAATCCCATGCACGAGGTACCCAACCCATACCAACGAACATCCAACTCAAGTGAGGATGTGAGGATGTGAGGTTTCCGTCAGCTAATGAACTGGGTTTCTCATGAAATTATCCCATACACAGGGTACCAGCCCATACCTCTGGGTACTCAACTCACATGTAGATGTTTTGTTTTCTGCAAACCCATGAATTGGGCTACCAGTCCCATAAAAATATCCCATAGATTGAGTATCCACCCCTTGCAACTCGGTACCCCACACATGTAAGGATTTTTTTGGGCTTTCTGGCAACCCATAAATTGGGCTACCCTTTCCCATAAAAGCATCCCATGGCACCGGGTACCCACCCCATGCCACTGGGTACTTATTCCATACCACTGGGTACCTACACCATGCACTGGGTATCCATCCCATGTCACTGGGTACCCCACTCACCTGAGGAAGTTGGGCTTTCTGACAGCCCATGAACTGGGCTACCCCTTCCCGTATCAACCAACTCGTCTAGCCCAGCGCTCTTGTGGAACCGACTTTCCTTGTTAACTATCTTGGCAGGGGTGTGGGTTCTTGAGCTCACAAGGCCTGAACAAAAATAATAATAAATTTTGTGATTCAAAGTAACAAGAAGCTAATTTCTGACTAAAGAATTTCAAGGACTTCCATGTAATTCACCAAAGCAAATTTAAATACAATATTGGGTTTTGCCCTTCACTGACGTTTTATATTTTAATAAATACTGTGTACTCAGTGTTGTCTCAAGTGACGAGAGGAAAAAATAACACTCGGTAGGACTGGAACCCATGACCTGCTGCTTACTGGTGCAGACGTCTTACCACACAACAACTGAGCTTGCCGGGGTCGGCCGACTGGTTTGAATCTGATATAGCAGCGGGACAACACTGAGTATACAGCATTTATATATAAATACGTCAGTGAAAGGCAAAACCCCAATATTGAATTCACATCACCCTGACGCAAATTCCATGTTATGAACATATTTAAATAGTTTTGAATTCTTTTTTATTATACCCCTTCATGTTTAAAAAAAATTATACACTGACAATTTTAAGAGGAGTTATGATAATGTTTATGTTGGTAATATGAAAAAACAGCAGGGCTGTAAAAATTTTAACAGCACATGGCACAATTTTATCGGTGCCTGAAACCCCTCGAGGAGAACACCGTAAAAATACAAAACATTACTGCTATTTAGAGACACTTGAACATCATTTTTGCTGCCGTGACATTACAAACGGATGTACATTCAGTTGGAAATTGGTCACACACACTCCATACCACACATGCAAAAACAAGCAGACACAAGATATGTCAGTTTCTAATGCTCCTGCAGTCACTAACCTCCATAGGGCGTGATGGGGAATACGTGCGTGGTCTCTCGCATTGTACTAACTGCTACCCAGCGACTGTCGTTGGTGAACGACACATCTTGCACCTGAAATTAAAAAAAATCCATGCAAAGCATAAAAAGGCATATTCTATGGCTAAAGCAAAACAAATATTTAAAAATGAAAAAAAAAGTGATGTCTCTGACATCTATACTGAGCAGTCTTTTTATTTTCCAGTTTCTGAAACGATTCTCCAAAATTGTCTTCACAAGTTTATGGAATTAAGTGGAGCAGGATTTGAACTGTGACCTCCTAAAACAAAAGGAATGAATAGGGGGCATCTCATACCAACAAGGGAGTCAATCACTTCTCAAAAGTGGGGGGGGGGGGAACATACCTTGATCAGAACTAATGCGAGCGTAGCGCAAAGCCCAATTTAACCAATTTGTTTTAGCAAAATATTACCATTTAAACATCATTTTCAAGTTTGGAGTCATTGAATCAGCTTTTCCAAGCTGTAGAATCCTATATAGGCTACAATTTTTATTCGGGGACGAAAAAAAGTGGGGGAGGGGGGAAACTATATGATATCCCCCCCTCCCCCCCCCCCCCCCCCACTTTAATAAGTGGGGGGACTTGTCCCCTCCGTCCCCCACCGATTGACGCCCATGCATACTAAACATCCCCCCTCCCCCCTCCCCCAAAATGTGACATCCGTGCACGACATTACCTTAGCTGCAGTGTCTCCCCTGTACAACGTATAGAGGTGATGGACGGCTCCTAGGCCGGAGGAGCAAGGGTGGCTCATGAGGCGGAATAGGTGGAAGCTGTGACCTTGGGACCCGGCCGTGAAGAGCAGGCTGCCGCTGGAGTCAAAGGTCAAGGCTGAGATGGACTCGTTGATGTGGGCTGGGAAGTGGGCCACGATGCCGTCGCTGCTGGTATCCTCCGTCACGTTGAACTGAAAAACAGACCGAATCATCATTCATAATCCACATCAATTTGTGGAAAAAGAGGGAGAATTTGACATTATCAGTTATGTGCTATGTGCACAATTATTAAAAATGCTGTTGAGAAGGCTTGAGTGACGCCACCAATGACCATTTTTTTTAAATTCAGATTACATCCGAGAGTCGCTATTCAGTTGAGAATAGACTCCAAATTTATCCCACAAAAAGCGTTCAGAAAAACCTTCAGTAATTGGCTTATGTAAGGTTATTACTTTGTGTATTTTCACTAATGCATCACATAAATTACTTTTTTAATTGTCTGGACTAAAACTCGGATTGGCATTTTTTACAGGGAGTCAAGTCTTCCAAATATTACATGTGCCACTTTTTTATTTTGGAATTGATTCTATTCAATTTTAATGCAGAGTCAGTCAAGCCTACTCATGATACAAATTCCTTTTATGCATCTTAAAGTTTGTAACACCATATACTATAAATATCTAGAATTAGGATTGTGTCTTGGTGTCTTGGTTCTTCATGTAAAAATTGTATCTGACAAGATTACTCTTATGCTATGATGACCCAATGAGTCAAGATAACTTACAATGCATTTTATCACAGGTTTGTTTTAATCGTTTACAAGAGTCATCATTCGTTATGTGCTTTCCATTACAGCCTATATTACGATAGACTAGTGCTTCATAAAACAATGCCAGGTTTCACAGGCAACCTCACCTCTCCTTCCACCGAGGCAGCGTCGATGACAGTCACCACCCCCGGGGTGCCGTGCTTAGCGTTCAGGGGTGCGGCACTGGGTTTGTCAGTGGGACTCTCCTGTCTGGGTGGGGAGGTAGAGAGTTTGGAGGTAGCCAACTTGCCCAGGGACTCACTGAATGCTGATATGCCTTTTGTGATTGCCTGACAAATAAATAAAACGCAACAAGGAGATGTAAATGACTTGAGTCAATTAACTCTACTCAAGACCAACTCAAGTTGTAATTTCTGGTGGCTCCACTGAACTCGAGTCATTACATTGCGAGTAACCTCCACTACAAACTTCTGAGAGAAAACAGTCAATCTAACTGTAAACTGGCCAGCCCTCTAATCTATCTTAATCCATTGTCCAAAAACTGGCTTTATAATCCCTAACACTTAGTGTAATCAAGCCACATGTGCTGTCACACAGCTGATGTTGACAAGTGCAGGGGATTAGCAGCAGTATCTGATAACAGGGGTCGGGTTGTTGACAAAGGGATTAACAATATAAGAGTGTACCGCTAGAAGTACTGTATTCTTTCCGAGTTTACAGGCCCTAACTCGGAAAGTTACACGACATGCAAATGTATTGACTCAAGTGACTGTAAGCCAACAATTTTTGAGTGTCTCAGCAAATATCTTGCCTCGACTAAAAATTAGGGGCCTCGCAATAGTCGTCATCAACATGTTACTAAGGGCACAATAGTGTGGTAGAGCAGTTTTAAACGAGGGCGACTATCTGTGACTGGTTTTAAACATCGCCGACCGGTGTTAAACGGTGGTATAAGACCGACCACCAGACGGGCTCTCAACCAATAGAAATGGCTAAACTGTCTTAGGCATTTATGAATAAATGAGTTAATGCTCTCCTTAATTTCTGATTGGTTAGAAAATCAGCCAATGGTTTGCCAATAATAAGTCAGGTGACCTACCTTGGCTGCATGGATGACCGTCGCTTTGTATGACTGGCTGGATTCCCTGCACACTCCGCCACCGCTCTGATGACTGGGTACCAACTACGGTGAAAAATAGATTGAAAACAATGTTAAGGGTACAGTCCATCATTTTCAGTCATCCAAAAAGTAACTGACGAATTATTGTTGAAAAGCATACTTGGTTTAAAGATGGTGATGGTATTTAACTCCTTGTGAAATTATTCTTTCTGGCATGCTGTCATTTTAAAGAAAACAATCAAAGAAGGACATTTTCAAACGATGCGTCTAAAGACGCATTCTTGGAGATTTCCGTAAGTAGTTCGTTGTTATTTTGGTGAAGCCGTGAATGAGTGCGCGCACGCATTGACACGACGCACACTCGCGCACAGTTGCTATCATTCGTCAGTTCAGTGTGTGATATCACGTAGCTGCAATCTGCTGAATGAGAACGTGTCCCGGACGCTGATTTCGGGCGCAATTCAAAACATGACTCGGCAACTTTTGAATTGAAATCGAGATTCTAGAATATGGTTTTCTCGGGATATACAGCATTCACTGAGCTAAAACTTCATCAGGTTAGTTGTTAAGCTCCCTTCTTTAGATTTTGAGCACTTTTGTTGCCAAAAAAATGTACAAATGACAAATGCTGTACTCTACCATTAAGATATTTTCACGACGTTACTTTTTTATGTAGTCTCACAAAAAAAATTTCAAACAGGGATATGACCATACCTTCCTATCGGCATAGGCAAGCCACCTAGTCCCCAGGGCTAGCGGGTTGAGATTGGGCGAGCTGGCCGGGTAGCAGCTGGTGATGCAGAAGCGGCTCTTGAAGGACACCGCATCGAATGCTGCCACTTTCTCCTGCAGCGCCACCACAATCAGTCTGGGGACGAGAAACACACGACATCGTCAACAGTTCAAGACAAGGTGCCTTTACTAAGGGAATAAATGTGCGATTTGCCGGTTTTAAACACTCTGTTAAGACCGGTGGAGTCTGGATGCTGATACGTACCCAAATTGTCAGCATCCAGACTCCAACCGGTCTTAAACAGAGTGTTTAATACCGGCCAAGTACATATTATTCTCATTCATAAATACCTTTTCGGTCAAATAATCACAACTTTTCGGTCCAAAAGTCAAAAAAAGTAAAAAATTATAAATGTCCGATTTTGTTCAACAATTTTACCTCATGTTTTTGGGGACACCCCTCTAGCTATATTATGGTATGTACAGTCTTGCTCCTTGTATGAAGATTGGCGCGCGCATCGTGCGTATTGCGGGATTGGTTAATTTGGCTGCCATGTTTTTGTAATAGAACGGGTTACCCAAGACCCAATAGAAGCACCCGTTGAATGGTCAGAATCTTGAGGTCAAGACGCAGTCTCGTTTTGCATAATTAATCACCGAATCTGTGCGAATGTCATAGACGCTTGTCTGCAAGTGGCTATTCCATAGACTAAGATGTAAAAAAAATGGATCTTAAAATATAAAGAATGACCCATTTATGTAAACCTTCAAAAAAGTTTTACTCAACACAGTTCCAATATAAAACACTGGACTGGAGCATACATGTACCTTCTGTTGCAGAGGACATCGCAAACCGGTGTCTTGAAGGCGATGTTGTGGACTTGCTCGCCTGTCTTGAGGGACAAAAGGCTCACCGAGCAGAACGGCTGGCTAGAACTGTTTTGGTCACAATGAAAAAAAAATAACATGCCATTCATAAGAATCTCTTATGCACTGCACTTCGGTGAACTATTGTTTTAAGACTTCAAATGTCATCAATAAAAGTGGAACAATTCTGAGTAAGAAAAAGTTGTCAAAAGTGGACTTCCAAGGCTTCGTGGTCTGGAGCATTGAACTTGTGGTCTGCAGGTACTTCTGCACGTTGTGGGCTCGAGTCCAAGCTAGGGTCATGGTTCGTGTGCCCTTGGGCAAGGCACTTTGTCACGCATTGTTTCTCTCCAACCAGGAGTAAATGAGTACCTGTGAGGGCAGAGATGGTTATTGTGGTTGATTTTAGCTGCTTTGTGCTGAAATGGCGGCATCGAGCTGTATTCTCCACAGGGAGCTGAGATTGTATTTCGAATGTTTCATTGGCCCAGTGAGCAGGGGTAAAAATAGCGTAAGTGCTTGGATCTTAGTTAAAAGCACTATAAAAGTACCCAATATTATCATTATTACCAACTAATGTGACCTACTTTTCCTAACAAAGGAAGGGGGGGTTAAGAAGCTGTATTTTAGCACTTTTACCCTCCTATGTAGACATACATTCTGTGCAAAGTTGTCCTTTCAGTCAAAACCAATCAAGCAACTGTTTTCAACAGTTAAGAGCTCCCAGCCTACATAAAGCAGGACTGACTGGCTATGACTGTTTATGTTACTTGAAACTGCTATGCTTTGACTGTAGGTGATTGATAAGCCAGCTGTGCCTCTTTCTTGCCTGCTTTTGTCTGTTGACTGAATTTGACTAGTCACAGTGCTTGCTTGAGGTATGTTCTGACTGTTGGCGACCAGCCTGTGTAAAAGGCATGGCAGGGGAAGATGACTGCTTTTTTGACTGTCTGTGACTGTTCAAATAGCAGGAGGGTTAAACTGATACAAGTACATCTCTTTTAACATAATGCTTTGACAGTAATGGACAATCCCAGCTTAAGTGTTTTAACTGCAATAATTTCGAGAGTAATAGCTCACAAGAAGCTTTTTTTCTGATGACTTCAACCTAGTTCTGGGATGATATGTCAGGTTTAAAAAATATTTGAAAATGGCCATCAGGTTAAAATAAAAGCATTTTATCAATAAGACACTCTTTGGTCTTAAAAATGTAACAGTTCTGTCTTTATCTTCATTTTGAGAATTTAGTAAAACAGACAATTAAACAAACAGTTTAATTTTTTGTTTTATAATAATTTCCATTTTGTACCTTGCTCCATCACACAGTGCCACCAACGGTCGTTTGTCCTGTTGATGATTCCGAATGCTGTTAATGTATGGCGTCGGTAGGATGCGCAGGATTCTAACAGGACCCTGCCGTAGTGACAAGACCTCCTGGGCATCACCGCTAGGCTGAACAAATAGAAACATCTAGCATTAATTGACAATTTAATTTAAAAAAAAATATGCAGCTTTCTTGTAGTGGTGTGTGAAATCGGAGATCTCAAAATCAGGTTATCCAGTTATGACGAGTGAGGTGCCGCATGCACATGGGCATCGTGGAGGGGGCAGGCCCCCCCCCTCCCCGAAAAAAAAAAAAAACAAGAGGGAAAAAAAAAAGAAGAAAAAAAGGAAAAAGAGGTGCGAAGTCATGTTGCTGTTTATTTGATGGGGGTGGGGAGGAGGGGGAGGGTGGTAGGGCAAATGCTCCCTGCTCAGGCTCGGAAAATGATAAATTGAAAATATAATGAAAAAGTTAAGGCATTTGTTGGGAAAAATTGCTTTTGGTAGAGCACCGAAACAGTAATCTGGAGGTCGCATATTCAAGGCCCACTCTAGTCAATTTCCTTGTTCAACCTTAAAAGAAATTTAAAAATAATTGCTTTAGGGAATATTTATTTTTAAATGATTTCGAATCTTACAGGAATACTCCATATCTGGACCCCGTTGGCGTAGCCGATGACCAGGAATATTGGCTCCTCCAAACCTTCTTGGTTGACATAGTGAGGATTACTCAGGTGCCCTGCAAAATGAGACCAAAATACACATTGTAATCAAAGAGAGACAAAATGTCTGCAGTAGTAAGTAAAGTCTGTCACAAGCCAATGTGGCCCATCAGGGCAGCGATTATCTCCGGTTTCCTTGGCGTGAAACGATTCCCCCTGGATGGGATGCTTACCATCGCAGGATACTCCCCAGCTAATGCCGGAAACCGTTTACACTCCTGGGTGGAGAGGTCAAATGGGGGTGAAGTGGCTTGCCCAAGGACACAGCACATGTCCCGCAGCTGTATTTGAACCCTGGACCTTCTAATCATGCGTCACAAAATATCAACTAGGCCATACATGCATTCCCCTAAAAAATGTCTGTTCTATTAATTATTTACACTGTGGCTACTGCATTTTGTTTTTCACCAGAAGGCAAATTTTCAATAACACTCTCTTATCTAGGGATCTGTCCCATACTTGATCAGGCTAAAATTGTACCTTCAAAGCCACTAAATTGATTGCTGTGCACTGTCCATTAAAGAGAGGTTTTCCCGTTTCAAAAAAGAGGGTACCATTAACGCAGTGCAATATCATTATTACCATCAAGCGCATAACCGTACCAGTCGAGACTAATCCGCTAAGTGACCTCAATCAGCAGCCACCAAAGGTCGGGCATTGATGTGAAGATATCAAGTGGTCACAATTAAAATTAAATATATTGTTCATGTATCGGGTCTATACATTGCACAAGTTCAGTAATCAGGAATGTTCCTACCATTCGACCCTACTACAGTCTGGCCCACATAATTTCGTCACTGTTTTCACGAAGAGGCGAATTCAGTATTTCACTGTCTGAACAAACATTTGAGATAATCGTGTTTAAAGTTGGTCCCTTTTTCATTTGACAATTTGGAACTTAAAGCACTATGCATAAAATATGCAAAATTTAGGTATGAGAGGAAAGAAGAGATTGTAATCTTTCTCAATGTAGAAAACTTTAAGAAAAATATGTGATTAGTTTTGCAGAATTAATTAATTAAGAAAAGTGGCTGTTCATGAAAACGAAAAAAGCGACTTAATTAGCAAATTCGCCCCTTCGTGAAAACGCTAGAGTGATTATGTGCAGATTATGTACTGCGGTCTGAGTCAATGCATTTTTTGTACAGTTCGCGCAAATTCTGCCCCACTGTACATGCGCCTTGAAATTTGCCGCTTCGTGAAAACATTTTATGGCACGCGCCTGAAATTTGCCCCTTTGTGATAACATGTCATAATGTACGTGTATTACAATGTATATATTTACTGAAAATTTATTAATAGAGTGCGGAAATTCGCCCTTCGTGAAAACGCAAAACAGCACTTGTGGCAAATTCGCCCATTTGTTAATTAGGTTAATTAAGATTTTAATTAATTTTTTGAAAGTATAGCCTCACCAGGTTGTCGTTATTGATATATTTGTTCATTTTCACCCAAACACAAATTTCGAAAAACAAGACGATTTTCATGAAATTCGCCCCTTCGTGAAAACGGTGACGATTTGTCCATATATTCAGTTCAACATCATTACTTATGAACAGGAAAGGCATAGAGCAATTTCTTTTCTCCCTCTCGATAATATGTCACTGAAAATTTAATATGATCCAGCGAGCCCAGGAAGAGGGTGAGATTTCTCTCATTGAAGAAAAAAAAAACGATGGCGGGATAGCGCACTAGTAATACACGGGCAATGAGTATTGAACGAACAATGGATTTTTTTTTGTGGGTGATGTGTGCATAATCAAATATGCAAATGTCCCTTAGCCTAATTGAAATGTCACAATCGATTGGGATCAGGTGTAGCCATGGGTGTCAGTGCGTGTGTGTCATAAATTGAAACTAATGTGTACACGTAGGTAGTATAACTATGTTGTATTAGTTAATGTCACTGAAATCGAGAAGATGAATTCGTGTTCGAGATATTTATTTGTTTAACCAGGGAATGGACAGTTACTGAATGATTTCTAAATCTAAACACATTTTCCGGTTCTTTGAAAAGGCAATATTTCAATTCAACAAGATTCCAATCTATTATCATTTTCAGGGGGATCAATGAGTTAACCTATATTTTAATGTTTTGAAGTGACTTGAACCTGAATTTTTGGCCTAAAACAAATAAATTTGTTTGGAGATATTTCACACATTTGCTTATATAAAACACTTGATATATAACACTGTTGGATTCTCTTAAAACCCTCCTATGTAAACATACATTCTGTGCCAATTAGTCCTTTCAGTCAAAATCAATCAAGTGACTGTTTTCAACAATTAAGAATTCCCAGCCTAAAGCAAGATTGTCTGGCCGTGACTGTTTATGTAACTTGATACAGCTTTGCTTTGGCTGTGGGTAATTGATAAGGAATGTCGGACACTTCGCCCCATTTCCACGTCGCCCCATGTCACTTCGCCCCTAACCACTTCGCCCCATTCCCACTTCGCCCCATTCCCACATCGCCCCATCCCCACTTCGCCCCATTTCCACTTCGCCCCATTCCCACTTCGCCCCATCCCCACTTCGCCCCATCCCCACTTCGCCCCAGCCGTTACATGTAAAAAAAAATCTCATCTATTTTTTTGGCTTAAAAAACAATTTCAACAGATTCACTAATTGCTAACCAACGGAAAGAATTAGCCCATCACCAAATGAACAATTCATAACCAACCTTTCAAGCTAGGCTCTCCCCTACCAAGAAAAAAGCTTGAAGTAAAAGATCCAACTTTGTTCCCAACCCGGCTATACCAACCCGTCTCCCACTTATCTGAGAACGACAATACCTTTGACATCCTAATTTCACTCTTGGAGGAACCAATCTCATCTAAATGAAGTTGTAAGTGTCACATATCAGACAAATTTTGACGGAACACTTTCCTCAAGGCAGTGAGTTCCTTTTAACTCACTGACCCATACCTACGGATTCTTTTGAATCCAGCCGCTTCCAGCGGCTGATGATTCACAAGCCAATAGGAGAGGCGTCTCTGAATGGGATAGAGCCATCATTTCTCTCATCTGTGTCTCGAGCACCTCATCAGAGAGTTTGTATTTTTCCTAAGTTTCTAGAATTGGGAGCATTTATTATCTGGGGTCTTTGGCAGTTTATTTGGTCTGCACCCCTAGCCTTCACCTTTTTCATACTACATGGGGCGAAGTGGGGATGGGGCGAAGTGGGGATGGGGCGAAGCGGGGATGGGGCGAAGTGGGGATGGGGCGAAGCGGAGATGGGGCGATGTGGGGATGGGGCGAAGTGGGGATGGGGCGAAGTGGTTAGGGGCGAAGTGACATGGGGCGACGTGGAAATGGGGCGAAGCGTCCGACACCCATTGATAAGCCAGCTGTGGCCACAACTTGCCTGCTTTGTCTGTTCATGGTCTGTTGACGGTCTGGTGACTGAGTTTGACTAGTCACAGTGCTTGCTTGACATTATGATCTGACTGCTGGTGACTAGCATTTGTTAAAAGTATAGCGTGGGAAGTGGATGGATATTATAACTGTCTGTGACTTTTTAAATAGCAGGAGGGTTAATGATTATTGAATCAGCTGTCTGCAAGTTGTTGCCGACATTTTTCAGTCTACTGAAAGATAAGGGTATTGATATGTTGGGGGCGGGGAAGGGGTGGGGAGGGGGTGAATCCCTACCCTAACCAATTGAAAATGAAGGACATAGGATAACATGCAGCTGGCAAAGGATGCAAAGCATTGATACGTCAGCTTGTATCATACAAATACGACTTCGTTGCATGAACAGTGCCATCTAGTGTCACACCGTGTCCCCCTTCCCTCATTTTGTTTTGATTTCTCACAGTACGCCTCTCAAGATCCAATGGCAATTCGTAATGAAACAAAATTACTTTTTGTGACTCCCATGGCGACAGACAATATCAAAGGCCATTCGAATGCATTCTCAGGTTGTATCTGACCCACCTCGCGGTGAACACGCCCTCTCAAATTTCACCCAGAGTATCTTGTCTTTGTCCTCCGCTTTGTTGCCGCTGTAGGCGTCCTGGAGAAAATCCACCACGGTTGCCATGTAGGACTTGTCACTGCCGAGGAAAGGCAAAAAAAACGAAGAAGAAAAAATTAGGTCAATTAATTTGAATATTAAAAAAAATGCACTGAACGATGACATGCAAAGGATGGATAGGTAACAGCATTGGTTATAAAATAACAGCATCGGTTAAAAATTCCTTCTTATGAATAGTTAATACGGTATCAGCTGCTATGTACATCAGATTCGAACCAGCCAACCGATCCCGTTAGCTCGGTGGTCGAGTGGTAAGACATCTGCAATAGAAGGCAGGAGGCCGTGGGTTCGAGTCCCACCCGAGTGATTTTTTTCCAGCTTTCACTCGTGAGGTAACACACTGAGCATACAGTGTTTATAAGTCGGTGAAGGGCAAAACGTAATTTGAGCATTGGTTATAGTTGCTCAATTCAGCTGGGAAACAGTATACAAATAATGAACGTTTATGAGTGCAATGGTAAGAATAATTTTACGAACATTGCCACTGAATGAAATTACTCTATCCACTGCACGAATGTGAAACAGTCATTTGTTTTATACAAACAAATTTTTGGTGGTCAGGCCCACCAATAATTTGACCATGCAATGGAACACTTATTTACCGTGGAATGGAACTTTTACTTTGACGGAGATTTATTCAGGCATTGTATATAATGGCGTTGTATATAGAATTACCTGACATTTTGATTGGTGTCAGACCTGTTAAATATATTTCTAAATTGGACACATTTCAGTCCTACGCAGCTCTGAACATGGCAAAGAGGACTTGAAGTAAAATGTTTACCTCAACCTCACTAAATACTTTCCAACATGCAGTTTTACAAAAACAGAATTTTATAACTAAAAACAAATTGATTTCCATGAGAACCCACACTTAAGTGGGCCGTTCCCACAGGACTACACTAGAAGTAAAAGTTGAATTGGGCTTTCATATCCTAGATTTTGAAAGTGCTACATTTTTTGTATATGCAGAGCTTCCCTATAACAATGGTCCCAACATTTGAGTTTCGTTGTTTTTTTACTCACCCTGAACATGCAATTATACTGCACAGTGTACACATGTAGTGGTGCAAATTTACGGGTAGTACAGGACAGAGTTGCTGACTCGAGTCATGTGACTTGGACTCAAGTCGGACTCGAGTCACTATTTTTGTGACTTGTGACTTGACTTGTAAATACCAGCTTTGACTTGTGACTTGACTTGGACTTGCAAACAATGACTTGTGACTTGACTTGGACTTGCAAAAAATGACTTGCTGCCACCTCACTACAGGAACTGGATACCCTATTGATGTAAAACACAGGTTCACAGGTACCCGGGTACACTTTTACCTGGTGGTCTGTAAATGGAAATCAACCCCAAAATTCAAATCCTGGAAGTTGTCTGAAAGCTTTATAGCTTTACTGTTACTGCAACTTTCTCGAGCGTCATCTAGCTGTCACGCGTTAAAATGCACGTAAATCTGTTACAGGTTTTCCATGGAGACTGGTTTTCATTTTTAAACATTCCCAAAAATGACATTCGAAAGATTTCTTTTTTGTTGTATGAGCAGTTACTTAGTAATTTGTGAAGTTGATTACGGGTATCCGATCCCATAATCTGGAACCGGTTCCTGACATCAGCAGAGGGGTACTCTAGTACCCGGTTCCAATCCCCTAGGACAGTGGAAATGTTTATGTGTACGTGCACCCCAAGGGCCGAAATCACAGAGTTTCAGCAAAGAAATTTTTGCTCAGCAAAACAGGGTACTACATCTAGCCCCCCCCCAAAAAAAATGGCCAAAAAATGTGGCGTACACTGCCTGTGACTAGTGATAGCCTCATACTGAGCTGCTTTGCATGAAAAATGCACATGTTGTTCTTCATTTCTATTATCTTCTAAGGAATGTCAGACACTTCGCCCCATTTCCACGTCGCCCCATGTCACTTCGCCCCTAACCACTTCGCCCCATCCCATCTTCGCCCCATCCCCACATCGCCCCATTCCCACTTCGCCCCATTCCCACTTCGCCCCATTCCCACTTCGCCCCATCCCCACTTCGCCCCATCCCCACTTCGCCCCAGCCGTTACATGTAAAAAGAAAAAAAAAATCTCATCTATTTTATTGGCTTAAAAACAATTCCAACAGATACACTAATTGCTAACCAACGGAAAGAATTAGCCCACCAAATGAACAAGGCAAATTATGGAGGACACCAATGTACATGAGGACACCAAAAAAGCAAAATAGTACCCCACCTTGTCTGTACTACAATCCAAGCTTGAAGAAGAAAAAAAAAGCCCCCCCCCCCCCAAAAAAGCCGTGTGGCCGCGTCAATTCCGGAACTTTGGTCTGACCAGAGACCGAATATTTTATTTTTTTTTGGCCTAAAAGACCCGGCTATACCAACCCGTCTCCCACTTATCTGAGAACGACAATACCTTTGACATCCTAATTTCACTCTTGGAGGAACCAATCTACATGGGGCGAAGTGGGGATGGGGCGAAGTGGGGATGGGGCGAAGCGGGGATGGGGCGATGTGGGGATGGGGCGAAGCGGGGATGGGGCGATGTGGGGATGGGGCGAAGTGGGGATGGGGCGAAGTGGTTAGGGGCGAAGTGACATGGGGCGACGTGGAAATGGGGCGAAGCGTCCGACACCCCTTCTAAGCACCTCTGTGAAATTAGGCAATTGTGGTAAAATGTCATGCTCAAGAACACAATTATGATACATTCCTGTTAAGAGTTTGAACCCTTGTACCACCGCATGTAAGTCACACACTGTAACCAGTGGACCACAGTGCTCAAAAGTGAATGCATTCAAGAGGATACTGAGTCAACTATCAAGGTGCAACAAAACCTTCAATTTATGCATGCTGCAAGGCAAATCAGCCCTCAAGGTGCTTGATCTGTCTGAGGAAGGAAAGAAATCCTGTTCGTATTTGCTCGCGATTATAAAATGCAGTTTAAGTCACGTGACACTTATGACACCATTTTTTTTTTTGTGCTGCTGCTTTTAGGCCGAGTTAAAAATCATAGTTTCTCATCTGGGCTTTTTGAAAAAAATATTGAAGGAGACAGGCATTTGTTTTTTTTTTGTTTTTTTTTCCCCGCAAGATGGCGGATTTTCTGTGATGCCGGATGGATTCTTCCATGTTCATGACTCCTTTGGTGATGTCAAATTGTGTCCAAAGGACCCAGACCCTTTTATTTAGCTAAGTGTTGTTGGAAACAAACAATAAGACAATATGAACAAATGTTTTGAAAAAAACAGAAGCGGGTGGGGAGGAGAAACTGGTTAATTTTTTTTTCTACTTGGCCTTATATTGATCTCGCTGTTTCTTTTTGAAGTGTAGTTTGCCATCTTAACCCCCCCCCCCTCCCCCCTGACTGCACTTGAGCTTGATGTGGGAGGGGGGAGGATTGGGCTGAACAATGAGCACATGTCAAGTTTTTGGAGGGAGTAAAACATTCTGGCATTGGTCAAGTTTGGGATCCCTCCAATTGTGTTTATTTCGGACACAGTCATGACAGTGTTTATCAATCCAAAACGTGTTTTTGTTTGTTTCTAGTATATAATGTACATATCATTTGGAACTGACAGATTTAGGTTTAGAGTGGATATTTGTTCTCTTATATGGCAAAGGGGTCCCAAAATTCTTGCTTATTTTGTACAACAAATTTGAAGGCAATACGTATTGATATAAAGCCAGTGTTCTAAAAAAGGTAAAATGACTTTCTGTTTTGAAGTGGGTCATTCCATGAAGTTGAGGAACAGGCCATAGTTTTCTGAGGTCTGATTATAAAACAGTTTTTCTTTGTTAAAGAATGGATATTTCTAAAACTAATGTCATTTGACAATAAGGCTATAAGATAAGCTTTTAAATGATACCATGCTCGATGAAATTCAAAAATAACTTTCATACCCAAATTCTGTAAATGTTATGGCGTCTGGCATAAAAAAATGAGGAAAAAGTGTGACAAAGAAACCTACAGTTCAAAAATAACTCATTTTGAAAAGAAAACAAGTGGACTGGAGTTGAGGTTCTACACAAATTACAGCGAGAAGATGTACCCTTTCTATTGAAAAAATATAAATATCAGATGTTAAAATGTTTTGCCAAAATGGCATGCACAATTTAAAATTGGGTTGTGGATGTAACATATGGGTGTCCCTTGTTTCATATTATGTTACATCCACAACTGGCTTGTGCAAAGTTTTCTTTTTGCAGCAATTTAGGTCGGATTGACCCCAATATTTCATGATTGAACTGGTATTTGTAAAATAATGTGATCATAGTCTATGCAAATAAATGTTTTGGCCAAATATGAACAAAATCTATGAATGCCTGTGGGCACATGGTGTCCGTGTTACATCCACAACCGGTTGACATGGTCATGCCTAAAATAAGTATGAAAATCATGACCTGCAATCTGCAATTGCCCTTGAAACAGAGATTTGGGGACAACATTTCTAAACACAAACAACATTTAGTTCCATTCATATCGAGGTGAAGAATACCTCATTGTGATGTAGTGTTGTCCCACATGTTACTTGTACATCCACAACCATTATTTTTTGTTGTTGGAAATAACAATTTTAGCAGTTTTTTAAGTATTCAAGTATGGATATTATTAAATGAAGCTATTTGATGATAAACTCAAGTTTGGTGTGAATTTGAAGCATTTTGAAGTATTAATTATGAACAAAACAAAGTTTGGATGTAACGTGGCTTCCGGTTACATCCACAACTTCTCCATAGTCATTACATGTAAATATATATTGTGTACAAATTTACCAACTTTCCTAAATCATGTGACTTAAATTTGAAAGAATTGTTAAACCACAATACATGGGCTATCAAAAAATGCATAAACAAAACTTGTACAAGCAATTTGAAAATTTGACCCCAATGTCACACTTTGTATCTCAACTTCGTGGAATGACTCAGGTACATAAGGCACACTGTCACTATCAAATACATGTACAGTACAAAGCACACCACCATCGTCTTGATCACCACTTAGCTTGGCAAACCCTACCGGGTATCTCCAATCGTGAAGTCATGAGCATAAGGCAAAGAAACCAAACTAAATCTGTTTCTCTTCCCCAAGACTTCCCATCCACTTCCCTTGTCCAGTCTGCCTCCCTTTCATCCATACATTTGCAATATATTTTGCAAATACAATAACAGACAATACATACGTGTACTCTATTTATTTGTTTCCACCAAAATTGTAGCTGCCGATATACATTTGGTGGAGACATGACAGACATGGCAATGATTTAATTTTGGAGTGAAATTAAAAATTAAAACATGACAATTCGATTGCGCAATAAAAACGGCTTCAGCATGTTTAGTGCAGGCTGCGGAAAGATTTCCATATACGAAGTTCACTCAACACTCTGTGTACAAACCCTATGAGAGTGGACTGAAAAATTCTAAGTGTTTTCTAAGAAAATGCTTGTATTTTCTCACTGCTCAAATTGACTTTGATGACATGAAATTGCTATCTGGGGGCTTGTTAGTCAGTACAGAGGAAAATTAGTGAACTTCGCATATGGTAATCTTGCCCAGGCTGCAGTGTGCTGTGACTTCGCTGGACTTTGATGATGCGCACAGTACTGCTGCTGAATATTATGAAAACAAACTTAAAGAAGATTGCTTGAGGTTGCAAAGGTCATTTTAGAATTGTTACTCGTCTCTTGATAAGGCGTTTCACGGTAATATGCGCCATCTTGTTCGCAGGGCAAAAAGAACACGCGTTGCTAGACGCGGGCGCATTTTGGAACGAACGCATGATGACTTGGAAGCGCCAAAGCTTTCCAATGACGATGCATACACAGCAACGCGTGTAAAATTGCCCCGCGGGCAAGATGGAGCATATTACCGTGAAACACCTTATTATGAAAACTAGGCTTTTATTTAGAGCTTAAAGTAGACCCGTGAACGTGGCGTTGTATACAATGCCACGTTCTGGTTTCATTTCGAACCTGGCGTAATCGATCCGACATACATAATTCCGTATGGGTGTTGAGTACTCACCTAGAAATCTAAATTTGCCCGTCCGATTGTTTAGGCTGTGTAATTTCGACGAAATTTGCCCATCAGTAAAGACCCATTCGAACGTGTAGAAATTAGATTTTAACCTGACCCTGACAAATAACCCCGGACGCGTCTGAGTCGCTTGGACAGATTGACGGCTGTTTCATGTCGCAACCCCGAAAAAAAAAACCCCACAGACGATTGGCTGCTCGGCTCATCTCGTGTACAGTACATGTACGTGTGTGCACACACACGCGGGCGCACGTGCAACCGCGTGCGGTGCGGTGAGAGAGGAAAGGACTTGAAACTTGTCTAAAACGATGTCTGTTTTAGCTGCGACAGTAAACAGCCGTCGAATCATACGAAAATAAAACGCAATGCGCATGCGTCAGTTGGGAGAAAATGGCAGCTAGCAGTAGCGGACGGACTTCATGAACCGGGGCCAGAATTTTCCTCAATTTTCGTCAAATGCAAGTTTTGACGTACAAATAGAATTCAAGACAGCTTCATATGTGAGTACTTATTACATGGGCAAAATAACGTCCAGTGTGTGTAACGGAGGGAGTCAGAGGGACACGTTCGCCAGGTTCGAAAATAGACAACAGCGTGGCGTAGTTTACAAGCCACATTCACGGGTCTAAGCTTAAAGTAGCATTATTACATGAATTTTAATTTTTTGTTAAATATGGCCAAACTATACATCAAATTAAAGCTCTCGATGGGAGAAATTCAATGATGCAAACAACATTGTCATAGGTGCTTCCGTTCAGAAGTTATGTCCTCCCAAAGACACCATACTCCTGGAACTCTTCTGGTCGTCATTCGAGTTAATGTATTTGTTAACTAAAAACCGACCATACTATTCAGTTTTGGTTCAAATATAGTCAAACTATACATCAAATTAAAGCGCCTGATGAGAGAAATTCAATGGTGCAAACGTCATTGTCATAGCTGCTTCCGTTCAGAAGTTATGTCTTCCGAAACACACCATTATTACTCGTGAAACTATTCTGATTGTGTGTGTGTTTTTATTTCTGTAACCAGGGTGGAGCAGCACCTACTGAGGAGAAAGTGATGCCTCCAGATATTCCCTTATATCAGCATCCCAATTCCTATGCCCCCCCCCCCCACTTTTTCTGCATAAGATGGAAGAGTAATTTATATTAATGTAACCTTATTGATCTTCAATGATTAGGTCTCCTTTTGGAAGATCTTCCTGCAGCTTGTGGAGATCCACTCATGACCTTTTGTGATGAAGCATGAATCCAGAAAGACTAATTTATGTGTAAAATAAACAGGGAATATTGACACACCTTTTAAGACATTTTCCTTTCCTCCAATAATTGAAAAATTGTTGA
Organism: Patiria miniata; assembly: GCF_015706575.1. Classification (NCBI taxonomy): domain Eukaryota; kingdom Metazoa; phylum Echinodermata; class Asteroidea; order Valvatida; family Asterinidae; genus Patiria; species Patiria miniata. Next base: position 19,016,089 of record NW_024037073.1, on the reverse strand, counting down.
TATTCCCTGCCCTGGCTACAATCCAAAGGGCTTTGGAAAAAAATCTGACTCCACCAGAATTATGTCTGACTGCATGCACACTTACCACCCCCATCGAAGGTTACAAGTCAAGTTTTGGCAGCAAATGGAAATGCATTATTATTGCTGATGTAATTAAATTAATCCTTTAATCATGTTAATCAAGTTAATACATGATGATTTTTTTTATTATTATTAAATTAAAACAATAATTTTGAAATCAACTGAAATACATTTGTTGGTCATGAATGGACGTTTGTACGAGTTTCATTCGTAAAAAACAATGAGTTACTGGTGCAAACATGACAGCGCATCATCATCATCAACTGCGTCAAGGGCTGGCCAAACATCAGCGCGGAGATTGTCATTAGACTTTTAAACAAATACATTTCTACAGACCGCAATCAAACGCAGGAACAAAATCAAGATATTCTTACTCAGAAAGGACCAAGGAATTTAGTGATATAGGTTTACAGGAATCCCCCCATGTTCTGTATATCTAAATTGTGAAAAAAAGTGGCAAATTTGATCAAAATTTGGCAAAAATTGGCAAAAATTACCTTAAAACCTTATTTCTTGACCGTTTGAAACGAAACAAAAAGCATCGGCAGATTGTCCTATCCTATCTGATCAATAGATGGCAGTATTTATTGATTAAGAAATCAAGAGAGGGCGGTATTAATCAAAAACGGTAACCCATTTTCGAGGCATGAAAATGCCAAACTTAGTGTCAAAATGGCCGCGCTCATGACGGCCGTCCTGAAAATCACGCTCTGAAACTTCTGGTTTTGGACAAATTGAGGTATGTTTTTCCCGATCTATTGCCATTTTGTAAAAGAAGACATATTTGTCGACATGTAGGAGTGATTTGAAGCTGAAATAGCTTGATGGGACACAGTAACATTCATTTGAAAAACTTCAGTTTTGTGTGTCACCAGAATAGGAAATGTCAATATCGCGGTACCTCTAACATTGCTACTTAAAGAAGATTGCTTAAGTTGCAAAAGTCATTTTAGAACGATAATATGTAAAAACACTTCAAGAACTTAGGTGTCCTTAAACTACACAATATCTGCTGAATTCTAAGAAAGTTAGTATTTTAGTAAGATCTAATCAATCTGAAAACGAAGCACACAACAAATGAACAATGTCATTGAATTTGAAGTATTACCTGACAGGCTGAGCTTTAACCGACACACCGGCCGCTCTAGACGACGCAGCAGCTCGTTTGCTCGGTGACTGGTAGGCCATCTTGCCAGCTCAGCACTCCCGCCCAGATTCAGTGCAGGCTAACTGCGGGCTGCGGCAGGGGTCCGAGTACGGTCCTCGCAAGGTATTGTACACGGGCACAGCTGATTTGCGGAGCCCAGCTCAGCTGATCGATCATGAACTGCTCAGTCTCGGTCCTCGGTATGCGACAAAAGCGGAAGCCCAAACGCATGGCCCGAGGATGTCCACAGCAGAACAAGACTTTCCTCAAAACATTGTGCCCGCTTTGTAAGGTTTACCTGGTTAAATACTATGATAAATCGTAGAAAATGAGACTTCCTTCGTTCGTTAATCAGCAACTCCAGACGAAATGACGTTTGTTATTATTTTCCTCATCGATCAACAGTTATCTCTCAAAGGTCCGTTACAACGTCAATTTATTTAAAAAACATAGATTTTGCTTGAGAGTAATATTTACAAAAATGATACTTTTGAATATATAATGGCTATTAAGGCTCAAGATGTTTTTGTCATATTAAAATTTCAACACTGAAAATAATATCAATGAACGAGCCGTTTTTGCCCTCAATAAGATTGACCTTGAAGTTCAACTGGTATCCACACGCTTTTAATTCATTTTGCATCGGAAAATTACAGTAACCAGTGAACACCTGACTGGCCCTCACGTGACGTCAAAAATATAAATAAACAAGTCAATTACAAAAGTGCTGCTGGGTCTTTACAAAACCGAAGATGTCGAACGTAAGGCGACCGAAAAATCCTTTCGATGACGACGACGATGAACCAAATGATTTTGTCTTCGTGCCTAGGGGACCATCGAGACCCCAAGAAAAGAAATATCCCTACGGGGACTTTGGTATCGACGAGGACGACCAGGAAAAAGACGACCATGACGGGGCGGTTTCCCTGCAGACCCAAATCGAAGAGCGACAGCAAAACATGCTGCAGAGTACAAACAGGTCTCTCGGCATGATGTACGAAGCCGAGAATGTCGGAAACGAAACCGCTCACGTGAGTAGCATTGGGTAGATTTGGGGAAATGTGTTTTCATTCTTTTACTTTCATGATGTCAATTCATTAATATTTTCTTTTCCCGTCATGCCCGTCATAAATGAAGTGATTTGAATTATGATTTTTATGAATTTTCAAATTTTGGATATTTAATTTAGGCTACATAAATACAAACATGGAGGATGTTTTTATTCCTCCATGATTATGATACAAATTACAATGTAATAAAATTCAAGAAAGTCATAAAAATAGGTTTCTTAATTTTTGTATTATGATGGTGTTGACATAAACCTGTAGTTGTAAGACAAAGGTGGACAAGATGACATTAAAAAAAAAGAGGAATGATCATGAATCAGCGATGATGAGTAAACTAATGGGAATAATGAAATATGGATATTATGTTGGAGGATTATGGAGGATTCTGTTATATTTAGAAAGGTACATGTATAACTCTTTTCATAAGGCGTTTTTATAAAATAAGTTAAAGTACAAAGAATGTGCCATTCGTTTAATTCTACTGCAGTGGACTGAGTGTAGTCCGAGTAACTTGGACCCAACTTATCGCCTTTTTAAAAATTTGGACATGGTCTGGCGATAGTAGGGTCCAAGCCCATTCCTCGACCTAGACAACACAGTCACTGACAGTCCCAAAAACCAACATTTTCCAACAAAAAACATCAGATTTCACCTTCAAAACGGCCTCCAAATTACTAGATATGTCACCTGAGGTACAAGTAGACATAGATGATTAAGATGGTTGTACTTAAGTTTACTTACGATCCGGAAAAAAAGTGAAATTTTCCGTTCAATTCTGGAGACCCCCTCTGCCTAGGTTGTCGTCGTTGTGCTCACGTTCAAAACTGCATGATAATGGCGTCTGACCTCGACCTCTTGCAAATGTGGTGCGGTGCGCTTGCGCATAATGCACTGCATGCATACATGGCAGATTCCCCTGCGCCGCGCCGACGACTGTTTCCTGATGTAGAGCGCTGTGTAAGTTCGTGGTACGCCTGGGAGTCGCGCTGGCTAGCCAGGCGTACCGCGAACTTACACAGCGCTCTACATCAGGAAACAGTCGTCGGCGCGGCGCAGGGGAATCTGCCGTGTATGCTGCATTATGTGCATTATGCGCAAGCGCACCGCACCACATTTGCATGAGGTCGAGGTCAGACGCCATTATCATGCAGTTTTGAACGTGAGCACAACAACGACAACCTAGGCAGAGGGGGTCTCCAGAATTGAACGGAAAATTTCACTTTTTTTCCGGATCGTAAGTAAACTTAAGTACAACCATCTTAATCATCTATATCTACTTGTACCTCAGGTGACATATCTAGTAATTTGGAGGCCATTTTGAAGGTGAAATCTGATGTTTTTTGTTGGAAAATGTTGGTTTTTGGGACTGTCAGTGACTGTGTTGTCTAGGTCGAGGAATGGGCTTGGACCCTACTATCACCAGACCATGTCCAAATTTTTAAAAAGGCGATAAGTTGGGTCCAAGTTACTCGGACTAGACTGAGTGGAGGAGCCATACTCCTAGAACTATGAGGCTCCGCGTGAGCGGAGCCTCATAGATGTAGAAGCCCGCAAAATTGTCTGCAGCACAAAACACTAATAAAGTACAAAAATGTCCATCAAAATGCAGACATTTCACACAGAACCGCTGCACAGTTTGCCCCTATACTCCGTACTTTACCTCTTGACATACTCACGTATCATGGGCGGAACTAACATAGGTGGATTCTGTCGGTTTTTAGGCCAAAATGATGAAAAATATGCCCTTTCCGCACTGAGCCAACCGAACACTTGAAACGTGCACGCATATGATCGAGCGATGATTTTCGGTTCGCTCGGAGCGCGCCGCGGGGGGTACGGTACATGCACTTGGTTGGACGCATGCACATACTATCATTTCGCCTGTACCGTACCCCCTGCGGCGCGCTCCGAGCGAACCAAAAATCATCGCTCGATCATATGCGTGCACGTTTCAAGTGTTCGGTTGGCTCAGCGCGGAAAGGGCATATTTTTCATCATTTCGGCCTAAAAACCGACAGAATCCACCTATGTTAGTTCCGCCCATGATACGTGAGTATGTCAAGAGGTAAAGTACGGAGTATAGGGGCAAACTGTGCAGCGGTTCTGTGTGAAATGTCTGTATTTTGATGGACGTTTTTGTACTTTATTAGTGTTTTGTGCTGCAGACAATTTTGCGGGCTTCTACATCTATGAGGCTCTGCTCACGCGGAGCCTCATAGTTCTAGGAGTAGAGGAGCCAGGCAGGATTTCAGAGCGTTCCTAGCAAAACCTCATTGGAGAGTTCTGGTTAATGTTCCATCATTTCCTTACAATCAATTTTTTTTTGTGAACAGGAATTGTTGAGGCAAGGAGAGCAACTCCAAAACATTGACAAGAAATTGGACAAAATGAACACAGACATTGACACCTCCAAGAAGCACGTCACGTCCCTGCGCAGCGTCTTTGGTGGCGTGGTCAACTACTTCAGCAAGAAGCCCGAGCGGGAGAAACCTGAGGAGCAAGAGAGGGCACCGAGCAAGCTGCGGACAATGGTGGGAGACGGGCCGGGCGCGAAGAAGGAGGAGCAAGATTGTATGGACCACCCGGCCATGAGGTTACGGGACCCCAATGCAGGGAGGTACAATAGTCGATATGACACCTCAGGATTTGAGGAGACACCGTCCTCTTCCATGCGGGGTACCGGCTACAACTCAAGCAGGCAACAGTTTGAACAGAAGCTGGACAGTAATTTGGGTGAGCTAAAGAAAATTACACTGAGGCCAAAAAAAATAATAGTTCTCCTTCCGGTTTCCCTACCTACCCTATTCTGACAGCCCCTACCCTAATTTTTGTTATTGGAAAAATGAGAAAAAAAAACCAAAACCATCACTTTACACTTTTTACCCTTGACTACACGCAGACGCCTTCATATGATCATACACAAAAAAAATTGGCAAAAAAAAAATTCCCCTACCTACCTACCCTATTTTCAAATGCCATGTAATCGGAAGCAGAACTACTTGGCCTAAGCTTTTCACTTTTCAGGGGCCGGAGATAGGGGGACATTGAATTGTTGTGTCAAGTATCCACATAACTGTTATTATGCCCGAAACAGTGGTTACACCGTCACTATAATGTAATATGTGGAATTAATTTGCATTTCAAAAGGATTATGAAATAATAATAATTCAACCAGACTTTCCCTCTTTTTGTTTTTCACTTGATTAGACGAGATGTCAAGTGGACTCGGCCGTCTCAAAAACCTCGGCCTAGGCTTGGGCGACGAAATTGAACGACAGAATGACGATATCGATCGCATCACAGGGAAAACGGACAAATTGGACACTCGCATTGAGGGTGTCAATACAGACATCAAGAAGATACTGCGCAGATGAAGGCAAGGGTGGGCAAAGAAGCCTACAAACATTACATGTGTGGTGCAGCAGATATGAACGAAACACAGCAGTGAATGAAAAAGGCCAATTAAAAAATATTTTCACTAGTTTCCAGCAAAAGTGTAGCTGTGTGTGCAACTTCAAAAAAATCTTGAAGAAAGGGTGACGACTCCTTTAATTGGGCGCATTAATTTAATGTCGGCAAAAGATTCAAGGAAATTTGAAGAATCCAACCGCCATCTTGGAAAATCCTTCATCTTAAAGGGAAAAATTAAGAAGTTGCCCTCCTTAAAAAAAAAAAGCCCTGACGTGAATTTCGTGAGACGATTTTTTTTAACGTGGCCAAAACCTGACACAAAAGTAGTTGCAACTGAACCAAACAAAACGAATCACAAGTCACCTGCTCTGCTTTTTGAGTATTATTTTGTTTTTAATCAATCTAGCACAGTGAAAATCAATAAGAACAGATAACATTTTTAATCTACATATTACGTGCATATACATACTATGAAGAAAAAACTTAGATCGGTCTGGCATAATTATGAAGTATTGAGACAACAGTCTACTATTTCCCTCATCTCTTAATTGAGCTGTGTAATTAGTGGATAGGTTTTTATAGGTGACCTTCAGGACAACTGCTTGAATTTGAAGCTAAATAGCACTACTCAAGTATGTATTACCCTAGCTCAACAGTGGGCTAACCTTGCTAACTTATTATAATTGTAACGGACATTAAAGGGAAGATACAACATTTGCGAACATCACAAAACGAAATGATCAAATTATAACAAAAAACCTTACTGGATTGTTAAGGAATGGCAGTCTAAAGAATCCTGTAAAATCGTGGCTCCTGGTGAGCTGTCAATTTCAAGAAAAATTGTATTTTTCCAACACTGGTCAGCCGACCAGCGTTGGAGAAAACTGGCTATTTTCAAAAACTGCTCCTAATGTTTCATTAGTTATTCCGCATTTTCTTTGCAATTGATTACACACCTGTGAAGGGGTACGAGCCTGCTAGACTGATTCTCTGACCTTACAATTCCCCAAAGTCTATAAATTGCTCAATTCCATCTTAAGTCGGAACAGGGAACCAGACTACAAGAACACGATTGGTTTTCTTGGTTTTTCCAGCATCTACAAGCCCAAAACATGAAACAAGTCATTTTAACAATATTTCCTGTAACATACTAATCCTTTAAATCCATTTATTTCTGAAAATTTCAGCAAAAGCAAATGTTGTACATTCCCTATAATTCAAATCTACATAGCACTACTCAAGTGTGAATAGCCCTAGCTCACCCGTGTGCTAGCTTTGCTAACTTATTTTAATTGTAACGGACATTAAGTTTCTATTATGTAATTAAGTGAAATAAGTACATGTGATGGGAACATTGTTTTCAATTTTGCACAGAAATTAAAAAAGACAGGTTAGCTATAAGAAAGCTTAAATGCAAAAGCTAAACCCACTACGTGTGTATATCTTGTCAATACACCATGTATATATTCCTAAAAGGTTGTCTTAAGTTTTCTCTGATCTTTTAGAAATGCACATGTGTAAACCAAATATTGGTGTTGGCAACAAAAAGCTTGGTGCTACGGATATCAAACTTTACTTTTTTGGCCTCTTGTGTAAAACATGATATTTGAATTGTAAAAAAATTGTATTAAATATTGTCTGCCACTGTTGACGATTTGTGTAATTATTATATCCACAACTACATGTAGTTTAATAATATAATGCTGAAATACATGTCTATTATGTTGATGAGATCTAAGCTTCAGTAAACATAGGGGCAAGGTGCATTGACTGGTTTAAAATAAACTTCTGAAACTCATTAAGTCCTGAGGTCTAAATCTCGTCAATTTTACATGATGCTTTGCTGAGGCCAGTTGAGCAGTTTGAGTATCCCGTGTTGGCCCCGTGCATTGGGCGCGTACCGCCCGTATATCTCGAGTTTGTTACCCCCAGGTCGATGGGACTGCCAGCCGATCTCGCCCGCGGTGGTCAGCGGGAAGGGCCCGGTGGACGCTGCAGGGAGCTCCGCGCTGGTCGCCCCGGTGGAGATGGCCGGGAGACGTGGTGTTCCAGACGCGCCCCCGGCCCCGGACGGTCGCACCGCGAGCGGCGTGCTGGTAGACCGGCCGCCCAGGATGGACGGCAGGCGGGTGGACGAGAACCAAGGAGTGGATCTCCGCGACGAAGAAGAACACGGGGACCGGCCAGGATCGCGTTCGTCCACGGACGGGCAGCGAGTCGAGTAGACCGAGTCACCGGCCTCAGGTGTGACTCGGTCGCCGATCAGCCGCCGGTTTAGACGGGTGTACTCGCGGGTCATCAGCCCCCATTGCTCTGGCCACTTCCGTAGTGATTGTAGCTCGTGACGAACATGATCTTTCCTACAGACAATATGACATTAATTAATTTATTTGCAAATTGGATATCGTAGTCATGTGGTGTCAACTTTCAGTAAATGGTTCTCCTCTGCACTGCATGAATGCCTCTTGGAATAAGAATGGTTTAGAAGTGTTGACTGTACTGTTTAATGTGCGCTAAATAACAACAAAATGTTTTGGTTTGCCCGGATGGTTGGTTTGTCCGGATGTTGCCTGTCGGCATGACGTCACATGCAGGGCACCGGTCTGCAAACAAGATGTACACCATGACTGATTTAGAATGGCCGCTATTCACCGCAGGTGTTTTTTCTTGCGTCTGGTGTACAAATTGGGCCAGATTTAGTCCATTTATCGTGCTACGTGGTAACATGAACAAGTGACAGTGTTTGGGGAGTGGGGGAGTCAATCAGTCAGTCAGTCATTGAGGAGCAAAGAGACCGGCCCCTCTGTGCTGTACACGCGCAAAAGTGGCGCAAATTATGCATGGGTGAATTTGTGGGAGGTTATGCTCGCAATTTACAATGTATTCCCGACTACATACGTTTCTGAAATGCCCGACAGATCTCTGGCGTTTCGTCAAGGATATCACAATAGAAGTTAAGAAACTACTTTATATCTAAAATTAGAAGGAACAGTATCAATTCTAAAACATACTTGGCAAACTAAACTAGAAAGCACTCAGACAGCACAATACATGTACTAAAAAGGAGTCCCATAAATGGTGAAGAATCCTTAAAATATCGTGGATCCAGACCCAGATCACTTCCAAAATTTAATCGATTTGTACTTGTACCAAGGACCACCCCTAAAAACATTTTCATGCAAATCCGTACATAAGTTTTTGAGTTATCTTGTTCACAGACAAACCCACTCACCAACCCACCATACCAACCAACAAAATCCGATGAAAACATAACCTCCTTGGCGGAGGCAATAAACGCCTGAAAATATTTTTTTACGGTTAAAGGTTCATTTTCGCACGTCCGTCTCATGCAACGTGCGACCCCCTTGCCGGCGGCTTTTATTTTTTAGTCTCACCGCGATAAAATGGACTGTTTGTCGAACAATTGAAAAGCTATATAATTTGGAATGAGACTCGAACGAAAACAATCCGCCAACGTTTAGTTATGGAACAATAAATCAGGCAATATTATTTTGTGTGTATAATTAGAGGCGCATATTAGCTACTCCAAATAAAATGATGATGATTGCAGCGCTACGAAGACCCAGAGGGGGACATTAGTACGGTGGCCCACAACTGTCACGGCAAAAGCAAAAGCGCCACGGCAAGCGCAAAAGCGCCGCGGCAAGCGCAACAGCGCCACGGCAAGCGCAAAAGCGCCACGGCGAAACAAAAAGCGCCGCGGCAAGCGCAAAAGCGCCACGGCAAGCGCAAAAGCGCCACGGCAAGCGCAAAAGCGCCACGGCAAGCGCAAAAGCGCCACGGCGAAAGCAAAAGCGCCACGGCGAAGGCAAAAGTGCCACGGGTTTATTGGAAGGGGCGTAATCATACATGCCGCTACTACATCAAAAAATAAAATGGGAAGGAGAATGGCCGCCACCAGGAATTCTTATTAAGCACAGAATTTAATTCTTTGAGAAGTGATTTTATGGCTGAGAAAATAGCAAGGCCAAGGAAAACCGGTCAGGAAATAAATCGTCGATATTAATTTGTTGTAGGATAATTATTATTCCAAGAGAGTTGCTGCCGTGAATCAGAGTTTATCAAGGAGTGGGACTCGCTATCAGCACCATCAGGGCCGTTCCTCATTTCTTTACATTTCTTGGGATGCAAACAATTACGAGGACGGGAGGCTCTGTGAGCTGATGCATTTTTTTGAAGAGTTTTTTCCTTCCGACTAGCATGCAGAGAAGAGTTCCGTTAATTTGAGACTTAGTTCACCCATGGGCGTCGCGAGGGGGGTAAGGGGGCGCTCCCCCCCCCCCCCCCTGGAATAGCACACAAAAAAGGAAGGGGAAAAAACTGAGAGAAAAAAAGAAAAGAAAAAGAGGCGCGAAGTCATAGTGGTGTAAATTGAATGAGTTGGGGGGGGGCAAAATGTCCCTGCCCCCGTCTAAAACTGAGAAATCGAGAATTTGTTCAGAAATACAAGAATTTTTTGGGAAAAATATGTTTTGCCCCCTTTAGAAAAAATTCTGGCGACGCCCATGAGTTCACCGGTGTGTATACCAGTGTAGGCACACAATTGAGCTGCCCAGAGTTTGGATATAGAATAAGAAAGAAAGAAATTAACTCAGAACCCAGAACTCATTGGCCCACCCACCCCCGGCTCAAGAAACCAACAAGCCGAACAAGACCTCATGATGCTTAGCGATAGTGATGTTGAGTTGCCCTGTGGACAGTCTTCCACATCATCGCAGAATCAGCCTGCAGGGCAGAAAGAGGGCTTGTTTCCGGCATCAAATAGTTCCGTATTCACTCGAAACAAAGCAAACGGCTCTTTTCAGAGCCACCAAATTTTCATAGAAGAGCTTAGAACTGTGCATCTCAACGATAACACTTCTCCTTTGTTTAGTGTCTCTCCCTTACCCCCCCCTTTTTTAAAGTTAATTTCTTTCTTTCTTATTCTATATCCAAAGTCTTCGCCTGTGTTACGTTCCTTACATGAAATCCACGACCTAACCTCCTCTGTCGAAAGCGTTGCAACTGTCTAATAGAACGATCCATTTCTCGATTTGTGAGTTATCTTCAACTCAGTCGTGTTTATTGGGAAGGGGCGTAATCATACATGCCGCCACTACATCTAAAATTAAATGGAAAGGAGTATGGCCGCCACCATGAATTGAGAAGTGATTTTATGGCTGAGAAAATAGCAAGGAAAACCGGTCAGTGCAAGCAACGTTCAGCGAAGAGTTTTGAAATTCCCGCTCTCTGGGAATTTCTAACCTAATGGGCCCGCGGGCGAGTTACGTGTTGACAAGCCTTACCCACCCACTGCCGCAGCCTTGCAGGAGAGCCTTAATCGACTTCCTATAGATGTGTATGATATACTGAAAAAGAAAAAAAAAATTAACTCATACACTCTGGGCAGCTCACTTTCGTGCCTACACTGGTATACACACCTGTGAAAAAAGGCTCAAATTAACGGAACTCTTCTCTGCATGCTAGTCGGAAGGGGAAAAAAATGTTTTCAAAAATGCATCAGCTCACAGAGCCTCCCGTCCTTGTAATTGTTTGCATCCCACGAAATGTAAAGAAATGAGGAACGGCCCTGATGGTGCCGATAGCGAGTCCCACTCCTTGATAAACTCTGATTCACGGCAGCAACTCTCTTGGAATAATAATTATCCTACAACAAATTAATATCGACGATTTATTTCCTGACCGGTTTTCCTTGGCCTTGCTATTTTCTCAGCCATAAAATCACTTCTCAAAGAATTAAATTCTGTGCTTAATAAGAATTCCTGGTGGCGGCCATTCTCCTTCCCATTTTATTTTTTGATGTAGTAGCGGCATGTATGATTACGCCCCTTCCCAATAAATCCATGGCACTTTTGCCTTCGCCGTGGCGCTTTTGCTTTCGCCGTGGCGCTTTTGCGCTTGCCGTGGCGCTTTTGCGCTTGCCGTGGCGCTTTTGCGCTTGCCGCGGCGCTTTTGCGCTTGCCGCGGCGCTTTTTCTTTTGCCGTGGCGCTTTTTGTTTTGCCGTGGCGCTTTTTCTTTTGCCGCGGCGCTTTTTGTTTTGCCGTGGCGCTTTTTCTTTTGCCGTGGCGCTTTTGCGCTTGCCGCGGCGCTGTTGCGCTTGCCGCGGCGCTGTTGCGCTTGCCGCGGCGCTGTTGCGCTTGCCGTGGCGCTTTTGCTTTTGCCGTGACAGTTGTGGGCCACCGTACTACGGGGATATGAAAATGTTTTGCTTCGTATTACGTACGTACGTTCTATCACGTAGCCTATGTATACGTAATAATTTTACGGATACGTATTCGTGATAATATTACGACGTAAGTTTTACGAAACAAAACTCTTCATGTCCCCGGAGTCCCCTCTGGGTCTTCGTACAGCGCTAACGTCGGGAAAAAAAACGGGGGGGGGGGCCTTTTCCAAACTAACGCATCAAAAGTTGTTGGGGGAGGGGCAATAGAATTATAGTTGAAGAGCACGAGGAGGACAACAGTACTTATCAAGTCCTTTTGGTCTATGCATGATGTATTGACACATCAAAACTTCAGCCATCGACAATCGCGTCAGCTATGCACTCTTTTAGAATTCCGTGAAGCCCCACCCAAGCACCAGCCTCAGTCAATGGACTATAAATTCTGCACGGAGTTTAGTCCAGTAGGTGGCCATAGGCTGGGGCTATCCCCAACCGTAGCCCAGGTCGGACGAGTTGCATTTACGACTGTCCCTCCGTACGTAGGTAAGGGAGGTAAAGGGAGTCCACTGGGCTAGTCCCACCCGTAACCATGGGCGTCGCGAGGGGGGGGGGGGGGCAAGGGGGGGGGCACTTGCCCCCCCCCCCCCCCCTGGAAAAGCAAAAAAAAAAAAGAAAAAAAAAAAAAGGAAGAAAAAAAAAGAAGAAAAAAGAAAGAAAAAGAGGCGCGAAGACAAAGTGGTGTAAATTTAATGAGTTGGGGGGGGGGCAAAATGTCCCTGCCCCCTCTAAAACTGATAAATCGAGAATGTTTTGAGAAATACAAGCATTTTTTGGCAAAAATTTTTTTTGCCCCCCTCTAGAAAAAATCCTGGCGACGCCCATGCCCGTAACCCCTGCCGGTATACGGGACACGTACAATACACTTACGGCAATGTCCTTAAAAACCTTATTATGTTTGTCTTACCAAATTTCATCGTTGTGCACGAAATTGAGGTGGCTTCCAATTTTTCTCGTGCCCATCATATAGAATTCATACAAGCCCTTTGGTTTTGGCTGCTTATTCAAAATTAAAATGCGACAAGTTCGAGAAAAATTGACTTTTGGGCGAATGTTGTCTTGCGCGCTTAATCCCAACGCCAGCGTCTCTTAGTGACCGGATGTACGCTGCGTGGCCATTGTTCTGCCCTCGACGCACGTACATACGAATACGCGCACATTTGCTGTGTGACGTGGACATACCTCTTCCCAGCCTATCAATTGTTTCCCCCCCCCCCCCCCGACTGCCCAACCCAAGACGTGAGGATTGTCACTTTTGAAGTGACAAAATCCCCACCCCTCGGGCAAAATTTAAGTGACAATCCCTGACCATGCCCCGACATACACAGAAAATAAATGTCGAGTCACAAGACTCATTAAGGTGAGCCATTCATTTGTCCGTGTGGTGAGACACTTTCGGACTTAAGTGAGTCATTTGACTCACAGCATGGAATGAGTCAAGGGACTTGAGGTAGAATGATATATGTGGGTCAGGCTTTTGACTGACTCACTTTGTATCAGATAACCGAGTCATCATTTTGTCCGTGTAGCGACACACTGTCAAGTGATAAACGAGTCAAATTACTCAGAATGCAATACACGTGAGCCTTTTGACTAAGCAAATGGTTTTTGGATGAGTCATGTAATGAAACACTGTGTGAACAAGCATATCTAAGTTAATTGAGCCATATAGACCGCTTGCAGACGCGATCGATAATTGACGCGCGAAGGTGCACGACGCCATGTTATGGGACAAATGTGCATGGATAGATATACGCCTGTCCCACAACATGGCGTCGCGCGCCTTCGCGCGTCGATTATCGAACGCATCTGCAAGCGGTCTATAGGCCTATAGGCCCATTTTAATCAATTCAAATTCAATTCATTCTGATTCAATTCATTCACTTGAATGCATTAAACAATTGCAATTAATAGACATATACCCGTTGTACATATCATAGAGGCTGCACTTTGTTCAAACGTTTTGCTCATGCATGCCATAACACAAAAGAATTGCCCAAGTCGTTCCACTTCAATGCATAATGTCTTTTGCTGACTGGCCAAAAAAATAATAGTTCTGCTTCCGGTTTCCCCACCTACCCTTGTCTGGCAGCCCCTACCCGGTAATTTTTTTTTATTGGAAAAATGAGGGAAACAACACCCAAAACCTTCAATTTCTACCTTTTACCCTTGACTACCCACAAACGCCTCCATAAGGCCAAACAAAAAAGTCTCCGGTTTCTGGTATGCGCGCGCGTCGCCGTAGCAAAATGAAAAAGTTTTTTTTTCAATGAAAGATGATGTTTCAAAACCGCCAAACTCACTGGTTTGACTGGAATCCTGCTGCTGCACAATTTTAACGTGTTTTGAGATTGGGTTATGGTCGAGAATAAGATTTATGTGGCCTCTCTGGACTCCCATATATTTGCACTAAGTTTAGTCGAGGATGCAGTCATCAGCCGACATTTGAAGCAAAAGAATCAGGTAAAAAAAAAAAAACCGCGTCGCCGCACCACTTTTTGGGCAAGCTCCATACCAGAAACCGGAGACTTTTTTTTTTTGCCTATTATGATCGTACACAAACAAAATTGGCAAAAAAAAAATCATTTCCCTACCTACCTACCTACCCTATTTTCAAATGCCATGTAATCGGCCGGAAGCAGAACTATCGAGAATGCAGCATTGACATCATACAATAGTCTGACAATTTTTGTGGGGGTGGCGCGGGTAGCTGTTTCATCCATGACATTGAGCATGACCTTTTGGATAAAGGTCAAAGTATAAAAGCTGTATTGTTGTATAGCCTTGGCTGATAGTGCAGGTGACATACATCCAAATATAAATGGCTACCTCTTAATTCATTTTCAATTCATTTCAATCTCGTTCAATGAATACAATCATCTTTTAAAGAAACTGCATGGTTTTGTCTCAATGAATAAATTAACATATAAACTTTAATACATTAAGCAATAGGGCTCGCTCAATGACGGCCATTTCTGTAAGGAGATCAACTGCAACTGCAGATTTTACGCAATCAAGCACGCATTGCGCAGTGTTGAAAATTTCCAAACAGTCGTGCGCTCGTGGTGCAGTATCGCAACCCCCACAACTACATGGCCGACTTTGACAGCGAGATGGACTTGTATTACAAAGCCGAAACCCTCGTCAAATTCCTACAAGAATGGACACCGGAAAAGTCTTCCACCTCCCTGCAACAAATACTGTTACACTTGGCAATTCGACTGTATGAGTTTGATTTCTTCGGAGTACAGGATGTGACTTTGACGGAAGCTTGGATTCAAGACCTTCAGTGTCTTGGATACAAATTTCCACTTCATCCATCTCTCATCACACAAAAGTCATTGGTTGATGATGAGGCATTATCAGCAACGTATCTTCCCTTTTAGGTTATGATGGCTTTTCCAAAACCTCGAATAAGTCTGTGGCTTAGGCACTGCTTGTCTCGGACTCGAGGTTAATTCAGGAGGCTTATAACACTCGGATCAAACGAAATAACACTTTTGGTGTCGTATAATATTCAGATTTGATGTTGCACTTCACGTGCTCTTCAACTAATTGTTTTTTGTTGTTTTTTTGTCTTGTAACGAGTATTTTTTTCTTCTATGTTTGTCGTCTGCAGCAGTGTCAAGAAAAGTTTTATTTTGGGTTTGCTTTTGCGCCTGTAAGGCACTCAAGATCCCCTCCCCTGAAAAAAGGGGCCTGGGTACTTGAAAATTCGTGAAGAGAACATGAATTATTCATGTCTATTTAATCGTTTATTTTTGTCGAGTTGATACACGATATATTGTTGAAAACCACTGTGCCGAAAAGCAGAAATGCCATGTAATCGGAAGCAGAACTATTTTTTTCGTAAGACCCGCATGCAGCTGTGCCAATGACAGTAAAGCCTACTAAATAAATCGAGAATGCAGCATTGACATCACACAATAGTCTGACAACTATTGTGGGGGTGGCGGGTAGCTGTTTCATCCATGACATCGAGCATGACCTTTTGGATAAATGTCAAAGTATAAAAGCTATATTGTTGAATAGCCTTGGCTGATAGTGCAGATGACATGCATCCAAATATACTAATAGCTACCTCTTAATTCATTCAATTCATTTCAATCTCGTCCAATGAATAAAATCATCTTTTAAAGAAACTGCATGGTTTTGTTTCAATGAATAAATTAATATATAAACTGTAATACATTAAGCAATAGGGCTCGCTCAATGACGGCCATCTCTGTAGGAGAACTGCAACTGCAGATTCTACGCAATCAAGCACGCATTGCGCAGTGTTGAAAATTTCCAAATAGTCGTGCGCTTGTTGCTCGAAATTGTGTTCAAAATACGACGCAGCCGATGCGCGTTATGCAAGTTGAAGCTCAATAATGCTGATGGCATCATCAGTGATGCACGTGGTTGGTCCGTAGGAAATGACGTAATTTGAACAAGACCTAAAGCAATTGACCTTACAAATAATCTCAGAGGGTGTACTTTGTACGAACTTTTTGCTCATCACGCCATAACAACCAGTGGCGTCACCAGACTTTTCAGTCTGGGGGGGGGGGGGGGGGGGGGGGGGGGGGGGGGGGGGGCACCACAAAAACAAAATTGTGCTGTGGTACCAGCTCAGTGGCGTAGCCACGGGGGGGGGGGGGGGGGGGGCCATGAAACCTTGTCGCCCCCCAAGTCGCCCTCAACTAAGATTTTGAGTGTCTAAAAAAATTATCATTGATCTACATAACGCCCCCCTCCTCCATGGAATGTTCCCCCCCCCCCCCCCCCCCCCCCCCACCCCCCACCCCACACACACTGAAAAATTCCTGGCTACGCCACTGTACCGGCTTAAAGGGAAGATACAACATTTGCAAACATAAAAAACCCGAAATGATCAAAATTATCAAGAAATATCGTACTGGATTGTTAGGGAATGACAGTCTAAATCATCCTGTAAAGTTGTGGCTCACCTGATGTGCTGACATTTGCAAGAAAAACCCAGTTCTCCAACGCTGGTCGGCCGACCAGCGTTGGAGAACTGGGTTTTTTTTTCTCAAAAAGTGCTCCTAATTTTCCATATTTAGTTCGTCTGCATTTTCTTGGCAATTGATTACACAACTGTGAAGACTACAAACCTGCTAGACTGATTCTCTGATCTTACAATTCCCCAAAGTGTATAAATTGCTTCGTTTTCATCTTAAGTGGGGTCAGGGAATCAGACTACAAGAATATGACTGGTTTTCTTGGTTTTCCAGCATCTACGATTTAAAAATTGATTTAACACTTTTTTAACACTTTTTAACACTTAAAAGTTGATTTAACACTTTCCAAAGTGATACGAATTCCAACACTTTTAGAAAGTTACAAAGTGTCTGAACAAAAGTAAAGTGTCTGGCGCGCTGAACTCAGTATCCAATCAAATTGCCCAGTCGCCTCATACATTACTGCGCATGCGGGAAAGCTCACATTTTTTTTTAAATGTAATAAAAGCCACATCTGGAAGTTGGTTAACGTTAGCATGTCAAAGAGTTGGAATAACGTTTTGCAACATTTGAAATGTTGTTTTGGTAGTAACACTTCGAAAATGTTAAAGTTCAACACTTCAGTTTTTAAAGTGTAGGCACTTGCTTTCAAGTTGTACAAAAGCTGCAGGGCGCAATGCTTGCACCATTGAATATCGTGTACTCAGAGCTTGAAGGCCACCACACAAAAGGTCATACGTCGATCCATTTAGTATGTGGCAAAAAATGTACGTTCACGTAAGCCTGATCTGTGATTTTTTTGGGGGAGGCGTCCCTCCATAAAAGCAAATACCCCCGCACATCCAGGGGACCACGGGGAGGGTTTATCAGCTCAGCAAAGCCAGGACTTATGAAGGGAGAAGGGAGTTGGCGCCGGCGACATCGATATCCTGTAAGCCGTACAGCGCCCGAGCAGGCCGGCGCTGCGGTCGGTGGATCGTGGTAACGACCATCCACCCTTCCACGCCGATCCTCCGGAAAATCAGCTCCCTGTCCGGCTGGTGCATGGTCGTAGTGGCGGACAAGAAGGGACCGGTG
This sequence comes from Patiria miniata, assembly GCF_015706575.1. Classification (NCBI taxonomy): domain Eukaryota; kingdom Metazoa; phylum Echinodermata; class Asteroidea; order Valvatida; family Asterinidae; genus Patiria; species Patiria miniata. Next base: position 18,998,097 of record NW_024037073.1, on the reverse strand, counting down.
ACCATGGACATCCCCAACGTGGATTACCTGGATGTAGTCCAACAGGAGAGCTGTGGCTACCAAATCTGCCGCCTGTTGCCCTGGAACCACTTCGGAAGGAAGAACATCGGGTACCTGTACGCCATCGAACACGGGGCCGAGATGATCTATGACACCGACGATGACAACCAGCCACTATTTGACGAATTGCCGGCGTTTGACAACGTCGGTTACTCCAAGCAGTTACATGTAGCGGGGCACCTCTGGAATCCTTACCCTCAGTTTGGTGCCAACACCAAGATGTGGCCCAGGGGGTTTCCCCTCAGCCGCATCATGGATCCCGCCACTAAGAGGGTAAATGTGTCAAGCGGGACAGTGGCAGCAAGACGAGCGGGCGTGGTTCAGTTTTTGGCCCAACATGATCCCGACATAGACGCTATCTACCGTTTGACCAACGAGCTCCCGTACGAGTTCGACCCCGCACCCCGCCGGCTCTTCGTACCCGAGCGAGTTATGTCCCCGTACAACGCCCAGGCCACCTTACACGCACACCAGGCTTTCTGGGGGCTGCTCCTGCCAGTCTCGGTCCACGGCCGCGTTTCAGATATCTGGCGGAGCTACTTCACGCAGCGTCTGCTGTGGGACATCGGCTTGCAGGTGGCTTTCCACTCGCCCTTCGTGGTGCAGTATCGCAACCCCCACAACTACATGGCCGACTTTGACAGCGAGATGGACTTGTATTACAAAGCCGAAACCCTCGTCAAATTCCTACAAGAATGGACACCGGAAAAGTCTTCCACCTCCCTGCAACAAATACTGTTACACTTGGCAATTCGACTGTATGAGTTTGATTTCTTCGGAGTACAGGATGTGACTTTGACGGAAGCTTGGATTCAAGACCTTCAGTGTCTTGGATACAAATTTCCACTTCATCCATCTCTCATCACACAAAAGTCATTGGTTGATGATGAGGCATTATCAGCAACGTATCTTCCCTTTTAGGTTATGATGGCTTTTCCAAAACCTCGAATAAGTCTGTGGCTTAGGCACTGCTTGTCTCGGACTCGAGGATAATTCAGGAGGCTTATAACACTCGGATCAAACGAAATAACACTTTTGGTGTCGTATTATATTCAGATTTGATGTTGCACTTCACGTGCTCTTCAACTAATTGTTTTTTGTTGTTTTTTTGTCTTGTAACGAGTATTTTTTTCTTCTATGTTTGTCGTCTGCAGCAGTGTCAAGAAAAGTTTTATTTTGGGTTTGCTTTTGCGCCTGTAAGGCACTCAAGATCCCCTCCCCTGAAAAAAGGGGCCTGGGTACTTGAAAATTCGTGAAGAGAACATGAATTATTCATGTCTATTTAATCGTTTATTTTTGTCGAGTTGATACACGATATATTCAAGGGCGGATCCAGAACACAATTTTTTTGGGGGGGGGACCAACAAAAATTTTGGTCCCCCAAAAAAGTGGGTCAAAAAAATTACGGCGTGGGGTTTGGGGCCCGCTTAAGGGCCCCGAAAAAAATTTTGGATTCTAGATGCTCTGTGGTGCGATCTGAGGCAATTTCTGACCACTTTAACCAATGTTTTTTTGAGGAAAAGATGGTGGTGTACTCATTGCCTGCCTTTATTGCGATGTCACATAAAAAAAAAATTGGTTTCGTTTTTTTTTTGGGGGGGGGGGGCCATGGCCCGCTTTGGCCCCCCCCCCTGGATCCGCCCTTGGATATATTGTTGAAAACCACTGTGCCGAAAAGCAGAAATGCCATGTAATCGGAAGCAGAACTATTTTTTTCGCAAGACCCGCATGCAGCTGTGCCAATGACAGTAAAGCCTACTAAATAAATCGAGAATGCAGCATTGACATCACACAATAGTCTGACAACTATTGTGGGGGTGGCGGGTAGCTGTTTCATCCATGACATTGAGCATGACCTTTTGGATAAATGTCAAAGTATAAAAGCTATATTGTTGAATAGCCTTGGCTGATAGTGCAGATGACATGCATCCAAATATACTAATAGCTACCTCTTAATTCATTCAATTCATTTCAATCTCGTTCAATGAATACAATCATCTTTTAAAGAAACTGCATGGTTTTGTCTCAATGAATAAATTAACATATAAACTTTAATACATTAAGCAATAGGGCTCGCTCAATGACGGCCATTTCTGTAAGGAGATCAACTGCAACTGCAGATTTTACGCAATCAAGCACGCATTGCGCAGTGTTGAAAATTTCCAAACAGTCGTGCGCTTGTTGCTCGAAATGTGTTTAAAATACGACGCAGCCGATGCGCGTTATGCAAGTTGAAGCTCAATAATGCTGATGGCATCATCAGTGATGCACGTGGTTGGTCCGTAGGAAATGACGTAATTTGAACAAGACCTATAGCAATTGACCTTACAAATAATCTCAGAGGGTGTACTTTGTACAAACGTTTTGCATATCACGCCATAACAACACAAAAGAATCGCCCGCGTCGATCCACTTCAATGCATATTTATATTGCTGACTGTACATAACCACATAGCCATGCATGCAGCTGTGCCGGCCAATAACAGTAAAGCCTACTAAATTTGCATGAATTAGCACATACAAATATTTTGGATCAGTCAATTCCAAATACTGAAATCAATATTTGTACACCCGCATATAAAAACAAAATTGTGCTGTGGTACCGGCTTAAAGGGAAGATACAACATTTGCAAACATCAAAAAACGAAATGATCAAATTATCACGAAATATCTTACTGGATTGTTAGGGAATGCCAGTCTAAATCATCCTGTAAAGTTGTGGCTCACCTGATGTGCTGACATTTGCAAGAAAAACTTTATTTTTCCAACGCCGACCAGCGTTGGAGAACTTTTTTTTTTTCTCAAAAAGTGCTCCTAATTTTCCATATTTAGTTCGTCCGCATTTTCTTTGCAATTGATTACACAACTGTGATGACTACAAACCTGCTAGACTGATTCTCTGATCTTACAATTCCCCAAAGTCTATAAATTGCTTCGTTTTCATCTTAAGTGGGGTTAGGGAACCAAAATCTTGGCAAAGTGGGGTTGCTATATAAACACAACTAACCTCTGGCTAGCAGATTGTCCCACAGAAACTTAACATTCGAAAACCAACTAATAAATTTGTGTGTACATATATGGGCGCACTATAGTGATCGCCTTTCCATGGCAACAATGTAATTTGAGTGACCAAAATCCCCACCCTGGGGGGATGAAAAACGTGACCAAATCCTGACATCGGACCTGGGGAAGCGCGGGGGAGGGGGGTAAAACATTTGATAGGCGCATAATGCACTCTAAAAACTGATTTGTTAAATCTAACTTTATAAATGATAAGTTCAACACTTGCTATGAGTTCGGTCAGTGACCACACTTTAAAAGTTGATTTAACACTTTCCAAAGCCTTACGAATTCCAACACTTTTGGAAAGTTACAAAAGTGTCTGAACAAAAGTGTCTGGCGCGCTTTACTCAGTAACCAATCAAATTGCCCAGTCGCCTAATACATTGCTGCGCATGCGGGAAAGCTCACAATTGTTTTAAAATGTATTCATAAATACCTCAGACAGTTTAGCCATTCCTATTGGTCGAGAGCCCTTCACGTGGCCGGTATTAAACGGATGATAAAGACACGGCTAGCTGGTCTTTTCCAGTGTCACAATAAAATGTGGACTCCTAAAAATCCAGTGCCTCTTATCGTTTCATTGGTTGAACGTTCACAATCCTCACGTAGGCATGCGCAACACTACCAGGGAGTCAGAATTTTATAGTTCTAAATTCAAAACGCAACGCGCCAGGTGCGTTCTGCGCGACATCGCATAGAACATGATACGCGCGCGTCAATCTCCATAAAAGGATTGTTTTCATCTTACTCGCCAGCTGAACACTCCATTATTTTGCAGGAGGGATGATTCAAAAAGCATAAAGTGAATTTGTTGAACAAAATTGTGATGTTTTGAACGAATTATATGATTTTTTTTACCGAAAAGGTATTTATGAATGGGAATAAATATGTACTCCGTCGGTATTTATCACTCTGTTTAATACCACTTAGAGTCTGGGTGCTGATAATTACCCTCGCCTCCGGCTCGGGTAATTATCAGCACCCAGACTCTAAGTGGTATTAAACAGAGTGATAAAAACCTCCGGAGCACACATTTATTCCCTTAATAAAAGCCACATCTTGAAGTTGGTTAACTTTAGCATTACTAAGAGTTGGAAAAAGCTTTTGCAACATTTGAAATGTTGTTTTGGTAGTAACACTTCGAAAATGTTAAAGTTCAGCACTTCAGTTTTTAAAGTGTAGGCCCTAGGCACTTGCTTTCAAGTTGTACAAAAGCTGGCGCAATGCTTGCACCATTGAATATCGTGTACTCAGAGCTTGAAGGCCACCATAAAAAGGCCATACGTCGACCCATGGAGGAATAAGACCGTTTACGTGGCAAAAAGACATAAAATGCCCTACCCGCGCCACTAAAGTTTTACCGCATCTACGTGAATGACATATACGTGTCTAATACCGCGACATGCATTTCATGTTACCGCATAAAATGTACGTTCATGTAAGCCTGATCTGTGATTTTTTGTTTTTTGGTGGTGTCCCTCCATAAAAGCAAATACCACAGCAGCACATTTAGTTCACAATGAGTGCAGTGGTTTTCTATGAATCCCTTTCTATAGGCTAGGCTAGTGTATAGTGGATGCTAATATACATACTCATGCGCGCTGTTAAATGAAGCACAGCTGTGACGATACTATATATATAGGGGCCTAATCGATAGCGCAAAAAACTACGTTGTTCAACATTTAGGTGGATCACGGACCATTTACACATGTACAAGCTGTCGTTTAGTGCCGCATGGGATGTGGAAAGAGTTTGAAAATGAAACCTCCAAATAATTGCTGTAGAAACGCCCATACTTGGGTAGTTATTTTGATTGTTCTGTTAGCAGGACTGCTGTTTTATGTGTTACAGGATCGTCAGTTGACTGTCTTGAGCAACACTGGTCTTTTCCGCGACGAGGAAACGACGGGGCAGCAATGCCGACCGTCGCCGCACATCCAGGGGACCACGGGGAGGGTTTATCAGCTCAGCAAAGCCAGGACTTATGAAGGGAGAAGGGAGTTGGCGCCGGCGACATCGACATCCTGTAAGCCGTACAGCGCCCGAGCAGGCCGGCGCTGCGATCGGTGGATCGTGGTAACGACCATCCACCCTTCCACGCCGATCCTCCGGAAAATCAGCTCCCTGTCCGGCTGGTGCATGGTCGTAGTGGCGGACAAGAAGGGACCGGTGACCATGGACATCCCCAACGTGGATTACCTGGATGTAGTCCAACAGGAGAGCTGTGGCTACCAAATCTGCCGCCTGTTGCCCTGGAACCACTTCGGAAGGAAGAACATCGGGTACCTGTACGCCATCGAACACGGGGCTGAGATGATCTATGACACCGACGATGACAACCAGCCACTATTTGACGAATTGCCGGCGTTTGACAACGTCGGTTACTCCAAGCAGTTACATGTAGCGGGGCACCTCTGGAATCCTTACCCTCAGTTTGGTGCCAACACCAAGATGTGGCCCAGGGGGTTTCCCCTCAGTCGCATCACGGATCCCGCCACTAAGAGGGTGGATGTGATAAACGGGACGGTGGCCGCAAGACGAGCGGGCGTGGTTCAGTTTTTGGCCCAACATGATCCCGACATAGACGCTATCTACCGTTTGACCAACGAGCTCCCGTACGAGTTCGACCCCGCACCCCGCCGGCTCTTCGTACCCGAGCGAGTTATGTCCCCGTACAACGCCCAGGCCACCTTGCACGCACACCAGGCTTTCTGGGGGCTGCTCCTGCCAGTCTCGGTCCACGGCCGCGTTTCAGATATCTGGCGGAGCTACTTCACGCAGCGTCTGCTGTGGGACATCGGCATGCAGGTGGCTTTCCACTCGCCCTTCGTGGTGCAGTATCGCAACCCCCACAACTACATGGCCGACTTTGACAGCGAGATGGACTTGTATTACAAAGCCGAAACCCTCGTCAAATTCTTACAAGAATGGACACCGGAAAAGTCTTCCACCTCCCTGCAACAAATACTGTTAGACTTGGCAATTCGACTGTATGAGTTTGATTTCTTCGGAGTACAGGATGTGACTTTGACGGAAGCTTGGATTCAAGACCTTCAGTGTCTTGGATACAAATTTCCACTTCATCCATCTCTCATCACACAAAAGTCATTGGTTGATGAGGCATTATCAGCAACGTATCTTCCCTTTTAGGTTATGATGGCTTTTCCAAAACCTCGAATAAGTCTGTGGCTTAGGCACTGCTTGTCTCGGACTCGAGGATAATTCAGGAGGCTTATAACACTCGGATCAAACGAAATAACACTTTTGGTGTCGTATAATATTCAGATTTGATGTTGCACTTCACGTGCTCTTCAACTAATTCTTTTTTGTTGTTTTTTTGTCTTGTAACGAGTATTTTTTTCTTCTATGTTTGTCGTCTGCAGCAGTGTCAAGAAAAGTTTTATTTTGGGTTTGCTTTTGCGCCTGTAAGGCACTCAAGATCCCCTCCCCTGAAAAAAGGGGCCTGGGTACTTGAAAATTCGTGAAGAGAACATGAATTATTCATGTCTATTTAATCGTTTATTTTTGTCGTGTTGATACACGATATATTGTTGAAAACCACTTTGCCGAAAAGCAGAAATGCCATGTAATCGGAAGCAGAACTATTTTTTTCGCAAGACCCGCATGCAGCTGTGCCAATGACAGTAAAGCCTACTAAATAAATCGAGAATGCAGCATTGACATCACACAATAGTCTGACAACTATTGTGGGGGTGGCGGGTAGCTGTTTCATCCATGACATTGAGCATGACCTTTTGGATAAATGTCAAAGTATAAAAGCTATATTGTTGAATAGCCTTGGCTGATAGTGCAGATGACATGCATCCAAATATACTAATAGCTACCTCTTAAAGGGAATATACATCATTTGCTTTTGCTGTAATTTTCAGAAATGGATGGAATTTGGGGGTTGGAAATATATATAGCAAATATAGTTACACTGACTTTTTTGAGGTTGTGGGTTCGAAAATGCTATAAAAACTAAGAAAACAATCATTTTCCTGTAGTCTGGTTCCCTGACTCCATTTAAGAAGAAACAGAGCAGTTTACATATATTGGGGAATTGTAAGGTCAGGGAACCAGTCTAGCTGGCTTGTACCCGTTCATAGGTGTGTAATCGATTGCAAACAAGTGCGATGGTCAACTAGGGCCAGTATTTGAAAAAAAGCCAGTTTTTTCCAACGCTGATCGGCCGATCAGCGTTGGAAATTGATACAAAAATACCACTTTTCTTGAAAATGACAGTATACCAGGTGCCATGATTTTACAGGATGCTTTACACTGTCATTCCCTAACAGACCAGCAAGGTATTTCAAAATGATTTGGTAGTTTTATTTTTTGATGTTTGCAAATGTTGTATTTTCCCTTTAATTCATTCAATTCATTTCAATCTCGTTCAATGAATAAAATCATCTTTTAAAGAAACTGCATGGTTTTGTTTCAATGAATAAATTAATATATAAACTGTAATACATTAAGCAATAGGGCTCGCTCAATGACGGCCACCTCTGTAGGAGAACTGCAACTGCAGATTCTACGCAATCAAGCACGCATTGCGCAGTGTTGAAAATTTCAAATAGTCGTGCGCTTGTTGCTCGAAATTGTGTTCAAAATACGACGCAGCCGATGCGCGTTATGCAAGTTGAAGCTCAATAATGCTGATGGCATCATCAGTGATGCACGTGGTTGGTCCGTAGGAAATGACGTAATTTGAACAAGACCTATAGCAATTGACCTTACAAATAATCTCAGAGGGTGTACTTTGTACGAACTTTTTGCTCATCACACCATAACAACCAGTGGCGTCACCAGACTTTTCAGTCTGGGGGGGCACGGGGGGGGGGGCACCAGCATTTGATGGGGGGGGGGCACTTTGGTGGATACGGATCGCCGTCCTGGGGGAGGGGTCTAAGGGGAGGGGGTACCCCCCTCCCCTTTGGAAAATTTTCGCATACGGAGGATGGGCTAGATGCAAAATGGTGCCACATTTGATGCTAAATTCGATCTGAAGATATCTCCAGAAATTGCTATTTTTGAGGTAATGATTTTAACAACGCGCAGAATTTTGCAGAGGATAGGGGGGCACCAGCATTTGATGGGGGGGCACTCGGGGGGGCACTAGGTTTTCCAGGGGGGCACGTGCCCCCCCTGCCCCCCCCCCCCCCCCCTTGGCGACGCCACTGATAACAACACAAAAGAATCGCCCACGTCGATCCACTTCAACGCATAAGGTATTTTGCTGACTGTACATAACCCTAGCCTTGGTCAATGCTCTCGTCGTTATTCGTCCCGTACGCGGTCAATCGTCGGCATATATCCTCACGCGCTATGCACATGCATGTAAAAATACAGCGCGAACAGCGACCTCACGCGGCCACTATTTTTATGCAAATCAGTTGGAGACGATGTCGAGCCTTGGTTCAATCGTCGGCCAAACCTTATGTTTTTCTTTACTTTGCGCTAGATTTCCAGCGCACGACCTCGTATGCGAATACAGATAATGTAGGCGGGGCTAATATGTGGAGTGTGCAATCACACCTTGGTAAATCCGGACGTCATCAAATTATTTGCAGCTATTCCGGCTTTTGCGGACGTGACAGGAACCACAGTTTTTGTGCATTGGCGCCGTGTGCAGAGATACACAATGTGTACGTGTATGGATTAGGTGCCACGTTTCACTATGCAAGTTTCCACGCAACGATCGACCAATAAGAAAACGACATTTAAGGTCAGCTAAGGCTATTAACATAATGAGCACCACCCCCAAAACCTCACATGGACGATTGAACCAAGGCTCGACATCGTCTCCAACTGATTTGCATAAAAATAGTGGCCACGTGAGGTCGCTGTTCGCGCTGTATTTTTACATGCATGTGCATAGCGCGTGAGGATATTATAACGAAAATGCAAGTCATGATTAATTTCCAGTAAGCACACTTTATTCTTCACTCTGATAAGATACAGGTCCCTTTCATAAACTTAATTGATAGGACTTACGGAAGATAAGTAGATAAGTTTAAAGTTAATAACTTGTATTTCAATGAGAAGAATTAATGCCAATACAGTTAACTGTGTACTGATAATAGGGCCTATGATAAACTAATGGTAGAATAACTTTAAATGAAATGACTTGTACAAGTTTAATTCATCGAAGCTTTAACGACCAAGACGCTATGATTATTATGAATAAGAATAATATTTGGCGCAGTGGTTTATGGCCAATCAGAGCATTGCAAGAGACATTTTGTTATGATGCGCTAGCTCCTTGCGTTATGTACGCGCCCAAACGCTATAAAAGACGAGCCAAGTCAGGGCTCGGTGTTCAGATCGTGACTGGTTCTGGCCCGGTGAGGAAGTTCACCCAGAATAAGGAGCGCGTCGTACTCAACGTTCGATTGCAATGCACATCGGCGCTCCGCCTCATCGTTATCCACATAGACATTAGATTATACGCATTGGGCACGGTGTGTGCCAACAGTATTGGAAGACAATAAAACCATTATTATTATTTGAAGAACAACACGATCTCTCCAGTCAGAATTCTTGTCTAGTCTCTAGTCATTTAGTAGCCTACTTGAACCAGTGATTTCGCGCCCGTTACAATATAATGCCGACGATTGACCGCGTACGGGACGAATAACGACGAGAGCATTGACCAAGGCTAACATAACCCATGCAGCTGTGCCAATAACAGTATTATAAAGCCTACAATAATTTGCATGAATGAGCGCATACAAATATTTTGGATCAGTCGATTCCAAATACTGAAACCAATATTTGTACACCCACACATAAAAACAAAATTGTGCTGTGGTACCGGCTCAGTGGCGTAGCCACGGGGGGGCGTGGGTGGGGGGGGGTCCCCTCCATAAAAGCGAATACCCCAGCATATTTAGTTCACAATGAGTGCAGTGGCTTTCTATGAATCCCTTTCTATAGGCTAGGCTAGTGTGTAGTGGATGCTAATATACATGTACATACTCATGCGCGCTGTTGTGACGATACTATAATCGATAGCGCAAAAAACTACGTTGTTCAACATTTAGGTGGATCACGGACCATTTACACATGTACAAGCTGTCGTTTAGTGCCACATGGGATGTGGAAAGAGTTTGAAAATGAAACCTCCAAATAATTGCTGTAGAAACGTCCATACTTGGGTAGTTATTTTGATTGTTCTGTTAGCAGGACTGCTGATTTATGTGTTACAGGATCGTCAGTTGACTGTCTTGAGCAACACTGGTCTTTTCCGCGACGAGGAAACGACGGGGCAGCAATGCCGACCGTCGCCGCACATCCAGGGGGCCACGGGGAGGGTTTATCAGCTCAGCAAAGCCAGGACTTATGAAGGGAGAAGGGAGTTGGCGCCGGCGACATCGACATCCTGTAAGCCGTACAGCGCCCGAGCAGGCCGGCGCTGCGATCGGTGGATCGTGGTAACGACCATCCACCCTTCCACGCCGATCCTCCGGAAAATCAGCTCCCTGTCCGGCTGGTGCATGGTCGTAGTGGCGGACAAGAAGGGACCGGTGTCCATGGACATCCCCAACGTGGATTACCTGGATGTAGTCCAACAGGAGAGCTGTGGCTACCAAATCTGCCGCCTGTTGCCCTGGAACCACTTCGGAAGGAAGAACATCGGGTACCTGTACGCCATCGAACACGGGGCCGAGATGATCTATGACACCGACGATGACAACCAGCCACTATTTGACGAATTGCCGGCGTTTGACAACGTCGGTTACTCCAAGCAGTTACATGTAGCGGGGCACCTCTGGAATCCTTACCCTCAGTTTGGTGCCAACACCAAGATGTGGCCCAGGGGGTTTCCCCTCAGTCGCATCACAGATCCCGCCACTAAGAGGGTGGATGTGATAAACGGGACGGTGGCCGCAAGACGAGCGGGCGTGGTTCAGTTTTTGGCCCAACATGATCCCGACATAGACGCTATCTACCGTTTGACCAACGAGCTCCCGTATGAGTTCGACCCCGCACCCCGCCGGCTCTTCGTACCCGAGCGAGTTATGTCCCCGTACAACGCCCAGGCCACCTTGCACGCACACCAGGCTTTCTGGGGGCTGCTCCTGCCAGTCTCGGTCCACGGCCGCGTTTCAGATATCTGGCGGAGCTACTTCACGCAGCGTCTGCTGTGGGACATCGGCATGCAGGTGGCTTTCCACTCGCCCTTCGTGGTGCAGTATCGCAACCCCCACAACTACATGGCCGACTTTGACAGCGAGATGGACTTGTATTACAAAGCCGAAACCCTCGTCAAATTCCTACAAGAATGGACACCGGAAAAGTCTTCCACCTCCCTGCAACAAAAACTGTTAGACTTGGCAATTCGACTGTATGAGTTTGATTTCTTCGGAGTACAGGATGTGACTTTGACGGAAGCTTGGATTCAAGACCTTCAGTGTCTTGGATACAAATTTCCACTTCATCCATCTCTCATCACACAAAAGTCATTGGTTGATGATGAGGCATTATCAGCAACGTATCTTCCCTTTTAGGTTATGATGGCTTTTCCAAAACCTCGAATTAGTCTGTGGCTTAGGCACTGCTTGTCTCGGACTCGAGGATAATTCAGGAGGCTTATAACACTCGGATCAAACGAAATAACACTTTTGGTGTCGTATAATATTCTGATTTGATGTTGCACTTCACGTGCTCTTCAACTAATTGGGTTTTTTTTGTCTTGTAACGAGTATTTTTTTTCTTCTATGTTTGTCGTCTGCAGCAGTATCAAGAAATTTTTATTTTGGGTTTGCTTTTGCGCCTGTAAGGCACTTAAGATCCCCTCTCCGGAAAAAGGGGCCTGGGTACTTGAAATTTCGTGAAGAGAAGATGAATTATTCATGTATATTTAATTGTTTATTTTTGTCGAGTTGATACACGATATATTGTTAAAAACCACTGTGCCGAAAAGCAGAGCCGCTTTGCAGTGTAGTAGGTCTTTGCGATGGCTTTTGCATTTCTCGGGACCCTGAAAAGACTATCTACAATGTACACCGTGACTGACATTCGAAACCATGGGCCCAATATCACGGCGCTGCTTAACAGTTAGCACAAAAGTTGTGTTTAGCATAGCAGAAAAATTTGCTAACCTTAAGCACTATTTCACGGCATGTGTGTGCTAACGGTCGCGTGTGCATGGAGATTTATCTTGTAATGTCACTAAGTTAAGCAAGTTTTTCCTCTGAAGTAAGCGTGCCTTTTGCTGTGCTTATGCTTACAGTCTCCATGAAATTGACGGAGGCTCTGTTAGCAAAAAATCGTGTGCTTATACTGAGCAGCGCCGTGAAATTGGGCCCTGTTCTCGTGTTGGTTGAATAAACACGAGAACCGAGTTTCGAACTAATGACAAGAACCAACGGTGTTCGCGAACAGGATTTTCAGGATTTTCCCCACTTATAGGGGAGTAGTCTGATGAGGAACGTCAAGAACAAAGATGGCGGATTACGGCCCCGGAATTTGCGTTAATTTTTGTGCATAAAATTGAAAGAGCTCATCATTCAGTGCAGAAGCAGTAGTGATAAAATAAAACATGACACAGGGAATGGGCTTTTTACTCAGCCTTGTCTCTGCCAATTTTTATAGCTGTTACGGGATTTCAATTTTCGTATTAACTCAATTTAATTGTCCCCTCTTATCATTCGGCGTTTTTATACGGCGGCTGCCATCTTGAATTCTGGCCAAGCTGCATGTACACACTTCGGTGTTCGGCGACCCTGTGGAGACATGATATAATAGGGAAAAAGGATTGTAGAAACCACAGGGCAGTTTCTAAAGGCCTAGGTGAATAAGGGCAACCTAATTGTCTCCACAAGGTTATCACGAAATACATGTAGATGTGTGGATTTTACTCAAAGCTAGGAGTTTCCAAGGTTGATCCGTCGGAAATTGAAGTATTTTATGTAAGGCCAAAAAAAAAAGTCTCCGGTTTCTGGTATGGAGCTTGCCCAAAAAGTGATGCGGCGACGCGGCTTTTTTTTTTTACCTATTTTTTTTTGCTTCAAATGTCGGCTGATGACTGCAAATGGTGCCCGACTAAACTTAGTGCAAATATATGGGAGTCCAGAGAGGCCACATAAAGCTTATTCTCGATCATAACCCCATCTAAAAACACGTTAAAATTGTGCAGCAGCAGGATTCCAGTCAAACCAGTGAGTTTGGTGGTTTTGAGACATCATCTTGTATCGAAAAAAAACTTTTTCATTTTGCCGACGCGCATGGCTACGGCGACGCGCGCGCATACCAGAAACCGGATACTTTTTTTTTTGCCTAGGAGCACTGCCGTACATTTTACCAACATCAAAGTCTTCCAACAGAGGGCGCGCTACACAAATACTGATCACCACACCGCAAAGACTTCAACGTGGATACGATCTGCACAAACGAAATTGGCACAAGTGATGGACTTTGTGGAGACGATAACTCAAGAACAACACAGTGCACTGAATTGAAATTTCGTTCAATAATTGTTTGAGATATAGGACACGAATGGTTTGAAAATCGACGGATACCATTCAAGAATAAATTTAATATGATTTAAGGAAATACAGTGTACTAATCGCGAAAAATTTAATTCGCATTCGAGTCACTTCTAATGAAACAAAAATAAAACACTCTTTTGTGGAGACGATAACTCAAGAAAAACACAGTACACATGATTGAAATTTCGTTCAATAATTGTTTGGGATATGGGAAACAAATGGTTTGAAAATCAAACGGGAACCATTCAAGAATAAATTTAATATGAAGTAAGGAAATACAGTGTACTAATCGCGAAAAATTCACTTTTAATGGAACAAAAATAAAGCACTCTTTGTGGAGACGATAACTCCAGAAAAACAAATTGCACGGATATGAAATTGCGTCCCATAATTGACTGTGATATACAAGACAATATATTTGAAATTCGACAGAAACCGTTGAAGACAAAAATGAATACAACAAAAACAAAAACGACAATGTGTAAGAGCGCTGCCGTACATTTTACTAACATCAAATTCTTCCAACAGAGGGCGCGCTACACAAATACTGGTCACCACACCCGGCCTCGTTTCCAATAGTAAGCCCTGGATAGGAAACTTTCTTCCTGCATCCGGTGTGGACGGTAATTCTGTCCCCCGTTAAAAGTGTCCGGGGGGACAGAATTACCTAGGTAAAAGTGTCCTCCCCGGCCCGTTAATTCTGTCCCCCTTCAGGTTTTATGTCCCCCTAGTTTTGCAACGCAGAAGGCCAGTTCTCTATATTGTTTTCATGAATTCACTTTACAAGGTATACATTTGTTACTCTTTAGTCTGCCCTGCATGAAGATGAAAAAAATTAACTTTTTGGTCTCTTTCTTAGATGTGAAATGTGAACACAATGTTTCGATCGATTCGGAGTACGGTGTAGCCATATTCTACGGTGGACGCCTCATTGATATAACGCCTACTTGGATTGGTCTGCGTTCCCATCGTAGCGCGTAACGAAATTTCCTATTGGAGGAATTTCCTTTGTGTAGGGGGATACACATTGTGTAGGAGGATACACATTATGTACACATATGCGATAAACGCTGCCACAAATCTTGCAGCATGTACTTGCGGCGATGCGCGCTCACGAACACGACTCGTATCATCGCATGGGTGATACTTGCACGGGGACACATTTACCAGGGGGACAGTTTCAACGTTGGGCAGGGGGACATATTTACCAGGGAGGGGGACAGATCTACCTAGGTAAATGTGTCCCCCCGGACAGATTTACCGGGTCAAGAGCCGGTAAATTTGTCCAGGGGGACACATTTACCAGGGGGGACAGAATTACCTGCCACACCGCCAAGCCATACATCCGCACGCCGTAGAATATTTTAAGTTTTGTTCAATAGAGGGCGCGCCAGATAAATAGTGGTCTCAACAACGCATCGACACGGACGCTGCACAACTGAACAAAAAGAACAAACTCGTTTCCGATGAACTACTCAGGAAATACAAAATGGATTAAATTGAAATTTCGTGCAATTAGTTTCACGATGTGTAGCATGAGTAGTTTGAATGGCATGAGAAACCGTGGAGCTATAAATATAATATGATCGTAACAATCTAGTGTTTTAAACGTTAAAAATCCATGTTGACTTCCATTAGGATTGTATTTGTTGCAAATAAAATCCTGTATTGTTACGGTCATAATAGCTTGATTAATTAACGTTTTTTTATGAAATGAAATCTTTTGATGCCAAACATCATGACAAATGAGTGTACGAAAATTCATTTTAATGAAACGTGTATTTTTTGAGTTGTTGGCCCGAAATCGGGTTTGGTGGTGGAGATCGAGACCACTGTAATAGAGGGCGCGCCACATAAATAGTGGTCTTAACAACGCATCAAACACGGATGCTGCACAAGTGAAGAAAAAGAACGTCCTCGTTTCCGATGAACTACTCAAAAAATACAAAATGGATTAAATTGAAATTTTGTGCAATTAGTTTTCACGATACGTAGCATAAGTAGTTTGAATGGCGTGAGAAACCGTGGAGCTATAAATACAATATGATCGTAACAATCTAGTGTTTTAAACGTTAAAAATCCATGTTGACTTACATTAGGATTGTATTTGTTGCAATTAAAATCCTGTATTGTTACGGTTATAATAGCCTTATAATTTGACGTTTTTATTATGAAATGAAATCTTTTGATGTCAAACATCGTGACAAATGAGTGTACGAAAATTCATTTGAATATAACGTGTATTCAGTGGTGTAGCCAGGAATTTTCAGTGGGGGGGGGGGGGGGGGGGGGGGCTGGGGGGGGGGGGGCTGGGACATTTCATGGGGGGGGGCGTCATGTAGATCAGTGATAATTATTCTAGAAACTCAAAATCTAAGTGGGGGGGGGGGCTACTGGGGGCGACAAGATTTCATGGGGGTGGGCTATCGCCCCCCACGCCCCCCGTGGCTACGCCACTGCGTGTATTTCTTGAGTTGTTGGCCCCAAATCGAGTTTGGTAGTGGAGATCGAGACCACTATAATAGAGGGCGCGCCACATAAATAGTGGTCTCAACAACCGTACGCATCAATACGGATGCTGCACAAGTGAAGAAAAAGAGCAACCCCGTTTCCGATGAACTACTCAAGAAATACAAAATGGATTAAATTGAAATTTCGTGCAATTAGTTTTCACGATGTGTAGCATAAGTAGTTTGAATGGCGTGAGAAACCGTGGAGCTATAATTACAATATGATCGTAACAATCTAGTGTTTTAAACGTTTAAAATCAATGTTGACTTCCATTAGGATTGTATTTGTTGCAAATAAAATCCGGTATTTGTTGCAAATAAAATCCGGTATTGTTACGGTCATGATAGCTTGATTAATTGACGTTTTTTGATGAAATGAAATCTTTTGATGCCAAACATCGTGAAAATGTATTTCTTGAGTTGTTGGCCCGAAATCGGGTTTGGTGGTGGAGATCGAGACCACTATAATAGAGGGCGCGCCACATAAATAGTGGTCTCAACAACCGTACGCATCAATACGGATGCTGCAAAAGTGAAGAAAAAGAGCAACCCCGTTTCCGATGAACTACCCAAGAAATACAAAATGGATTAAATTGAAATTTCGTGCAATTAGTTTTCACGATGTGTAGCATAAGTAGTTTGAATGGCGTGAGAAACCGTGGAGCTATAATTACAATATGATCGTAACAATCTGGTGTTTTAAACGTTAAAAATCCATGTTGACTTCCATTAGGATTGTATTTGTTGCAAATAAAATCCTGTATTGTTACGGTCATGATAGCTTGATTAATTGACGTTTTTTTATGAAATGAAATCTTTTGATGCCACACATCGTGAAAATGTATTTCTTGAGTTGTTGGCCCGAAATCGGGTTTGGTGGTGGAGATCGAGACCATATATAATAGAGGGCGCGCCACATAAATAGTGGTCTCAACAACGCATCAATTATACGGATGCTGCACAAGTGAAGAAAAAGAACAACCTCGTTTCCGATGAACTACTCAAGAAATACAAAATGGATTAAATTGAAATTTCGTGCAATTAGTTTCCACGATGTGTAGCATAAGTAGTTTGAATGGCGTGAGAAACCGTGGAGCTATAAATACAATATGATCGTAACAATCTAGTGTTTTAAACGTTAAAAATCCATGTTGACTTACATTAGGATTGTATTTGTTGCAATTAAAATCCTGTATTGTTACGGTCATAATAGCTTGATAATTTGACGTTTTTATTATGAAATAAAATCTTTTGATGTCAAACATCGTGACAAATGAGTGTACGAAAATTCATTTGAATATAACGTGTATTCAGTGGCGTAGCCAGGAATTTTTTTAGTGGGGGGGGGGGGGGGGGGGTGGAAGGTCATTCTGTCCCCCGGTAAAACTGTCCGGGGGGACATTACCTAGGTAAAAGTGTCCTCCCCGGCCCGTTAATTCTGTCCCCCTCCAGGTAATTCTTCCCCCAGGGTTTTTTGTCCCCCTCTTTTGAAACCCGGAAGGCCAGTTCTCTTTATTGTTTTGATGAATTCACTCTACAAGGTATACATTTTGGACTTTTAGTCTGCCCTTCATGAATATAAAAATATTTAATTTGGTCTAATACTAGATGATATGTGAACACAACGTTTCGATTTGGAGTACGGTGAAATCTATCGCGATTCTACGAAAGCCCTGTAGTGCCATCAAGTATATATTTTGTCCAAGTTCGTTTTTATGAGATATATTTTTCCCAAAGTTCGTTTTTACGAGATACATTTTGTCGAAGTTCGTTTTTATGAGATATATTTTCTCGAAGTTCGTTTTTATGAGATACATTTTGTCGAAGTTCGTTTTTATGAGATATATTTTCTCGAAGTTCGTTTTTATGAGATATATTTTTCCCAAAGTTCGTTTTTACAAGATACTAAAGGGACATCCAAAATTATTTTTTTATCTCGTGCGCACGACATAATATCTCGTGCGCACGACATATATCTCGTGCGCACGACATAATTATCTCGTGCGCACGACATAATATATCGTGCGCACGAGATAATTATCACGTGCGCACGAGATAAAAAAATAATTTTGGGGCTCCGTAAGATATCCTGTGTCGCCCGAAAAAAAATTATCTCTTAAAAACGAACTTGGGATAAATATATCTCGTAAAAACGAACTTCGACATAATATATCTCGTAAAAACGAACTTCGACAAAATGTATCTCGTAAAAACGAACTTCGAGAAAATATATCTCACAAAAACGAACTTCAACAAAATGTATCTCATAAAAACGAACTTCGAGAAAATATATCTCATAAAAACGAACTTCGACAAAATGTATCTCATAAAAACGAACTTCGAGAAAATATATCTCATAAAAACGAACTTCGACAAAATGTATCTCGTAAAAACGAACTTTGGGAAAAATATATCTCATAAAAACGAACTTCGAGAAAATATATCTCATAAAAACGAACTTCGACAAAATGTATCTCGTAAAAACGAACTTTGGAAAAAATATATCTCATAAACACGAACTTCGACAAAATATATACTTGATGGCACTACAGGGCTTTCGTACGATTCTACCGCGAAAGGTCAATACAGCGGCGATGCATGGCGATGGCCCTCGTCTCATTGATACAACGCCTACTTGGATTGGTCTGTGTTGCCATCATAGCGCGTAACGACATTTCCTATTGGATGAATTTCCATTGTAGAGGGAGACGCATATGTACACATGTGATATCACTGCCACATATCTTGCAGCATGTACTGGCGCGCGCGACACGCTGCTGCTCTCAGTATATACTGCATAGGGACACATTTACCAGGGGGACACTTTCACCGTTGGGCAGGGGGGACAATTTTACCTGGAGGAGGACAAATCTACGTAGGTAAAAGTGTCCCCCCGGACACATTTACCGGGTCACGAGCCGGTAAATATGTCCGGGGGGACACATTTACCAGGGGGACAGAATTACCTGTCACACCGGCCTGATTCGATACCGCAATTTGCAGGGTGAGAGAGCAGGTAGTGGTGGGCGCGTATTGCTCGACACCCTGGGGACGAGGTTGCTGCAAGGCCTAGTTTGTACCGCGAATAAAACCAGATCAGACATGTAAAAAACATGGGTGCAATTCATTTTGGGAATGAAATAAAACATCTGAGTCCTTGAATTAAAATTCGCCGGACGGGACGATCTACAATGTAAAACGTCAAAAACAAAACCCTTTGAGGGATGAGGATTGGCACAATCGAGTCAAAAAAAAAAGTTGGTGAGGATATCGAATACAAAGAATAGGGCGGATTCGGTCCTCCTGGCACTGGAAAGGTTCAGTCACACGTTTGTTAAAGAGAAAAAAAGTGTATGTGTTTTGTGGTGATTGGCTTGTAATGTATAAGTATGCACTTGTACATGTAATGGCTTGGGGACCTATTTGTAAACAGCGCCCTCATGCGGCTATCGATGTACGAACTCCAAACGCGATTCGCTCGACCCCCCCCCCCCCCCGCCCTGCAAAGGGGGTACGAGCGAACAAACGCGGGCGATCATGAGGAGCGTGGGGCTAGCTGCGCCACCCCCCCCCCCCCCAACCACCACCACACGGAGAAATGTTCCCATTGTCACGTCCGTTAAAGAACGGAAAGCAGTGAGAAATTCAGAACTGGGACCAGCATCCCAAGTATTTGACTTGGGTGATCGGGCACAATTAACCCGACCTCTGTTTGAAATCGTTCTGATAAATCTTCTTTGTTTGGGTCTTTTTTCAAGTTCTTTTTCTGGACAAAACCTCTTCACGGGTTTTCTCCTAAAACGGTTTATGGTATGAACTTGTAACCTTAACATATGTCGACCCTCATCCCCAGTGGTGATTATTATTATGACGTCACGATCAATGACGTAATTGGGTGTCAAATTACAAGCAATGAAAGATTTGTAGATTTAATCTTTTGAAGATCAATATTAAATCAAGCGTGAGAGACTTGAACTTGACTAAATTGCAGGCCGGATGCGGAATCGATAGAATAATCCAGGATCTTCATTTTATCTCGTGTGTGCCTAATCACGTGACTCTACCTTCTGGTCCGATTCCGGAAGTGCCTTATAATTTGAAAGTGGAAACAGATGTTAGTCTCTGGCTAAGTTGTTCTTCAGAAAAAAAAATTACCGGTGACGTCATACAATATTAGAGCGCCCTCTAGTGGCAGGTTGAAAAATGTTTAAAATGAATAATCATTTGATGGGTACGCGTGGCGAAATTTGCTCAAATCACTTTATAATTGATGTATATGATTAGCTTCATGCTAAGAACAAGTTTAGGGGGAGAAAGATTGATGACGTCACCAGACTGGAAGTTACAATAAAAAAACCTTAAACCAGTTAAAAAGTTGCTGAAAAATCAACCGCGAGAGATATAATTATAGTTTTTACAAATAAAATTATAGGCGTACATTGCATCTTGATTGAAAAATATATTTTTTTTAAACACCGATACTCTGCCATTAATCTTTAGGAATCAAAATTTACATAACTTAAAAACTCTGGGGTTTCCTCCTTGTGTTACGTACGCGATAAATACTTGTGCTTGGAGGTGATGATTCACTGAGTGGAAAATTTTGTACATAGTGGAATAATTCCAGGTATAAAGTAAACACTCCCTCATTGCAACCTATACGACGATGCACGGAGCGTCGCACCCTGCGTCACGTGATCAACAAATTAATCATTATTCCTACTTATGCTCTGGATCACATGCATTGATTTGATTGATTTAAGCCTAATTGATGTACAAATATTAATACTCACCATAGACAATTGATTGAAAGAAACAGTGGACAATTTTATTTGAGCTAAAACTCTGAAACATTATAGATTTTTTGTTGCTGGTGTATGCCCAAGAGAGCAGTAGGAAAAGAAATTAATTATATCACGTCGGCCATCTTGCTTGTTTTCCCATTGATAGTGTGTTGTGGAAAAATTCTGGGTGGTAACGTAACGCACGTAAACTGCATCGGTGCTTGAAGCACTCTGTATTTTCAGGTCTACATTTCTATCCGAAGTGATTTTTTGCCTCACAACACCATGGGTAACATTAATACCACTGGACCCAATGAAGCAATGGTTGTTTCAGGTAAGTTTTTCATTGAAAATTCGGCGATCGTGATGTGTAGGGCCCCTGTTTTGCTTTGATCAAATTAGAGTAAAAATGTTTACACTAGCCTACACGAATGATCGCCCATGTATTACCAGGTTGGGGGTCCCAGGTTGGAAGCCCTCTTCATGCCCGTGAAGAGGGCATGAAGAGCCCGTTGCTCTTATGCCAGAATTGGTTTCTTGCAACGTACACCTACAGATACAGATGCTTCATCAGTGACAATGTTCACTGCATTTACACTGACGTCCAGTTTCTAACTAAGTTCTACTCTAAGACCTCAGTGTAGCAAATAAAACGCAAAATATAAGAATTATTTTACTCTTCTCATGCTTGTTTTTAAATGGTGTAGGACTAGGACACCTCCCTTTTTTAGACCCGTGAACGTGGCGTAATAAACAACGCCACGGGCCGTCCTCGCGTAAATACACTCGAAATCATTTTAATTTTTGATCCGCGACATATAACCACGTATAATTCTGCCCTATAGGTTAATCACTTACTTGTTAGGCTTCCTGTGAATTTACGCAAGTGTTGGAATTGGATCTAGATCTGTCATTGCCAAGAAATTTGATGAAAAATATGGCACAACGAACGTGTTCAAAACGATCGGAAAATCAAAGACATGCATGATACTCTGCCTCTGGTACCCCGAGTTCCGCATACGCCAAACATTAGAAGTCCCACCACTGGTTACCGACTACCCGTCTTACATGGCAGGATGACCTGTAATACCATGTTAAAATTCTGCTAAATCCACTTCAAAAATCTGCCAAATCACCCAGTATTATATTGCTGGGAAAGATTTCCATATACGAAGTTCACTAATTTTCCTCTGTATTGACTAACAAGCCCCCAGATAGCAATTTCATGTCATCAAAGTCAATTTGAGCAGTGAGAAAATACAAGCATTTTCTTAGAAAACACTTAGAATTTTTCAGTCCAATCTCATAGGGTTTGTACACAGGGTGTTGAGTGAACTTCGTATATGGAAATCTTTCCAAATGTGCTATTTTTCTCTAATCTTTTTCTTTTTCCTTCAGAATTACCAATCTACATAATTCTGCTGAAAAAATGTTCTGCTGAATTTTCTGTGCAAATCATTTTGTATGCAAATATTCCGTCGAATTTAGCCCAAATTCGGCTAGAACGGTCACTGGATCACAGTAACTGTGGATCACAATAGAGTATTTTTTACTGTAGATCGAAGCGTGGCTATGTATATAGCCACGTTCACGGGTCTACTCCCTTTTTCACTTATTCCATTCAAAAATGGTGCCCATCAAAAAAATGGGTTAAATAATGATATAGGCCTAGACAGCTACGATATCTTGTTAAACATACATGTATTAGCAGCAACATTAGGTTTATGGTTTATTACGTATGGGCCATTGAAGACATCCTCAATTCCAGTCTTAAGCTACTTAAGACGTAATTTTGTTGTTTTTGGTTTTTCGTTTCAGGTGGCTGCTGTGGCAGTGGCGACAAGAAGTATATCATTGGAGGCTATGCATGGTCCTGGTGGCTGGTGTCGGATGTACAGAGGTGAGAAGGGATTGCCTTTGCAAGTTGTTCAATTAGGCCAAGGGCCGCCTCCACAGACTTTTCAGATTTTGTGTTTGTACACAAAAGGCACGAGGGACTAGCGTGTTTAGATGTCACCCGGAGGCGAGTCGAGTCAATCTTGACGTTTAAACCTGTCAGCCTTGGCTGTGAACCAGGTGTATAAACACAGTCAGTACGTGTTATCTCGTCCTCCGATGCAAACTGGCTAAAAGAATGTTTTTTGTGTGTGATAGTAAACTGCATGTTTGTCATGTAATGTCTGATGTACATGTACATGTATGATTGATGAATTACACATAGGAACATAGGAAAATGAATAAATATTCTGATTGTGATAAAATACAATTTGAATTGAATTGAATATTATGCAGGATAACCTTGGAGGTCATGACATTGAATCCTCGCTGCGAGAACGTGGAGACCTCCATGGGCGTGCCCCTGACGGTGACGGGCGTAGCCCAGGTCAAAGTCATGACGGAGGAAGGGCTGCTGGCCCAGGCCTGCGAGCAGTTCCTGGGACGGTCGACCGAAGAGATTAAGGAAGTCGTGCTGCAGACGCTGGAGGGCCACCTCAGGGCAATCTTGGGTAGGTTGCACAATAATAACCCTAACTCCCTAGGCCTTTTTGCTAGGATGTAACCTCAATCCTGCAAAATCCTCCAACTGGCCTCATGGAAAAATAGCATATAGCCTCAGTCCTGCAAATTCCTCCATTATTTCTTGAATATGGTCCGTGGAGGGGTGACCACTGCCTGAATCCTGCAAAATCCTGCGGCAGTGACTGTCAATATGTTGAGGCTTGGCCAGTGACATCCTGGAGCAGTACGGAGGATTTTAAGCATAATCCAGGCCGGTATTGATGCATGGCTGAGCAAAATCAACACAAGGTCCGGCCCAAGACCTCGACAAATTGCATCCTACGAAATCAGTAACACACTTTTGCCATGTAACCTCAATCCTCCAAATTCTTGCACTTTGGCAAAGAGGATTTTGAAGGATTCAGGGCGGTTAGGGTTAATATACTATACTAATCTTTGGCTTTAAAACCTTATAAACCTTCCTACTATTTAAACAGTCACAGACAGTCCAAATTTCCATCCACTTTCCCTGCTATACTTTTAACACAGGCTAAACAAACCCTTTTGAGTCAAGCTGGACTAGGCAAGCGCCATCTTGTTTGATAGATTAACCTTAATTCCCTTAGCATTTTTGGTATGATGCAACCTCAATCCTACAACATCCTCCAACTGCCTTCATCATGCACAAATTGCATCCTCAATCCTCCCAAATCCTCCGTTATTTCTTGAATGTGGCCCTTGGAGGGGTTACCACTGCCTAAATCCTGCAAAATCCTCCAGCAATACACTGTCAATATGTTGAGGCAGAGCCAGTGACATCCTGGCGCAGTGCGGAGGATTTCAAGTGTAATCTAGGCCTAAATTTATGCACGGCTGAGCATAAACAACACAAGGTCCGGCCTAAGACCTAGACGCAGTGCATCCTCCATTTTGCAAAGAGGATTTTGGAGGATTAGGAGAAGGAACCACAGAACTTATCGACTTCTTTCCATTCAAGGTACCCTGACCGTGGAGGCCATCTACCAGGACCGGGACCAGTTTGCCCAGCTGGTACGTGAAGTGGCTTCTCCCGACGTGGGCCGCATGGGTCTGGAGATCGAGAGTTTCACCATCAAGGACGTGTACGACAA
This sequence comes from Patiria miniata, assembly GCF_015706575.1. Taxonomy (NCBI): domain Eukaryota; kingdom Metazoa; phylum Echinodermata; class Asteroidea; order Valvatida; family Asterinidae; genus Patiria; species Patiria miniata. Next base: position 18,973,555 of record NW_024037073.1, on the reverse strand, counting down.
GGTGGAGTACCTGGGCTCTCTGGGCAAGTCCCAGACAGCCGTGGTCAAGAGAGACGCGGACATCGGTGTCGCTGAGGCCAACAGGGATGCCGGAATCAGGGTAAGTGGTCATATTTTGTTGTCGCAAAACAGAACTCAACCCATCAAACCCCAAACGGCATGTTTTGTTGGAATCTGTCCAGTACAGGTACAGTACCCCTAAACTGACCCTCTTTTACATTGGGTTGGCACACCTCCAGAATCAAAGTCAAAAATAATGTGTGCAGTTTCCCATATGGTGTTGGAATTTGCCAGGATGGGTATGGTTTCTAGTAAATCATGCTAGGGAGTTAGGGTGAAGCTGACCAAATCAACCCTTTTGGCTAGGATACATACCTGATATCCCTTTTCGAAAAAAATGTCTGTTCTCCACTTTAAAAAATTTTAAATTCCGTTTCAACCTTGAAACTGTGCAAGAAAATCTGTTTCCTGCTTCCTCATGCATGCCGTTTTAGTGGACATTCACTGTTACACTGAAAACAATTGAGCACAGTTTCTGTCGATCAATTTTTTTTACAGTATTTAAATAAAACAGAAAATGCCCACAGTTGTACATAATATATAATACTCGAAAATGAAATATCCTTACAGAATTCATTTAATGTCTAAAGTTTTGTATCGCTTTATGTGTGTACACACAGCTGAAATCTGTTTCTAAAGGTATGTTTTTTTTTGGTTCTGTTTTTTTTTGGTAAAGAAAAGAACGTCAGTGGCCCTACATCCTCAATCCTGTATAATCTTCCAACTGCCTCTACATAAAAATGCTACTTCAAACCTCTAAAATCCCCCAATATTTCTTGATTTTGTTTAGTGGAAGGTAGCCAATGCTTCATTCTTTCGAAATCCCCCAACATTTTACAAATCATATCACAAGGTAGGAAAGCAGTCACATGAGTTAACAGGAAAAACACAAAGGAAACCAAAACCCGGAACATCAAAGGGAAGTTCAGGTTTACCAAGTACACAAACCATAGACAACTCAAGAGGGCTGATAATTTCCTGAATGAGGCCAAAGAATACAGAAGTTTCATTCCCCTCATTATCATACTGTACATTAAGTCTGCTGAAAACGAAGATGAAAGTTCCGTGTGTGTAGTCAAAACAACACTTTCACTACGTTTTTTTTTCCTTCGGCTTTTTAAAAGACAGTTTCAGTATCAATGGTTACTCCAGTTGTGCATATTTGTCACATTCGGCAAGGGAAGTTTTTTTTCTTCCAAACTTCCTTCTGAAATTGCATGTTTAGGAAAGAAAGATTGGTTAACTCCCAATCCTCAGGTATTTTTTCGAAGTCCTATATCTAGGGAACTGAATGTCTAATTGCATTGAAACTTTGTCTGTTTATAGATAGGGTTGTGTTATAGATGAAAATTGAGGTGACATCATGGTGACGTCATCATATGATTTTATATAGATTTCTGAAATTTTTAAGATTATCGCAACATGCTAAATTTGTAATAGGTTTGTTAGGTCAGATGTTTGCACAAAAATGTGAAAAATGTGTGACGTCATCATGACGTCTTCAAAATGCGATTAAAAAAACCCCACTAAAACATGTAAGGGTACATGTAGATGCGATTGACATGAGTTTTGGTGGGAAGGTAGATAATGTTGCTGGTATGCAAAAGTCGACATGATGTCAAGAGGCCGTTATAAACGGATTTTTGATAAATGTTTAAACTTTTACATTTCTTGGCTACTAGTAAAATGTTTACATTAAATGCACTTTGTACACGAAATTATCATTTACATGACTGCACATTGCCAAAAAAAGCAACAAAATCATAATGCGGAAAAACCCTATAAATATGTTCTGTTCTCAAACAGACAAGACCTCTAGTTTATAATAGTCATTGTTTAGGCATATTCACACTTGTGGAACCCTGCCAATCTTTAGGAACCCAATTAAATGTTATGAAATTTTGGCAAGAATTTGGGGGAGTATAGCCTAGTGGTTAGGGTTCGTGTCTCATGATCAGAAGGTCAGGGGTTCAAATCCAGCTGCTGGCCATGTGTTGTGTCCTTGGGCAAGCCACTTCACCCCCACTTGCCTCTCTCCACCCAGGAGTATAAATGGGTACCGGCATTAGCTGTGGAGTAACCTGTGATGGACTGGCATTCCTTCCAGAGGGAATAGAAATATTTTCATGCCACGGAAACCGGTGTCACCATCTCACTCGTGCTAGCTTCTCCGGGTGGATTCGGCGGATAATTGAGCACGTTACAGTTACATGAGCACGATTCATGCTCATGTGTCCGCTGTGCTTACTTTTCCTCAGGCTGTATTCTGAAGTCTACCAAGCCATTAATAACACAGTGAGGGACACCCAAGAATGTGTTATGTAACACTTGAGTGCGTCAAGTCATTCCATGGTCTTGCAAGCATTGTGATTTGTGTTCCCAGTGTCATGCATGTGTGTGTGTTCATGAAGGAATAATTAAGAACGAACTCCTTGGTCCGTGTTCCTTGCTCGTTCGTGGTCCATTTTGTCTTTATTTTTTACAACCACGGCTTAAAATAAATGTGCACTGCAAGTATTTTTGGTTATTGGGAGTTGTGCACGCCACAAAAATTCTGGATTGGACTGGTACTCTATAACCATGCATACAAATATCCTAAGATCTTACGTACACCAGTACAACCCCGAAGAACTCGGCACACTAATACAGTTGACGAAAATGTACATTACTGTGCAATTTTTTGCATGCCTGTTGAAGCGAAATTTCCCTTTCGAAGAAGCTAGCACGCCGGAGAAGTGAGTTCGTGACACCGGACATAAACTCGGGCCTGCCGGGCCGTACCGGTTGAAGACTGACTTTGTTTGACATGATAATTTTTTTCAAAAGTGACACTGTTTGAGAGTGTTGACACTTGTCTTTATTCACGACGTTCTGCAGGAAGCTGAATGCGAGAAGGTCATGATGGACACCAAGTTTGACGCCGACACCAAGATTGCCGACTCGGCCCGTATGTTTCAGATGAGCAAAGCCGGCTTCCAAGCTGAAGTGAACACCAAGGTGGGTCAAGTGACTTTTAGGGTGTAGTGGAACGTAAAGTCTTGGAGTAAATATTGCATTTCCGTCCGTTGCTGCATCCTGTGAATGATGCATGAGTACTCGGTATTAGTATTGGGCATGCAGAATAATCCTATTAGGCCAAAAAAAAAATAGTCGGTCTCTGGTCAGACCGATGTTCCGGAATTGATGCGGCGACAAGGTTTTTTTTGTGTGTGTGTGTTTTTTTTTTTTTTTTCAAGCTTGTATTGTACAGACAAGGTGGGTACTATTTTGCTTTTTTGTGTCCTCATTATACATTGGTGTCCTCCATAATTTGCCTTGGTGCCCTTTATCATTTGCCTTGGTGCAATTTTTCTATTCCCTGGTGTTCCTTGGTACAAAAATTTGAGGAGGCGCAGCAATAGAGGGCGCTGTTGTAGCATCCGTGTTAATTTGAAGAAAAAAAAGAAGGTTGACGCGCATGATTAAAATCGGCCTTAGTCGCCTGTATTGATCATATTGATAACTGGTATTCATCCCATTGATAACTTGTATTGATCCCATTGATCACTCAATTAATCCTGTGGTTAAATGTATTGATCCCATAGATCTCAGTTGTATTGGTAATATTGTGATTGATTACATATGTTTACTTATATTGATCTTTTAATCCCATTGATCACCCATATTGATCCTGTTGGTCACTTATATTTATCTATCTTACCACTTATATTGATTCCACTAATCACCGTAATCCAGACGCTCACTTGTATTGATCCCAATGATCAACTTTTGAGTCTCCACTATATCTTATGCTGTTCCCATCGATGAACAGTATATTTTCCATTGGTTGCCTGTACTGATCGCATAAATCAATGTATTGATCGCATTGATCTCCTTAATCCCATTATCACCTGTATTGACTGACTTTCAATCCAGAAAGCCGAGGCTGAGCTGGCCTATGAGCTTCAGGCCGCCAAGGTCAAACAGCTGATCCGTAGTGAGGAAATCGAAATCGAGGTCGTGGAACGGAGAAAACTCATCGACATCGAGGAGAAAGAGATCGAACGCAAGGAGCGTGAACTGGTGGCTACCATCAAGCGGCCAGCCGAGGCTGAGTCCTACAAGGTGGAGACCATCGCTCATGGTGAAAGGTGAGGGGTCGGAGGTGACATTGGGCAGAGTAGCCTCACTAGAGGGCGCTCTTGACATTTTTGTTACAAATTTTTACAATGGAATAGCACTCAGCACTCATGTTAAAGATAGAAGCAAGTACCCGGATCTCAGACAAACATGCTGTACGAGCTTCTTGCGTGAAGATTACGCGCACGCTTGCAGCACCGTTTCTATGCGAATGTATGCGGCCAGTGCGCGCGTGATTGTTCAAAAGTTTGTCTGAGTATGCGCGCGTACGGCGCGGAGCAAAATTGACGTCATTAGTGCGGAGTGCTATTGAAATTGTTAATGGAACTATTTAATTTGTATATGTTTTGTTTGTCTTTTTTTGCACACTTCATAGTGTTTCCCCAAAAGCTGAGTTCTGTTTCAAAATGTGAAATACATGTATGTCAATTCGGTTCCATTAACTGGTGAAGTGGCAAATCGGTGCCATGGGCGTAGCGAGGAGGGGGCAAGGTGGGGCACTTGCCCCCCACCCCCCCTGGAAAAGCAACCAAAAAAAAAAAAGAAGAAGAAGGAGAAAAAAGAAAACAAAAAGAGGCGCGAAGTCAAAGTTGTGCAAATTTAATGAGTTGGGGGGGGGGGGGCAAAATGTCCCTGCCCCCCTCTAAAACTGATAAATCGAGAATATGTTGAGAAATGCAAGCATTTTTGGCAAAACAATTTTTTGCCCCCCTCTAGAAAAAATCCTGGCGATGCCCATGATCGGTGCCCCCCCTCCCCAAAAAAAACCCCAAAGCGAAAAAATTCTGCTGTTCCCATTTGATTGAATAGTCCCCTCTTCTTCTTAATCCACTAGAACACGGACCGTGTTGGCAGCCAGAGGCGACGCCGAAAAGATCAAGAAAGTGGGTCATGCTGAGGCCACATCTATCGAAGCCATCGGCAAGGCTGAGGCTGAACGCATGAGGATGAAGGCAGCAGCCTACAAGCAGTATGGAGACGCTGCCAAGATGAGTCTGGTGCTGGAATCCCTGCCAAAGGTACTATTGACATTATGCATGACGAAGTCAGGGTTTCTTACCAGTTGTTTCCTTACTTGGCGGTCATTTTGGTCTGGTTCCTGGAAGACTGAGATCAAAAATGTTAACTAGAACAAGCCTGCCAAAAACAAAAACTTAGGTCTGATGGATGTAATGTGTCCCACTGTGTATGAGCCATCAACTCTGACCTTCCCAAATCCTCCAAAATCCTCTTTGCAAAATGGAGGATTTTGCAGGATTGAGACTATGTGGCAAAAATGTGTGGCTGATTTTGGAGGATGCACTGTGTGAAGGTCTTGGGCCGGACCTTGTGTTGTTTTTCTCTCATTCATGATTAAAAGATTAATGATTGAATCCATTTCTATCCTAGATTGCTGCTGAGATTGCCGCCCCACTGGCCAAGACTGATGAGGTCGTCCTCCTGGGTGATGACCGGACCACATCGGAGGTCACCAAGCTGCTGGGCTCTCTGCCAGTGGCTGTCCAGGCCTTGACCGGCACCGACTTGTCTAAGGTAAAAATAACAACAACAACAAAAACATTGGAGAGATTGACGAAACCTACATCTTTGGCTGGAGAATCCCTTAGAGCCATTTAAGTCCAAACTTTGGCAACTCTTTTATACAGGGGTGTGAAATCTCAGCTTTGAAGCTGATTTCAGCTCTTTTTTTTTAGTTTTGGATTCAGCTTTTTTTCAGCTTTTTCCCTCACTTGCTGTGCACAAAAGTATAGGAGATTTCCAAAGTTCAGCCTTTTTACACCTTTTTCAGATGTTTTCAGCTATTTTTATCAGTGGTCACTCACACACCTGTTTATAAGAATTTTAAATGTTGAAAAAAGAACATGATTGGAGCAGGGTTTGAACCCGTGACCTGTGGATTACCGTACCGGCACTCAACTAGGCATAGGGCTAGATAGCTCAGTCAGTAGAACACCGGAACAGCAATCGGAAGGTCACAGGTTCGAACCCCACTCCTAGTCAATGTCTTTGTTCAACATTAAAATAATTAAAATGCACCCAGTTTATAAGATGTTAAAGGGAATATTAAACAACATTTGCTTTTGCTGTAATTTTCAGAAGTGGATGGATTTGGGGGTTTAGTATTTTATAGCAAATATTGCTACACTGACTTGTTTGAAGATTTGTGTTTGTAGATGCTGGAAAAACCAAGAAAAACAATCATGTTCCTGTAGTCTGGTTCCCTGACCCCACTTTTCCAAACAAAATGCGGACTAACTAAATACAGTCGAAGCTGAAATTGAGGCTGAGAAAGTACTTGAAGTACGAGTGTGAAATTACTAGGTTCGTTTGGAACGTTTTGATTTTCCTATATTCATTCTGTCATGAGCTTCCTGATCAGTATAATTAATTTCCTTATCATATTCAACCTTTTTTTTGGTCTTTACCAGATGATGCAAAAGATTCCAGGAATCCAATAGTCGGTGCGACGACACCTGCTTCATCCAGAGTGCGGACAGTGCAACACCTTGTCAGCTGATCAAAGACGCAGGGTGAAGTAGCCACAGGACAAGGAACAAAAACAAGTCAAGTGCATTACTCTATTACAAACCAAACTTTCTTTAAATGTCCGACCCCCTCCAATTTGTTAATAGATAAATTCCATACCTCAGGTTTGACTGCCGAGGATGAGTAGTATGATTCCCAATGGACTCCGCGTGCACAAGTACCCCCTCAACGGTGAAAATGAGAGAGGCTTGAAGGACCACTTGGGTGCCATCTTGGATATAATGCATAAGTATACGGTTCAGATGCAATCAATCTGTTTGGTTAGTGTTCACACATCATTTCCACTGGTTCCCATCTCCATAGCGGGTTCCCGCCTCCATAGCTGGCTCCTGCTTCCATAACTGGTTCCCACCTCCGTAACTGGTTCCCACCTTCATTACTGGTTCCCACCTCCATAATTATTCAGCAACAATAACACAGAAGCTGGGAACCAGGGAACCAGTCATCCACCCTTCCTTAGTATATTGTTAAAGATAGCAAATGGTACCCAACTAAGTGCAAGTTTCCTTCCTACAGGATAATGGTACTTGTTGAAAGAGCGCCCTCTCTTGTTTGCAAGTGGAGTCAATATCACTATGCTGCCTTTTATTCTGTAGTATTTCTGACCCTTCAACCCAGAGTGTTGTGCAAACATAATGATTCAAGAGAAATTGTTTTCTTTTGGTTTGTAAGTAGTGAAGTTAGTACTGAGTGAGACCAATTGTGGACCGATAGTTTTCTGGTTGTCTATTTGCCAGGCTGTCAGAAGAGGTGAAAAAATGAACCTTATACATTTCTGAATTTGAAAGTAAATAAAATTTTAGCGTTAAAAAATCAATTAAAAAATAAGGATTGATGGTTGTAAAATTTTTAAAATTTAGAGTGAAAATTGTATTTTGATAGGTAATTTTTTAAAATTGTGAAGATTTGTTGTTCACTTTTGCAGAGTAAAAAAAAATACAAAATGCAAACGTTCAATATCAGGGGCGTATTTTTCCGGGGCTACTAATAGTAGGAATCTGCTAAGCCAAGAACATGTTTGCTTAGCACAACTAGGTTACCAGTCAAGATGTCATGCAGTTACTAACAGATGTAACTGGTTTCCTGCAGATTTGTATTAAGCAAGAACATTTGCTAAGCACCGTTTTCTGCTTTGAGGCAGCGTGAAAGTTGGCCCTGGTCCTCCAAATCATGAATTATTGAATTTATGAGAAAATTGGACAATGACATGCCTGGCAAATAGACATCCTCATTTTATATTATTTTAACCACTTGTATATATACAATATGTTACTGTGACAATTGATATATCGTAATATGTATAAAACAATCACTTATTATTGAGTGTTTAGCCGTATCTAAAAAGTTAAAACCTAAATTCAAGTTTTCTTTCTATCCAAATCTCGGGTAAACAAGGATTTTATTCGTCGGGCCTTAATTATGTACATAGGTGCAATCTTCATTTTTAGCAAGCAGTTCCATTATAAGTGCCGATGTGCACCTGAGATACTTTCAGCTTTTTTGGTCGCTTAAAAAAAAATTCCACAGTACATGCACTTTATTTCCATTTCATTTCTAAACCGATTTTCAATGTGTTGCTGAAGTTGTTCCGTGTAGTGACAGTATGTGTTGGCCAATTTTGATGGAGCACTGGGCCCATTTTCATTGCTATAGTAACCATAGAATTCCGCGCTTACGATCACCATTATGTGCTAACAGCGCCAGCAGAGAATTTCTGTGCTAACTTTGTAAGCAGCGAATCCTTAGTTCACAACATGCGCAAAAGCCAAAATTTCTCACTTAACCGGTGAAATATGCTTAAATACTGTAAGCTACCGTAACCGTAAGCAGGGATTTTTCCGCTTACGGTTAGCAGAGCCATGAAGCCCTGCTAAGAACAGAAACAGTTCGCTAAACAGACTAGCGTTACTAGCCAAAACGTCACAAGGGTTGTGCATTTATGAACAATTCAGTATCTGATGAATTGAAATTGGATTCTATCGAATATTCAAATATTCAAAACACACCAGACAAAGTTTTACATGTGCAAGCCAAAACGGCATGCACCACTCGGAAATTGCACGACCTGGTTGAAATTTGCGTGCATTGATCGGGAATTAAATAGGCCACTGATCAGGATATATGTGAACGGTGAACTTAAGAAATATTAAGGACATCATGCATGTATCAATATGTTGTTGATGTACATGTAGCTGACTAGCGGATTTAGAATATAAGATTTCAAATATGCAACCTTCTACGATTAAAATGAGATCAGGAGGCATTTCTCTTCATCTTTTCGAGACCTGCTCACATTTTTTTTGAGAATTCATATCGGAAAAAAAAAAGCACATGGAAATCCGGTGGGATGATTGAATATTTGGTGATGATTAAATTTTCGAGTATTTGGTACAAGATTACCTGTGTTTGATTCTAAATTGATTTCGGCTCAGCTCAGGACTTTGCTAAGCAGTAAGTCCCTTCTGCTTAGCGGTTCCATGAATCTGGGCCTTGATCTGGCATTCTGATCAAAGCGAGCTTTCTATTACTACAATAGATGTAAATGTGAGTAACGTAATGAATGTTGGTTGTAAAATTAAGTACTTGTAATTTGTGAATAACTAAGCATGCGTATCTGTCACTGTTTTGACATTTGTTAAAAAGACAGTATGATTCACAACTAATCATATCGGTGGAAAAATGTTTTGCTTGTAACTTGTAAACCTTTGAACACAAAGTCTCAACATCGTTGACTAATCTGGTGACAGCCATTTTCTGAGGTGGCACCATGCTTGCGCGAGTCGCGCTCAGGCAGTACACACGCACTCAGTTCTCCTACCCCCAATTGGGTTACCAAAATGCGCGCGCGCCTTGCATTTTAGAATGCGTGCGACTTGAGCGCGAACCTGGTGCTTCTGATTTTGTTCTCCGGATTTGTCTATGGACGTCCATTCCAAGCACACTGGCACTATACTTTCACGGAGGCCCCCTTCAATGGCGACAGCATTGTGCATACTATTGTACAAAGCAACTTGACCTGTGACGGATTATCTGAACAATAGCTAGCACAATGCATTCCCCATTGAAGGGGGCCTTCGTGATAGAGTTGACAGCGTGCCTGGATAGTTCTCTCTCAGATGACGTCATTTCCTACAGACCAGCCACGCGCATCGGCATTTTGAGCGTCAACTTGCATAACGCGCATCGGCTGTGTCGTATTTTGAACACATTTCGAGCAACAGGCATGCATGTTTGGAACATTTTCAACACTGCGCAATGCGTGCTTGATTGCGTAAAATACTCAGTCGCAGTTCTACGGCGGAAATGGCCGTCTCTGAGAGACCTTTTAGTCTGGATACTGATTCCTGTCTACCCTGGGCAGGGACAAACAAGTTACTATCATGTAGCTTGCCCAGGGACATCACATCTACCCGGCTTGTTTGATACCGTCGTGTAAGCACACCTGTTTGCACTCTGGTCACGGAAACCACAATTCTGACGGCGGTAGGTTGTTTTCGTGCTGTATCTTTAAATGCTGTACAAAATGCAAATATGTGTTCCAAGCATGTAAAAATGCCAAAAGTGTTTTTTTAATACAGTGTCCACCACGTCATGCATTAGTAGATAATTTCAGTGTCGGTAATGATTGTGATGCATGTATTTGTAAATGGTCTTAATTAAACAATAATACGTAGAAAATGTGGCATAAAATGAATCTGTACACAAACCTGTTTTTATGTACGTTCATGTGTTAGGCTCATAGATAAAGTTTATGTTCATGTATGCACGCATTAACCTTTTGCCCATGTCCCGTGTGTATGAGGAAGTGGCGCTTACAGGAGACTTGTACACAAAACAAGTTTGTTTGGTCGGGGAACAAGACTTGGGTATTCAAACCAACTTAAGAATACTTCAAGCACACATCAATAGATTGTACAAGGGGTCTTGCATTCATAACACTTTCAAAAATTACTTTTATTTATTAACAGGGTATGTTACGTTTCGACAAATATTTGAAGGTCATGATAGTCATATTATACAACATCGATACTGTGGTAGACATTCGAATTGTAATAATTGTATTTGTTTCGTGTTCATTTCTTCCATTGACTTAATTTATCGCCGAGTACTGCTTCCTTGATTTCAGTTACAGTGATTTCAGTTGCTGTACCATCACAATAATTTTAGCGGCCTAACTGTATTTTGTAGAGTAGTTAACTCTCATATATGATGATTTAATCTTATTTGTGCTTTATCAGTATTAATTTTGTATTGTTTTATGTGCCGTATATAGACTGACGATTAGACTTCAGGACAAGTCGCTAGACAGTTGTGTTTTGTCTGTCGGCACTCCCAATATTTACTAGCACGGCGCCATGTATCGTGTGTATCCTTTGCTGGCCACAACATGTCTCATTGGTATCTACCTACGCGCTTATTGGGGCAGAGGATGCACAAAGCGTCCCTGCAAGTAAGTGCCATGCTGCGCGCTGCCTGTATAGCCCAGGACGGTATGTTGTATCTATCCACATCTGTGTGCGGTGGCCGAACTGAACCCGTCCAATTAACGACTTGATTTCAAGTCTAGCAGATGATTCGTTAGAGTACAATTATGGATGTCATCTAAAATATTGTTCCCCAAAATGTTCAATTCGTAGTTGTTTCTTGCATTGAATAGGCTCAATAGACCTAAAATCTAATGGTGTAATAGCTTTGTTTACATATGGCTTTCCTATGGGAGCGAAGTCGGGACGCCAGACGAAGTAGGGACCGTCTACCATTTTTTGGAAAGCGCACATGTAAACAAAGCATGACGTCATTAGGTCTCAGGCCTATTGTAACCACCTATCAAACTTTGGTTTTTATTCTATTTGTACATAGTGCAGGGAAAAGCAGTCAATTGTTGTTGGCACACTTTTTTCTTGATGGATTATGTTCACAAAATTCTGAATCACAATATTATTATTAAAAAAAATGCTTACATGCTTACTGCCAGCCACTGTATAGTCAATCATGTCAAATGGTTTGTTTGCATATCAAATGGTGGTTTAAATATTAAAATGACAGTGTGGTATTCATGGTTTTTTTTTTCAGGGATTGATAAATTGAAAACTGAGAACAAGTTCATTCGTCGAAAATGTGCCATGATAAACGCTTGTTCACAGAAATATCTTGTGCTATCCTTCTAGATGATTTTTATTAATCAGTTAATTCTTTGTAAATGAAATCTGTTTCTATAGCTGCAGCTTTTTTGTTTTAAATAAGAAAATAGTCTTTTTGTCGTATCATTGAAATCTGTCTTTTGCTTAATAATTAATAATCACGTGATGGGCTTGTTTGCTGAAATTGCTTTATTGTGGAATCTTTTATCTAAATCAGTTTCAATTTCGTAGTACTTTTGCTTTAGGGAGAGAAACTCTTGTACCGATGGTTTGTTGAATTAAAATTGCCACATATTGGAAATGTTGATTTCTGTACATGTAACATCGACAATGCAATGATATTATCGTTTTTTTTCTTAACATCACATTGTTGTTCGTTTGGATGAATGCTGCTTATGTAAGAAATTAAGCTAAAACCTGGGCCAAATTACATGGAACTGCTAAGCACTGAAAATTTGTGCATAACAAAACTGGCTACCAATAAATATGCCATGCAGTGTCTATTACTTCTCGCTGCACACAAATTTGCCGGGCAATATTTTTTTGCTGCACAAAAATTTGCCATGCAATATTTTTTGCTTTACAAAATTTGCCATGCAATATTTTTTTGCAGCACAAAATTTTGCCATGCAATATTTTTTGCTGCACACAATTTTGCCATGCAATATATGTTGCTGTACACAAATTTGCCATGCAATATTTTTGGCAGCACAAAAATTTGCCATGCGGTATTTTTGGCTGCACAAACATTTGTCATGCAATATTTTCGGTTTTAGTGGGTCCATGAAATTGGTAAGAGCTCTTTTTTACAATCGTACATATTTTTGAGGACTTTTTGGTCTCAAACTTATATTTTCATTCACAATATACATGGCTTTTTGTCCCAGGTGCATTATTAAAATGAACAAAAACTTGAAGTATTTTCTCGTCATCTGACAGTACCCCATCACATAATGAAATTTCTTGAAGGTTTTAAATGTCTCAAAAAATAGATATGAATTTTTATGAAAGAAATGTCAAGTTGGAATTGTTGATGATTGTGGTCTTTTATACATTTCTTGTATTATGTATCCAATAGATTTCATTTAGCTAGCTCCAATTGATGTGTTTATATATACTTCCGAGATTTTAGTAATTTTATGCACATTGTAGTGCAATAATAAAAAAAAAAAAAAAAAATTGTGAGGACTGATTTTGTGTGATTTTTTTTTTTAATTTTAAATTTTAGTCCCCCCCCCCTCTAATTTTGTTTGAACTTTTGAAAAGTCAATTCTCCAAAATGTTTTTACAGGGTGTAGATCCTGAGTTTTAAATTTAAATTTTTAGAAAAAGGCCAGGACATCCTCTATCAAATATTACATTTATTACGTCATTGTCATGGATGACTGAGCAAACATTACCAAAGACATCACTTTTAAATCATTATTTTATTGTAAAATACGAAAGGAATGAACGCATATCTTAAATATGTGCAATTTGTACATGGGAATACAATGAACAGCGCCACCACATGATATATGGTGTGAAGACATTTTATTAATTAATAAGCACCTTTGCACTTGGTCATAACCACCACAAACATGGGCACACATTTGTCATTCGTGTTTTACTATACTCTCGAGGACAACGCTTTGTGTTTCCCTTTGTCCCTGTAATATAACACTCTCCCACAGACTAAGCACATAACCGTGCGATAGAGGACCGTTTTCAACAAAGGACCCAACTCCTGAGGACTGAAAGGATCTGTTGTTCTCCCTTTATGTGTCGGTCCTCGGAGGTTATGTAAAACACGTACAGGCAATGCATGTGCTTCGACCATGGTAGCGGGTTTCCCACAATGCTGTCTGTTTCCTTCAGAAAATGTGGGTAAGATTATTTGCTGCCAGTGCCACCAACACTCTTGGATAGGGGCAGTGGGTTTTAGCAAAAATGCACCCACCCCTTCCCCAAGCTCAAACACAATTCCTGAACATGCTCGTGTGCTATCGTGAAATTACATTACTCGCAATTACCGCTTTCGATTAATCCCCTCGCGCTTACCCGTACTTTCGTCTTGGGTATAGATGCACATGCGCAACCGGACTGGGTCAAGAGGTCATGTGGTGATTAAATCCCCTTTGCAAGATGGATTCGAGCTATCGGAAGCAACCATGGTGGCCACTGTACATGCTCTTCCATACAGAACAAGAAATGCCGAGTATGTTTAAAATTAACTCAACTTTCCTCCCGTCGTCTAGTACTAGTGTGAAGTGAAGCTGAGACACTTTTCAATCCCCCACCGCCGCAGCGTTATAGACTTAGCCGACACGTTATCACATTGTATTGTGGGATACTTACCCAAGTAACGGGCTCAGCGGGACGGTTACTGGGGCCAGGCTGGAGTAAGCGCCAGAAGTCACGCGAGAGTTAAATTGAACGCAGCTGCTTGCACGAGTAAGCGTGGGGGTAGTAATCGAACGCGCTGAATAAACATGCTTTTTCATACTACTAATACAATGTCTAAGAGTTGTAAAAAACTAAATCAATGTTATATCTAAGATCTTTATGAAATGATAAACATTTTATATAAAATATCTACATTTAGACTGGCTCTTTTGCTTTTGTACAAGTATTTACAAAGTCTACATATGACAGGACTTTTGGTCACAAACATGCCATTTCTTCTCTTTGTATTGTGCATAATTTGTGAATGTTTCTCATCTGTAAAGCCCTTCAATTTGCTAAGCCCAGAATTAATTTTCTTTGGGCAAAAACAAGATTGTAACCATAACATCTTGTGAGGTACAAAATTAGATTCCTGGCTGAATAGATTACAAAATCTTCCTTTTCTGTTTTTGTTTTAAATTTTTTATTTTTTATAAATCTTTTTAACCCTATTAGCTTCCGCAGTTTTTTTTCAACAAGAATCTAGTTTGGAGAATGCATGACTTTTAACTTAAAAAATGCACAAGTATTCTGTGACAAAACCTGTGATTTTCCTGTGAACATTTCCATTTCAAAAGGCATGAATTTTCCTTAACAAAATACAGCTCGATTTGAACCCTTAAGTCACTGTAGCGCCCAAAACCGCCCTGCCTATTACTCACTGTAGCATTCGAAACCCCTTGAGCACTCTATGGTTTCACTGATTCTTTAGTGAGTAAACACAATGTATAATATAAGTCTTTACAATCTGAAGATGTTCCACTAGGAAGGAAAATGTTAAAACCCGTACATAAACTAAGTGCTTAGGCACAAAAAAAAAGTCTCCGGTTTCTGGTATGGAGCTTGCCCCAAAAGTGGTGCGGCGACGCGGCTTTTTTTTTTTTTTTAACCTGTTTTTTTTTTTTTTTTTGGCTTCAAATGTCGGCTGATGACTGCAAATGGTGCCCGACTAAACTTAGTGCAAATATATGGGAGTCCAGAGAGGCCACATAAAGCTTATTCTCGATCATAACCCCATCTAAAAACACGTTAAAATTGTGCAGCAGCAGAATTCCAGTCAAATCAGTGAGTTTGGCGGTTTTGAGACATCATCTTGTATTGAAAAAAAACTTTTTCATTTTGCCGACGCGCATGGCTGCGGCGACGCGCGCGCATACCAGAAACCGGAGACTTTTTTTTTTTGGCCTTAGCTGACTTTCCCCTATGACCTGATGCTAATAATCATGAATTTAACAAAACTCAAGAAACTCACAATATGAATGCCGGTAGATACATTCCAACTTACCTTCTATTTACAACTTAAAATGATGCATAGCGTTTCATATGTTTTTATTATATTTCCTCCCTGACTTTTTCAAAGTATCAAACTTACTACATGTACTCTAATTAAACATACTAATGAATGCATAGATCATTTTACCTGAGACTGCCAGATCTACAATGCATTATGTGATGAAGTCGAGGCCCGCCCTTTTTGCCCTACCTAATAAAACTGTCTATTTTAATTATGCAAATATGCTAATGAATAGCATGCATGCTGCATAAGTGAATGCATGCTGCACTGCCTGCTTTGCTCCACCCTTACTAAACATTTTCTATTTTTGATTAAATATGCTAATAACTTGATAGAAATAATTACCTGAGCATGTCAAATCAATTTGGATAAAAATGCCCCGCCCACTTTAACCTGCCCTACCTCACCCTATCAAACTTTGCATTCTAATTAAATATCCTAATGAATGAAAGATTTAAATCCGCTGCATGTCAATTCAGTTTGGTTGAATATGACCCGCCCATTTTGTCCCCCCCTATCTCGTCATTCCAAACTTTCTTTATCAATTAACTTTGCTAGTGACTGAATTGATATAATTACCAGAACATGTCAAACCAATTTTGGTGAATATGCTCTGCCCCGCCCACGTTGGCCTGCCCCGCCCTAACCCACCTCATAGGCTACATGAATATGGCATCGATTGTGTTTGTATCCTCCTCGAAATCCAGCGATGTGGGTGTGTCCATTGGCCTGATGACATCACCGTCAAAGGTGAATTTGATTCTATGCAGGGGTTGGCCACAGAATGTGCTATACTCCTCCATTAGCGTCTGCAAGCTGTCATTCTGGAAGGGAAAACATCAGATTGGTTTATGTCAAAGTTGTAAGCGAGTCATCACATGTCAGTAACTAGTCACCAGATGTCAAATCAAAAGTTATCACGAGTTATCACAAGTCAATCGCGAGTTATCACAAGTCAATCACAAGTTATTTACAAGTCAAACACAAGTCATCAAAAGTTATCACAATTCAAATTCATGTACATGTCATCACAAGTCAAATACAAGTCATCACAAGTCATCACTAGTCAATCAAAAGTTATCACAAGTCAATCACAAGTTATCACAAGTTATCACAAGTCGATTACAACTCATCACAAGTTAATCACAGGTCAATCACAAGTTATCACAAGTCAATCACAAGTTCACAAGTCAATCACAAGTCAATCACAAGCTATCACAAGTCAATCACAAGTTATCACAAGTCAATTACAACTCATCACAAGTTAATCACAGGTCAATCACAAGTTATCACAAGTCAATCACAAGTGTACAAGTCAATCACAAGTCAATCACAAGCTATCACAAGTCAATCACAAGTTATCACAAGTCATTCACAAGCTATCACAAGTCAACCCCAAGTTATCGCAAGCCAATCACAGGTCAACGATCACAAGCTTGCCGAGAATTCACAAGCAATTCCAACTGCATTCTATTGTAAGATTATACATGCCATGGAACTTTCTGTGCGTAACAGTTTGAGGTTCCTCAGCCAATTTGGAATTCCTAAAATTTGAACAGTTATTTTCTGTTTGCAGAAATCTTGCAATATTTACTGAGCTTGAGTAGCTTACTTACCCTGCGTATTGTGGTGGTCCTTGTGGATTTCTTCTCCATTCCTTGAATAGTCACTTCCACAATTTGTTCTGGAGCTGTGACCACACTTTCCGGCTCGACAATCAGACAGTCTGCATTTGAAGAAAAGCATAAGATGCACTGTTTAAAATACATGTCTAAACACGGAAAAATCTTCAGGCAGGTTGACAGAAATTCGCATTAAATACATGTACATCATATTCATTCATGTGATGACTACAGCACAGGTGCAAGACTAGAACGGGGAAGCTGCCATGGTTGCTGTCGAAGGCTGGAAGGAGGCTGAAGGCAGGGTTGGGCATGGGCATGATGGAAGGGGATCAGGATTCAGAATGATGTACCAAGGTGTAGGGGTTGGTGTTTTATATGCCAACAATAAAAGTCAAAGTGTGTACATGTGCGTGTTTATGGTGCAAATCGAGGACACACACGTGCAACATCATCGATGAATCGAGGACAGAAACCGAATCGAGGACTCCTCAGTTGGACAAACGTGTACAAAACCAATGAGAGCTGTTGCGAACAAGTTAAAGTACAAACAAAGGAAAAGGGAAGAGGAACAAATGAAAATCCTCGATTTACACCATAAACAAACGTGTCTGTACATGTACCACATCACCACACTTCCCCCCACTTACCCCACCCCAACTTTCTTCACGGAAGCCCTGTTGGCTTCGCATTTACAAAAATGTGAAACAGCAAGATGAATTATTATGGAGAAAAAAAAACTGTAGCTGCTCAATGACATTGAAAGGGTGCCAAAAAGTGTGCTGCAAGGAATTGTGCACTTGCCCATCTACGTCACTCACCGATGATGTCAGCGATGTGCAAGTCCATGGAGCGTGGCGTGTCAAACTCACTGACATCCTGTCCGTGTCGGGTCAGCCGGACACAAGCTCTCCTGACTCCTTCCCTGCTGGCTATCTCATCAAAGACTTTACTGAAGGCATCTGACTGAGAAATTCAAAAACACAAAACACAGGATAGCTCTGAGGCTTTGCAATGTGGAGTATCAGTATCGTTTCGGTTTGCGGTAGAGCTGCTTAGAAGATATTTAGTTCTGAAAAGATCTTGTCCTGCTTATTATCAACTTTCGCTTAGTAGTTTTTGTTCTGATAAGAACAGTCCTGCTTTAAGTTCTAAGACAAGTTCTGTTAGAACTTAAAGCAGGACTGTTCTTATCAGAACAAAAACTACTTAGCGAAAGTTGATAATAAGCAGGACAAGTTCTTTTCAGAACTAAATATCTTCTAAGCAGTAGTTATTACCACATGGTGTTACCGCAAAATGAAATGATACAGGATAGCTCCTTTAACACCGGATGCGTGCATTACTAATATTCCCAGTGTCCATTACTATGGGTTCCATGCACAGGTAGTCTTTCAATGGCCAGAAAAGGAGAGTTTGGGGGGAGACCTAGACTGGTTCCCGGTCCATCCATCCTGAACTTCGAATGTATCCGTAGTAATAAGAGACGGGGATAGGTCGGGGAGACCATCAAAATGTATCTATGAATGCATTCGCGCACCGATGAAGCCTGATGCTCACGCGAAGACGCCTCGGCTTAGCTTTGGCACATTCAGGATAAATAAGTCATCCGTACCTCGCAGGCGAAATGAGTACAGTATGCACACGTTGTGTGTCCCGTACATGGGGCTCTCAAAAGTGGTACAAAAGCACCCTCTTTTGTTGGCGCACGGAGCCCATAGTTTTGTATTTTAAAGCCACAGATTTTGGAGTGTGAAAAATTACTTTCCAAAATTGATTACATTCCATAAGTATGAAGCACGTGTTGTAGAGTTGTTAATATCGGCAGATCTGCCCAATTTGGATCACAGGTTGGCTGTGTTCTCTAAATTTTGTTTTTGTAAATTTCTTTTCTTTGGTCGTTTGTTATTGTTTCAGTAAATGACAGTCAGCCAATGAGCAAACTTTTCTCAAAAATGTTTTCACTGAGCAAATAGTGTTTAAAGGGAATATACATCATTTGCTTTTGCTGTAATTTTCAGAAATGGATGGAATTGGGGGGTTGGAAATATATAGCAAATATAGTTACACTGACTTTTTTTAGGTTTTGGGTTCGAAAATGCTATAAAAATCAAGAAAAACAATCATTTTCCTGTAGTCTGGTTCCCTGACTCCATATAAGAAGAAACAGAGCAGTTTACATACATTGGGGAATTGTAAGGTCAGGGAACCAGTCTAGCTGGCTCGTACCCGTTCATAGGTGTGTAATCGATTGCAAACAAGTGCGATGGTCAATTGGGGCCAGTATTTGAAAAAAAGCCAGTTTTTTCCCAACGCTGGTCGGCCGACCAGCGTTGGAAATTAATACAAAATACCACTTTTCTTGAAAATGACAGTATACCAGGTGCCATGATTTTACAGGATGCTTTACACTGTCATTCACTAACAGTCCAGCAAGGTATTTCAAAATGATTTGGTAGTTTTATTTTTTGATGTTTGCAAATGTTGTATTTTCCCTTTCAGTTCATCTGCTGTGGACAGCGTTCCTTAGATGGTGTCCATTCCCCCCCCCCCTTCCCCTGCCAACATCCATGAAACTGAGCCTCATACCATCTGTAGCGGGAACCTTTGGATCCCGTTCCGGGACCGGACTTTGACAGTGATAGAGTTACGGACACGGCGAGTTGGCGGCGAGGAGTCCACGTCAATGATGGCGATGGATCCACCGGGGGTCCTAGAGGCAGGGGAGAAGGCATCATCAGACTGGGAAGAGACCTCGCTCTGGATGCAGCGCACGTTGGTTAAGGCTACGTTGATGCTCCTGGTTTGAACAAAAAAAAATTGAAATCTTCAAGTAACAAATGATCTTTACTTGTTCGATGGAATTTTTGCATAAGGGAGATGGACATCATATTAATACAAACTCCCTAGGCATTTTTGCTAGGATGTAACCTCAATCCTGCAAAATCCTTCAACTGCCTCCATGTAAAAATTGTATACAGCCTCAATCCTGCAAAATCTTCTGTTATTTCTTGAATGTGGCCCTTGGAGGGGTGACCACTGCCTCAATCCTGCAAAATCCTCCAGCAATCACTGTCAATATGTCGAGGCAGAGCCAGTGACATCCTGCAGCAGTGCGGAGGATTTCAAGTATAATCTAGGCCTAAATTTACGCACGGCTGAGCATAAACAGCAAAGAGTCCGGCCTAAGACCTTGACACAGTGCATCCTCTAAAATCAGCCTCATATTTTTGCCATATAGCCTCAATTCAGTGAAATCCTCCATTTTGCAAAGAGAGTTTGGGAAGGTTAGGGTTAATAGGTTTTGACTTTGACTGACGTAGTTGTACAAGCGCTGTTCAATCTCCAAGAACTTGCTTGTAAAAAGTCACGAGCTTGCTTCGGTGAGATTTCAACCGACGACATCCTGCTTTATATCAATGAGGTATTGACCACTTGCGACAGAATTTCAACTTGTACCATCAACAATATTTACCTGAGGACCATGGAGGTTTCCCGATCAGGAACGGGCAGCCTCTGGGCCACGCTAGCCGGGTCAAAGGGCGGTGGAGGGGAGCAGGGGGAATCAACCGACCCGATATGGGTACTCGTCTTTGGGGTCCTGGAGTAGAAATTTCAATTGAAAGAGGAACATACAAAAGTATGAGCTCCGTGCGCTAATAAAAGAGGGCGCCCTTTTACCTAACAACGACGTCCCATGGGCGGGACATTTAGCTGGTTGACGTGCACCGTGCCTTGTGTGTGACGCACGTACACCAGGGGATTTGTACTATGTACACACAGTGGTACATATACGGCCGCGTGTCGCGGTAAAATTGCAGTCAGGCAAGATGGCGTCGGTCCGTCACCCCTAACTGTGCTTCCTTTGCCGGTGAGGGGGTACTTGTGAACGGAGCGGATAGGATCCATTTATAAGCACCCCCTCAACAATGATAAAAAGAAGAATATGACAGACACTTAAATGCCATTGCTGTGGTGTGTCTTGGAAACGCTGTGGATCTATGCACACAAAGCTGGAAATCGGTTGTGCGTACGTTGCGCCATACACATGCAAACAAATCTGCGCACGTGATTTCTCACGAAGGGTCACACAGAAAAATCAACTTGAGCAAATTATTACTTCACTGGTCTAGAGTTGTAAATAAATCAAGTCAATCACAAGTCTATTACAAGGGCAATTCCACGGTAACTCACGTTACACTTGCAGCAGATTTTCTGTTAACTCTGCGCTGTTATTCTATAAAGTCAAGGGTGAATTTTTCTTACAGAAGATCCCTTGAAGTTCAGTGACTAAACTACAACCCAAAAAATGAACGTCTACTGGTTTGGCATTGTTTTATCATTTTTTTAATGGTTTTCTCTTCCTTAACCCTAACTCCCCAGCATAATTTACTAGGAACCATACCCATTCAGGCAAATTACAACACTCACATGGGAAATCGTACACACACACTGTTGGACTTAGTTTCTGGAGGTATGCCAAACCCAATGTAAAAGACCATCAGTTTAGGGCTACTGTACTTATCCCAACAGATTTAAACAAAACCTGCTGTTGAACTTTGATGGGTTGAGTTCGGTTAGGGTTAAAAACAAAAACCCACAATGACACCTGATTTTGCATGTAAAAACAAGGTGCCAAAATGACTGCCTAAAATCCATATTAGGCTAAAAAAACCAGGTTTTTTTTTACCAAAACGAATACACTTCTCACTGGCATGTCATTCAAATGAAAGGTCTTGTTGTCCCCTTTAGTTTGATACCACATTGGGATTATGGCGCTTGAAAAGTTGAGAATTTCACAAATTTTTCCAGCCATTTCCACATTCTCATGGAAATATCCACAAGTCAGTTTCAAGTCAAATCTCAAGTCAGGAATGCATTTTCACATTTCATTTGAATTTTTTATTGCTTGACTTGAGACTGGAGAAACTGGCATTGAAGTGAATAAAAAGTCTAATACATGTTTACAGAATTCAATTTAATTCCTTTTTTACCCAGGATAATTCAAGCTTTCCTCATCGTCAGAGTCCAGGTAGATAGGCCTGCTTGGTTTTTTGTTCCGGGCGCTTCTCTTTTTGACGTGTCTTTTCTTCTTGTTGATTGGCTGTATGTGTAATTCCTCATCGTCCACGTCATCTGTAGACAACGATTGAAAAAAAAGAAAAAAGATGTCAAAGATTTTCATGAATTTCTCTGTTATAGTCATGTTGGTGCAGTGGTGCATTTCTTCACCTTTCACCTCTATGGCCCGGGTTCGATTCCTGCCTGGTCCACATGTGGATTGGGTTTTCAGTCCCTACCTGATTCCGTGGGTTTTCCCCAGAATATTCTTCTGGGGTTTTCCTCCCACCTCTAAAACTGTAATTTCTTCATTGTCTTCTCTCTACAGGTTTTCTTCAGGCTTGCGAGCTACAGAGCCTAGGGAGCTTTTGAGGAATCCTTGGTATTATACCAGAAATAAATAATGAAAATTGAAGAACATAAATGCTGTTCTCGTAGTCTGGCTCCCTGACTCTACTTCAGACAAAACAATTTATAGACGTCGGAGAATTGTCAGGTCAGGGAACCAGATTAGCTGGCTTGCAAACAAAATATGGATTAACTAAATTTTGGTAAATTGGGGGCAGCATTTGGAAAAAGTCGTCGGCCGACCATCGTTGGAAACTGATACAAATGTTTCACTTTTCTTTAAAATGACAGCACACCAGATGCCATGATTTCACAGCATGCTTGAGAGTATTATTCACTTATATAGTCAAGTAAGGTATTTCATCATAATTTGGTAGGTTTTTTAAAAAGTTTGCAAATGTTGTATATTACCTTTAAC
Organism: Patiria miniata; assembly: GCF_015706575.1. NCBI lineage: Eukaryota > Metazoa > Echinodermata > Asteroidea > Valvatida > Asterinidae > Patiria > Patiria miniata. The sequence continues at coordinate 18,950,521 of NW_024037073.1, read as the reverse complement.
CATTGTTGCACATTCATTGCTGGATGAGTACGTATGTACAGGTATGGTACCCATATCAATCTAAATGCATCCAAACTTATTTTAATACCTGAATCAGCGATGTTCTCGTTGATTTCTGGGAGTTTCAAGCTCTCGGCAGCATGGGAGTAGATGTTGCATTTGACCTCCCCGACCGGCCGAATGTAATGCCTCTTCTTTGTCACAGCACGTCTCAATTTCGGAGTAATCTCCTCCTGAATCAATAAATAATACCGACTGCATGATTTTATGTACTTTTGAGAATTAAAAAAACAAACTTTATCCATAAGTTCATACCAAATTAGAAAAAGGACTGAATACAATGTAAGTGCTATAATTTATTTGGAATAACGCTAGCTTTTACTCTGATACACTCACACTCACAGATAACGTGTGCAATAATTAAAATGAGTCACACTTTCCCTTTCTCAAGGAGTATTTGTTATTACGCAAGTTTACTTTTTTTCTAGGTAAAATTATTGGAGGATAGACGTATGATTCTATATCAATAACTTCTTTCCAGTTTGCCAAAGTTGGGGTATTAAAGTCAGATCTGAAAGATTTTTCATTCAGATGCCTTTCTTGCAATTCGATCAAAATTCAATAATAAATTGATTCCCTGATCACAAACTCATGCAATGCAACACCATTTTGAACCACCCTCCCTCCCCCCAAAAAACCCTAAAATTAACTAAAAAAAACAAACAAACAAACAAACACAAAAACAAAAAGCCATCCCGTTCCCCTCCAAACAAAAAATAATATTAATATAATAATATAAAATAACACCACAGTTTTGTAAGTTTCTTTCATTTTTGTTTGCTTTGCATTAAGTTTTTATCGTCAAATCTGATCTTTTTACCGATCTGTAAAAGAAAGCCAGCATGGCTGATATGAATTATAAAGGCCTATTACTATTAGCAATTTAGAGAAAGCCTCCCTGAAAATGAAAGTTTTAGGCCTAAAGTTACTCAATTAAAACCGGCACCCGCCCAAATATCCGCTGCCTTAAACTGTTAAAATTAAGTTGATATTGTACTAAAAAGTTGTAGGCCTAGGCCTCTTCAGCGCAAATTTGGACCTCGCGCAAATTTATTGTCCTTATTTATAAAGCATGAGCAGTTCAAATGAGGGTCCAAGACTGCGTTGAACAGGCCTACAAAAGTTTAGCACGTCTAACAACATTAGGCCCCTACAAAAAAAACCAAAAATATTTAATCATGTTGTTTACTTTTGTTTTACATGATTTAGCCTATCAAATTAATCACACGTAAATAAATATTTTGTCTGGCGTTAAATGCAAATTATACTTAATTCACAATATTCTATAATACAGCCCGGTCTGTCTATAATCAATCACAACATTTGTTGGAATCACGAATTTAAAACTGACCTGTTGAAGCCCATCGTCGCATTTTGACAAGTTTGAAGAATCCGCCATGTTTACCGTGAATTTCCGCAGTCTGGTGTCCATATTCGCAGCGATGACATGTCCTAGCCACTCCGTTTACAGCGGGGAAAATGATTAGTCTAGGTACCAGTCTTCCTGTCTGTAGTGCAGGTCACGTGGGTATTAGTGAGCAAGATGTCGGACGGTGAGTATTTACTGCGCAATAGCCGTAGCCTTGTTGCCGTTTTGTGATTGGACAATAACGACGTTGTGTTCAATGGATGTACGTATCATGTACATTACGTACGGGCGTGTACATACTTATACAAGACCAGATCTTGCAGGATTTTTTTGTGACATATACGCGCAGGAACAACTTTATCATTTCACAAAACCCATACGTGTGAAGATCTTGACAGTTCGATGTAAAATGGAAATGGCATGATCTTATCCAAACACATCGCAATGATTCGTTGGACAATTGTGCATAAAGCAGTTGGGAATGGAAGAATAACTTCTTTCTTTTAGATTTTTTTATACATCTAAATTTATTAATTTTATATAGGCCTATACACATACATACTTTCTTTAGAACAAAAAAACCTTATTTTATGCATCTAAATTTATTAATTTATACATATACACGTTTGCGTATAAAATTTGATCCCTGGTTTCTTTTTAAGTATTGTTTTAATTTTAAAATAAATCAACCCCTTTCTTCATTCATTCATTCATTCATTTTTATTTTGCCAATATAAAAACCAATACATGAAACGCACGTCGTACTCGCGTACGTTGGAGTTATTCAACTGCGAACAAACGAACGTCGTTAATCGTCCAATCACAAAATGGCAACAAGGCTACGGCTATTGCGCAGTGAGTATTTGGGTGTGAGTTAAATGACCGCAGAATTGCCCCGAAAATCTGACTTTTTCTTTATTTTTCTGTCCTCAAAATTTATACAATAAGACTTGATGTTACTATGATATTATTGTTGGTTTTTCGATTTAATTGGCAAACGGAGCGACTCCCAATTTTGTCATTGAAAACGGACTCTGTACAAAATCTACTCATACTATTGGGTCTTTATTATAGTCACAAGAGGGCGCTCTACCGAATCAAAACAGTTACAGAAAAAGTAGGCTTTTGTCTTAATATTATTTATTAAGGCGTCGAATGCAGCTGTCAATAGATCTTTGAATTGTTGATAAACTGTACGGGATAACGAAATGGATTAACTTTTAGTATTGCTAAATTATCATGATTATTTCAGAAATTGATCATATGTTTTGACTTTTTTTTGGCAGTGGATATTTAGCCGGAAACCGGCTTTCTTTAGTATAAAATAGTAAACGATATTTTGTTGGATAGGCACTGAACATGCGCAGTGACCCTTTTTCTGGGGGACTTAGAAATTTTTAGTTTACCGTGGCAAATCTTAGTCTGGTTTTGCCCCAACATTGTTGTTTTGACTTTGTATCCACAAGATGGGAATCGGACCATTTTTACAATTTCAACCTTTATTTGCCTTTAAAAAAAAATCCTCCAGAGCCATGAATCAGAAAAACAAAATGTGATTTCTCTGCTATTAAATGTTGGAGTCAATTTAAAATAATAAATATTCTTAATTTTTTGGATGAAAATAGTTGAACCAGGGATCTCTCACTCATGAGCTATACGCGCTATCCGCTCAGCCACAGGTGCTGCTCAACTGATGGTAATTTAACCCTTACTCTCTGAGGGTAGTTTACTGCATGTCAGTTGGTTATGCCAATGCCCTCCAGCTGCAGTTTATTGGAGGATACTTTGATGTAGCAGTGAAGGCTCCAATTGGCAGGAGTTGGAGGCCCTGGAGGGTGCCTGATACTGACCAGCTGGGGGCACTTGATTGTTATCAGAGGACTCTCATTGTTCTCTGTGGCATGTATTGGAGTGCCTGTCCAGTTACCCTTGAAATGACATGGCAGATATTGGAGGGCCATGCAAAAAACATAGGAGATTTTCTTGAGGCACACATTGGCATGCGTTGGAGGGTCTAGTAGGGTAAGGGTTAATACCTTCTATAATGTAGGCTACTCGTGTACTCGTCAAAGAGGGCAGGTACAATCTAGTGGGCTTAATATCCAGCTAAGCATCCACTATTCTGTTTTTTTTAATCCCGATTTCTTCCCACAGCTGAGGTGGAGAAGTTGCAGCGTCATTTGGACCTGCTGCGGCAGGAGTACGTCAAGCTGCAGAACCGCCTCGTCGAGGTCGAGCAGAAGTACAATGTTGCCACGGCGACGGCCCAAGGTGGCAGGGCCGGAGGCGCTGACAATGAGGAAAACTTTGTCTCCCGGCTGCTGGGGACCATTGCTGACCTTTTCGACAAGGAGCTCTACAGGTAGGAAATAGTCCAAAAACAGGGTGACCGTAAGGTCAGAGCCAAATTCTGCTAAATGCACATCAAAATTCTGTCAGATTTATCAGAAATCTGCCAAATTCCTCAGAATCACTCGAAATACACTTTACACACTTAAAATCACATGCAGATTGGTAGTATTGCCTTAATTAATGTTCAAATTACATTATAAACAATCTATATTCACATAAAGATGTTATGAAATTATCACGTAATTTCGGGCAAAACGCGGATCTGGCCATGACGAAGTCTGTTTTTCCAGTGAGCCTCAGCACCTAGACCAGCCAACCTGTCCCATCCCCATTATGCAAGGGCTTGTTTGAAAAGGATTGAAGCTTTTTTAAACAAATGTACCATTTTTGTTATCAAATTTGCTGTTTTTCTGTCAAAAAAACATTTTTGCAGAATTCTGCCAGAAATCTACCAAAAAAATCCATTCTGTCAAATTTTCTGTCAAACTCGTTTTTAACAAAAATTCTGTCAAAGTTCAATGGTCACCCTGTCCAAAAATTAAGGTCTCTATGTGTAAATGTTGAGCGGGGTTGGTGGATCTGCGATATCAGTCAGTTGCTCAGAAATGCACTTGCGCGTTCGGTCGATCTTGTAGGAAAGCTCAGACTTTACTTCCCTTTTTCGAAACAATCCTCCAGAGCCCTGGATTAGAAATAAAAGGTATAAATCGACTGATGGCTGCGCTATCGACCGATCGGGCACATCAACTGATCGCACACAACACAAATATAGAAGAGAACAGGGTTCGACCTAAACTTTTTGTTCACTAACCAGCCGGACTACTGAAACAGACTCTTAACTAGCCCGCGGGCATTTTCACTAGTCCGCATGCTTTTCTTTTATAGAGTGTCTCATAACAACAATGTGCAGACATGTAAAAAGGTGTATCCTGAGGCAATCTTGTCAGTGTTTTTAATAAACACATCTAATAATTTAACCCTAAACATTTAATAAAATTAGACACAAAGTGATACAGGTTTTGCTTTCTGAATTTAATGATTTATTTGTTCCTGTCCTTTCATCTTTGCCGTTGCCCTATAGTTTTTGTCTAGCCAGCCAGGCTACTTAAGGAATAGTTTGATTAGCCCGCCGCTGTTTTGACTAGTACCGGTATTTGGCTAGCTGAAGCTGAAGTCTAACCCTGGAGAACTAATAGAAAAACTTGTAGAAAGGTATAAAAGCACGCAGAAAAATTTGTAATGGAAATGTGCCTACCCAGAAATGTACCTACCAATTTAAAGGGAATATACAACATTTGCAAACATCGAAAAATAAAAGTACCAAGTTTTTGCGAAATACCTTAATAGGATGTTGGTAAATGACAGTCTAAAGCATCCTGTAAAATTATGGCACCTGGTATACTGTCATTTTCAAGAAAAGTGGTATTTTTGTATCAATTTCCAACGCTGATCGTTTGCTATATATTTCTAACCCCCCAATTCCATCCATTTCTGAAAATTACAGCAAAAGCAAATGATGTATATTCCCTTTAACAACAAAATCCTTGCTCAAAGTGAAGATATGACTGGTACCAAATACCTTGTGAAATTATTCCGCCTGAAATGGTATCATTTGGAAGAAAACAATCATTGGAGGTGGTTTAAGAAAGTGTGCCCTCGGGCACGGTGTTTTTACGTGTGTTTAATAGCAATGGAATCCAGTTACAACAGCTCAGTACGTCTTCTCATTTTTTTTTCAACTGTTTAGTTTCAACTGAGCTGAAGCGTGAACAAGTTAATTGTTATTAACCCTTCTTAAGATGTTGAGCGATGTTGTTGCTTCAAACGAAAAAGAAATGCACAAAACGTAAACGATCGTATGTACCTTTAATTGCATATTTGTTCCTTTAACTGTTTAAAAGGTCACAAACAGTCAAAGTTTTGTTCCGCTTCCCCTGATATACTTTTAATACACCAATGGTCACTTGACCAATGTTGACCCAAGTAACAGCATGGCTCAGAATGCATGTTTGCATAGGAGGGTTAACTGCATACATGCATACTTTAATATTCCAGCCTTTGTATTTGGGGAATTTCATCATTTTAACAAACTTAATTGCATAACCAAAATTGTAGGGTATACTGAACACCGCTTTACCGAACATTCGGCTATACTGAACATCATCCGTGGCACCCAGTTTTACTGTTCAAAAGGAACCGAACATTGTTGTTGAAAAAAGTCAACAGGTTAACAAAAAATCTTTCGGATATATTAAATGCTTTTGAGTCACTTTTAATTCCTGAACATCAAATAAAATAAAAGGGAAAACTACCCGTTGCTAAAGTTTCGTGACGACTCCTCGTGTAGCCTTGGGATGTGAGAAATGCCAGTTCACTATTGGTCAAAAGAGCTCACTGGCGATTCAAAATCGCTATACTGAAACGATCGTTATTACGAACACTTTCTGTGGATCCCACGATATTTGTTATAGCGGCGTTCCACTGTATTTTGAAAATATTTTTATTTCCCTTTCATTTTGTGTCCTTCAGTGACTTGGTGGTGTATCTGGACGGCAAGGAGATCAAGGCTCACCGCTTTGTCCTGGCGGCCCGCAGCACCCACTGGGGCGTACCTAACCTGTCGGAGGTCAACACGCTGGACTTCACAGGTCAGTGGTTACAAGGGGTCAGAGGTCAACACACTTTGGGTGAGTTCGAGTAGCTAACCCGCATCGACTTGGGTAAAAGCAGACGGGTTAGCCACTACAGCTAAACTGCGGGCAGCATCAATCACGATCCTCACATGATGTCCATAGCAACGGCTGTAGCCACTAGGTTTTAGTTTCAGATTAACTGCTTTTCCGTCAATTGAAAAAAAATAACAAAGTTGGGCTGGAATTATAGCCTCTAAAGTCGCAATGAACTCAATAAATGATTACCTTTAGACTTCAATAAAGTACATTTTCGAGTCCACTTGAGATTTCCGTCATCCGGCTGCCATATTTGTCCGTTTTTTGGAATGAACAATGCATGTGTGTGATGTATTTCCACCACTGACTCTGCTCCATGAGCAGGGTCTGTGGTGGCTGACCCGGGTGAGCCCCAAGAATGACGGCAGAGCTAAGCGAATGGCACAGGGCTGACCCGAGTTGATCCGGGTGAGCTACACGAACGCACCCTTTGTAGGTCAGTGGGTGGGAGGGTCAGAGGTCATCACACTTTACAGGTCAGTGGGTTGTTAACCTCATACTGCAGTGTTACAGCCTAGTTACCCCTTAAAGGTACATATTTGTCAGGAGATCGTCTGTCCTAGATTCACCAGGGCCCAGAAATCTGAAATACCTACTGAACTACCATGACTACTGGATTGAGTACAGTGACTTAAGTACAAGTCAATTGCTTTCTGTGACCAGACTAGACCAGTGATCTGGTGTTTTTAAACACTTCTGATCAACATGTATTTCTACCTTTGAAGTTTCTTTTGACAAAGTCAGATATGAATCTCTTCACCTTCATTTCATATTTTCATCTCCATTGCTCTGGCAGGAGCTTGTACGTGTCTCTTGGTGGTCGGTTGGTCTGTCTGTCTGTCTGTCTGTTCCCGAAAAATGGACCAAAAGTATGGTGTTCCATATGTGCCATCGACGTCGCCTTTTTCACCAGGGCTTATTGTGCACTCGCACTTGTTAACAATAAATGAGAATGGCCTTACACATAAGTCGGCATTAACTAAATGTTTCTTGGTACCCTGCTCTACAAATTTGAATTTATATTTGAAAGGCTAAAGTCAGTGATGTAGTGCCTTGATGCTGGGCCTTGGCCTTAAGGCTGCCTTAAGGCTGGATTTTAGGGCCTTGGCCTTGGCCTCGAGGCTTGAGGGCAAAAGCCTTGGCCTTGGCCTTGGCCTTGAGGGTTCAGGGCCTTGCAATTTTGAGTCAAGGCTCTTCAAGGCCCATAGATATTTGCATTTTCCAGATAAATCTGTTCGAAATTTGCTGTTACCATTTTAATTGTATTACCATGGAGGAGGGAAGCACCCTGTAGATTTGTGTGTTGGGCACACTTCCACTTTTGTAGCATCACATTTTGTTACCATTGTATTAGATTTGCTGCAAAAATATTCCGTTCACTTGTGGGGCTAATGAGATGATCACTTTAATTGCATATAACTATGGAATAGATCTGATTGGTTGTATACATGTATGTCTCCCTGATAAGTGCTAAAGATTTGCATGTATCTGTTTTAGATAGTGCTGATATTTCTGACCATGTTAGGCCAGCAAATAAAAAATTCCCAAATCAGTTTCTTGGATCCCCCTTTTGTTACACTTGGGAGAATTGTGTGTCAATAAGTAAATCATTATTTTGTTTAGTTAAACCATATTGAAGACCTGAACTTATACTTTAATAGATACAGTGCAGTCATAAAATGGTGTAGGCCTATGCGAGCATGTTGATTGCAATTAAAGAAATGTTGTTCTTCGTAACAAGCAATTCGTGATGATAAGGGCGGATCCAGGGGGGCCAAAAGGGGCCACCCCCCCCAAAAAAAACGAAACCATTTTTTTTTATGTGACGTCGTAATAAAGGCAGGCAATGAGTACACCACCATCTTTTCCTCACAAAACATCGGTTAAAATGGTCAGAAATTGCCTCAAATCGCACCACAGAGCATCTCGAATCCAAATTTTTTTGGGGGCCCTTAAGCGGGCCCCGAAGCCCAAGCCGTCATATTTTGACCCACTTTTTTGGGGGAGACCAAAATTTCTTTGCCCCCCCCCCCCCCAAATTGTGTTCTGGATCCGCCCTTGCGTGATGATGTGTCACTCATGTGACTATAATTAGTTCTATATCAGTGGTCATTTCATAAAACAGGGCCTTTGCCTTGGCCTTGGCCTTGAGGGTTAAGCCTTGGCCTTGGCCTCGAGGCTTGAGGGTCAAAGCCTTGGCCTTGGCCTTGAGGGTCAAAGCCTTGGCCTTGGCCTTGAGGGTCAAAGCCTTTGCTCCAACACTGGCTAAAGTTGATTTTCACTTTCTATACACCCTCAGGTATACCCTACGATATCGGCATGGCGTTGCTCAAGTGGGTGTACACAGACAAGCTGGATATGAAACCAGAGGACAGTTATGTGCTGGGGCTCATGAAAGCTGCCAGCAAATTCAAGCTGGCCGTGCTGCGTGATAGGTGAGTTGTGAAAACATCCGACCAATCAGAGAAAGCCTTATAGACTCTGTTCACAGACAGTAGATGACGCTTTCTTACCACTTTCAAAAGCTCCAGTACTTAACCCTATTCCACCCCCAACCCTTCAAAATCAAACTGCATGTTTTGTTGGAATCTGTTGGAGTGAGTACTGCACTAGTCAACTGATTTTGTTTTACATGGGGTGAGGCATATCATCATAATCAGAGTCCAACAGTTTGGGTGTTGAGTTGCCATATGGTGTTGGAATTTGCAGGAGTGAGGAAGGTTCCTAGTAAATCACTCAAGGGGGTTAGGGTTAAAAGTATATAGGGCTTACTTAGAGTCATTCTTAAAAAAAACAAGCCCTTTCAACTCAAAACCTTTAACTGTTACATTTCTTTTAAAACCCTCCCTCTCAAGTGACAGGTTTTAACAGTTTTGTGAATTGGGCTCATATTGCTACAATTGACAAGCTGTGGCAATTTTGTCAACTGAAGGTACCATGCCTTGACTGACAGTAATAGATCTCTCTCATAGGACGCCATCTTCGTAGGAAAATTACAACTGCATATTCAAGGCCATCGGGTGCGTGTCCGCGCAGTGTGCAAAATGTTCTAAACACACACACGTTCAAAATTTCTTCAAATACAGCGCAGCTGAGGCGCGTCACGACAATTTGACGCACAAAATGCCAATGCTCTTTGCAATCTGTAGGAAGTGAAGTCATTTGAGAGAGACCTATAGATATGGCGGGATTAAGTACTGCTGAGAGTGCCTGGCAATGATTGATTTAATTCAGTTACAATGAAGGCACAAAGGTTCACTCATGCATCCCAGCATAACAAAGGCATTGCCCCCAGTTAGAGGGCAATGGCTGCTAAGCAAAAGGTCTATAGAATTACAGTAAAAGTTGTACCAGTATTCAAGGAAATCCTATCCATCAAACCCCTTCAACAGGTTTTGACAGTCATGTGGTTTAATCCACAGGGTTCTGGCAGTTGATGACCAGCCTGTACAAAAGCTGGAAGTGGGTTGGTTTTTGGCAGTTTGTGACAGTTCTATCAGTAGGAGGGTTAATTCATATACATTCTTAATGACAAGGGAGAAATATTGGGGAAGTGCGAGGAAATGGCAACTATGCCAACCCGACTATTAACTTAGCATTCAACAAGCTTTGTGTTTTGTTTCTATTGAAAGATGTGAGAAAGCCCTGATGTCTTCAGTCAACGTAAGGAACTGCATCCGCTACTACCAGACAGCTGAGGAGATTGGTGCTACGTCACTCAAAGCTCACTGCTCAGAACTCATCTCCACTCACTGGGTGAGTCACTTGAGGGAGTAGCTCTACATCCTTTATCCTTCAACATCTGTCATATTCCAACACAATTTTATGGTTAGGATTTTGGAAGATTTAGTATTGCGGGGCCCAGGCACCATTACTTTACATTGGGATTGCTGAAACAGATCTGTGATGTACAAAGGATGTGTTGTAGGTTTTACTGTACATTTTTTGGGTTTTGACCAATTCTGAAAAGATTCTTGGAAAAATTGCTTGTGAAGTAAGGGTTAAATGAGAGCGGTTTCAGTAAATCACAAGTCAATCACAAGTCAATCACAAGTCATCACAAGTCAATCACAAGTCAATCACAAGTCAATCACAAGTCAATCGCAAGTCAGTCACAAGTCAATCACAAGTCAATCACAAGTCAATCACTAGTCAATCACAAGTCAATCACAAGTCAATCACAAGTCATTCACAAGTCAATCACAAGTCAATCACAAGTCATTCACAAGTCAATCACTAGTCAATCACAAGTCAATCACAAGTCAATCACAAGTCATTCACAAGTCAATCACAAGGCAACCACAAGTCAATCACAAGTCAGTCACAAGTCTGTCACAAGTCAGTCACAAGTCAGTCACAAGTCGGTCACAAGTCAATCACAAGTCAATCACAAGTCGGTCACAAGTCAATCACAAGTCAATCACAAGTCAATCACAAGTCAATCGCAAGTCAATCGCAAGTCAATCACAGGTCAATCACAAGTCAATCACAAGTCCATCACAAGTCCATCACAAGTCCATCACAAGTCAATCACAAGTCAATCACAAGTCAATCACCAGTCAATCACAAGTCAGTCACAAGTCTATCATAAGTTAGCTTACAAGTAACAGGGGATGAACAATGCCAAAGGAACGCCTTTGTCACGGTTTACTAAAATACCACGTTACATGAATCGACACTGGATGACTTGAGATGGACTTGTGATTGACTTGATACCAACTCTGGTATTTCCATTTATAAATTTCTTGGGGCATTTCTGTAAAATGCAACGTACGTCCGACCACATGATGTTCATGTACAGGGTCGTTAAGGTGTGGTACCTTAGGCCAAAAAAACCACAAGTCAATCACAAGTCAGTCACAAGTCTGTCACAAGTCAGTCACAAGTCAGTCACAAGTCGGTCACAAGTCAATCACAAGTCAATCACAAGTCGGTCACAAGTCAATCACAAGTCAATCACAAGTCAATCACAAGTCAATCGCAAGTCAATCGCAAGTCAATCACAGGTCAATCACAAGTCAATCACAAGTCCATCACAAGTCCATCACAAGTCCATCACAAGTCAATCACAAGTCAATCACAAGTCAATCACAAGTCAATCACAAGTCAATCACAAGTCAATCACAAGTCAATCACCAGTCAATCACAAGTCAGTCACAAGTCTATCATAAGTTAGCTTACAAGTAACAGGGGATGAACAATGCCAAAGGAACGCCTTCGTCACGGTTTACTAAAATACCACGTTACATGAATCGACACTGGATGACTTGAGATGGACTTGTGATTGACTTGATACCAACTCTGGTATTTCCATTTATAAATTTCTTGGGGCATTTCTGTAAAATGCAACGTACGTCCGACCACATGATGTTCATGTACAGGGTCGTTAAGGTGTGGTACCTTAGGCCAAAAAAAAAAAGTCTCCGGTTTCTGGTATGGAGCTTGCCCCCAAAGTGGCTGATGACTGCAAATGGTGCCCAAATACATTTTAGTGCAAACTATATGGGAGCCCAGAGAGGCCACACAAAGCTTATACTTGATCATAATTCCATCTAAAAACATGTTAAAATTGTGCAGCAGCAGGATTCCAGTCAAACTAGTGAGTTTGGCAGTTTTAAGACATTATCTTACATTGAACAAAAACCTTTTTAATTTTGCCGACGCGCATGGCTACGGCTACGCGCATACCAGAAACCGGAGACTTTTTTTTTTGGCCTTAGTTTGGTCTGTAATTGTTTTCTACTCATTAGATGTCACATTATTAGTGATGTATCACATTCACTTTTCCAACAGCAACTCATTCAAGTGTCTGACATGTCTGTCACAATTTACGGAATTGCCCCTTGACCGTAATATATTTTTACAAGAAAAGTCAAAAATTAGTTTACATCGTTATTTATCAGTTGTAGTTTGCTAGCGAGAGTATGTTAAAGCTACAGTCCATCATTTGTAATTTGTGCATTTTGTTCGTTTGAAGCAACAAAAGAGTTCAAAATCTAATGAAGGATACTAAGCAACTAACCTGATGAAGTTTCAGCTAACCTTCAGCTGTACATTCCGAGAAAAACAGCATTCTAAGATCTCAATTTCAAATCAAAAGTTACTGAATCATGTTTTGAATTGTTTTGAATTGCAGCTATACGCGACGTCGCGCACTGATCCGACGAAATTATAACAACCACGCGCACGTGTGCGTCGTTCCAATACTTGTGCGCGCTGCGCTGAATAACAAAACGAACTACTAATTTAAATTTTCCTACGGTGCTTCTTAAGAATCACCGTTGGAAATGCCTTCTTTCGTTGATTACTTCAAAATGACAGCTTCCTGGAAAGAAAAATTTCACATGGAGTTTAGTTCCCTTACTATCTTTCATCCAAATTTGTTTTTCAACAATAATTACGACAGTTACTTTTCGGATGGCTGCAAATGATGGACTATAGCTTTAATTACGAAATGTACATTGGTTTTTCAGAACGATTTCACCAGCAACGACTTTGTCAACATGACGGCACCGTTGCTGTACAAGATGTTCAAGGCTAAGACACCGTTCCCCTTACACCATGCCATCAGGAACCGACGGGAAGACATCGTGTTCCTGTACCTCATGGAGTTTGATGCTTTGGTACGTAGGACGATTATAATATATGGGTATTAGTCCCCTAACATTTTGCTATTCAAGTTTTCTGAACTAATGCCAAACTTCTTTCTTGATGAGCTTGAGCATCAAATGAGTTCAGAAAGGTTTTGGTACTGTAACCTTAACCCTAACTCCCTAGGCCTTTTTGCTAGGGTGTAGCCTCAATCCTGCAAAATCCAATTGGCCTCATGGGAAAATAGCATATTGCCTCAATCCTGCAAATTCCTCCATTATTTCTTGAATATGGTCCGTGGAGGGGTGACCACTGCCTGAATCCTGCAAAAACTTGCGGCAGTAACTGTCAATATGTTGAGGCTTGGCCAGTGACATCCTGGAGCAGTACGGAGGATTTCAAGCATAATCCAGGCCTATATTTGTGCATGGCTGAGCAAAAACAACACAAGGTCCGGCCCAAGACCTTAACAAAGTGCATCCTACGAAATCAGTAACGCACTTTTGCGTGTAACCTCAATCCCCCAAATTCCTCCGCTTTGGTAAAGAGGATTTTGAAGGATTCAGGACGGTTAGGGTTAATCAAATTTGCAATGGAAGCCTTGTGAATTACTGTAAATTTAGTGTCTGAGATGAATTTAGAACTGAGATGTGTAGCAAACAGTTTTGTAGTGGGATACCAAAATGTTCATTGCATTGTGTTTAGTTTTGTTTTCATATGCTGTTTCCACAAACTTATACTTATTCATGATACGTGCCATGAAATGTATCATATCATGACCTCTGCGTCATGATATGTATCATATTGTGAAAATCTTGACATATGTTGTTTATCCTGAACCGCAAATACTTATCATAAAAAAATTGCAAGGTATGGTAAAACAACCTTGTTGAATTGCAGTGGATATTTTAAGACTTACATAATATATAGTGCCGTGGCCTCGTGGTCTGGAGTATTGAATTTGTGGTCTGTGGGTAATTCTGCAGGTCGTGGGTTCGAAGCCAGCCTGGGGTTGTGGTGCGTGTGCCCTTGGGCAAGGCACTTTGTCACTCATTGCTTCTCCCCACCCAGGAGTAAATTGGGTACCAGTGAGGGCAGAGATGGTTATTATGATTGATGATAGCTGCTTTGCGCCAAAATGGCTGCATCGAGCTGTATACTCCCCAGGGAGCTGAGATGGTCTTTGGAATGTTTCATTGGCCCAATGAGCAGGGTAATAATGATGTAGCACCTTGAGCACCAATACTGGTGGATATGCGCACTTTATAAATACACATTATCATTTTAAGACTTTCTTTGTGATGTTTCCTTTCAGCTTCCAGACAAACTAGATGAGATTGACGAGCGCGGTGACCTGCCGCTTGACCTAGCCCTGTCCACCCAGCAGGAAGGCATCGCCAACGAGCTGGTCAAGCACAAAGTGGACATTGACCGGGCCGACTCCATGGGCCGGAGCCTGCTGCACAAAGCGGTCAAGAGAGGTCAGTGTATGAACCCAGGCTCTTTTTTAATTTCCAAATGTCAAACAATGGCTAACCAACTGAAAGCCTCAACTTGCCTGCCGAGTTGACATTCATTCATCGGCCCCAGGTTTTATCCCGACTCCTTACCACTCCCTGATCATTTCCTCCCGCAGGGGACAAGTTCTCAGCTTTCTTCCTGATCCAAGCCGATGCTAAAGTCAACGCTGCCACCTTACAGGATAAAGAGACAGCCTTACACATGGCGGCCTCCTACAGCCCCTTAGCCTCCCCACCGGAGCTGGTAGCCGACATGACGGAGGTTGCTACTAAGCTGTTGCAGCACGGCGCTAACCCTGATCAACAGGACTCGCGCGGAAAGTGAGTTAATATGGCATATGTATTTTACAGACTACTTAAAACAGGAATTTTGGACCCCGCTTTTCATAACCCAGGCTTCCTTGTTAAGCATGAGGAAGTTTAACATGGATTGGGGAAGTCTTTGGACCAGATGCGAAATGGCATCACGAGATAATGATGGGTTTTGTTTGTTTGCTGGAAAAAAAATCAAAGTAGGTATGCTCCTGTACGCTTGGCTCAACTTGAGTTTTAAGAATTGATAATAAATTGAAAAATACAAATCTGATATTAACTTGGATATTATTTGCAGAGATGAAACTGCATGAAAAAGATTGTATGGTAGATGTACGTAAGTAAGCCCGGATTGGAGTAGTTTACAGCTGGAAGAAGTTTAAGCATTAACCTATGACATGTCTGAAACTATTTACAGAGCATGTGGAGTTGGGCTGCAGTAAAATTCATGTGGTGTGTGATTTTTGGAGGGTTTCAGATTTAGTTGTACAAAAATGCAATGATCTTGAGGATGACGAAGAGAGCCTAAAAGATACATTTCACTGGCCAACTTTTTTTCTATGCACGTTGGTGGAGTTGTTTGGGTGAATGGTGCACTTGTCTTGAACTTTTTCTTTGACTTCCTCAAGTAAGAAGTGAACTTCTTTGTTCATGAGTCCGTTACTCTAACCTAAATTCAGGTTTTAAAACTTTTAACATCGAACATTTTTCAAATCGTAAAATTTTGTTTGGATCTAAAATAAAACAGGAGACGGTGTCTGGAAATGGGCATGAAGTGTGTTTTACATACGTACATATGTAAGTGTGGCGCGGCCCAGATTTTGGAAACAGATTTTTGTTCGGCGTCTTTTCCGATCCCCCCCCCCCCCCACCCGTACGCTGATTTCATCTCTGTATTGTAGTTGTAAAGGGATACAAAGAATTTGGGTTGGGACAAATAATTCAATAATTCGTATAAAAAAAAAAATTGAAAAATTCAACTTTGGTATTCAGTCAAGAGATTTAAATTCCTTTGTTTTTCATTTGACAGTTCTGCACTTCATCGAGCAGTTGCCAGTCGCAACCAGGAAATCTTTGATCTTCTGTTATCCCAGAAATCGTAAGTGATGACACAAAGTCGATCAGTCCGCAAATTTATGAAGTAATTTAGTTCTTTTTTGTTTTGTTTTCATGATTGAACTCTTCAACCACTTAGAATGAGGGTTTTGTCTACTTCTCCAGTGTGGTTGGAATTAGACAAATGGCATTAAAGAGCAGCGTAACTTATGATAATGTAGTAGTGTCACAAATGATGCAATTCCCAGACTCTCTGTTATTCCGAAGGCAACTTCAATATTTTAGTTTGATATGGAGTCAGTAAACAGCCTTGGCATTATTGTCCTTATGACCTCTGACGCGGTGTCAACTTCAATATTTCCATGCCTACAATTGCCACCGCATTCCACCTGTATGTGTACTTGACAAACTAAGCCAATCAGACTACACAGTACAATTGTCAAGGTGCGTAGTGAACACTACAATGTTAGAAGCTTTGAGGGTACTTCCTATCTTCGTATACATGCACAAGGGATGGTCGCCAGTCTAATTCCCTACTCCGTTTCTTGTCCGTTGTTGTCTTAGTTTGAACCTTGACCTCCAGAATGGCGACGGGGACAGCAGCCTGTGGCTTGCCCTGGACCCGACGCTAAGCAGCCAGGGTTACGGGGAAGATAGCTTTGCCGCTAAGCTGATAAGGAGAGGGTGTAGCGCTGACTCGGTCAACCTGCATACAGGTACATAATTGCTCAGCAGCAATTGAATGCTGGACCCTAATTCTCTTAGCGTTTTTGCAAGAATCTTCTTGAATCCTCCAAAATCCACCACTGTGCAGGAACCAATGCCACATTCTTTGTAATGTTGGCTGGGCTTGTCTGCCTCAATCCTGTTGAATCTTCCAAAAACCTACATCTACCGTCTGATTTTTGGAGGATCTGGGTCAGTCAAGGTTAACCTAAACTAACTGAAATATCCAAAAGCCAACCGCTAGTTTTGCAGTTTGTGATTTATTTTGGAGTGTAGTGGGCAGCTAACAGGAGTGGGTAGTTTAAGGAGCTTGCTGAGCTTTAATCTGGTAGATTCTAAAAGCTTCCCTTAATAATGTAAAGACTGAAGCAAATACGCCACCTAAATCCAACATTCGAGGAACCCACCCCCACTCCCAAAAATAATCAACAAAGACAAACACAAAACGAACAAACCAACAGATAAGCAAATTGAAAACCAGTAGACAGACCACCTGACCTCCTGACTGACCCTCTGACCGACCGAGAGACCGAATAAAGACCGCCTGACTGACCGACTGACAGACATTATAATGGTCTCTCGAAGCCAATGTTATCAAGTCCACCACAAGTCCAGTCACAGATAAATCACATGTATATTCACAAGTCCAGTCACAAGTAACATGAGATGAGCTATAATAGCAAAGGAATGACTTTGTCATCGTTCATTTGAATAGCTAGTGACTTGACTTTGGACTGTATGACTTGCTAAATTTGTGATTGCCTTGTAAGGACTTTTGATGGACTCGACTACAACACTGCCTGAAACTGCGCAAAAATAACATTCCAATCCATGAAATAGTCTAACTAGTCAGTGAACAATGTGAACTCTGAGAATTGGTAACATATTTGTAAAAGAATTGTTCTGTAAATGTGACTGCAGGGGACAGCCTCCTCCATCGGGCTTGCCGGCTGGGCCTCCCAAATGAAGATGCCGCTTTGTTTCTTGCCACCAGCGGAGCATCCACAAATCTTGCCAATTTCAAGGTACCAGTCATTTTGTATTTGTTTTAACCTCGAAATACTTCTTCTATTTCTTAAAAAAAAAACTCTGTATAAGGCCAAAAAAAAAAGTCTCCGGTTTCTGGTATGCGCGTGCGTCGCCGTAGCCATGCGCGTCAGCAAAATGAAAAAGTTTTTTTTTCAATACAAGATGATGTTTCAAAACCGCCAAACTCACTGGTTTGACTGGAATTCTGCTGCTGCACAATTTTAACATGTTTTTAGATGGGGTTATGATCGAGAATAAGATTTATGTGGCCTCTCTGGACTCCCATATATTTGCACTAAGTTTAGTCGGGCACCATTTGCAGTCATCAGCCGACATTTGAAGCCAAAAAAAAAAAAAAAAAAAAACAGGTAAAAAAAAAAAAAAAGCCGCGTCGCCGCACCACTTTTGGGGCAAGCTCCATACCAGAAACCGGAGACTTTTTTTTTTGGCCTAAAGGCACTCTAATTTGTAAGATTTTAGCCAAGTAATACTTGGTTAATGCTAAAAAATGAATCGGTTTTGCTGTGAAAATGCCTGAGATTTGCACAGGGTTCACATTTGATTTGCGCATTAACCTTAACTCCATAAGCTTTCTCAAAATCAGCCAGAACCTCAATCCTCCAATTTCATCCCGCCTCAATTGGGGCCTGCTAAACCTAGATCCTCCATTATCCTCTAGAAGCAAAATCCTGTTATGCCCTTAATCCTGCAAAATCCTTCAGTGCTTTGATTTTCAAGGCCTTCAATCATTCAAACTCCTCCATGATGCAAACAGATTTTGGAGGAATTGGGAAGGTTTAAGGTTTAATGCTTTTCAGTGATCAAAAACTGCAGACAAGGCCGAGATATAAAACTCATCTTTGTTTTTGTTATCAGGGGGAAGCCCCGCTACACAGCGCCTCCATGAACGGCCTGGCCCTCCTGGTCTCCCTGCTCCTGCAGAAGGGAGCCAATCCCAATGCCCAGACCAAGGAAGACGTCTTGGGCAAGCTGGAGCAGCTGACGACACAGGAGGACGGCCCGTCCAGCCTGATGCATGCATCCAAGCAGACACCTCTGCACATGGCCATTGCTAACCAGCACTCCGAGGTCGTCAGCGTTTTCCTGGAACACAGAAGTAAGCTAACTTATTAAGATTCATTCATTTCATTTCATTTCATCAACATTTATTTCCAATTCCATCAATCAATAGGAATACAATGTATATAAATAAATAGAAGAGGAGGATTTGGAGCACAGCCAAAAAAGCACAGCTTGTATTAGGAAGTGCCCATACAATTACAAACACCACAGTACAGACTAAATTGACAAAACACAAACAGTACATATCAAATATACGTAACAAATACACTCACGATTCCAGTGGTTGATCCAACTGTAAAAAATGAAAGAAAAATATTTAGTAAGGATAGATATAATAGTAGAAATTTAAAAAAAAATGTAAGTCAGCTCACAATATTTGCTGTTAATGGGCAGATGTGTAAGCCAAACTTTGCACAAACACCCCCCAACCCCACTCCACCACCCCCGCTTCCATCACCTTTGGTGTTCATACCGAATCATAAATACATCCATGTATGGCAGTGACCTTAAAAATGGAATGAAACAGTATTGCTAATGTGGCCAGCATTTTGACTCTGTCAGGGTTCCCACAGTCATGGAAAAAAAATGGAAAATCCTGCTATTTAAATCTTTCATGGAAAGTCGTGAAAAAGTCACAGAAATTGTTGTTCTAGGAGTCATGACTTTTCCATGGGCTTTAAATTCCAGGATATATCAATTTTTTTTCCCGTGTCTTGGGGAACCCTGACAGAGTCGCAATGCTTGATATTCCATAAAAAAAAAAGTATTGGAATTTCATTTTAAGCTTTTTGAGGGAATCTTGCTGTATGTGCAAGAGACCTGGACACATGCATATCCAGATTTAACAGCTTCAGACGAGCACTCTGTGAACAAAATAATTCGTGGATTGGGAGAAAACCAGCACAGAGCTGGGTACCTTAGTATGCAGTATTCTTGAAGCCGGAGGTTCCCATCCTGTTCCATTCAATTTTCTCCATTTCAAACTTATATTTATTGTGGAAGTTTTTTTGGTGTCTGCAAGTACCAAGTGCGTTATTGTTTCCTGCTCTCACAGCCAACGCCATGCAGAGTCAAGATGGCGTGCTGATCATCCCCGACTTCAATATGAAGGACAGCAATGACCAGACGGTGCTGGGCCTGGCTCTGTGGACGGGTCTGCATAACTTTGCCGCTCAGCTGCTGCACGGTGGAGCTAACATCAACTGTATGACTCTAGATGGCCTGACGCTGCTTCACATGGCTATCTCAAAACAAGACACACAGAGCGCCCTGTTCCTGCTGGAACACCAGGCTGATATTAATATTAGGTGAGATTTACTCTCGGAAAATGTGGTCAAGATTTTGGAAAAATTTGTTTCATTTGAAGGAGGTGTTACTGAGGGTAGGGATGTAAGGGCAGGTGTTGTTATACCACGGTAATAGAATGTGATTTTTAATTGGTCGAGAACCGAGCACGTGATGTGCCAAGGTACCCCACCTTGATCGTCCCCACTGTATGATAGAAATAGCCCGGGTAAGAGGCTTTAGATCAAACAGCGCACACACGCGCGTACGCATGTTGAATAATCGCGCGCGAAATCCCTCTCCAATCCCTCTCCAATCCATCGCCAATCCCTCTCCAATCCCTCTTCAATCAATCGCCAATCCCTCTGCAATCCTTCTGCGATCCATCTCCAATCCCTCTCCAATCCCTCTCCAATCCCTCTCCAATCCATCTCCAATCCATCTCCAATCCATCTCCAATCCCTCTGCAATCCTTCTGCAATCCATCTCCAATCCCTCTCCAATCCCTCTCCAATCCCTCTCCAATCCATCTCCAATCCCTCTGCAATCCCTCTGCAATCCATCTCCAATCCCTCTCCAATCCCTCTCCAATCCCTCTCCAATCCCTCTGCAATCCCTCTGCAATCCATCTCCAATCCATCTCCAATCCATCTCCAATCCCTCTCCAATCCATCGCCAATCCCTCTCCAATCCCTCTTCAATCAATCGCCAATCCCTCTGCAATCCTTCTGCAGTCCATCTCCAATCCCTCTCCAATCCCTCTCCAATCCCTCTCCAATCCATCTCCAATCCCTCTCCAATCCATCTCCAATCCCTCTGCAATCCCTCTTCAATCAATCGCCAATCCCTCTGCAATCAATCGCCAATCCCTCTGCAATCCCTCTGCAATCCTTCTGCAATCCCTCTCCAATCAATCGCCAATCCCTCTGCAATCCTTCTGCAATCCCTCTCCAATCCTTCTGCAATCCATCTCCAATCCATCTCCAATCCCTCTCCAATCCCTCTCCAATCCATCTCCAATCCCTCTCCAATCCTTCTGCAATCCATCTCCAATCCATCTCCAATCCATCTCCAATCCCTCTCCAATCCATCTCCAATCCCTCTCCAATCCTTCTGCAATCCATCTCCAATCCATCTCCAATCCCTCTCCAATCCCTCTTCAATCAATCGCCAATCCCTCTGCAATCCCTCTCCAATCTATCTCCAATCCCTCTGCAATCCCTCTGCAATCCCTCTTCAATCAATCGCCAATCCCTCTGCAATCCTTCTGCAATCCATCTCCAATCCATCTCCAATCCCTCTTCAATCAATCGCCAATCCCTCTGCAATCCATCTTCAATTTGTGTTCCCGTGCAGTGAAAAAAAATTATATGCGAATATTCCCGGTGCAATAATCGCGGATTTTTCCAAAATAATACTTCAGCGATTACTGCACAGAAACTGGATCGGAGAAAACCCACAATTTCAGATGGTTGCAATCTAGGCTATTACCTTGGGTGCCATTTGCACCCTCAGGTGTACAATACACCATGGACCCCATCACAACAGGCAACAATTGTATATTGTTACATTGTTGACATTTTCAGCAACATCATTGTTCTTTTTAAAATGCATACAGTCGTTAACACAACAAACTTTCAACAGAACCGTATAGGTTCAGGCATGGGACCTAACAAGTTTTGTTGACTTCTGTGGGTTAAAAAGCTGATGTCCCATTTCACATGTTTTGTTATATTGTGTCAGAATAACGAAAGTTGCAACTTGGCCTGCAAGAAATGAGTTCAATCATTTCAGTGTCACCTTGAACTGGTCGATCTGTAATTTGCTTGCGCCACGACGAAACTAGCCTTGGTCAAGGCGTTCGTAGATAGTGTCCGTGATGGTATCTGGCCGCTAAAAACATAAACACTAGCCGCTCTCTATGCACTGTACGAAATGCAAACAGTCACCTCACGCTGCTACAATATACAAATCAGTTGGCGAAGAACGAATGTTTGTTGGTTAGTTCGTTCTTCGCCAGCAACGGACGAATGCCTTGACCAAGTTTATTCCTTTGCAGCACAAGCAAATCACAAGTCGACGTGAGGCTGGCTTTAGTTTCCTTTGAGCTTTTTATTCCCGACATGAAATTATTTCCTTGGACATTACTCTTTGTATTTCATTATCTTATTGTGGTTTTTTCTCGTGTGTCCTAGATCGTATTTGGGCCCAATTATTTGGGTTTATCCGGAGAAAAAAAAAAAAAAAAAAAATGTTTACAGACTCAGGGGGTGTGCCTTACACACAAATTACACATCTGACATGCAAATTATATGCAAAATTATAATATGCAAATTATATGCAAGAAAATGATGTCACAATTTTGAACTTGACATGTGACAGTTCTAGACCAATGAAATCAGATCATCCAAGACAAAATGTTACACTGAAGTTATCTAGATATAATTGGAAGTAGTAGAATAATTTGCTTCTTCCCGCTATTTCAGGTCTCGCGACGGTGAGACCCCCTTACAGCTTGCCATCAAGCGTCATCTTCCCGTGGTCGTTGACGCTCTCTGCGTCCGCGGTGCCAACATGAACACCCCTGACGAGAGTGGCAACCCACCCCTCTGGGTAGCACTGGAGAGCGGGCAGGAAGACGTGGCCTCGACGCTGGTAAAGGAATCTCCCAAATCGTAGAGCAAACCTTGAGTTCATCCTTTCAGGAAATATTTTTTGGCTTCCTTAACTTTTCGTATACATGAAAAACAATTTAACTCCAGACTATTCTGATGATTGCCATTACTGAGGTGTCACCTTGCTCATGCATATTTCATTCACATGTGCTTAATCCTAACTTCCTAGGCATTTTTGCTAGGATGCAACCTTGATCCTGCAAAATCTTCCAACTGCCTCCTGGAAAAAATTGCATACAGCCTCAGTCCAGCAAAATCCTCCGTTATTTCTTGCATATGGTCCATGGAGGGGTGATGACTGCCTCAATCCTGCAAAATCCTCCAGCAGTCATTGTTAATAAGTTGAGGCAGAGGCAGTGACAACCTGGAGCAGTGCAGAGGATTTCAAGTATAATCTAGGCCTAAATTTATGCACGGCTGAGCATAAACAGCACAAGGTCCGGCCCAACACCTTGACACAGTGCATCCTGCAAAATCTGCCACACAATTTTGCCATGTAGCCTCAATCCTGCAAAATCCGCCATTTTGCAAAGAGGATTTTGGAGGATTTGGGAACGTTAAGGCAAAGTTGGCGTGCGTCTATTTCTGAAAATCCTACTGTGGAATGGAACACCATGTTCAAAAGTGCAATTAAATGAAGTTTGGTTGTCAGATTGGTCTGTAGAAGACTATGCCCTATTTGTCATTGTTGTCTATGGCAATGGCTGTTCGGACCAGAGTGCTAGTGTTCATGAATTTGCCATTGGTGTAACCCCACACCCCCACAGGTCTTTCGGATTTTCGTTGTTGAGGGTGGGGGAGGGGATTGGGGAAGGTGTTGACCCTAATTATGAGCCTTACATCTTTGCTTGGGTTTTGTCCTAGGTCCGGCACGGCTGTGACACCACGGCCTGGGGTCCTGGCTTTGAGGGCTGCCAACAGACGCTGCTACACAAGGCCATCGATGAGAACAATGAAGCTGTGGCCTGCTTCCTCATCAGAAGGTGAGACAATTTGCTTTCTGATTCCCAAGAACATTCGATTTAACTAGTGGAGATGAAGGATTCTTGGAGTTGTGGTTGCTGATAACAACAGCATTAACTTGACAAAATATGGACAGACTCCAAGTCATATTGGTGATTTGCCCAGCATGGCCCGTTTATCTTCAAGAAAGAGTAATTTCTTTCCAAAAGCTTGAATGTCGTCAGTGGTTTTCATGGTTAGAATTTATAAACACACCCCCCTCCGAAAAAAAGAGTATTGATTTGAATGGCAGCTTGATTGAAATGATTTTCTTTGAGTTTATCTTAAAGACCAAATTCATTTCTTTTGCCGTAATAACTCCAAACACCTTAGGACTAGTAATATGCATTATTTCCTAACCCCCTAGGCCCTCTGGCTAGGATGCAACCTCAATCCAGCAAAATCCTCCAATTGCCACCAAGAAAAAATTGGATTCAGCCTCAATCCTCCCAAATCATCCGTAATTTCTTGAATTCAGTCTGTGGAGGGTCACCACTGCCTCAAACCTCAAAAATCCTCTGCCAATTACTGCTATGGTTTGAGGCAGTGCGAATAGCATTTAAAAGCAGTGTGGATGAAATACGAGAAAAACACAGGGCTGATTTATGCATGGCTGAACGTAACCAATGCAGGATATGGCCTACTGGCTTGACGTTATGCACCCTCCACAAAAAGAGCCATACATATCTTTGCCAGTCATCCTCAATCCTCTAAAATCATCCAAAACTGGCAGGAGGATTTTGGAGGATTGAGGAGGGTTAGGGTTAAACACCTCCTTGTCTGGAATGTAAAACCCCCACGATATTGGGGAGGGGCCCTTGAGGCTACACAAGGTTTAATACCGTAATTTCCTGCGGATAAGGCGCGCGGCGGATAAGGCGCAGGTCCCTAAAATCACCCCAAAAAAATTCAAACGCCAACAGATAAGGCGCACCGCCGCATAAGACGCATGTTTGACCGCACACAGAAGAACACCAGGCGTCACCCGGTGTCGGTACATCGCCACAAAGGGGCCATTGTGTTGCCTTAGAACGATCACACTATTCGGAGGATGAATTAAGCCGTGTCCGCACTGGACTTTTTTTTTGGAAGGTTTTACCGAGACGATAGTAAAATGAGAAATGGTCAAATGTGACCACTGTCCGCACTTGGACTTTCGACACGGGAAAATTTACCCAGACCGCGTGGGAGAAGTAACCGAGCTGTCACAGTGTCAGTATAATTACTCACCGTACACAGAAAACAAATCGCCGATCACATTTTCAGCCGCCGATACGCACAGTAATATTACACACGCCATTTGCATGCACAACATAATCGTTTACACGATATTATTTCATCTTGACACGCTAAATCTTGACGAAAAGGCCTGTAATTCTGACGCATTTGTGATGCACGTCGTCGAAGCCATGCCGCTGTACGATATTCCGTGCGGCAGCAGTGCCATCAGTATTCATTGGTTCCCATCGCATGCTTACAGAATCGAAGCTATGATGTGGGCCAGGAACCAGTGACTACGGCCTACATACGGTACCGGACCATGATGTTCCGTGCATGACTACAGTAGCGTATCAGGACGAATTTGGATCGTAGAAAATAACATACATCGGTGGAGAAAGAGAATTTCCGCAAATTAATTCTCAGAACGTGATCTCTCTTCTCTGTGTATGTATTTGTCCGTTGAAATATATATTTTAACGAGATTTTACCGCTCGGACTTGATGATACACCGCAGCGTGTTTCTACAAAATGTTCGGCCACACGTGCACTGAGGTTCGCGCGGTCTCTGTATGCATAACATGGCGCTCGGCCGGAAGTACGCTTTCCTGAGCCGCTTTTACCGACTCGCACTGTTTTCATCTTGATCTTCAGGCTTGCAGACTTCGAAGATATCCTGTACAATAAACACCCTCAACGTTCACACAATAGAACTTGAGTGAATGCGATTTCCAAACGTTTAAGTAATTCTGATTGCAGCATTTTCGGAATGAAAAAACGGCCACAAAGAAAAACGTTTGTATGACGGCATTGTTGGAACGAAAGCACGATCACTAAGGGGGATCAACGCATTGCGGCATTGTTGGAAGGAAAGCACGATCATGGGGGATCAACACATCGCGGCATTGTTGGAATGAAAATATGGTCACAATGTCTGGAGAGTTGAGCCTCGGTTGACCGCATTATTGATTGCGGCATTGAAAGAATTCTTCACACAAAGACCGTCACTTTGAACTCAAGCGACACCAGATAAGGCGCACCTGTAGATAAGGCGCAGCGATGTTTTTGTGGTCTAGAAAGTCAGATAAGACGCGTCTTATCCGCAGGAAATTACGGTAAGTGCCTTTTGTCCTCTTATCGTTGTGCAGCATGTGTGACGTGAACAGTCCCCGCAGGCCGGGGCCCCACGGTGAGGGTGGCATGGAGGCAAAGGACGGGCAGGGCCCCTTACACAGAGCCTGTGAGTGGGGCCAGGAGCTGGTAGTACAGTGCCTTGTGGAACAACAAGCTGACGTCAATGCTAAGGTCAGTGGATTAGCTAGGATTCGCAATAACCTTGGACGCATCTGTTCCAATCTCCATCTTCCAAATTTGGCAAATTTGAGCACTTGGTTTTGTAGTATTTTGGAGTAATGCGTCCATACTTTACAGTAAACTGTAAACAGGCGATAATAAACATTGTTGTGGAACAACAAGCTGACGTCAATGCTAAGGTCAGTGGAACTGCTAGGATTCGCAATAACCTTGGACCCATCTGTTCCAATCTCCATCTTCCAAATTTGGCAAATTTGAGCACTTGGTTTTGTAGTATTTTGGAGTAATGCGTCCATACTTTACAGTAAACTGTAAACAGGCGATGATAAACATTGTTGTGAAACAACAAGCTGACGTCAATGCTAAGGTCAGTGGAACAGCTAGGATTCGCAATAACCTTGGACCCATCTGTTCCAATCTCCATCTCCCAAATTTGGCAAATTTGAACACCTGGTTTTCCAGTATTTTGAAGTAATCCGTCCGTACTTAACAACTTAAATAGCACAACTTGTGTTGGTTACTTTGACATAACAAAATATCTTTACTATGTTGTGTCAATCTTCACCTCACAAATTTACCTCATTTCAACATTGGCGCTTAATTTCATTGAGCTACTAATTGAGGAAAATACTTCCCAGCTAATTTACATGTAAATGAAAATCAGTTGAAAATTAGTCACAAGTACATGTGTTTCAATGATATTTTGGTTGTTAACCTATATTTGCTGAACAAATTTGTTTGTACGTAGCAGCGCTCTGGAAATGTCTTTAAATTTATGGAAATGTCTTTTTATTTTTAAAAATGTCTTTACAGTCACTGTTCTACTCTAGTCTGATATAATAATGAGTTAAACAGAAGTGTTTTAGATCTGGAAACCAACTTATAGAGATAGTAGACTGAATTATCTTGGTAGTCTTTTTTTTGTGGTAATTAAATTTTTTTCTGACCTAGGATGCTGAGGGTAAGACACCGTTACACATTGCCATCAGCAACCAGCATCCCGCCATCATCAGCCTACTGATGTCTCACCCCTTACTGGACCTGACGCTGAGAGACCGTGGCGGACTCACCCCCTTCGCTGCTGCCATGACCTTCAAGAACAACAAGGCTGCTCAGGCGATACTGGACCGGGAGCCCAGGGCCGCTGAACAGGTAAGGAAAGGGGAGGATAGAGGGGATGGACCAGGGTAAGGGGGAGGAACACTGTTATAATCCAGGTAGTTGTTATGGATCACATGTACATCACAAGTAAATGGGTCATTCTATAAATTTGGGGCCCACTTCTTCCTGTCCCTATAACATCTTCATTCTGATGCATTTCTTAATGCGGCCGTCCTCCAAGATTGATTATCAATAGCAAACTACAGATGTGTATTCGAGTCACGAAACATGGAGTCCAAGTAGGATTCTCCTTTCCCGAGTCTGAATCCTGAGTCATGCAGTTGAGTCCGAGTCCGAGTCCAATTCACAAGTCAAATTTAAGTACTGTATATTGGAAATAAATTTTGAGGTACTGCTAAAACCTCACATTGATTTCCCAAATCAATCTATCGAAAACAAGCCAGCCGCAAGCGCTGTTTATGTGCTTAAATTAGATGCATTACTTCGGCACCGCACAGACTGTATCACTTGCTCAGGAGAGGATCGTCTTCATCGTGTTATTATATTGTTGGGGAAAAAATGGTCCAATTGTCATTGTGACTCGAGTCCAACTCCGAGTCATGGAAAATGGGACTCAAGTCGGACTCGAGTCAGAGTCACAAGTCGTACAACTCTGGCAAGCTACCTACCCAACAAACAAAAAATAATTTGAAGTCATTCTTAATTATACTTGAATGGCAAATTACAAAGTACCAAAAATGTCACACTTTGGACCCTAAATTTATAGAATGACCCAAATCACAAGTCCCGTCACATGGGGACAAACATTAACAAAAGAATGCCTTTGTCTCCGTCCATTAAAACTGCTAATGAGTTGACTTGGGACTCGGCAGTGTTTTGTAATTATTGCCAAAATACTTCACCTTACAATTCATGCATGAGTAATTTTAACTTTTATTGTTAGTTGAAAAAACAAAAATGTTAACAACCTTTAACCAAAGATTAGACATTTTCTGAGAGTTGGTAACTAAAGCCACAAAGTACAAGGGCAGGTAATATTAACAACAATCTTCCAAATGTGAAGGAAAATATACAACCGTTAACAATTCAAAGGAAGCTGTTATTATTTTGGCTGCAGCTTGACAACAAGGGCAGGAACTTCCTGCACATCGCCATCCAGAAGTCGGATATCGAGAGCGTCCTGTTCCTGATCAGTGTTCACGCCAACGTCAATTCCAGCGTTCAGGATTCCACCAAACTCACACCGCTGCACCTGGCCGTCCAAGCAGGCTCAGAAATCATCGTCAGAAACCTGGTAAGAAACGTTCCCGTTTGCATGTGTGTTAAAGGGAATAAACATGATTGGCTTTTGCTGTAATTTTCAGAAATGAACTATTTGAGGGGTTAGTATAATAGATCAAATATTGTTAGACTGACATGTTTGAAGGTTTGTGTTTGAAAATGCTGGAAAAAAACAAGAAAAACAAAAATGTTCAAGTAGTCTGGTTCCCTGACTCCACTAAATATAAAATGGATCAATTTACAGATGCCGGAAACTTGTAAGGTAATGGAACCATTGTTTAACCAATGGTTTATTTGGAGCAGTAGTTGAAAAATAGTTAGGTTTTTCCAACGGTGGTCGGCCGACCACTGTTGGAAATTTTTACAAAAAATACTATTTTCTTGAAAATGACTTCATACCAGGTGCCATAATTTTACAGGATGCTTTAGACTGTCATTTACCAACATCCTAGTAAGGTATTTCGTAGAAACTAGGTAGTTTTATTTTTCGATGTTTGACAATGTTGTATATTCCCTTTAAGTGGACCTCCAAGTCAGAGGACATCAGGAAATACACATTAACAGGTCTGAAGTATTTTCTTGTACCTACAGCTCTATCTGTGGCATCCGGCAACTGTTTATCACTTGCATGACATAATACAAAGGAAATATAAAGTCAATAATAGGTTTTTGCCCTTCACCGACGAAATACAAAGCATTGTGGTACTTCGACACGATATTCTCTTTGTAACTTGCGACAGATTGGACAGACCTCAACAGTTAGCGAACAGTTTTGTTAAGACAAAGTGCATATTATTTGCATGTTAAACAGATGCCACAACAATGGCCGGATTTGCATATCATTTATATGATAAACTTTTTGTTACCACCAATCAGCTCTTAGCTGTGGCAGACATGCAGGATGTGGATGCTCATAAGCAGACAACATTCTCAGTTTCGGCACTCTAGATTTGCATATCATTTGCATACTATACTAATGTCATCATGACTACCAGTTTTACATATTGAATAATAATCTCTTTGTTTCCACCAATCAGCTGTTAGCTGGGGCCGCTGTGCAGGATGCAGATGCTCGTAAGCAGACAGCGCTCCACCACGCCGCTGCAGTGGATCAACCATCCATCATCAGCGTGCTGATAGAGAATGGCATCTTGGTGGATGCTGTTGATGACAACAGTAACAATGGTTAGTCACAGTTTGACACTGAAACCTCTCCAACCCCTCCAGCACCCCTCCACCCCCTCCCCCATCCCTTCTCCAAAGCATACCCCTTCCCCTCGCCCCACCCATACCAATCCCCACCCCTCCCCCACCAATCCCTACCCCTCCCCTAAGAATCACCATCCCTTCCTTATCAATCCCCACACCTTGCCCTCCCATCCCCACCCCTCGCCCTCCCATCCCCACCCCTCGCCCTCCAATCCCCACCCCTTGCCCTCCAATCCCCACCCCTCGCCCTCCAATCCCCACCCCTCGCCCTCCAATCCCCACCCCTCGCCCTCCAATCCCCACCCCTCGCCCTCCCATCCCCACCCCTCGCCCTCCAATCCCCACCCCTTGCCCTCCAATCCCCACCCCTCGCCCTCCAATCCCCACCCCTTGCCCTCCAATCCCCATCCCGTTCTCCCTCCCCACCCCATCTCCAATCCCTCCCAAACTAGCCAAATAAACCCCACACAGATCCCGTTTTATCCCCTGGCTTTCAAGCCAGACAGGGGGATATTGCAATCACGTATTCCTTCTGGGTGTGTAAGGGTGCTTGTACAAACACTGCCTTGTGGGGTACCGGAACAATGGGAGGTACCCCACAAGGAATACCCACCGACTTGCAGGGTACCGTTTTGGGCCCCCCACAAGTTTTTCACGAAATAGATATATGGATTTTACTCAAATACTAAGAATTTCCAAGGTGGGTTGATCTGTCGCAAATGGAAGAGTTTTAGAAAAGGGATATTAAGTCCGAATTTCAGCCCAGGAAATTAACTATGGTTAAAATAAGAACATTTTGACATAAGTGTGCGATGTTGCAAAATTTTAGTACACGAGAACAAAGGAAGTACCCCACTTCTATGCCTATGTAAGCGTGTGTGTGTGTGTGTGTGTGTGTTCCATTTCACTGTAAAGTTCAGTCATCAATCCTAACCAAACTTGACAGGTGGTCTGTGGAAATCAAACAAATCCTTTCCAATATGTATATTTACGAGGTCTCTGGATAGATACTAATGACTCTAACATATGTTAGTCTGGTGTCTCACCAAAACTCTCCATTCAACCCAAGCTCCCCATTCAACTGAGAACTGGTACCTGCCGGGTGGACAACCAAGGCCGTCACTGAAAATTATCCTTACTAACTGCCTGTACATGTACATGTATACAAACTGGTTAAGTTTGACTAATCATAGTTGGACTACTCTTATCTATTTGACTACTTGAAAACTAGACCATCGCATAGCTGGTTCTCAGTAGTTTATGTAATAATTAAAGGGAAAATACAACATTTGCAAACATCAAAAAATAAAACTACCGTATCGTTTTGAAATACCTTGCTGGACTGTTAGTGAATGACAGTTTAAAGCATCCTGTAAAATCATGGCACCTGGTATACTGTCATTTTCAAGAAAAGTGCTATTTTTGTACCAATTTCCAACGCTGATCGGCCAATCAGCGTTGGAAAAAACTGGCTTTTTTTCAAATACTGGCCCCAATTGACCATCGCACTTGTTTGCAATCGATTACACACCTATGAATGGGTACAAGCCAGCTAGACTGGTTCCCTGACCTTACAATTCCCCAATGTATGTAAACTGCTCTGTTTCTTCTTCAATGGAGTCAGGGAACCAGACTACAGGAAAATGATTGTTTTTCTTGGTTTTTATAGCATTTTTGAACCCAAAACCTCAAAAAAGTCAGTGTAACTATATTTGCTATATATTTCCAACCCCCCAATTCCATCCATTTCTGAAAATTACAGCAAAAGCAAATGATGTATATTCCCTTTAAGTAAAGAGCGAACCATTTAAATTTAAAACGATGGTGCAAAACTGCAGCATCAAACAAGGGAAGTTAGAAATGCAACCAAGGGCAGTTTGTCTGCAATGGTGTTTTTTGGTTCAATGAATGAATGAATGAATGACATAAGTAAATCTATGTTCACTTTCTTGATATTTTTCAGCGTTACACATTGCAGTGCAGCATGGGAACCTCGGCAGTAGCAGGACGTTACTGACGGAATCTCAGATTAACGCCGAGAGCTACAATGCCAAGTAAGTACCATTTTGACGTTAATAGACCCACCAACCTTAGACGATTAGACCATTTTAAGTGACATTAAAACAACACAAATATCATTCTAAACATCTCATGAGTTACAAGTTTTTCTAATTTTAGTATTTTCTAAATAATTTACTCAATGGCATTTGACGGGATGGCTTAATATATTTCAAATCTAATTGATTATTTTCTAACACGGTTCAATTTATGAGCTTTCAGATGAAACATTTAACAAAAAATTAATTTCCCACCATTACCGAATTATTTAGTTTCAAAAGATTCATTTGAGGGTTCCTGTGCGTATTCCAACAGTATTACCATGTTTACATGTATGGATACAATGATTTTTTGAAAATCAATTAGAGTTCAGTAATATTTTTCCTTCAAAAAATTGTCTGTAATAATTGATCACGACAATTCCATCACATAGATCTTTCAGGAGAACTTTCGTAATTGCCTTGAAGATGTGTTATTGTAATAACTGTGGAAATACAAAACCATTTTTTTTTTTTGCAAATAATTTTGATTTTCTGCGAAATGGTACTGTACCAACTGCAATGATTTCAATTTTTTGACAACTCAATTCCTTTTAACTCCTTAGCCCTTGTGCTGCCCCAAACCACCCTGCCTGTTACTCCTTATACCGCCCCAAACTGCCCCAGCACTCTATGGTTTATGGATTCATGGAGGAGTAAATACAATGTACAGTAAACTTCGGCTAAACCGACATCATGCAACTCGTCAAATCGCTCACATTGGCCGTCTGACTAAAGTCCCGATTGTCCGTAATGCATTTCCATTGGATTTTTTTATTTCTCAAGTCGGCTTTTATAACTTGCCATTTCGCTCAAGTCGTCTTGTTACTCTCGGTCCCTTTTCCATAAAAAGCATTACAAAATCCTTTGTGTAAGTCGGCATTCAAAAAATCACGCATTGGCATCGACTTCCTGTACTGCGGTTGGCAAGAAGTGTTGAGTGAAAAGTGGTTTGGCACGGCCCGTGATCGCTGCATACATCGGTGTCGCAAAAGGGTGTCCTACTGCATACATCACGTATGCATCGTGAGCATATCAATACCAGTACCCCCTCTAGTCTGTATGCATGCGCTCTGTCCATTTTGGGGGTTGTCTTATTGAATGACTAGTGCTGCAGTTAATGCGTGCGTGGTATACCGGACCACGCACGCATTTAATTCGTTACTGTGCACATACATATGTATACACGTGGTCTCTACTATCAATACCCCAAACGTGTTGATACAATTCAAGGATTAATTTGCTGGATTCAACTCGAGCATTAAGGAGATAAACCAGGGTAAATCGAAGCCAATTAGTGCAATGAATCATGTTTGCAAAAGGCCACTCATGACCCATGTAAGTCGGCAAAATGTGACTAACAGCAGATGTCGGCATTCGCGTAAGTCGTCACAAATTCTCGGGTCCCGAGAGTGCCAACTTAGCCGGAGTTTACTGTAATACAATTTACATGTGCTAAAGGGTTAGACTCAGTTGGCTTTCCATCAACCACTTGCTTTCTGTAAATTTGGAATGGTTTTAATGGCCTTTCATGAATGGCTTCTTGCAGGGGCAAGACTCCCATGCATATCCTTGGGGATTGCGGGAGAGACAACGCGGCGGCCATCTTTGAACTGTTCAAGGAGTGTATGCCCAACTACCCAGTCGACAAACAGGACGCTGACGGCAATACTGGTAAAGATTGGTTCTTGGTTCTTGGTTGGTTCTTCTCCTAAATACCCCGCGTGGGAGTTTATACAGGAGGCCAAAAACACCGGGGCAAACCCCTTCTCTTAGCGATAAGTGTCACTGGGTTCTTTTACATGCATTGCAATACACAACATACGGGACCTATGGCTTTACATCCCATCCGAAGGACGAAGCAATAATGGTAAAGTGCCTTGCTTAAGGGCAGAAGTGTCCGCCCGGGCTCGAACCACACCATTGTTGCCTCTGAAACACCAGAGCATGAGTCCGGTGCTCTTAACAGCTAGGCCATGAAACGCAAGATTGTTCCTTTCACAGTCAACCTTTAGCGCAGTTTCAATAATCTGTTGAAATATGGACAAAATCATGGTCATACTAGAAAATGATAGAATTGAATAAATATAGTTGTAAACATGTGGTGCCCAATTCAAGTTAACGAAGAAACAATGAATAGTAAATTTTAAAGCTAAGAATGATATGATAGTTTATTTTAATATTTACACAGATCTTATATCCCAATTTGTGTTTGTTTTGTTGGAATACAAAGAACACGTGTCATTGGGTTATTCCACAGTTTTAGAATTTTGCATGTCCAAAAAGTTTTATAGCTAAAAAGGTTATTTTTGATAAAATTATTATCTAAAATGCTAGTACGGATGAGGGTCAATTAACATATTTCTTCAGGCGAAAAAAATCTGGATTCTACCATGTTTTGCTAAACAAGCCATTTATGAAATGTCAAACTTTGTCTACTCTAAGTTTTCAAAATGAACCAGCATGTCAGTATTTTACATTAATTTTCAATTGAAATTATAAATGATATTGTAATCATTGTTGCAAGCTGTCGTTTTTGTTTCTGCACAGTCCTCTTGCTAGCCTATCAGAAGGGAAATGGCGCCCTCTGTCGGGCCATCGTCAGGAGCGGGGCCAGCCTGGGCATACTCAATAAAAATGGCACCTCCATCTTCAACGCCCAAGTGGCTACAAAACAACTCCTCTTCAGACTTCTTGGTAAGTGGGGTCGAAGCATTTAGTCGGTTGTTTTCAAGAGTCTTTGCAACATTTAGCAGCGACAGTTCGCAACAAGTTTCTGCCAAGTTAACTAGTACAAAAAACAATTCTGATAGAACACAGTAATTACCATCTTAAGTTAGTTTATGGGATGTGCAGATGCGCACGAGCCAAAATATAATAATAATAATAATATCGGAGTCTTATAAAGCACACGTATCTACCAACTATTAGGTACTCAAGGCGCTGGAGATTTGTCTATTATTAAAGAAAGGTAAATAAAGTTTATGAGAAATATGAGACCCATTATGTAGCACCTTATAAGGGTTTACAAGGTGCTGCGGCACATATTGCAGCCACTGCCAGAAACACCGGGGCAAACCCCTTCACTTAGCGATAAGTGTTACTGGGTTCTTTAATGTGCATATTCACAACACACGGGACCTACGGCTTTACGTCCCATCCGAAGGACGAAGCAATAATAGTAAAGTGCCTTGCTCAAGAGCACAAGCACCATGTTCCCACGGTCAGGATTCGAACCCATGTACCACGGCACACGAGTCGAACATCGTAACCATTGGACCACAGCACCCCACTATTCCTTGCTACACCGTGAAACATGCTTAACACCAGCACAGATTTTTCTGCCACAGGGATTTTTTTTGATTGAGATGCATAAAAGAAAATCTTGCTTTGCAATTTTGTCCGTCAAGCGAAAGAGGCCGAGAACCAGTCATAAACAGTATACTTTACATGACAGTTTGGCTGGTAACCCATTACGCTTAGCAAATATTTTTTTCACGTTTGACGTTGCGTTTCTCCCAGGATATTTTTTGAGTTTCATTCTGACAAATAGATTCCTCTTCTATTAAAGTCGCTATTTTTCTAGCAATACAATAAGTTATTTACTTTTGAATGAGACATCGACCAAAACTAAATCAGCCCATGTTTAGATATCAAATGATTACTTCACAATTTCATAATTATTGACTGCCAGACCGTATTTCCTGTGCTCACAGGGTAGGCTGGTTCCTGTCCCACACTCAGTATCAATAATGTACGGACTGGGAGCCAGTCTGCTTGCAAAGCCGATCCCCTTGGTCACAGGCTGTATTTGTAACTGTGTGTATTTTCTTGGTTGCTTCAGATATGTTGTCGTCTGAGCCGGCCTGGTCAGAGAGCGAGATTTGCCAGGAATGCCAGGTCAAATTCACCATCAAGACAAGGAAACATCACTGGTAAGGCAAAAATGTTGAGTCCAAAACAAAAATCTGTAGATGATATCTAAAGCCGGCCTCAGGTCGACCTGCGATATGCTTGCTTCGCAACAGAACTTGCCTTGGTCAAGGCATTTGTCGATTGTGTCCAAAGAACGAACATTCGGTCTTTGCCAACTGATTTGCATACTGTTCGCGCTTCGTACAGTGCATAGTGTGCGGCCAGTGTATATGTTTTTAGCAGCCAAATACCATCACGAACACTATCTACGAGCGCCTTGACCAAGGCTGGTTCTGTCGGGGCGCAACCAAAATCGCAGGTCGACCTGAGGCAGGCTTTAGAAATTTGTGGACTTGAAATGAAAACTCCAGGCTTATGTAACGTGACTGTTGTTTGAAGGAATTATCTGTTAAAATTATTTGTTAACAGCTTCATTGGGTCTTTATCCCAAGTGGACATTTTCCAAGACTTTGTTTTGGGTCACTATAGGCAAAGCCTAATTATACTTTGAAAAAAAAGGTTAAAAAACAATGATTGAGATGCATAGAGAAAAAGCGAAATTGTTTTATGGTTATTAAGGAATATATTTACTGAAAACATAAAACATGCATTAAAGGTGTTTTTTTCCCCCTGCATTTGCCTTTTGCATTTTCTGCATCATTTAAAAATGAAATGCTCTGTTGCCACTGAAG
Organism: Patiria miniata; assembly: GCF_015706575.1. Taxonomy (NCBI): domain Eukaryota; kingdom Metazoa; phylum Echinodermata; class Asteroidea; order Valvatida; family Asterinidae; genus Patiria; species Patiria miniata. The sequence continues at coordinate 18,913,886 of NW_024037073.1, read as the reverse complement.
ATTCAAACATCAAACTTTTCTAATTGTCACCCTCAGCATTTATTTATTTAGTTTATTCCAACTGTTCCTGAATTCAATTCAATCAAGTGATTTTTAGTTCTCAAATTACTGAGCATTCATTCAAGCCAGAAGAAAAATTGTTTAAAAAGTATCTCAAGGCAGATTTGAAATAAACTTGAAATCAAATTGGTCATGATTTTCTTTTCCATTCCTCACCCCCAAGCCGTCATTGTGGCCGGATCTTGTGCAACAAATGCTCCTCCAAGATGGTCCCCATCATCAAGTATGATCAAACCAAGCCAGTCCGTACCTGCGACGTCTGCTTTGATGTCTTATCCCTTGGTGGTCAGTCCTAAAGAAGTAGAGACGTCGTGCCGGTGCTGGGTAATAGCCGTAAGAAATAGTGGCAAAGCCATGCGCTTATTTTGAAGAAAAAAAATGGAAGTGATACTTTTTTGAAAAGTGGAAATTTTTTTCTGTTGAAATGCCGCATTAGAATTATTCAAATTAGTACCGATTAATTAGCTCTTGCCATGGTGTGTTGACCAATCACAGCCGTGATTTAGTGTCCGAAGCGTGTCCAGAAAAGTCTGACATGTGTGTATGACGCACAGTGCAGTGTGATGCTGGACAGTGCAGTGTGGCATGTAGTGTGGCATTCTTTTTTCAACCTTATGTTGATTAAACTTTAAAAGTGAATCTCCGATAGTGTTTATTTGATTAAAATATATAAAATTGTGCAATTTTTTACGTTCCTCTCTTTACGTTTGTAAAGACTAGGGTTGAACGTTGGTAATCAAGAATTTTTTTTGTTGGCATGAATTGGAGTTATCTGCAAGAATAAAACTTTTGTGAACTCTTAACTATAAGCATGATACTTTTTTTCCCACCCATTAAAGCCATCATCAGTATATGTGATGCGATCAAGCTAAACGAGTCGTTTGTCAGGAACTTCCATTTGGAGATTCAGGCCAAAATAGGGCCACTTCATCACATCACTTCATCACATCTCTTGGTGTTCCGACATCCATAATTTTGGAACTAAAGATGGTACCAGCATGTGGGTTTCACATCAGTAATGCTGAGATTGTGCTCTTTTCAAATCTGTAAAAAAAAATTGACCAGAGTCGACAACTCGTTTAGCTTAATCGCATCACATATGTTGTTTTTGGGGGTGGGGGTGGGGTGGGGATTTAAAAAAAAGAAAAAGATTTGGGAGTTGGGTAGTGTAGGGATAACTTTTTTTCTAAAATTTTGTCATCATGTGACCAAGGAGCAGTAGCTGGTAATAAGTAGTTGTCCTTGTGTCGTCATGCGAGCCCATAGTACATTCAATTTTGTTCGCGTGTGCTTGCCTTGTAAAACCTTCTTCGCTTCAACAAGCAGATTCCAATTGCAGTCAGGAATCGCTATTCATTCAGAAGCTCCATCTAGAGACCGCACTTGCTCCATCTAGAGGCCGCACTTGCTCCATCTAGAGGCCGCACTTGCCCCATCTAGAGGCCGCACTTGCTCCATCTAGAGGCCGCACTTGCTCCATCTAGAGGCCGCCCTTGCTCCATCTAGAGGCCGCACTTGCTCCATCTAGAGGCCGCACTTGCTCCATCTAGAGGCCGCACTTGCTCCATCTAGAGGCCGCACTTGCTCCATCTAGAGGCCGCACTTGCTCCATCTAGAGGCCGCACTTGCTCCATCTAGAGGCCGCACTTGCTCCATCTAGAGGCCGCACTTGCTCCATCTAGAGGCCGCACTTGCTCCATCTAGAAGCCGCACTTGCTCCATCTAGAGGCCGCACTTGCTCCATCTAGAGGCCGCACTTGCTCCATCTAGAGGCCAAAAATGCTGCATACTGTCATGCCAATAAATTGTCTTGAACCTGCATGGTTTAAAATCTGCACTCAAACTATCAAAGAGTGAATGAACCTAATTTTCAGGTACAAGTTTTTCAAACTACTAAACCTGTTTGTATTCAGTGGTACTTCTTTGTACTTAAGGCCATGCTCAAATGAACAAGAAATAGAGAGTACAACCTGAAATCCTCAAATTATTTAATCATATCATAACTTTTAGAGCAGATTTAGGAAAGGTTAATGGTGATCAAAAAACAAAGTCGGAACCAGATTTCCAAAAATTTGTTAATTTTTTTGTCTAAACATGTATGACTTCCTTTGATAACTCAGTATTTATTTTTTATTTACATAAATATATATGTGCATATAAGTACACGTATATGTATTAAAAACTATAGAATCAAACAAATTAATGATGAATGAAAGAATGCCTGTAAATGTTTTGTCATGTATAATGTTGACATGTTAAATTTGTTCCTCCTTTTTTTGGAGGGGGGGGGGGTAAAAGTTGAAAAAGGGGTCTTTTTTAAAAGTTGAAAAAGTGTCTTTTTTTTTCAAAAATTGAATCCTTTATCGTACAGTGTATATCCTCTTTGAAGTTAATGACCAAATACCATCTTTCTTTATCTAATGAAGTTCTGGAAGACAATGTGGAAGACCATCAATTTTGGGAAAATTTTTGAGCTGGTGTGGTCAACCCTGTCATCATACGACATGTAGGGTTTTGACATGGGGGTCAGCAAAGTTTGGACACATAACGGCACTTCACACAACAGTTCTTATAGAAATCAACAAAGGCCGTTACTCAAACCACGACTTCATTGCCAGCATCGGCGTTGTCTCGCGCTTGGTAACCGTGTGTAAGCAGCTAAATTTTCACACCAATGAAAAGGCTCCAAAATAAGGGAATAAATGTGTCACTCTGTTTAAGACCACTTAGAGTCTGGGTGCTGATAATTACCCGAGCCGGAGGCGAGGGTAATTATCAGCACTCAGACTCTAAGTGGTCTTAAACAGAGTGATAAATACCGACTGAGCACATATTTATTCCCATTCATAAATACCTTTTTGGTAAAAAATATCAAATAATTCGTTCAAAAAATACCGATTTGTTCAACAAGTTCACTTCATGCTTTTTTAAACATCCCTCTAGCAAAATAATGGAGTGTTCAGCTGGCGAGTAAGATGTAAACAGCCCTTTTATGGAGATTGACGCGCGCGTGGCATGTTCTGAGCGATGTCGCGCAGAACGCACCTGGCGCGTTGCGTTTTGAATTTAGAACTATAAAATTCTGACTCGCTGGTAGTGTTGCGCATGCAACACTAAACGGTAAGAGGCACTGGATTTTTAGGGGTCTACACTTTATTGCGACGCTGGAAAAGTGTTTAAGACCAGCTAGCCATGTCTTTATCATCCGTTTAAGACCGGCCACGTGACGGGCTCTCGACCAATAGGAATGGCTAAACTGTCTGAGGTATTTATGAATTGTGGTTTATATCATAGTATTCGATAATGTTCTTGTAACAAAACAAAATAAGGCCAAACCTGGAGATGAAGTCGAGATTTGAGAAATGGCCCATAGTGTGCATACATGTATGAAGTTTTTTTTCTGCTATTTTTTTAGTCAAGTTTAATCTTTTGTGTAATGTGTACATAAGCCCAACGCATGCACCTTGAAATGTGAATGATTGCTTTGCATGCCTTGGTTGTGAAAAAAAGTCTCAACTTGTTTTTTGTAAAATTGCAATATTCTGTACAATTAGTTCCTCATTGTCAAGATGTACACTGTATTTATAGTGCTAGATAGCTGTTGTTTCTAATGCTATTTCTATAAATACATTTTTCTACATCTGTTAGTAGTTTTCCTTTGTGTAAAAAAAGTATGAAACCCAGCCATTAAAAGGTTTGTTTATGAAACCTGATAAATAGAAACCCTTTGGTTTACAAATTGTGGTCTGTTTAAAATAATCACAATCGCGTCCAGGCACAAATTGAAGGACGAGTCAGCCATATTTAATCGAAAGCGAGGTAAAATCTTCATATTTGGAACTTGCAAATAGAAATGAAAGCAATGAAGAAAAGTTAATTACAAATTAATACCAGTCTACTCTAATGAAAAATGTAAGATGTGTGATTAAACATGCCCTAATGTTTTAAGCCACATTAAAAAAAGAAAAAAAAGTGAGGCTTGGAACACATAAATAGTCTGGCACCATCCCATTCCACAGTTCACAATTTATAAAATATATTCAGGGAACATGATCAGAAATGGCTTCCTCTTGAATAAGGTCTATAGAAGGGAGCCATACACTTATGTAATTGACAGGAATTTCCTTTTTCAGAAGAAATTCAGAAAGTGACGTTTCAATTTCACATTTTTCTAGTGTTGCCAAATGGTAAGTCTTTCAGCGTTTATCCATTTTAAGGTTACACTTGTCAAATTTGATGGACATTAGTAATTTTGGAAGAGTACGGAGTGTACTCAAGAGTTTTAAAAATTTGTGATCATTCACATATACAGCAGTTGTTCATAAAATAGATAAATGGCTAACATTAGAGTAAGTAAATAAAATGCCATACATATTTGACTTCAGATAAGTTGTCCAAAATTTTGCCTTGAGTAACTTGAAAAAATGTGAAAACAGACAATTGTTTTTCCAACTTTATGTGGAATAAGTCTTAAACAAATATTGTAGATGCTGCAAGTGCTCCTTTGACAGAGAAAATATGCAGCATAATTTTTCACCAGACGTTTAACTTCAAAAACATTATTCATAAAAACATTTTAAATGCTGAGATATGATATGTGTTATTGCTAGACGGCTATATTTAGACATTCTTCTCTCATGCCAGTGTGATATCACTTTTCTAAGATAATCCCGAAGAAGATGAGTGCAGTAATTGGCTGTGCGATTCCCTTCCAGAGAGCAGGTAACGAAACACGAGACATAGTGCAAAAATCGCACAAGAATGTGGCTCTATTCACCACGATTTGAGAAGGGTCTGGACATTTCTAGCACATAGTCTCCATTCATGTCGTATTGACATGATACGTGCACATGCTTTTTATTTTCTCCCATTGGAATATAGTCCCAACATTTAGTTTGATTTAGTTCGTCCCATTTTTGATACTGAAGCATTTCTTTTATATTGACACCTTTCTATGAGCACTGGCTGGTTTCAAAAGTGACCGAATGAACAGTTATTTCAAATTGTGTAACTTATGGATTCTAATTTTGGGGCGTTGCTTAGCAGCCAGCATAAAAGTAGTGCTCATTACTTAGAACAGAAAAGGTTTTTCTAACTGTTAGGTTTTTCTGTTGGTGGTGTATGTCGACAAGCTAACACTTGCATAGAGATTGCCAGAGTTGCCCAACTAATTTTTAAACAAACACTATCTCTTAAGTAAGCATACTGTTTGCTGTGCACTGCTTATGGTTACCTGAAAATTGATGTAATGCTTATTAGCAGAGAAATGTGTGCCTAGCAGTGTCATGACATTAGGACCAGACAATCGTCTTTAACCATGCAGCAATACAGGTGTATATCTATGATGTATATGTCAACCTCTGTTGATGAATAAAGTTGCATGTACAAGTATTAAATACTGATGACATCTCGAAACAAGACTACAGGCTTGTACACCAAACTGAAGATTGACTTCAAAGAAAAATCCCCGAGATGGCTGCCTTGCAAAAAGTAGTATTTTATTTAAAAAAAAAAAAAAAAGGGGGGGGGGGCACCTTAAATTATGTACTTGATCTTGATGAAAATTATTTGCTGGATAATCTTTTTTATGCTATCAAGTCCATGTCCACCAATTTGTCTTTCTGGCAAAGTGCCAAAGATTCTCAGAAGTCATGGAAACTGAGCTGTTTAAGGTGTTGCCTGTTTGCCTAAAAATTCTGGATAAAGGCATATAAAAAGGGAAAGCCAGTTTAAGCTTCTTTCCGATTAGAGGAAACAAGTTTAAACAGTATTTAGTATTGGCCAGTATCTGATATTTACAGAGAATGGCTTTCTTAATCCACATCACAATCGTGATTCCTTACAAAACACTCGCCTATAATGGGGGTATCTTTTTTATGAGTCTTTAAAAATGAAGTATTTTTTTCCCCAAAATGTATAATTCCATATGAACAGTTTAGTTTGTGTTCCGCCTTTGTCTTGTATATAATAAATTTAACGTTGCCTGAAAAAAATGCATAATTTGCAGAGATGTGTATGGTTATTGTGTTTCTTATAAATCCACGTTATTTTTCATTGTAAACAACGCCTGAATACATCCCTGCCATCTGATTGGTGGGTTGTTGACAGTGGCGTAACTTCGGGGGGGGGAACACACAGGGGCACGTGCCCCCCCCCCCCCCAGGGGCTGTCCGTGCCCCCCCCCCCCCCCCCCCCCCCATTTTAAATCTTGAAATGAAAAACAAAATATACACCGCGCGGTCGAAATGAGCGCTTGGACTGGTGTTTCAACCTGTGTATCAGCACTAATTACGTACGTGAACGCCAACGTATAATACACTTTTGTCATTCCAAAACTTTTGGCCAAACTACGTCCGCAATAATGTCCAGCGCATGCGATACACTGAATTTCAAGAACATCGATAGTTTTGAAACAGTGAATGCCATACTAATGAGCGGTTATTCGCAAGACATTTCTTCCCTGTGAGTATGCGTTAATACATGTAAGTTTATAAGCTGAATTTTTGTAGCTGTTCATAATTTCATTTATGCAATTGTTCTTGGGAGTGTGATAGTTAATGGCCTCCCACTAAGGGGCGATATAACTCCTTTTTTGACATGTTGGTCTGCCGTACTATAGTACGACAGACCAACATCCCAAATGTCAAAAAGGAGTTCTAGCGCCCCAGTTGGTGGGTCCATACTGGCCCTGCTCCAAGAGCAAAATCCTCTGTTTGAGTCATACAAAACTATATAACTCCAGCGCATATACTCATCGGGAATTCGACATTATTTTAACGCTGGAGTGCAAACATATATGTTGTATCCGTAAAGGTTAAAAATGGCAGAGTCCTAAAAAACGGACTCTACAAAAACCTCTTCCGGAAAGCACAAGAAGAAGAAAATGCAATTGTTGTAATATAATCGTTATTGGTAAGAACGGGAGCTTAACTCCCTGTGGTTTGTGTTTGCCTTTCCTCGTGCAGTATTGCCAAACCTCTCAGTAGAAAAAGTTCAAATTTATTCAGTTAAATACTGGTACTATTACCTTTAACCCTTGTTGTTGAACCTTTGTGAACAATTTATGTGTCATGAACTTAAGTTCGAAATTAAAAAAAAAGTGGCGTCCGGAAATTGGGCACAAATTCGGCCGAGTGTTCCCTAACGTGATGGCGCTCTTGAACAAATGTCGGAAAATCCCACATTTACGTCTAAGAATTTCTTTAAAGTTGATAAATTCTGAGAAATCATTATAATCTCTAATCACATACGCAACGACAAGTTTGTCAGCGAATTATTTTCTTATTTTTGGGCGTAAAGGGTTCATTGTGCCCTTCGAAGAAATATCGGAAAATCACGCCAAAATAGAATTTCCCTAGCACTTCGTAGCGGGTAGGTAAACTCAAGATTTAAGAACGGGAATGTTTAGAGCTTGATGAAATCCACTTTCTGAGAAATTTGAGGTAACAATGTTGCTTTAACAAGGTACCAGAGGCGAAAAATCAAAGTGCCGCCAATTTTTTTAGTGACGTCTCAATAAAGGCAGGCACTGCGTACACCACCATCTTTTCCTCAAAAACAAATTGGTTAAAGTGGTCAGAAATTGCCTCAGATCGCACCACAGAGCATCTAGAATAAAAAAAAAAACCAACGCCGTAATTTTTTGACCCAAAGTGTGTTCTGGATCCGCCCTTGATATACATGCAGGTAGGCCTTTATCATGCATCAGTCCAAAAACGAAAAATGGCAAGCCGCAGTTCATTTACTCTCATTGCCCCCTTGAAGAAATGTGTGCATCCTCAGATGCCCCTCGATCCAGATGTTTCACCCCAGTTACGCCCCTGGTTGTTGATCACGTGTCGTTAAGTAATGCGTCCCACCAACACGCGGCCGCACCACAAAAATAGAAGTTCCATTGCACGGTCACACGTTTGGTGGCTCTGACCAATCAGATGACGAGGATTTATTCAGGTGTTGCATAAATGTTTCACATTTTGTGCAATGGAAAGAATATTTTCATTCGGTGCCAGCTTGCATCGTGGAATGGAACATTCCATCTGTCACCTCCCGAAATTATTCTTACAATTGCACTCATAAACATTTGTTATTTGTATAATAGTCCCTGATAAGCATTTACATTGTAATAATTGATAGTCATTCACCAATCCCTGGCTTTATGCAGAGACAGTAAGCAATATACTTGACAAACACCAACCTTTTAAACTATTGTATATTTTAATCTCAAATTTGTCCAGCTCAAGGATTTCAGTGGCTAGGTTGGAACTAGTTAGCAACTAGGTACAGATCAAGCAATTCACATATCCCTCTCTTTTATAGCTGATGAAGAAAAAAATTACAGTGAGTTGTAAAAAAAAAAAAAAATTCCCCCACAAAAGCCTTTCTAAACTGTGAATGTCCATTACTGTTAGTGAAAATGAACACAAGCTGGGTATGTGGGTGGGGCTGGGTATTGAGTGGGCAGGGTCAGATAGGTGGGCAGGGCTGGGTAGGTGGATGCAGATGGGTGGGTAGGTGGGTGGTGCCGAGTATGTGGATGGTGGTAGTTTGGTATAGGACCGGGTAGGCGGGTGGGACGGGGTACATGGCTGGCTGGGACTGGGGGACGTGGGTGGGAGGGGGGGGGGGGGGCTTGGTAGGTAGGTGGGACTGGGTAAGTGGGTATGGCAGATTGAGTAGGTGCATGGACCTGGGTTCATGGGTGGGGCTGGGTAGATAAGTGTGTTGGGTAGGTCAGTAAACTGGGTATAGGTGCAGTTGGGTAGATGGGTGCTGCTGGGTACCTAGGTGTTTGGGTGTGGCTGGATAAGTGGGAGGGGGGCCTAAGTAGTTGGAGTGGCTGGGTAAATGGAACTGGGTAAGTGCGTACGACTGAGTAGATAGGTTGGGCTGGAGAGGTTGTGTGGTTGTGTACGTGGTTGAAACTAGATACAAAAGTGGGGTAGGTTCGGGTAAGTGGGACTGGGTAGTGGGTTGTACTGGGTAAGTGGGAGTGGCTTGAAAATTGGCAGGGCTGGGGAAGTGGGTTGGGTTCATACTAGGTGGGTGTAATTAGTGGGCGAGTGGGGCTAGATTAAGTAGATGGACTTAACAAAATAAATATAATTATCCTAACTAGTCAATAAATACTTCTCTTGCCAATACTTTCTTGCCTTCAATTTTGACCAACAACTCAAAAATAGTTTTACAGAATTCCGCATCCTGCATGAGGTGATATTGATTTTTTTTTTTTTTTTACAAATAATGCCCAAGAAAATGCCGAGACAAACACCGTCAGATCAAACTGCATCCACTTGTAGATTACTTAAATTAAAATCTTTGCCTCTTAATTCCGGTGGATAACAAGGATTAAGAACTGGAAACTAAAGTCACATATATTTACGTATACCATTCATATACAGAAGATACATTTTGACAAGTATTTTTTACCAAATAATATTTACATGTCCTATCTGAATTCAAAATAATCTCATCAAGCTAGGAATAAGGAAAGATGATATTTGCTCGGTAATCAGTTTCTTGATCGTGGGTTTTCCTCACCAAAAGTTCTTGGATTTTTCCTCCAACACTTTAAATTGCCTTCTCTAAGAAGGAATATTGTTGTATGGTACAAACCATGTCACCAAGTGACACCAACAACATCAGACTGAACCACACAAGTATCTTTCTTGTGTTATTTCTTCATAAAAGCTAAACCGCCCATATTTCAAATTACGTGTATGTGCACTAGGCCAGTTTGCTGTGAAAGTCGGTACCACACAACCAAAACTAACTATGACATGTTCTACAGACCCTCTGTATACAGCGGGCAGAAAAAAGTCTACTCGTGTATATCCCTGTGGAGCAAGAGCACGTCTCCTCCAAGATGGCTGCCGTGCAAACTGTCTGTATAGTGCTAGTCTTAGTCCAAGACTGCATTTTCTTTTTACTCCCCTTATACAACTGGTCCGTGACAAATAAGCGAGGTCACTATCAGTGTTGGAGGTCTCGAGGCCGGCCTCGGCCGGCCTCGAGGCCGGCCTCGAAGCCGATTTTCATGGCCTCGGCCTTGGAGGTTGTGGCCTCGGCCTTGGCTTCGGAGGTTGTGGCCTCGACTACAACACTGGTCACTATCAAGAAGATGAATCAAATCCAGTCTTTGCAATATTGGTAGTGCTACCCAAGAAATCATGAGCATACCTCACGCGCGCTGTATTATTCAAGCTAATGCATGCGCGTGAGGCGTGCTCGGAATTTCCCGGGTAGCGCTGCCAATATTGCCAAGACTGGATTTGATTCATCTTGTTGAAAGAGACCTCCACCTCAACGGCAACTTAACCGCGTTCTTCACAGGACTGGCTGCAGAATAGGGGAATAAATATTCCAATTCAGTCTTGGACCAAGTCTAGTCTAGAGCGTAAACAATTCCAGTTGCTGGAACAGCCTGAATAAGTTAACACAAAAAGTATAATTTAGCTGACATAAAAGTGTATGTCATATACCAAATAAATATTATTTTTATGGTCGTTATCACCATTATAAAGCAAGGATATAACACACAGGCAACATTAAACTGAACCAGAAAAAAAACCATTATCGATAATAGTTGTATTAAATGGTAACTATAGAAACAACCAATAAATCTGTAAAGCAGACACAAGCGACGGGATTATTTATTCTTGAGTTTAATAGGCTGCCTGCCACCAAGGCAATATAGAGCGCTACATAAATTGATTTAAAAAAAAAATATGAATAAAGGAATATACATAAAATATTTTTCATTGTATGTAATAAGTCTGCTTTTACATTACTGTTATTTAGTTAATGGTACATACATTTCCTTGTTTGTCTGTTATGTTGGACATATGCAAATTAAAGAACACTTCCGTTTCATTTTTAAAAGGGGTCCATCATGCAGTATACATGTATAGGGCTTCTGTGCACTGTTCTGTGATTAAACGGAAACATGAAATTTTCCAAACAGCGGAAGTTGCTAACACCACTAACTGGTGTGACTATAGTAACATTTGCCAAAACAGCAGTCAAATTATACCTATGAAGAGTTTGTTTCCAAAATGCGATACAGGTCATTTTGTAATGCTATACAGGCCATTTTGTAATGCCATACAAGCCATTTTGTAATGCGATACAGGCCATTTTGTAATGCGATACAGGCCATTTTGTAATGCGATACAGGCCATTTTGTAATGCGATACAGGCCATTTTGTAATGCGATACAGGCCATTTTGTAATGCAATACAGGCCATTTTGTAATGCGACACATGTCATTTTGTAATCGATACAGGCCATTTTGTAATGCGATACAGGCCATTTTGTAATGCGATACAGGCCATTTTGTAATGCGATACAGGCCATTTTGTTACCTTTTGGAATCACACCCTCTCCTGGCTGCCCCCAGTCGGTTTCGACAGGGCCGTGATATAGTTAATCGCAATTTAAGGATGCACGAAAGCGAAAAATGTAGTTTAGGAACAGCTGTTATACAGTGTATGTTCTTTTCACAACCATGCAACGTTTACTTCTTATTTTTTTCATCTTTTTTTTTACCGATTTTGGGGGAAATTACTTGAAACTTAACGAGAACATAACCACAAACAAGGAGTCAGGTTTGTGGAGTGATAATCTCCTCACCCTCCACCTTGGGTTCAAATCCCCAAGCCATCAATGGGGGGGGGGGGGAATACTTGAAACTTTGCATGAAAATATTACCACAAAGGCATGGGCGTTGCGAAGGGAGGAGGCAAGGGGGGGTTGGGCACTCCCCCGCCCCCTGGAAAAGCAAAAAAGAAAAGAAAAAAAGATGAGGTGCGAAGTCATATTGCTGTTAAATAATGCACATTTAACAACATGGCCATCTGCAGGGGTGTCAATGGGGGTGGGGTGGGCAAATATGCCCCGCCCACCCTTGAAAAGAAGTGATAAATTGAGGACTCGGATATGCTGGAGAAAGTACAAGGGTTTTGAGAGCTTTGCCCCCCTCTAGAAAAATCCTGGTGACGCCCATGTACAAAGGTGATGGGGGGGGGGGGAGGTTTGTCAGGTTTGTGGAACACAACATTTTTTGCCATCAACCTCTACGACCCATGTCTTGGAAACAAACTCTTCGTTTACAGTTGCTCAATTTAGATGATGGAATGGCGTCAACCCAAAACTTGAACTCAAGGCTAGCAAGACGACACTACCTGGGGCCAACCACAGAGAGCTGCTATACACATTTATTTTGTTTTTAACAATTAAGCACCATTTTGCATGGGCCACCACCAGTTGCCTATATTCTCCATCACTGTTGGCAACACTTTTTTGTCCAAATTTACACTCCCTGGATCTGAGAGAGAAATTTGTTTTTGTGTTTGGCAGTGTCTTTTGTATACATACAGAGTGTTTATAATTATAAAATACAATTAGTTTTTTGTTGGTTTGGAATGATGGGCGCATAGTTTGCTAACTAATAGTTTGCTGACTAATAGTTTGCTAACTAATAGTTTGCTAACTAATAGTTTGCTTACTAATAGTTTGCTTACTAATAGTTTGCAAAACCTATGGCCGTGACTCACAAAACTATGACCAAATTATATGCTTATCACAAATGCTTAGGAGCCAAAATGTCATGTGAAAAGTGTTGCCTATCTGCTCTCCTACTGATTGCTTGGTAAATATATTTGCTAAAAGAGTTTTATAAATGGACAATTTTTTTGCCAACTGTATACATTTGTTGGACATCTTGCAAAATACATGTATGCAATAGCTAATCCTAAACCATAGCAACAATGTCTTTATTGCTAAAAATTTAAAGTATAAATCTGCCTAAACATCTGAAGGAGTCAGGGTACCAGATATTGAAATTTAACTTACTTGGGACAAAGGTCATGCACAAATCGCTTAATACAAAATGGCTACTGACTATTCCCCTTTGAACAATGACACTAATGAAAATGGTGAACCGCCAACATAGGGCTGGATGGCTCAGTTGGTAGAGCACCGGAATGGCAGTCCGGAGGTCGCAGGTTCAAACCCCGCTCCAGTCAATTTCTGTGTTCAAGTTTACAAAATTAATATAAAATATCTCTAAGTTTCATTCGTCAAACCCACCACAAAAGGGAACCTGACTAAATCAACTTGTAATCAATATTAAGCAGAACAATTGTCTGGAGTGGGACTTGAACCTGTGACCTCCGTAACACTGTACCCGTGATCTAACAACTGAGCCACCCAGCCACATTGTTGGTAGTCTTCTAAATTGTCAGATACATGCACCATACAAGTCTAAAGTTGCATTCCTCATGCTATTTTCAAGTTTCGTCCCAAAAAATAGATTCTATTGCTATTTTTCTAGCAATACAATAGATATTCACTTTTGATTGAGACATCAACCGAAACAATCCGAGTAAAGCCAAGGTTTAGTTACGAAATCATTACATTACAAATCTTGAATTACTTGCTGTCCGACAGTAATTCCGTTTTCATGGGATAGGCTGGTTCCCGCCCCACAATCAGTATCGATAATGTACGGACTGGGCGCCAGTATGCTCACAAGGCAGATCAGTTTCTGCCTAAAAAGAATTTTTGTGTTGAAATGAAACATACCGGCTGAAACTTTATTGAAAAAAAAAAAAAATTTAAAGTATTTTTTGATGAGCAAGTGGAATGCAACTTTAAACCAATCCAGTCATTTTTTTTTTCAACTAGCCAATATCGGTTACAAGTTTTGTTCATTTACATGTACACTTATAAAGGGATTACCAGATGAAAGGTTTTAGAAAGGTGGGCTTTGCTTCAAAGGCAAGAAAAATCAATAAAACATTTACAGGAATATACTGAACAGAAATATAATCACTCTTTGAAAAGGATATTTACCAGAAGCACCAAGACATTATACTCGTAGGAAGGAATGTAGTTACAGGACACATACTACCGTGTGTCGCAATCTTTATACACTGATAAGGTATTCAACAATTCCAACTATTTACAGAAACCAAAAATTTAATCTACACTGGAATTCACAGCGCTATTATGCCAGTTTCGGGGAACAAAAAGCTGATCTTAATTATATATTCATTTCCATCATTTACATTTTATGTCTTTATCATGCAACATCATCTGCTAATTTTATGCAAATATATCAAACTAACGACTTGTAATCTAAAAAGAAGGCCACATAATAGAAAATACACACGTGTATAACCTATACAAATCATGAATACATACATATATACTTTTGGGACAATGAGTTTCACAAATTACATGAACACGCTTCAAACACAAATGTCCATAGATTAATGATATGTATTTAAAAATACCAATCTATTTGTAACAAAAAGACTTGTTCAAATATAATCTCCGTAATATGGGTGCACTCTACAGAATGTACTGCAACAGCCTTGATGCAAACTTGACCCATGGGCTCCGTGCGCCAACAAAAGAGGGCGCCCTTTTACCTAGCAACGACGTCCCGTGGTTAGGACATGCATTTCGCTGGTTGACGCGCGCGCACCGTTCCTTGTGTGTGACGCACGTACACCAGGGGATTTGTACTATATACATGCAATGGCCGCGAGTGCTTCGCGGCAAAATATTGCAGTCAGGCAAGATGGCGTCATTCGGTCACCCACAACTGTACTTTCTTTGCCGGTGAGGGGGTACTTGTGAACGAAGCAGATAGATTACTGGTGCATGAAGCTTTCTGGTTACCCCAAATATCAACACTGAATTTTATCAAAGAGAAATTAATTTCTCAAATTTCATGTTTTGACAAGTTTAGCTTCAGGTTTTTTAGGGGGGAAATGTAATTTAAATAAGTGGGCATGCAGGGGTGCTAAACACATTTTATTTCCAACTTGGCCTAATGGTTAGCATGTTGACAGCAAAGAAGCCAAAACAGTCCTTTTATGATATTTCCTTTTTTTTCATATTTTTTTTCCAGCAACGTTCCATGAATTGCATGAGCAAGTATGCATTGTTGTTCCGACTGGGTCTGGCCAATTTTTTTTCCACAAACTCTTTTGTCATAATGGGAGGAACCCAGATTATATGAATGAATCATTCTGACACGGTCCACAATGCGGCTTTTCGGCATATAACCACTCAACTTAAACCCACTCCTTTTGTCCACTCTTGTTTGTAACGTCAGAACGAACCCTTTGGCAAACTTTTGGAGTCCAACTTTTCATAGATCCACTTTGGTTTATCAGGGTAAAAATGTTGGTTCATACATCACACAAATGCCAATGCCTGAATGTGTGTATAAACAGCAAAGTAATATTTGTACAACAAATGCAAAAAAAAGAGTTGATCACATAGCCTACCAACTGTGCTTTGCATGCACATTTCCATGAACTATGAGTTGACTTTAAACATGTTGCTTTTCCACCCTAACTCCCTAAGATCTCTTGCCCAGAAGCAGCCTGAATCTTCCAAAAGCCTTCAATGGCAAAGACTTAACAACTCTAAGCAGCTGAATCCTTCAAAATCATCCACTTTTTGCCGCTGGAGGCCTCTGCCTGGATCCTTCGAAATCCTCCGCTGGGTTTGCTGGCATGTTATCACATAATCGGATTTGTGTTCATTAGCCTGTGTAACTTATTGAACTCCTCCATTGTTATCCTGTATTGTGGATTTGTAACGCCAAGGCCCTAAATAGCTGGTGTATTAAAAGGGGCTGTACAATAAACAGTGGTAAATGCTGGATGCCAGCCCAAGCATACATGCATAAAGCAAGTAACAACCTGAATTCTCCAAAATCATTTTGTTGTTGTTGCAAAACCAGCCAGAGCCTCAATCCTCCAATTTCATCCAGGCTCACTTGGGGCTTGCTAACCTGGATCCTCCATTATCCTCCAGGGGCAAAATTCTGTTACACCCTCAATCCATCAAAATCCTACAGTGCTTTGATTTTTCAAAAGCCCTCAATCCTTCGAAATCCAACAGTCAGGTTGGCGCAGCAGTACTTTCCTCGCCTTCCACCGCCGTGACCCGGGTTCGAATCCCGCCTGGGCCAATATGTGGATTGGGTTTTCAGTCCCTACCTGATTCCGTAGGTTTTCTCCAGAATATTCTTCTGGGCTTTTCCTCCCACCTCTAAAACTGTAACTTCTCATTGTCTTCTCTCCACAGGTTTCTTTAGGCTTGCGAGCTACAGTGCCTAGGGTGCCTTTGAGGAATCCTTGGTTTCAGTACCAGAAATGATTAATAATTATGCAAAGAGGATTTTGGAGGAATTGGGAAGGTTAGGGTTAATCTGCTTACTGCATGTAAGATTTTACTGCTTACGGATGAGATAAGAGGGCTGATCTCTCCGAGTTGCTTACTGCATAAAGCACTAAGCAGAGAACACTGAGTGACGAACGAAAAAAAAGGTTACCAGCTAAAATTTCACCTGAACAGTAATAATGAAAAGTGACCGGTTTCCCGGTTAATTTTCACTGAGAAAGTGAAGTTGCTCAGCAGAATTGCTGCGCTGTCGTTCCAAATTATCGTGATTATATTTACACTATTTTTTAGGCCAACTTTGACCAACCACATCCCGTATTTAACATAATTATTAACTAATCAATAATTTTCTTTTTCAAATATTTTGTAATAAAGATCAAATAGCTTATACATACAACCGTTTGGCTTATTAAAGGAACTGCATCTATTTACAGATCAGCCATTTAAGTAATAAAAAAGCATTGCACAGTATTCCTATTTTTTTTCATGTTCCTTTTTGTTTTTCTTTCAAAAATCATGCAACATGCGAAAAGGTTTGTCCTCTATAAAGACAATTTAATCCATTTCATCGGCATCAACTGATGCCAATATAGTGATTTTGAGTAAAAAAAAAAGAGACCTGTGTCCTTGAGCAGGATATTTTACCAGGATTTAAAGGACCACAACCACCGTTATTCAGAGTTACCGCCGATGATCCGTTCTACTTTATATGCCATCTCTTGTCAAATTCTGTAAAAGAAAACAAATTGTTACATAACAAATGATGGAATCTCTCATACAGGTGTCTCCAGGCCAAAGTGTTGTTGACTTTGGTCGTCATGGTGATCCTGATGCTGCGATGCCTGTCTGGACGATGGTGAAGTTTGTTGTTCTTCAGCCGGTGACCGTGTCGGGATACCAGGCAAATCCTCAGTGTTATTGGTTCCCGTGACAACTGGGACCGGTTCTGTTTCTGGGTGGAAAACTTCAGCATAGGGCGATAAACGATACTCTGTTATTTGTTCGGGCAGGGCCTCAGTGACGTTATCAGATCTGACAGTTTCCTTTACCGCATGGTCATTTCCGTTCGACAACCTCCTTGGTTCCTCCTGGTCGGGGCTGCCGAGCGGGGATGATGGCTGACTACTGGAATGCGAGGCTTTCTCTTTATTCTTCTTGCCGCCTTTCTCGGCCTTTTTCGCTTTCTTTCCCTTATTTTTGGATTTTTTGTCCTTTTGCTCTGTGTTTCCTGCCTCCTCCTCTGCCCAGACCGGCTCAGGGCTGGGTGTGTTCATCAACTCCGTCTTGGAGTGGGATTTCCCTTTCTTCTTTTCCACTTTCTCTTTCTTCTTTTCCTCCTTAGAGTCTTTGCTTTTTGGTGGTTTCTCGGTGTCCGGACTACCCGGGGATTCCCCTGTGCCCCTGTGCCAGTCTTTATCGTCCTTTTGCTCTGTTGTTCCGTCCACCTCCTCTCCCATGACCGTCCCGGGGCTTGGTATGCTCATCACCTCCGTCTTGGAGTAGGATTTCCCTTTCTTCTTTTCCGCTTTCTCTTTCTTCTTTTCCTGCTTCTTAGAGTCTTTGCTTTTTGGTGGTTGCTCTATGCCTGGACTACCTGGGGATTCCCCTGTGCCCCTGTGCCAGTCTTTATCGTCCGTTTGCTCTGTTGTTCCGTCCACCTCCTCTCCCAAGACCGTCTCAGGGCTTGGTATGCTCATCACCTCCGTCTTGGAGTGGGATTTCCCTTTCTTCTTTTCCACTTTCTCTTTCTTCTTTTCCTGTTTCTTAGAGTCTTTGCTTTTTGGTGGTTGCTCTATGCCTGGACTACCTGGGGATTCCCCTG
This sequence comes from Patiria miniata, assembly GCF_015706575.1. Taxonomy (NCBI): domain Eukaryota; kingdom Metazoa; phylum Echinodermata; class Asteroidea; order Valvatida; family Asterinidae; genus Patiria; species Patiria miniata. Next base: position 18,895,801 of record NW_024037073.1, on the reverse strand, counting down.
TGCCCCTGTGCCAGTCTTTATCGTCCGTTTGCTCTGTTGTTCCGTCCACCTCCTCTCCCAAGACCGTCCCAGGGCTTGGTATGCTCATCACCTCCGTCTTGGAGTGGGATTTCCCTTTCTTCTTTTCCACTTTCTCTTTCTTCTTTTCCTCCTTCTTAGAGTCTTTGCTCTTCGTTGATTTCTCAGGGCCCGGACTAACTGGGGATTCTGCCGTGCCCCTGTTCCAGTCTCTCGGGGGATTGTCAACATGGACTTCGCGGACCATCTCCGTTCGTCCGCTGGTGGGGTCGCTCACGGGCGACTGAGCACGAGCAGTTCTTTCCAACACTTGGTGGTGCTCATTCCATGCCCCCATGGGCTCTTCCGGACGTTGTGCGCTCGCGCTCTGTTCGGCCGCCTTTTCTTGCGCCAGCAAGTCTGAACTTCCGAAGCCTTCCCTGTGGTCTCTGTTTGGCGGCGGTTTGACCTTTCCGCGTTTCTTCTTGCGCAGTTGGTCGATGTCGCGCTGCATGGCCGCGGCCTTCTCGGGCGCCAGCTGCCGTTCCTTGATGACCTTCCGTCTGGCCAGAGAGAGGCAGTGTTCCGCCTCCATGTCTTTCTCAAAGACTCTAAGCTTCAGCATCTGAGAACAAAACCAGAGCAAACAGCAACTCATTCAAAAAAATGACCCATTAACTAACTCCATAAATGTTCAATTTGCTCACCTGGGCCCAATTTCACGGCGCTGCTTAACAGTAAACAAAAATTGATACGTACTATAGCAGGAAATCTCTTCTAAAGGTCCCTACTGTTGCTTGGTGCCCCAACATGCAGAGGGTCCATTACTAGAAACGGAAGGATGAAACTCACCTCAGCAGCCAAGAAGTCTTCATGCGTGATTGACGCCGGGATGTTCCGCAGTACCTCCATGGTTTCATACAGACCCTGGCAGTCGCGCAGCTGCTCTGACCGGCCCAGGGTGCTCTTGAGCAAGACCAGGGCAACGCGGAATAAAACCTTCACACCTGGCAACACAAACAAATAAATAAATGACTTGCAAAACTTGACATAACCGTCACGGTAATCTTTAGTAAGCTTTACCCTTCACTGACGCATGTACATGAGGGGCAAAACCCAATTAAAAACGTATATCCCTTGACCCTCAATATTCAAAATAACAAGGGCAATTATTTCTGCTGTAAATTAATTATAAAAAGTTACTTTTTGAGTGCTGGCTTGTTTGTGTCCCATAAAAGCCAAATTGTTCTATATTTCTAAAAGCCACTGCGTGGGGGCAGCAAACAAATGCCATACATGTATAACAGCACAGAGTTCTGTTCACTGGTTTTGGTTTTAGGGCAATTGACCTATCGCAGCAGAATCGCGTTAGAATCGCGTCAACGCAGCTTGTAAAATATTGTCCAATTACAAATGGATGCGGAACGTGCACAATCTGAGACAAACAAAACTTAGTGTACAAAAACTCTATAGGGTTGTCTATAAGGGGCGTGGCTAACTCGCAAACGGCCATTGGTCAATTCCAGCATCACGTAATGTCTGTGACAGAGCATTTAAGAGATCAGTGGATAAACCTGACAATACATTTTTTCAAATCTTATACATCCATCATCTAGTAATGGTCAATGAAAGATAACAGACTAGGAGTTTTTGGATCATATCTCTGAATTATTAACCCTCCTATGCAAACATACATTCTGTGCCAAGTAGTCCTTTAAGTCAAAATCAATCAAGTGACTGGTTTCAACAGTTAAGAATTCCCAGCCCACATAAAGCAGGATTGACTGGCTGGGACTACTTAAGTAACTTGATACAGCTATGCTTTGACTCCGGGTGAGTGATATAACATCTGTGACCACAACTTGCCTGCTTGGTCTGTTGACCAAGTTTGACTAGTCACAGTGCTTGCTTGACATATGATCTGACTGCTGGTGACTAGCCTTTGTTAAAAGTATGGCAGGGGAAGTGGACGTGAATTTTGACTGTCTGGGACTGTTTAAATAGCAGGAGGGTCAATTAGATATAATGGTTAATTGGCTCTGTCGCAGACATAACACTCCTTTCCTAACACTGGAATTGCGCTTTACTGCATCAGATGATGGACTTTCCGTACACAGCCTAAAGGTACCAAAGACCATTGTTTTCATAGTTGCAGGCACTAGACAAGAAGATTCCCAAGGAAATTTATACATGCATTTGTACGTGCGCATTCCAAAAAAATAATGGAAATGTTTGAAAATAACAGTCTTCTCTACATTTTAAACGATGTTTTATAAAAAAATAAATCATTCAAAAGTCAACAACATCTGTAATCGTTTGTATTCCCAAGCAAGGGCCACAAAACTTGGTGAAGTCTGCTACGCTGCTAACATCATCGTCACAATGCCTTGAGTCACACTGCTATTTCTGTCTCATTTAGTTTTTGACGTGTAGCCTGGTCACTGTCCTCACCTTCACAGAAGAACATGTCCCAGACCCGCAGGACGGAGGGCCAGGGTAGCGTGCGGGAGAACATGCACATGAACCACTCGGTCATGTACAGGATTGGATCAATCTTGTGCTTTTTCTAAAAACGAAAGCGAGAAAAAAATCAAGAACAATTTACGTATCTTAGAGGGAGTCAGGTTAGCCCAGTGGTGCTTTTGAGAAATTCTTGGGGTTTTGTACCAGAAAAAATTAATTATAATTACTGTAGGGAGACCAAGTGCACCCTCAGTTGTTGCTCGTCCAAAGTTTGGCAAGGTGATTTGCATAGTGTGACCTTTGTGCTTCCCGCGCAAAGGCAACTTGTAACAAGTTTTCTCCTGTGGGCTTCGAACAGAGAAGACCAACATATATTTTGACTAGAAAATTCTCTCGTTTTTGTAGGTAGCAAGGCTCCTACCATGCTCCTGAAATATATCACTGTGGTAGGTTAATTTCATAGAAGATTCCCTATGAGTATTGCTCTATTTTATCATCATTTTGTGAGGGAAATTGTGTATTTTCGGGATGAGAGTTGAGACATGATTCGTTGCATTTTAGGTTTGTACTTTGATGTGTAGCATACATACCTATACAGACATGTGTTGAACTTTGACACACACTTTGTATTTATTTTGACATTTTATTGTGCACACGGGCTTGAATGCTTGAAGTGTTGTAATGTAAGAATAAATGTATTGTAGTTAGGAAGTCATAGTCGTCACATCATCATAATTGTATATTTTGTTAGAACACTCGTCCGCTTTAGTTAGAGGAGCGTTCCTCCTTCCTTCCCCCTTAATTGACGTGGGAGCTGGTTCACTTCATTAATATTAAGGGAATAAATGTGTGCTCCGGAGGTTTTTATCACTCTGTTTAAGACCGCTTAGAGTCTGGGTGCTGATAATTACCCGAGCCGGAGCCGAGGGTAATTATCAGCACCCAGACTCTAAGCGGTCTTAAACAGAGTGATAAATACCAACCGAGCAAACATTTATTCCCTTAATATTAATGAAGTGAACCAGCTCCCACATCAAACAACCCTTTTATGGAGATTGACGCGCGCGTAGCATGTTCTGCGCGATGTCGCGCAGAACGCACCTGGGGCGTTGCGTTTTGAATTTAGAACTATAAAATTCTGACTCGCTGGTAGTGTTGCGCACGCCTACGTGAGGATTGTGAACGTTCAATCAATGAAATGGTAAGAGGCACTGGATTTTTAGGAGTCCACATTTTATGTGACACTGGAAAAGTGTTTAAGACCAGCTAGCCATGTCTTTATCATCCGTTTAAGACCGGCCACGTGACGGGCTCTCGACCAATAGGAATAGCTAAACTGTCTGAGGTATTTATGAATAAATGATAAATGTTCTACATTGTATTTTAACCCCACCCTGAATCTGCCAAAATGCAATACCTGGCCACTGCTACATACATAGCAGACAATTTTGTTTGTGTCAACTTCACAGAGACCATAGCACATAGCTGTAAGCACTTCAACAAGGGGTGGGGGGTGAAGAGGAGGGTGCCCAATTTCTGTTAAAACCGTTAACCACGGTCAATGATAGGACTATCAAATTTCAAGGGGGGGGGGGCAACTGGGGGAGGGCCAATTTTTTTATGGGAAGGGAAGGGGCTCAGTGCCATTTTTTTTCTCTTACTTTACCTCCATTATGAATACATGGCATCAAAGCTTGAGGACTCAAAGGTAGAGTTTGAGAATCTGAAAGTGTTGAGGATTTGCTGGGAAATACATATTTTTCCTCACCATGTGTTTGTGGGTTGTTGGCGATTCTTTCTTCATCAGTCCAGCAAGCACCATTCCGTCTATCTGAACGGCCTCCAGACCAACGCTGTAGTAGCCGGTCAGGTACTTCTCACAAATCTGGACCAGCGCCCAAAAAGCATCCTGGATATCAAATGAAAATTTAAATGTAATTAGAATAATTTGTATTTCGTTCATTTGTTCCCGTTTGAAGCAACAAAACTGCTGAAAAAATATGAAGTAAGGTGCATTTAACAACTAACCTGTGGAAGTTAAAGGGAATATACAAAATTTGCAAACATCAAAAAAATAAACTACTAAGTTTTTAAATACCTTACTAGGATGTTGGTAAATGACAGTCTAAAGCATCCTGTAAAATTATGGCACATGGTGTGAAGTCATTTTCAAGAAAATGGTATTTTTGTATACATTTCCAACAGTGGTCGGCCGACCAACCTTGGAAAAACCTATCTATATTTCCCCAGCTCCACATTTACCATTTTTTTCAGTCCAAATTTTGTTTGCTATTGGTTACATGTTCATGAACGGATGCAGGCCAGCTACACTGGTTCCCTTACCTTACAATTTTCCGGCATCTACAAATTGATCCATTTTATCCTTAGTGGAGTCAGGGAACCAGACTACTTGAACATTTTTGTTTTTCTTGGTTTTTCCAGCACTTTCGAACACAAAACTGCACTCGTCAGTGTAACACTATTTGATCTATTATACTAACCCTTCAAATAGTTCATTTCTGAAAATTACAGCAAAAGCCAATGATGTACATTCCCTTTAACCCTAACCCACCTCAATCCTCATTGCGGTTTTGGACGATTTCAGAGGATTGAGGCTGAATGGTGTTTGAGAAACATGAGGATTTTGGAGGATTGAGGATGAGTGGTGTTTGAAGATGGGGAGGATTTGGGAGGATTGAGGATGAATGCATTTTTTTGAGGCAGGACTGTTCGACGATTTTAAAGGATTTAGGCGCTGGGTATCCTTCATTTGAACATACATGTAAGTGCAAAACGTTGGAGGATTTAGGATTGTTCCTAGCAAAAAGGGCCTAGGGGGTTAGGGTTAGAGCATGTAAATAATTGTGCCCGTGGGACCACTTTTTTAAAATCTATCTTTAATGATTGTTTTCTTCCGAAATATACCAATTCAGGTGGAATAATTTCTCAGGGTATTTGGTACCATCCTTGCCGGTATCTTCACTTTGAGCAAGGATTTTCTCAATAAATTGATACGTCCATTTCCGGGTAATGGCCAAGTTTGAATCGGAACGGATTTGAAAAACAGCCCCAAAGTGGGATGTAGATCAAAAACATGTGTTATCCTATGGGAAATGGAGTAAAAAAAAAAAAGAAGGAAAAGAAACAAGAAAATCTTAATGAAAATTAGAGCTGTTTCAGCTGGTGTGCCGAAACAGCTGATAACATTTCTTCAAAAAGATCACACCAGGAAGACAAAGAAGCATGTAAAAAGAAAATCTTAACGAAAACTAAAGCTGTTTTGGCTGGTGTGCTGAAACAGCTGATAACATTTCTTCAAAAAGATCACACTAGGAAAACAAAGAAGCCTGTAAAAAAAAAAAGACAGGCACAACACACAACCTCGAAATAAATTACCAAAAAAACACAGGAAGAATTTGAATCACTTTCTTTTGTTCTCACATTTCCTGCTATTTTTTCCCCCATTACTTCATGTACATTTAATATGTTTACAGAATGATAAATATGCAGGCAGGCAGGTCCAGGGTTATGTTTATGATCGTATTTATCTTGTCCATGTTCACAGACCTATACGCTTTCAAGTGTACATGTACACCTAACCTTCCATGACCGTACCATGTACAGAATATTGCCAGGCAGACAGGATTTTACATGTACTAGCGTTTTCACAAAGGACGATCTTGTCAAAAATTTCAATACAGGTTATTTTTATCCAACTTAAAATGAATGTCCCTTCTGAAAGCAGTGACAATATATAGCTGAGGGGAATATACACACGTCTGAAAGGATCCATTTTCAAAGGAATATAAATGGTAAACGTTTTGCAAAAGGAGACATAGGCCTAAATATATCATAACAAATCCCATAGTGCCCATTAATTTAATTACCTTGTGCAGCTGTTCTGTGTATTGAGCCATGTACACTATATGAATTTGTGTAAAAACTCAATTATAAATCCCAATATACCCAATGTGGTTACACACGAGCCACATCATTCAAATGCAAATTCCCTGTGCATAAAATAAACAGTTTTCTTCATGTCAAATACATTGTTGTGACAAATTATTAAAGAGCTTTTTTACTACAAGTTTTGTCCAAATCCAATACTTTTTTCAAGAATTTTTTTTTTCATGATGTTCCATGATACAGATGATATATTTTAAATAAAGCAACCAACTTTCTATGAGAAATATCCATCATTGTTCATGACTTTGCAACGGCAAATTCATGACAAAGTTCCCCATGAAAAATTCTATTTATTTTTTTCTAAATAAATCCAACACAAAATGCATCAATTCTCCAGATCTTCCTCATCAAAAATCCATGACAATATCACAAGAGTATTTATTACAAATCAAACTACAATGCCATGACAGATCCATAATTTTTCCATGACTTTCTCCATAACACATCCGTGCATTTTCCATGAAAAATCCATGGCTTTTCCATGGAAAATCCATGGCTTTTCCATGACAAATCAATGGCTTTTCCATGACAAATCAATGGCTTTTCCATGACAAATCAATGGCTTATCCATGACAAATCCATGTGTTTCCCATGACAAATCCACGTGTTTCCTTGACAAATCCATGTGTTTATTTCCATGACAAATCAATGGTTTTTTCATTACAAATCCGTGGCTTTCCCATGCCAAATCCACATGTTTTCCATGACAAATCAACAGATTTTCCATGACAAATCCATGTATTTGCCTTGATAAATCCATGTTTTCCATGACAAATCAATGGCTTTCCATGACAAATCAATGGCTTTCCATGACAAACCCATGTGTTTTCCTTGACCATGTTGACAAATCCACATGTTTTCCATGACGTTTAAATAAAGATGGCTGTCTATCACATCTACTTATCATTACACCAACAGGATATCTTACAGCCATCCAAAAAAAGCAAACACTATCAGGAAGTTTCTAAAAAGATCATTCTGCCCAACTACATGTAAAACCAAAAGGAAAACACAACAGAAAATGGCAACGAATTTCCCAGCATCAGTTTTTCCCAAGTAAACCACACAGACCAACTATCTATAATCCTACTTTATCTCTTCAAAAATCCCCCCCCCCAAAAAAAACTTTATCCCCAAAAATGTATACAATTTGATTCCTCTGTGTAATCTACACAATTTTCCTGAAAGCAAAAGCAAATGCTGCAATCTGTAAACGACATCAGGCCATAGAAAAATCAATGTGCATAAACAAGTATTTTAACTTGTTTAGCCTCTCAAGTGTTTACGTTAAATTACGTGTATGTGAAGGCCTCCCGAGATATACATGTAGACATCCTTTCACTTGAGAGAGGTCATACAATATTTACATGTACATGTTTGCCCTGCAGTTTGAAGTGAACATTTTGATACTGGGGAAAAAAAACCCTTAGATCTTGATTAACAGCAAGGGAATCATACTAATGCATTGCCAGATAAGGATAGGAAAAAAAATACGAAGACCAATTCCCATTTAAAATTTCTTCAAAGTTTGACTACCCCGATTGTGTTGCCCAAGGCGTTTAGGGTTGAGGGGTTATGTGTAATGGTTTTTGACAATGATCCTCTTGAAAGGTTAAAAAAGAGAAATGAAAATCTTTTGATGCGTGCGGTAGCTAGGTCTGCAAAGAATCATGAGATTGTATAGTCCCACTACACAGGCAGCGTCTCTATGTACCTGTACATGTACATGTAGACCACCAATTGCGTTGGTTCTGTGAAATGTCATGTTTCGTGGCATTATACAACTCATCATTCACGTTTGTCAGGCTCACATGGAAGGGAATTGTGCTGATTGTCAACCACGCTGACCCCAAAATGAGTTTTTTGCAACAGCCCTTTTCCTTTCTGAGTAAACACATTGTAACTCACAGAGCATCGAATCTGACAGTTGCTAAATCCTCCCTGCACGCACTTATAAAAATATGCTATGTAAACATGACAGGCTAATTACTACCAAGCCTTTGCTTTGAACACCAAATACGTTTACAATTTTTGACGAAGTCCATGTTTTTGCAATGCAATGCCTGTAGACATGTGTGCTATCATACAGTTGGGGCTACACATGTACATGTGCATACACATGTACATGTACATATGCAAATAGATCGTTTGCGCCACAGCCATGCTTTTGTTCAATGGGGTTACGCATGAGTAAACGTCATGATCAATGAATTAACATAACAAAATGTACCTCAAAGATGGCTGCTGCGAATGCAATAGATCTATAGGTACATGTACATGTACATGTGCATACATGTACATGTACATGTGCATACATGTACATGTGCGTACATGTACATAGTGTTGCGTTCCCGCAAATTGCGTAGTTTACTTCTTTCCTAACCAATCCATTCCACTCCGTGCACAGTGTAATGCTTGCAGCGATCCTGTGTGCCCTCACACAGCGCGAAGCTTTACCACGAAGTCTTTAGACACACGTTTAAGTGTGCAGCACATTGTACATACAGTACGCTATTGTATAGCGCGCAATGCATGTAGCACTCACTGCTATTGAACATGTACCGCCATGGGACATGTACTTAGGACTTAGCCATTTTCCCTCCACCTTTCCCCGGAGTCGATGCGAATTCCCCTCACACACCTTACCTCGCATCCGACCCACATTGACCCCAAGCATTTAGCGAATGTGGCTCGCTAAAACCTACCCGTGTATTCACCCCTTAGTGACCCCGTACACCCCAGCAAGTGTGTCCCGCTAACCCACTGGCCAAGACCTACGGTAGCTAGAGGTCAGGTTACGTCCTTCGTCTCATAGTTTTACTCCATAGCATTAGTGTGTAGATTCTTACCTAGTCTACAGACTAAGTCTTGTACACAAACCTATGTACCGAGAAGTTATTCCCTTTCCCTTTTCCTTGAGGATCAGTTCCCCGTAACGCACCCACGAGTGATCCTACTTCGCCCGCTAACCACTGCTCTCGGACTTTCTTCCACTAGAAGTCAGCGTGTACAAATCTCCCATAGAGAACTTTCCCCATGCCTTTGTACACGGATGCATTATTCATAACTACTAGAATCCAATGCTCCCATTGGCTAAGACGCGCCCCCAAAAGTCTATATAAAGCGCGCAGAAAGGGCAGTTCTGGTCATTGTTGTACTGGGCTCTTCCCCAGTAGATTCCTGAGCTGAGCTCTGACCTACACAGAGCTCCCGCATACCATGCATTAGATGGATGATCTGGGCTCTGACCCCGACAGAGTTCCTGGCATGTACACATGTACGCCTTAACTTTACATTGTATATAGTGCGCCCTCTATTCACCTGAGATGTAAATAATCCCGAATAAAGTACTAGAGTGTGTGTGTAAGATATTTGTATCTGACTCTTTATTTGATAATGTCTCTCACCCCAGAGAGACGTTACACTGGTGGCAAGCGCTGGGATACGAACTTACACACACCATCGAACTATACCATGACTTTTAATTAAGTCACTTCATGTACCCCTCCACTGAACGGACCTCCCAGCTTTAGACTCTGACTTTCTGCTTGTCAATATCAGCAGCCAACATGCCTGCCAAGCGAAAATCTCGCAGGTTACAGTCGTTGTATGATGATGATGACACCAACCTGTATTCAAGTCTACAGGAAGAGAGTGCAGAACTTCAAGAACTTAAAAAACAGTTCGAACTTTTCAAGCTTCGTTCAGTGGAGGCGGAGAAAGAGCTGAAACAACTCCGAGCAACTGCTGCATTACAGAGCCCATCAACGGCTGAGCAGACAGATGCCAATGTTTCAGCGAAATCGCCCAAGGACTCACAGCCAGTGATGTCCGCTCCCAGTACTGCCCCTTCCACCGTTCCACAAGCTGACGCCCCTAAACCAACAGCAGCAGAGCAAGCAGAGCCCCGTCCTCTCCGAACCCAGCCGAGTCATAAGCTGGATGTTCCTCTCCCTCGCCAAGGAGAATTTGACGGCACGAAGTCATGGGAAGGCTTCGTCCGACCTCTGATGGGTCTCGCCGAGGCTTGCGGCTGGTCCGAGGAAGAAAAGCGCTTCCGACTTGTCAGCAGTCTACGTGGAAAGGCGGCCGAGTACGTGTACCAGCAACTGGATCCCGAAGCAATCAAGTCGTCCGACACCCTGGTGAAGGAGCTTGGTAAACGATTTGGCGAACGACAATTGCCAAATTACTACATCGCTCAGCTAGAAGCGAGGAGACATCAGCCGAAGGAGAAGCTGGCGGAGTTTGTAGCCGACATTCGCCGCCTCGTCTTTCGTGGCTACCCTACGGCAGATCCAGTTACCAGAGAGAGCATCGCCCTTCGCCATTTTCTGAAGGGCCTCCCCGACCAACAGATGGCAGTTTCCGTTGGCATGACGAATCCCAAGTCCCTTGAGGAGGCAACAACGGCGGTGGAAAACTTCCTGAGCCTCCGTGACACCACAAGCTCGGGAAAATCACATCGTGTGAACACCGTACAGGCAGCATCTGAGGCTGATCCCGGGTTCGTCAACCAAAAGCAGTTTAAACAGTTCCAAGACAACCTCGACCGACGGTTAAACGGAATTGTCAAACTGATCAAAGATAAGCCCGCCTACAAGCAGAAATCCGCCAAGCCTGCTGAAGCCAAGAAACAGCAGATGGATGTTACTTGTTTCAAATGTGGCAAGCCCGGCCACTTTGCAAACAAGTGCCCCGACATAGCGGCCAAGGAGGTCGTCGTCATACAGACGGAAAACTAACGCGGACCGTGCCGTCCGGCCTGGCACCGGTCCGTCCCAATGAACAGAACACTATCCGAATGGGTAGACAGCAATTTCAAGGCATGTCTGCATTTTTGCGAGTGCAGATATGCGACCAAGACAGCGAACTTTTAGTCGACACCGGAGCGGCGGTGACCATCATTTCTTCAGCACTTTTCAGCCAGATCCCTGCTGAAAAACGCCCTGAACTCAAACCCCCGTGCAAAAGCACAAAACTAGAAACTGCAAACAAGGAACTCATTGACATTGAAGGTGTTGCCACAATCGACATGATGATTGGTGAACAGCACTTCCAATGGGATGCATTTGTCGCCCCCATCAGCGATGAAGGAATCCTTGGCTATGACTTTCTATACCACTATGATTGCATATTGGAGGCACGCAACGGCATACGAATTGCCGGTAACTGGGTTCAGTGGACAGTCCAAGGAGCCCCTCCCCGTGTAGTTAAGATCGCACTGAAGCAGAACACTACAATTCCAGCATGCAGCGAGTGGGTAGCAGAGGGTATAGCTGATCATCACAAACTGAGTTCCATGTATGCAGTCGTTGAACCTGCCAACCTTCGTCACAATGTTGTGGTTGGCAGTTCACTCATTGATCCCCGCCGAGAAGACATCGGCATACCTGTCCGACTTGTGAACACTTCACCCGAGAACATTGAACTTCAGGCAGGTACAACGCTTGGATATCTGCATGAAGTTGATGCGGTTGAACTCATAGCCGAGCAGGAAAACTGTGAAACCGATCACCTCTATCGAGTAATGCGAGTGTGCAGAGAGCATGCCCGCCCAACGTCATACGCAGTCAACCCAGTCAGTCCCGCCGTCCCCGACACCCCAAATCCTTCTGACAAGTGGTCAGAAAACCTACAGAAACTGTACGAGAGGAGTTGTGAAAACCTGTCCCCACACCAGCAGAAAGCATTGTGTGAACTTTTGGCCAGCCACGAGAACACTTTCGCCAAATCCGCGGAGGATTTGGGAAAAACGTCAATAGTGCAGCACACTATTGACACCGGCGACGCACGCCCCATACGACAGCCTCCCCGCCGTCCCCCCAAGGCATTTCAGGGCGAGGAGGAGAAAGTTCTCGAGAGCCAACTCAAGGCGGGTGTGATCCGCGAGTCAACATCCCCCTGGGCATCACCAATGGTTTTTGTTAGGAAAAAGGACGGCACAACTCGTCCGTGTGTCGACTATCGTAAGCTGAACGATGTTACGCGCCGTGACGCGTATCCCCTACCCCGTGTTGATGACTGCCTAGATTGCCTGAGTGGGGCAAAAATCTTCAGCACCCTCGATCTGCAGTCGGGCTACTGGCAGATTGAAGTGAAGAAGGAAGACCGTCCCAAAACCGCGTTCGTAACCCGAAGTGGACTGTACGAGTACGTGACCATGCCTTTTGGGTTATGCAACGCACCCAGTACCTTTGAGCGCTGTATGGAGCTAGTACTCAAAGGTTTGCAATGGCGAACTCTGCTGATATATCTAGACGATATCATCATCCTGTCATCAACATTTTCCGAGCATATTGAGCGTCTTGGTGAAGTCCTACGCCGACTAGGAAACGCTGGACTGAAGCTGAAACCGAGCAAGTGTGAACTCTTCCAGACGGAAGTTCTGTTCCTCGGTCACATCATCACACCAGATGGTGTCAAACCAGACCCTAGTAAAGTTTCTGCTGTGCAGAACTGGCCCACCCCCAAGAACATAACTGAAGTACGCTCTTTCCTGGGACTATGTTCTTACTACCGTAGGTTCATAGCCCAATTCGCCACGATAGCCAGCCCCTTACATCGTCTGTTAGAGGCCGGACAGACGTTTAAGTGGACTCATGACTGTCAAGCGGCTTTTGAGAAATTAAAGGCCGCCCTCACCGGCAACGAAGTCATGTCATACCCCAATGATGATGGGTTATTCATCATTGATACCGATGCTTCAGATAGTGGCATTGGTGCTACTCTATCGCAACTCCAGTGGTGTGATCGGACCCAGAGGGAGGAAGAACGGCCGATAGCATATGCTAGTCGGTCGATGACAAAGCCGCAGCGTCGCTACTGCACCACGAGGAGAGAGCTCCTCGCAATCGTCACCTTCCTTCAGTACTTCCGACACTACCTACTGGGCAAACAGTTCCTCATCAGAACTGACCACAGCGCTCTTCGATGGGTCATGTCTTTTCGTGAGCCTGTCGATCAGATGGCAAGATGGCTTCAAATCTTGTCTCAGTTCGACTTCAAAATCGAACATCGACCAGGGAAGAAACATGGCAACGCAGATGCCCTCTCTAGGGTGCCATGTGACCCTGACGACTGTCCGTGCTACGACGGAACGACCATACTCGCTGAACTCCCCTGCGGCGGTTGCGAGAAGTGCAAAGCCAAAAGCGAACTGTGGTCCGATTTTTCGCAAGTCGACGATGTGGTCCCCCTTTCGACCAGACGAGTAAACGCTACCTCCGCTGAAGTTCAATTCCCAAAGAGAACTTCAGCTGCTGACGATCAGCCCTCGAGCAATGACGTCAACCCTCCGGCCAAACCCGTATCCCCACGGACAGTCCTCGTACTGATGGCAACGTTGGTAACCCTCCTACTGGTTCCTGTGTGTAGCATTGGTAAACTTATTTGGCGCTCGTGCAGTGAGTTTACCTGCAGCGACTTTGACGATGGACAGTTCAAAGGTCGTTTTCCGCACACAGCCACGCCTACTGGAGAAACTCCCGGGCAAGCCAATTTGCCCACAGCCATTCGGGTAATACGGCCGAAAAAACAAACTAAACCTGCTACAAAATCCTCTGATGCAGCTGGAACAGAGTTGAACTGCAACGCGCCCTGCATCCCGCAAAAGGATGCCGATGCCGGTTCAAGTACCGGGCAGCAACTTGCAGAACAATCGAATCCAACTGGACAGCAAGACGACCAAGATGGTGAGGTCACGAGTGATCGTGCCCCTTCTAGCGCCCCCGCCGGTCTCAGCGCCGGACGAGCCACATCTTGGGTCGGTGGCTACACGACAGAGGAAATAGCTACACTGCAGAGAGCAGATCCAGACCTGAAGATCATCATTGAGTTGATGACCAAATCACCTGAGAGACCAAGCAGAGACCAGATAGCACGCGAAAGTCCCGCCACTAGGAACCTGTGGTTGCTATGGCAACAGCTGGTGCTGAAAGACGGTGTTCTTTTTAAAAGATGGGTGACTCCTGACCAGACCCAATCTTACCTGCAACTTGTGATTCCTCGAGAACTGCAGCGTGCCGTTCTTCAAGCTGCACACGACGCCGTCACCTCTGCTCACCTCGGGGTGAAGAAAACTGCTCAGAAGATCAAATGCCAGTTTTACTGGTACAGGCTTAAGGAAACAGTTCGTGACTGGGTCCGCAAGTGTGCTAAGTGTGGTGCCCGCAAAAGGCCACACACAACCCCCAGAGCACACCTCGAGGATTATCGAGTCGGCGCACCGATGGACAGACTAGTCACGGACATCCTTGGTCCATTCCCTATCAGTGACAATGGGAACAAATACATCCTTTTAGTCGGTGACCAATTCACAAAGTGGATGGAGGCTTATCCGATTCCCGACCAAAAGGCAGAGACGGTGGCTCATAAAATCGTCTACGAATATATTTCCCGTTTTGGCCCACCCCTTGACATTCACTCCGACCAAGGCCGAACTTATGAGTCTCATCTCATGCAACAAGTTTGTAAGCTGTTGGAAATCCACAAAACTCGAACTTCCCCATACCATCCATCCGCCAATGGACAGGCGGAGAGATTCAATCAAGTTCTGGTTGACATGATCGCAGTGTATGTTGACAGTGACCAACGCAATTGGGACATCCACCTCCCACTTCTAACTTCAGCGTACAGAAGTTGCCAGCATGAATCTACAGGTTACTCGCCTAATATGCTGATGTTAGGTCGAGAAACCCATCTACCAATTGCGCTTGTACTCGGTGGCCCCAACACAGAGGACCAACCTCGAGATGAATGCGAGTATGTTGCATCCGTGAGGAAACGGATGGAAACCGTCCATCATCTGGTTCGTCAACATCTTGGTAAATCCGCTGAAAGACAGAGGAAAGACCACGATCCCCGAGTTTCCCAAAGAAACTATCAAATTGGTGACTTGGTGTACATGCGAGACAGCACAAAAACCCTTGGGTTATCTCCCAAGCTAAAACGAGCTAAATGGGCAGGCCCCTGCGTCATTCTCAGAACATTGAGTGATCTTCTGTTTGAAGTCCGGTTCAAGCAACGGGGAAGAACACAAATTCTTCACCATGACCGACTTAAGCAGTATCTCAGTGACGAGGTCCCAAAATGGATGCTGGACCTTCGTAAAACTTTGATGGAGAAGGGTTCTCTTTCAAAGGATGCTGCTGTCCCCCGCAGTAACGCCAGGAAAACATCCAGCACCAAACGCGCTGATGACCCCTCATCAGCCCCGCCTGCTACAGTATCTGGTTCCCCGACACCAACTGTAGCGCCCTCTGCGACAGGAACTTCGCCCTTAACAGAGAGGAGGAGTACCCGTACTAAGAGAAGGCCAGCAAGACTGCAGGACTTTTTCTAGTACCCCCCCCCCCAACTCACAGGCCACTTGAAGGCCTAATTAATAGCCCAATATGGGTTCATGCCCTTCTCAAACTATCGAAGCAGATTTTACTTCATTATCCTGTGGGATTCAAGGAAGTAGGATGAATAATTGTCGCAACGATTAACAATGGCTCATTGACCTAACTACCATTCCAGTTAACTTGGGCCACCTGTTGCTCCTACCCCAGCCCACTTTCTCCCTTGGCACGAGTTGGTCTATTTCCACCAATCAACTCGGAGCTTGCACATAACTGTGGTTTCTTTTAACCAATGAAGTTGCGGCCGAACCAGTTGGTCAGCATAATCGTTGGGTGTACCTAGAAATCTTGAGGATTTCTCATCATCTGGTCATTTTCTTCCTGATCATCGACCGTCGTCCGTCTCTTCACCATGCGCTGTTCAATCTGTGAAATTGAGTTGGTCGATATTGCCTCTACATATCGACACTTCCAACTTCACCACATGCCGTGGTTTGCGAGGCAGTTTGCCTGCGGTACCTGCAAGAGGGGGTATCACAAGCGTTCAAGATATGAGGTACACACCCAGAAACAGCGTCACAGCAAACGGGCCCTCTCCTACCAGGGTGTTCTCCCCCCAGACGAAACCGTGCACCAGTTGCGCCAGCAGTGGCTACGCCGGCAGCAACGACGCGATGATTTCCCGTCGGAGATTCTCTCCCTCGTGATGGAGGATGGATCCATCCCGAAGACCCCCGACCCCTACCGGAGTGCCGGCGCAGACACCCCACTGCACGACGAGCTGGAGACCTGTCCCCTCGTCGATGCCCCTGATCCACCACCCTTGGTGATATCATCTCCTGGCCACCAAGACCAAGATCCGGTGCTCAGTTCCCCGTCTACCATGTCATCTGACCAGTCATCGCAGACGCTTTCGCCATCGCCCCCATCACCACTGGCGACAGATGCGGTGGTTGACGCCATGACCCAGCTGCAACAGCGCATCAATGACATGGAGCAGCGCATCAAGCTCAAAATCAAGGAGGTTGCGCAGGCCCAGTCCTGCCATCTGGCCCGCGTGTTCCGAGGACTTGCCGACTAACTTTAAACTGCGCCGATGAACTCAGTGTTTTTCCCTCCATCGATATGGACACTGAACTTTTATTTTCGTCGTTTTCGATGAATATTTACTCTTTTTGTTTTGATTATCTCTCATTTATCCGCATTTAAAGGAAATGTAACCGTTCGTTGTTTTCTTTATGTTCACTTTTAGGTTTTGCTCTTTTTGCATGTTTTTAGCGCTCCATTTATCTTTGATTTTCCTTAACTCTTGTTCTTCCATAATTCCTTTTATTACAACGAGGACGTTGTAAAAACTAGGGGGAGATAGTGTTGCGTTCCCGCAAATTGCGTAGTTTACTTCTTTCCTAACCAATCCATTCCACTCCGTGCACAGTGTAATGCTTGCAGCGATCCTGTGTGCCCTCACACAGCGCGAAGCTTTACCACGAAGTCTTTAGACACACGTTTAAGTGTGCAGCACATTGTACATACAGTACGCTATTGTATAGCGCGCAATGCATGTAGCACTCACTGCTATTGAACATGTACCGCCATGGGACATGTACTTAGGACTTAGCCATTTTCCCTCCACCTTTCCCCGGAGTCGATGCGAATTCCCCTCACACACCTTACCTCGCATCCGACCCACATTGACCCCAAGCATTTAGCGAATGTGGCTCGCTAAAACCTACCCGTGTATTCACCCCTTAGTGACCCCGTACACCCCAGCAAGTGTGTCCCGCTAACCCACTGGCCAAGACCTACGGTAGCTAGAGGTCAGGTTACGTCCTTCGTCTCATAGTTTTACTCCATAGCATTAGTGTGTAGATTCTTACCTAGTCTACAGACTAAGTCTTGTACACAAACCTATGTACCGAGAAGTTATTCCCTTTCCCTTTTCCTTGAGGATCAGTTCCCCGTAACGCACCCACGAGTGATCCTACTTCGCCCGCTAACCACTGCTCTCGGACTTTCTTCCACTAGAATGTCTAAGTCAGCGTGTACAAATCTCCCATAGAGAACTTTCCCCATGCCTTTGTACACGGATGCATTATTCATAACTACTAGAATCCAATGCTCCCATTGGCTAAGACGCGCCCCCAAAAGTCTATATAAAGCGCGCAGAAAGGGCAGTTCTGGTCATTGTTGTACTGGGCTCTTCCCCAGTAGATTCCTGAGCTGAGCTCTGACCTACACAGAGCTCCCGCATACCATGCATTAGATGGATGATCTGGGCTCTGACCCCGACAGAGTTCCTGGCATGTACACATGTACGCCTTAACTTTACATTGTATATAGTGCGCCCTCTATTCACCTGAGATGTAAATAATCCCGAATAAAGTACTAGAGTGTGTGTGTAAGATATTTGTATCTGACTCTTTATTTGATAATGTCTCTCACCCCAGAGAGACGTTACAATATACATGTGTGTACATGTGCTTACATGTGCGTACATGTGCTTACATGAGCGTATACACGTACATGTACACATGTACTTAAGGTCATAAAATAGAATTAAAAATTGAAAATGATTACATGCAATACACAATAACGAAAACACAAACACAATATTGTACACGACATGCATGATTTGCTATCAGTTATCATGCATGTATCATATACACTGACGGTAGTAGGTGTGACTTCTCGTACATGTACGAGTTAATGTACATGTACATGGACATGTCATGTACTGTTTTTTGACTGTATTTCT
Organism: Patiria miniata; assembly: GCF_015706575.1. Taxonomy (NCBI): domain Eukaryota; kingdom Metazoa; phylum Echinodermata; class Asteroidea; order Valvatida; family Asterinidae; genus Patiria; species Patiria miniata. The sequence goes on along the minus strand of NW_024037073.1, from coordinate 18,877,276 downwards.
AATGTATTCTAATGATTGTTGTGTATACGTATGGCCATGGCTGACAATGGTTCCGGTTGAATAACTCCATACGCTCGACAAGTACAAGTTCGTTAATATTAGCATGCGTGCAGACTGCTGTGTGTATGCGTGCATTTAATCATTTTAACATGTAATTGTAGAATAATCACAAGTCAATTGTGGGATTCACAGCAAAATGTTCAGCGGCAATCAGCGTGATTGTCCGTGATTGTTATATTTAGTTTCATTTTATGGGAGTTATGTGTGTGTACATACTACTAAAACTTGCATTATTTACACAAATCGTCTTATTGGTTGATTACATGTATATTGCATATATGTACGTGGTTCGACAGTTTGTTTAAACTGGTGCTGTTAAATGGCTAGCAATGATTAATCAAAGCTATTTTTAGCTCGCCGTTGGTTGATTAACAGTGTGTGACAAGCTAATATTTATGAAAATTATAAGAAGAGATCTTCTCAAGTTGCTAACCAAATTTAAGTGCTGACATTTTTTTCAACTGACATTTTTAAAATGAAAAATTACATAATCCATGAAAGATATTTGTCAGGGCCCCAGAGCAACACTAGAGTCTATAGATTGTTTGCACTGTGTCCATCTTCGAGGTGTGTGCTTTTGTTCAACAGGGATAGGCATGAGAAAACCTCTTGCGCATTCATTGTTAATGAATAAACATAACAAAGTAAACCTCCAACATGGCTGCTGAATGTAATCGATCTATATAGAGTACGAGTATTTGCCAACAAAAAAAGGCACTCCTAAAAGCTGCCTTGCAATTCGGGCGATTCACAATGCAGTGCGCCACCAAGAGTTTGCCACAGAGAGTTCATTTTTCCCAGTGCATTGTGGGAGATGGTCGACAAATTCGCAGCGTGGGACGTTTGAAAATGCTATTTTTTTCCGATCAGTAGTTTCCTGAGCGTATGATTCAAGAATATGTTTGCCCTTTCTTTTCTTGTTATCAATATGGTGTTATGTTGTAAGGCGGCAGAACGCCATGCCCCAATCTATGACAAAGTACATGTAGCTCAAAGTTGTCTACTGACTCTCATTCAAATGGGCCATGTTTTGTCGACCGTTAACTTGAAAAATGGACTCTCCGTGGCAAACTCTTGGTGGCGCACTGCCTTGTGAATCGCCCGAAACAAAAAATACAACGACAAAGACTTCTCATTTAGGCTTTCCAATCCAAAACTTTCGGAAAAATCCAGAAAAATGTTACCCCTGTTAAAACGATGTTTGGACAAGGTGTTTTTATTTCTAAAAAAAAAATTGCGAACTTAAAAATGGTATCTGGGCCATTCTATAATTTTAGACTCCAAAGTGTGACATTTTTCCTGTCCCTGTTACCTTGGTACTTTGTAATTTGCCATTCAAGTATCACTAAGAATGACTTTAAACGATTTTTTCAATTTGCAGGGTACGAAGTTCATAATCACTCTTGGAGGACAACTGCGTTAAGGAGTGCATCAGAATTATAAAATGATAAGATGTCGGATGTAGCAGGAACAGGAAAAAAAAAAGGACCCCAAATTTACCCAATGACCCATCGGCGATTTCCTCAACCAAACTTCCCCAGCTGGGTGAGTCACACTATCCATCCTGAATTGTTTTTTTTGTTTTCCCTCCAGCCTCTCGGAGGAAATCAGGCTAATTTATTCCAAATTTGACGTCCTTGAATACGGCACTATTGTTTTTTCGCTGGGCAAACATACAGGTAGCTGATGAGTGCGTGAGGATGTTTCAATTTGCAGGGATTGCGTTTCAATTTGCAAGGGGATTGCGTTACTGTCTGGCCATTAGCCAATCTGGGGTATATTTTTTTAGACTCTAAAGCTGTGACAAAAAAAATGAGGGATGAACAACATTTGCTTTTGCTGTAATTTTCAGAAATGGATGGATTTGGGGGGTTGGTATTTTACAATTTATAGACGTCGGGGAATTGTCAGGTCTGGGAAACAGACTATAAGCTGGCTTGCACCCGTTCACTAATTTGGTAAATTGGGGGCAGTATTTGTAATGAAAAGTTGTTTGTTTTTTCCCCAACGATGGTCGGTCGACCATTGTTGGAAATTGATAAAAAATTCCACTTTTCTTGAAAATGACAGCACACCAGGCGCCATGATTCCACGCAATGCTTGACACTATTATTCACTTACAGTCAAGTAAGGTATTTCATAATAATTTGGTAGTTTTGTTTTATGCTTTTTGTTTTGCAAATGTTGTATATACATGTATTGCCTTTAAGAATTCTCTTTTTTTTAAGATGTTTTTTTTTCTTCTTTTCTTAACAGAATATTAAGAAACTCTAAGGTAGGGTGGACACTGTCTGACTCTAGATGGCGCTGTTCAATCATGAGCACATATGAACACCATGTTTTATGTCCTTCAACTGCAGTTCGTAGCGTAACATGTAATTTAACCCGAACTGAATAATGGACAAGCAATATTTTTTGTCGCAATCTAATAACGCCTTGAGCACGCTACAATCCCGACCAAAATGGTTGGGACACTTCCTGAGCCTGCCACGGTCACCCACTCCCCCGCTCCCCTGGTCAATGTTGTTCTCTCCAGCTGATGAGGCACACACCGCGCAATGAGAGACAACATTGAACGGGGGCCGGGGGGTTGGGGGGCCCAGCGAGATTTGGCCAGGATTGTAGGCTATATCCCATCCACTTTATGGGCTCAAAAATATGCAATAACAATTTTATGATTACTTTCAATTTCAATCGCCAGAACGAAATGCTCCAACCTTTGTAGTGTTTTCCCCAATATCAACAGCACCGTTCAAACACGATGAAAGCACCGTCACAAGTGCGCATATTAATTTGGACCAAGCAAAACTCGCTCCTCGCATTTCGCCCTGTGAAACCACAATGAGATCGCCGTGCTAAAAAGGGAAATTGATGTTTGGATTGTTCGGTTTCAATATACACGCTGGAAGTAATAATAAACAATATCCACCGACATTGTAAAAATGTGTTGTGGTCATGGCAATCACCGATCATTTCTCTCTTCAGGATCATTTGTGAACAATAAGTCAACATAAACCTGCCTTAGAACTTTCCATGAAACAAGGAACGCTGAAATAATGCCGGAGAAAGTGAAACAAAGGGCTTGGTTTCCAAAGGCACGCTGGACGTGTTTCTCTTGTCGTTACTTTAGTGTGACCCAATATGGTCATATGTCCTTATATATGCTTACCATCATGTATCATTTCCATACGGGTACATTACATGTTCATCAAAGTCCCCTTATTTGAGTTTTAATTGGAACACGCAGTAAATACCAGTTGTAAGTTCTGCAAGGAAATACCATCTATGAACGATATTTAAGAGAATTTGCTTTTGCTGTAATTTTCAGAAATGGATGGATTTGGGGGGTTAGTGTATTTTACAGAAAATATTGTTACACTGACTTGTTTGAAGTTTTGTGTTTGTAGATGCTGGAAAAAACAAGAAAAACAATCATGTTCCTGTAGTCTGGTTCCCTGACCCCACTTAAGATGAAACTGAGCAATTTATAGACGTCAGGTAATTGTAAGGTCACGCAACCAGTCTAGCTGGCTTGTACCCGTTCAAAGGTGTGTAACTGATTGCAAACAAAATGCGGACTAACTAAATATGGTGAATTGGGGGCAGTATTTGAAAAAAAGCCATGTTTTTTTCCAATGCTGGTCGGCTGACCAGCGTTGGAAATTGATACAAAAATACCACTTTTCTTGAAAATGACAGCACACCAGGTGCCATGATTTTACAGGATGCTTTAGACTGTCGTTCACTAACAGTTCAGTATAATTTGGTAGTTTTGTTTTTGATGCTTGCAAATGTTGTGTATTCCCTTTAACTTAGGGCAAATTCACAACAAAGATGCCTACGTGAACAAAAGAACAGCTGCACAGTCGGTGGTGCCTACTGAGTGACATGCATGAGTAATCTACAGTTGTGACAGTCCTCCCCCAACAAACACAACAACCACTAAACGTCCTGCCATACTGGTTTACGCAATGCAACTACCGTACACGTCCTGATTTACAGCAACAGTTTTTGATCTGTGGACAATAAACTGGACCGGTTTAATCCCTTCATTTCCTGACTGATGTTGAAAGCCAAGAAGTGCACATGTCGCAGCATGTCACACGCTTCAGAATTCATTCTCTGCTCAGAACTGCTATACCCAAAGTGAGGATTCACTCACAAAACAAAAGGCTCTGAAACAGAGGCTGCCACGACAAAGGCCTGAAGTCATTTTGCTGTCATTTTTCCCTTTCTTCTTAATTACAGTGGTGGATCCAGGACTTTCCACAAAAAGAAAGAAGGGGGGTGGGGAAGGGCTGGGGTGTTGAAGATTTTTCAAGGGGGGGGGGGGGTTAGTCTATGCAATAGCTGCTTGCATACAAGCGTTTTGATATTCTCGCAGATTCGGCGATTAATTATGCAAAACAAAACTGCTCTTCTGATCCCCTTTTGCATCCCTTTACCTTGAGTGGCTTAAATTTCAACATTGCAATAGGCGACTTCCATAACATAAATTTTTTTTTTAAAACCACCCCAAAAAAAACCACCCTACAAAAGCCCAACAACAAAAGCAACCTAACGTACCTCGGCCGGCATGTGCATGAGCAGCACGGCAGCGACGGGCGCCTGGGCCTGACAGTAACCATCCCGCGGGTTGTAGATACTGTACGCCTTGAGGATGCGGAACAAATCCTGCTGGCCATGGCCGTCGCGATTGGCAAACATCTCGTGGAAGGGAAACTGACGATCCAGGTCCTTCTGGATGACCTCCAGCCACTTGGGGTCGCCTTCGGAGGAGTCCATCTCCTGGGGAATCAAAGCGTAAAACAGGAAATGGAATTGGAACTTGCATCCATTTCAGAATTTACATCCATTTTGTATGAGGTGCAACTTACGCTGACCTAAATAGAATTGGGTTTCAGAAAGGCAAACTTTTTGCATTGATTCTCTGTTGACTATGTGGAGTGCCGTGGCCTCGTGGTTTGGGGCATTGAATTCGTGGTCTGCGGGTAATTCTGCATGTTGGGGGTTCGAGTCCAGCCTGGGGTCATGGTGCGTGTGCCCTTGGGCAAGACATTTTGTCACTCATTGCTTCTCTCCCACCCAGGAATAAATGGGTACCTGTGAGGGCAGAGATGGTTATTGTGATTGATTCTAGCTTCCTTGCGCCTAACAGGCTGCATCGAGCTGTATACTCCCCAGGGAGCTGAGATGTATTTGGAATGTTTAATTGGCCCAATGATCAGGGGTAATAATGATGTAAAGCGCTTTGATCTTAGTTAAAAGCGCTATATAAGAACCTGTTATTATCATTATTATTGACTAGACTTTGGAGTTGTTCCGAACGACTGCAACAGTCAGTCTTTCGACATAGCGCTCCCAACTGTTTCAAACCTCTAACTTTACATGAACCTAATTCAAACATCAATATAATATGGTTCAGTGTGACTATGGAATCCTACTCAGAAAGAATATTAACCCTCTTATGCAAACACATGATTTCATTCCAAATCAATCAAGTGACTGTTTTCAACAGTTAAGAGCTCCCAGCCTCTACAAAGCAGGATTGACTGGCTGTGACTGTTTGTGTAACTTGATATAGATATGCCTTGACTGTAGGTGACTGATAAGCCAGCTGTGCCTACCACTTGCCTGTTTGTGTCCGTTAACTGAATTTGACTACTCACAGTGCTTGCTTGAAATGTGATCTGACTGTTGGTGACTAGCCTGTGTAAAAGGCATGGCAGGTGATTTTCTGACTGTCTGTGACTGTTCAGATAGCAGGAAGGTTAACGGTTTTTAATGGAATTTGAAATCAGGAGATGTACATGTAGATTTAAATTTGGGATTTTGCCTTGTCATCAATGATATTTTACAAGCATTGTATACTCAGTGCTGTGATAGCTTGTGAGAGAACTTCGGAGGCAAAACCAAGAATTAAAATATAAATTTCCCAGATGCGAACTTCCAAAGACATATTTTGCAAAACCAGTAGATAAAACCAGCCAGCCAACCCCAGCCAGCTCTGTGGTTGAGTGGTAAGACATCTGCACTACTCGTGAGCAGCAGGTCAAGGGTGCCAGTCCCATCCGAGTAGCTTGTTCATTTTTTTTCTTCTCAGAGTATCCTTTGGTGAGGCGGACTAACCTGCCATCTTGCTTTGTTCTGCTCGTAGAGCTTCTTGCTTCCACACAGATACTGCCACGCTCTGGGGCGAATCGAACAAGGAATGCCCTTACGACATCTTTCCCGAACCTACATACAGAAAAATATACAAAAATTTCATACGAGGCTCTCATTATAAATACAAGAAAATGAAATTCATTTACCTTTCAGGCACCTTTCCATGCAATTTTCAGTCCATTTAGTGTCCATTGTGTTCTAAACTGTAAGTTTTACCACAAAATTGACAAAAAAAAACACACAAAGAAACACTCAAGTAAATCTGTGTCCACGGGGACTGGGGAAAGACGCTACAAACAAACATAGGTCTAGTTCAGTTCTTGGGACAGTTAAGTTACTTACTTTCTTGGGTTTTTTGCTCATCCACTTATCCCAGTCATCCAGCATGTCCAGCCATTTGATCTCTCGTCTCCTGATGACCTGCACCGGAGTGTTCCAGTCCCTGTAATCACAGACCGTAATCACATGAAATTGTGATATGGGGGTTACTTAACAAAGCGTACTCTGCACAGATGGGCACTTAAGTGAGCGTAATGGCTTATGAGGTCATTCTATTTTTGTTTCTACTTGACAGAAAAATTTGAATAGATAAATGTACAGTGTATGTAACCTAATTTTGCATACATGTATACATACTGTATACAGACATGTTTGTTTTACTCTATGTGGACATTCCTTTGTTTTCGTGTTAAGAAAACTCAGTCCAAAAATAACTTTACTTAAACTGTGAAAACTCTTTCAACCCCAAATTTGTTTTTTGATTTCCTTGAATGTTTCTCTTCATTCTGCGACGGATAACCCTAACCCGAAAATTCCTCTAAACCTGTTTTCAAGAGAGGGCAAAACGTTATGTGGACACGACTTAATAGTCCACATAACGTCAACACAACCTGCATTATGTGGACATCTTTGTTCACATGTCCACATAGCGACTGTAAGACAAAATCATGTATACACACGTACATGTATGTGTATGTGTACATATACTGTTGGGCAACAATACCACTTTTCAATGAATGATACAGTGTACATGTATGGGCCAGGTCACACAAGACAATTTTACAGGCAACGTGTTCCATGCAATCTCCTAGAAGAAAACCACAGGCGAATTTTAAGTCCCTACAAGGTTCTAAAAATGCCCATAAAATGTACATGTACTTCACTCTACAAAGGAGCTTAATTTTCCTTTCAGTTTGGAGTGGATTTGGTTGCTTTCAGGGTGCCAAAGGAAATTGCCTTGTGTGACGTGCTGTCCACCATTGTTAGGGTCTTGTCTCAATGTTATTCACACAGTAAGCACATACATGTACATGTATATCACAATCCACTTATAAACAAACTTTTTTTTTCTTATCATGCTGCCAAGCTCCAATCTTAAAAGACACTGGCTACAAGTCATTTATTTGATTGAACCCAAAAAATAGGACTGAAACAGTTTAAGTCACTTGCCTAAATAAAATAATGATGAAATGTAACAAGACACACAGAAAAAAATTGACATAAAAACAACAATATGACTTTTGTCGCTGTGACCTCTTGAACACCATAGAGGTGCTCGACCAACTGCGCTACAATGTATCTAACTTTATATTAGTGCTTTCCATATTTTTCCCTTCTTATAGCTCCACGGTTTTAGTGGCATTAAAAAAATCTTCATATTCCCCATTTAAAATTAATACATGCTGTATCTTGTTACATGCTCCTGCAGTATTTTTTTTGATCAACGTCACTTTCCACATTTAGTGACATATATGCCCAAGTTAATTGTACCATCGGAGCGATGTACATTTGTACTTGTTCATGAATACATGCGTACATGTACCTATTACGTTAGGTATGCTGTACGTGTGAATGCATCTGATCGGTTACCGGTTATGACTGTAAACCAAGGAAGTTGAACTTCCCGACCTTTTGGACAAAATTAGGAAGCCGACATGCCCGGCATCAGGAATTCTGTACAAACATTCTGTGCGTCCCACTGAGCTACGAGGTGAACGGATTGGTTGCAGACAACGGACTGATAATGATAATGACGGGGGTGGATTTAACAGGGCGGGGCTTGGAAGTGCAGGGGCGGGGTTGAATACGGCTTTTCAAAATAAACAAATCTGTCAGATAATAGGTCTGGGTTTAATAGGGGTTGGTATTTAGAGCCTAGAGGATAACATTAGACCCCTACAAACTGCTCACTGTAACGTGAACCAGAACAATGAATTCTGACTTGTCACACGCAGAGCGTCAGATTTTTTTTGAAAACTGACTCAAAAGGCACATTATTTCTGTATCTTATCTGCATCATATACATGTAGTCGGCAAAGCATTCCAGGGGAAACATCACACCAACTTAGAGAGAAGACAATGAGATAGTTTTAGAGGTGGGAGGAAAAACTCAGAAGATATTCTTGGGAAAACCCATAGAATCAGGCAGGGACTGAAAACCCAATCCACATGTTGGCCCAGGCGGGATTCGAACCCGGGTCACAGCGGTGGAAGGCGAGGAAAGTACCGCTACGCCAACCTGTCTCCCATTTGACAAAGAACATGTATGGTCAGAATTCAGGAAAACGTTGCATGTCTGAATACAGGTTCACCGTGAAGGGGGGGGGGGGGAGTTTTACTTGAAATTCCTGACACTCAAATTGATGTGGCAGGAAAAAAAAAGGATGTGGCCGGGAATGAAAATCTCTTATTTTTAATTTTTTGGGCCTCATACACTATACATGTATGTTCCAGACGTTCTTCAAAGGCAAGCCTATATTTGATCAACAACTTGCCCGTGTTTTTCCTAGAAGTTTGCATAAAATTAGCTAAAGTGTTTTTCCTGGCTTGTTTTGGTGACGAGCCACTTATCAGTTCTTATCAGTTTTGATTTGTTTAATGACCGTGAGCATGGTACCAGTATCAGGATATCCACAACAACAGGAACAGTATTATGAAAGATTATTGTGAACCGTTTCCTATATTCTATTTTCATCACATTCTGTTTTTTTTTTTTGCGGACTGGACCAACAAAGGCGCTTGTGTGCAGAGTACATGTACTTGTATATGTTGCAAGACTTTTGTTATTTCCTTGTGTAAACACACACATGTACATGTAGCTTTTAGCGCCCACAAAAAGTTCGTAAAGGGAAAATACAACATTTGCAAACATCGAAAAATAAAACTAACAAGTTGTTACGAAATACCTTACTAGGATGTTGGTAAATGACAGTCTAAAGCATCCTGTAAAATTATGGCACCTGGTGTGGAGTCATTTTCAAGAAAAATGGTACTTTTGTACACATTTCCAACGGAGGTCGGCCGACCACCGTTGGAAAAACCTACATGTAACTATTTTTCAACTACTGCTCCAAATTAACCATTTTTTTTCAGTCCAAATTTTGTTTGCTATTGGTTCCATGTTCATGAATGGGTGCAGGTCAGCTAGACTGGTTCCCTTACCTTACAGTTTCCCGGCATTTTTGATCCATTTCATCTTTAGTGGAGTCAGGGAACCAGACTACTTGAAGATTTTAGTTTTCCTTGGTTTTTCCAGCATTTTCGAACACAAAACTTCAAACATGTCAGTGTAACAATATTTGATCTATTATATTAACCCCCCGAAATAGTTCATTTCTGAAAATTACAGCAAAAGCCAATGATGTACATTCCCTTTAACTGTATGTGGCACACGTAGGCATGCATGTACATGTATACGTATCTAGGCGTGACTACATGTACATCACAAAACTAATAATATGATTTGTTTATAAATCCTGGGTAGGAGAAACAGTGCTGGTGTACTACTATAACTACATGTACATGTATCTGTCTTGTTTAGCTTTTTGAATTGCGGAGAAACAGTAGAGGAAAAAGTTCATTTTTCCAAACTTGAAGGAAAACTTCAAAAGCGATGGTCTGGATAAAACCTGCCAGATATTTATGTACTGGTACATTGTACATGATAGGTCTGTATGTCCTAATCAATATACCACGTGGCCCTGGCAGAGAAACACACACACACATACATGTACAGTCAATCCATGGGGGTCAGGCATCAGGGGGACAAGTCCCCCCACTTTTTAAAGTGGAGGGATATCATCTCCTTTGTCCCTCCCCCCCCCCCCCCACTTTTTCCTTCCCTGAATAAATATTGTAACCTACATTTTGATTCTATAGCTTAGAATAGCTGATTCAATGACTCTAATTTCCAAAATGATGTTTAATTAAATGATGATCTTTTGCTCAAAAAATTGGTTAAAGTGGTCAGAAATTGCCTGAGATCGCACCACAGAACGTCTGGAATCCAAACATTTTCAACTTCAACTTTATTTCAAGGGCCCATATTATGTCCTGTGTCAAGTATTGTGACTAAGCTCTATCGCATACAAAAAATCCTGAAAAATCCTACAAAACCAGGAGGACCTTGAAGGATCTTGGAGGGGAAGGACTGATCAAAGATGGTACAAAAAAAAAACTGATGACCTCACAGGAAAACAAAAACACTTGAAAGAAGGTTCTGTACAGGAAGGACTATTGTTCCACAGTTCCACTATTAAAACAAGTCAGGTGTGTTTACAAACACAAATGCCCCGCAACGGTGACAGTTCCCATGACATAACACCACTCTTTTAACATCAACTTACATGTACCTTGGTCACATGGAACATTCATTGACAGCATTAGTGTCTTCTGTAGGTTTTATATGAATTAATCCCTAATCCCTATAATCTCAGAATAAATACATGATTTCTATTGTTTTAGCCACTGTGAACTTGACCCTTGACCTTTTGGCCCCAAATTCAATAGGCTTCTTAGGATTACCAAGAACAATCCACAAACCAAATTTGAAGTTCATATGTTAAGTATTTCTCAAGTTATCGCGCTGACAAGATTTCTATTGTTTTAGCCACTGTGAACTTGACCCTTGACCCTTTGGCCCCAAATGCAATAGGCTTCTTAGGATTGCCAAGAACAATCCACAAACCAAATTTGAAGTTCACATGTAAAGTATTTCTCAAGTTATCGCGCTGACAAGATTTCTATTGTTTTAGCCACTGTGAACTTGACCTTAGGCCTTTTGGCCCCAAATGCAAAAGGCTTCTTAGGATTGCCAAAAACAATCCACAAACCAAATTTGAAGTTCACATGTAAAGTATTTCTCAAGTTATCGCGCTGACAAGATTTCTATTGTTTTAGCCACTGTGAACTTGACCTTTGGCCTTTTGGCCCCAAATGCAAAAGGCTTCTTAGGATTACCAAGAACAATCCACAAACCAAATTTGAAGTTCATATGTTAAGTATTTCTCAAGTTATCGCGCTGACAAGATTTATATTGTTTTAGCCACTGTGAACTTGACCTTTGGCCTTTTGGCCCCAAATGGAAAAGGCTTCTTAGGATTACCAAGAACAATCCACAAACCAAATTTGAAGTTCATATGTTAAGTATCTCTCAAGTTATCGCGCTGACAAGATTTGTCCGGACACACACACACACACCCCACCCACCCACACACCCACCCACACACCCACCCACACACCCACCCACCCACGGAAGGACAAGGCGGAAACAGTATGCCCCTTCGGCTTCGCCGCGGGGCATAAAAAAGTTGTAGACTTAATAGCTACATGTACATGTATTGTTCATTGACGTAATACATGTCATGAACCTACACGTACATAAGTATATATTCTATTACATTTACTTCAAATAGGCAATTTCAATATTGTCTAAATATAAGAAGCCTACTTGATTTACGTACTTATCCAGACAATTGAACAGTGTTTTACAATGTCCATCTTGCATGCCACTCTGTACATGTATTCGTACAGTATGAATCAATGTACAAACACACACATATGCCATGAACGTACATTGTACATTTCTAATCGATAAAAAACATCTGCTTATAAAAACTAACACTAACTGATTGAAACAAATCAATAAATGTTGCCAGAACTAATTTCCTCGAAAGGTGAAGTACTCTTGGCAGTATTGTATGTAATGCTGTGTTTCAGTGTTGGTGTGTCAATACATGTAGACTACTTGGACAAAGGTTTGCAAACATTGCCAATTATGACAGGGAATATCTACCTAATAAATAACTGTTTTCATTCATGCGTGTCTTGAATAGCCCTAGTTAATATTACACTGAAATAATATAATCTAGTCAACTGGAATTAGTATTTAAAGGGAATGTACATCATTGGCTTTTGCTGTGATTTTCAGAAATGAACTATTTGAGGGGTTAGTATGATAGATCAAATATTGTTACACTGACATGTTTGAAGTTTTGTTCGAAAATGCTGGGGAAAAAAACAAGAAAAACAAACATGTTCAAGTAGTCTGGTTCCTTGACGCCACTAAAGATAAAATGGATCAATTTATAGATGCCGGAAAATTGTAAGGTTAGGGAACCAGTCTAGCTGGCCTGCATCCGTTCATGAACATGTAACCAATAGCAAATAAAATTTGGACTGAAAAAAGTGTAAAGTTGGAGCAGTAGTTGAACAATAGTTAGGTTTTTCCAACGGTGGTCGGCCGACCACCGTAGGAAATGTATACAAAAATACTATTTTCTTGAAAATGACTTCACACCAGATGCCATAATTTTACAGGATGCTTTAGACTGTCATTTACCAACATCCTAGTAAGGTATTTCGTAAAAACTTGGTAGTTTTATTTTTCGATGTTTGCAAATGTTGTATATTCCCTTTAAACTTGCAATGGTCAATGTCACATAACCCAATTCCATAAAGCTGCTTAGTACTGAAATACATGTATGTGCTTAAATGCTGTGCATGATATCATTCTGTGCATAGCACAAAGATTTTGTGCCTATCCTGTAAGCAGAAAATCTTTAGCTCTCTAAGAATCCTTACGTGTCTCTTACAGAAGTTCTTTAACTATTTTCCTTCCATCCTGCATCGCAATCAATGAAGAATTTTAGTAAAGACATTGCCATGGGCTCAGTGCAAAAGTGAAAGACCATGCTAGGGACATTTCAAATAATGTAACACAAAACAGTGCATTTTTCTTTTGATGACACATTTTCATAATAGAAAATTGTGATTAAAATTTTGTGTGTGTTTTTTGGGCTCATTTTAAGTGTTCGATTTAAATTCAAATATCAGTATTTTTGAAATCATGATTGCCGTCTGCCTTTAGTTCATTTGAATAAGGCGCGAATAAAGACAAAGTTTTTGAGAAAATGTGAGCTTTAAGCATTTCAGTCATAATCTGCACACCAATTTGTATGCAAAATAATCACACTTATAACTCTGCAATACACATACACATTTCAGGGACAAAGAAAAATCCCTGCTTTAAATCAATTTTTCTTTGGTTTGCAGAATCCGACAGAATCCCAAACTTGCATTGAAAACGTTTCTTATGACTTTTTCTACAAAACAACATCAAAACCAAATGTAGAAAATTTATTCACAAACATATCAGCCTCCCTTTAAGCTACCGAGAGTCGAGACCATGTCAACTTATTTTTGGATCTAACCCAAGTTGGCCAACAAATATAAAATTTTATTCTGTAGATACGGGTACATGCAAATGTTACAATCAAAACAAAAACATCAATAGTACATGTTCCTATTATATGCTACATACAAGTATATATACATGAGCAAATGAATTTAAATACATGTACAGTATACTTGTAGATCGTGTATGGTTACCCCCGGCTGTGCGCACTATTCGCCATGATGACACATTGATACTGTCAATAAGCTATTTGATATCAACGCTGGCCGACTTATTTTCTAAATTAATTTGGTTTAGGTTACAATGCTACTGGTCTGTATGCAGGCTCGGAATAGACTGGGTAAAACCACAAAGCCTGCCGGGCTCTAACCAGCCAGACGGACCACCTTTACGAAAACTCTGACGCAAATGTTAGCAGGTAAAAATAGTTCACATGGATTAGAGCATAATTCAGAGTGTATTTTTAAGGAAAACATTTAAAAATCACTTAAAGTCCCCTCCCCACTATTTAAAGTGGGGGATATCATTTCGTTTGTCCCCCCTCTCCCCCTCTTTTTTCGTCCCCGAATAAAATTGTAGCCGAGATAAGCTCAGAATGGCTGATTAAATGACTCCAAACTCGAAAATAATGTTTAAAAGATGATCTTTTGCTCACAAAAATTGCTTTAAGTGGTCAAAACTTGCCTCAGATCTCACCACAGAGCGTCTATCATCCAAAAACTTTTCGGGGCCCGCTTGCCCCACGCCGTTAGGGCTTCCCCCTTCGCGCTCGCATTAGTATGCCCCCCCTCCCTCCCCCCACTTTTGAGAAGCGATTGACGCCCTTGGAAATCCTGAGTGTGGGATCTGAACGGATGAAAATGCATATATCCTAGGTACAGGCTGAAAGATTCGAATCCTCTCATTAAAAAAAAGAACCATTGATACCAATACTTCAACACTTACGAATCTTTCGTGAACTGCTTGCCGCCCGTGAAACCGAACCGATCCGTCTGCTCTTTGGGCCTTGTCGACGCCACCATGCCATTGGCTGTCATGCCCTGCTCATCGGCCAATGAGGACGGACTGGGCGGGGCATTATTATAATCCTCACTGGAGGCGACCGAGGCTCCGTCAATTGGAACATCCTCGACCACATCGTGTCCATTGCTCATAGCCATATCCATAACGGGGTTGCCAGAGCCACTGGTATCTTGAAGTTACGCCGCACTTACTGTCAGATCACAATGCTACGAGAAAAGAAAACAAGGCAGAAATTAATTAGATCATTTGTTGTAAATTAACCCTAAATTATCTGAATATATCAAAATCGACACTCCTGTTTTTGGAGGATTTTGTCGGATTCAGGATACCTCCATATTGAGAAAGTTTGGGAATTTTGATGGATTTAGGACAGTAAGCCTAGCGGTACTGCAGGATTTTGATAGATTCAGGACACCTCCATGTTGAGCAGTTGGGGGACTTAGATGGATTCAGGATCTCAACAGTTTAACTCCTTGGCTATGTTTGGTGTGTTACGAGGTACATGTATATGCACTACACTGGTGGATTCTGATGGACTCACTAGTGTATTCTGATGTGACTCAGGACAAAAACATTTTTTTTGCATGACAAAATACTTTCTAGTAAAAGTGCTCAAGGGGTCAGAGTTAATGCTTGGATACAATGATCAGCCAGTAATATTACCCTTCCGTCGGTGAAGGGCAAAACCTAATGTATCAAATTTACATCACCCCGATGCAAATTCCACTTTATAAATAGTTTCATTGTGGTACCCGCTGCTACCTCAGATTCGAACCAGCCAGCCGATCCCGACAAGCTCGGTGGTCGAGTGGCAAGACGTCTGCACTAGAAAGCAAGGGGTTGTGGGTTCGAGTCCCGCTGTGTGTGATTTTGCCTTTTTTAAAAATTCTTCAGGTCTTGGCCTTTTTCTTTTTTTTATCTTGAAAAAGCCGCTAATTTTTTTTAAAGGTAGTGACTTTTGTTCTGGCAGCAGTAATGCAATTTTCAACTGCTATCGTTACAACATTGCAAAATAACACAATTGCGAATCTGTATCAACTGTCTGGTTCCCTGTCAGTGATACTAGTATTCAACATCAGGATCTTTGGCTGTTGGAACCAGACAACCGAATGGTTCTCAGACCTTGTTTCCCTTTTTTAAATAATCCTCCAAAGCCACTGATTACAAAGACAAAAATGAAATCTACTCAAATAAAAAGAACGACTTGATTAAAAACATTAAAAGTTATAAAGAAAACAAAAGAAAAAAAAGGACACAAACTTTGCGCAGCGTGTATTCGATCCCGGAACCTTCGGAAAGTTTAGTAGTTGAACATTTCAATTGAGCTACCGAAGCGGTCTTGTTGAACGGGTAGCCTAGTAAATAAATGTGATATAAATTTGCAATGGTGTGTTTGCAATGCCGTAATGACAGCAGCTGAAAAAAATCGCGTTACACTTACAGCTGCCGTAGTCCGAGTAACTTGGACCCAACTTATCGCCTTTTAAACGACCATGCTGACGCTGAACATGTTGAACATTATGGTAATCCTTACTTTTAGGACACCTCTATTTTGTACGAGTTCTGTTCAAAACTGACTTTTGCAGATGACTGTCCAGTACCACAGTGACTTTTGCTGGCTAAAAGAAGTCTTTTTTCTTCAGACAAACTCATGTTAGTAATAATTTTGAAAGCACTTTCAAAGAAAATGTGACTTTCCTACCTTTTTTTGCATTTCGCCATCTTGCTTTTTAAATATATTTCCTGTTTGTCATCGTCGTCTTTAACCCCTCATAAATCAAAGCCCGGCCCTTTTTATACAAAATTAAACCTGCTGATATTCAAGAGGTGTTGCCAATGCCAAATGTTCAAATGTGCCAAGAAATATCAGAATGTCACATTTGATTGTCATTTAGTCAACTGTTTTGGTGAGTCTTTTAACCTTATATAGAAAAGGGGTCCTAAAGGTAAGGATTACCAACATTATGAGGTCACGGAACCTGACGGCCGACTGCCGTAACAATAGCCACTGCGAGTGGCGAGTAAATCGCGATTGGGAGATAGCGAGCGCACATCCGACCGATCGCGATCATGATACATTAAGCATACGCATAGCGCCTACGGCGCATAATCTTTGGCCATCGCACAGGCTCATCATGCTCATCACACAAGCCGACGGATGTTGCTGGCGGTGAAAATAATGCAGTGAAAAAGGGAAAAGATCGATATGCAAACAGTACTCACAATTTAAGGTCAACTATCACCTCTCTGAGACCCATGTTTTTGACAGTAGAAATCTCTTCGCACCCCAATCCTCCATTTTATCGAATGTTTCAACCCCAAATAACCCTTATTCAGTGTTGTATGAAAACACGTACGGAACCGAAGAAAACCTGGTGCTCTTTTACCTTGTCTTTAGTAGCGCTCCACCATGAATGTATCTGGGAGCAAGACGAAAGCGGAAGTTGCATACTGCTGGCCCATGCGCACTAATGTTTTGGTTTTAAAGAGCCAGTTGCCGTCTTTCAATAGGGAGAATTTGAAAACATGCAATGATATGTATTCCTATCGAGCTTCTGTGTACTGTACGGGATTTTTTTTACAAAAAACTGAGATGAAAGTTTTACAAAAATATGCCACACCTACCCATGTTTTTAGCTTGATTGTATTTTCAGGAACTCATGTTCGAACTTTTCTATCGACAGTGTTCGCTCTTACCGTACCGCCCTGCTGCTGTTTGCAGGGCGGGGGTGCGAGCGAATCGAGATGTCGGTTTTGAAGGGCGCCCCCGAATATCTCATGGGTCCGTCTGCCAGAGTTCTAGTTGATTTCATGATAGACTCTGGCGGCGGCTTTGCAAAGCATGCAATACACTTGTCTTATAAACCAAGAAAGTGGATGTTCGTACTGTCATATTACCCTGGAAATATCCGCGCATGTGATCACTGTATGACAAAATTCTGAAGTGTGCTATTCGCTCGTACCCCCGGCCCGAGCGAAAAGTGTGCTTGCGTGTTCAATAGTCGGGGGTATTTTCTGTACATGGGACGTTTGTAAGGCAGGTTTTGTACGTGATGACAAAAAAAGTTCTTTTTGGTGACTACAACATTGGTTTGTCTAAATATTTTAAAGGCTTATTGAACCTGTACTTAACAATGATTAACGGAAATTCCAAAACAGTACGATAAGTATTTAATGAGTTATTGTTCCAGCAGCGCGTGGGTTGTTTCTGCGTGTTCAATAGTCAGGAGTACTTTCTGAACACTGGGACGTCTTTGAAGCAGGTTTTCTCTGTGATGAAAACAAAAGTTCTTCGTGGTGACTACAACATTGGTTTGTCTTAATATTTTGTAGGCTTATTTAACCTGTCCTTAACAATAATTAAAGGGAATTCCAAAACAGTACAATAAGTATTTAATGAGTTAGTTTTAAGCAACGCGGGGATTGTTTCTGCGTGTTCAATAGTCGGGAGTATTTTCTGTACACTGGGACGTCTTTAAGGCAGGTTTTATCCGTGATGACAACAAAAGTTCTTTGTGGTGACTACAACATTGGTTTGTCTTAATACTTTATAGGCTTATTTTACCTGTACTTAACAATGATTAACGGAAATTTCAAAACAGTACGGTTCGTATTTAATGAGTTATTGTTCAAGCACGCGTGGGTTGTTTCGGCGTGTTCAATTGTCAGGAGTATTTTCTATACCGGGACGTCTTTTAGACAGGTTTTCTCCGTGATGACAAAAAAAAGTTCTTCGTGGTGACTACAACATTGGTTTGTTTTAATATTTTAAAGGCTTATTTTACCTAACCTTAACATTGATTAAACGAAATTGCAAACCAGTCCGGTATATGTATTGTTTGAGTTATTGTTCAAGCAACGCGCCAGTGAACTGTTTCTGCGTGTCTGTACACTGGGACGACTTTAAGGCAGGTTTTCTGCGTGATTACATAATTATTTATTTTGGTGACTACAACATTGATTTGTCTTAATACTTTATAGGCTTATTTAACCTGTAATTAACAATAATTAACGGTAATTTCAAAACATTACGGCTAGTATTTAATGAGTTATTGTTCAAGCAATGCGTGGGTTGTTTCTGCGTGTTCAATAGTCGGGAGTATTTTCTGTACACTGGGACGTTTGTAAGGCAGGTTTTCTCCGTGATGACAAAAAGTTCTTTTTCACGGTGACTACAACATTGGTTTGTCTTAATATTTCAAAGGCTTATTTTACCTGTCCTTAATCATAATTAAAGTAAATTTCAAACCAGTACAACAACTATTTAATGAGTTATTGTTCAAGCAACGCATTGGTTGTTTCTGCGTGTTCAATGGTCGGGCGTATTTTCCGGGCTGTACACTTAGCCATGGGACGTCTTTAAGGCAGGTTTTATCCGTTATTACAAAAAAGGTCTTCGTGGTGACTACAACATTGGTTTGTTTTAGGTTTATTTTACCTATCCTTAATATTGATTAAAGGAAATTTCAAACTAGTCCGGTGGGTAGGCCCCTATTGATTGAGTTATTGTTCAAGCAACGCGTGGGTTGTTTCTGAGCATTAAAAGTCAGGAGTATTTTCTGCACACTGGGACGACTTTAAGACAGGTTTTCTCCGTGATTACACAATTATTGTTTTTGGTGACTGCAACATTGGTTTGTCTTAATATTTCATAGGCCTATTTTAACTAATCTCAACATTAATTGAAGGAAATTTCAAACCAGTCCAGTAGGTATTGGTTGAGTTGTTGTTCAAGCAACGCGTTTGTTGTTTCTGCGTGTTCAATAGTCGGGAGTATTTTCTGTACACTGGGACGTCTTTAAGACGTTTTCTCCGTGATTGCATAATTAATATTTTTTGGTGAATGCAACATTGGTTTACCTTAATACTTTATAGACTTATTTAACCTGTACTTAACAGTAACTAACGGAAATTTTCAGACGAGTACGACAGGTATTTAATGAGTTATTGTTCAAGCAACGCATGGGTTGTTTCTGTGTGTTTAATAGGAGTATTTTCTGTACACTGGGACGTCTTTAAGGCAGGTTTTATCCGTGATGACAAAAAAAAATTCTTTTTGGTGACTTCAACATTGATTTGTTTTAATACTTTATAGACTTATTTAACCTGTACTTATAATTAAAAGAAATTAACAATAATTAACAGAAATTCCAAAACAGTACGATAATTATTTAATGAATTATATTTCAAGCAACCCATGGGTTGTTTCTGCGTGTTAAAAAGTCAGGAGTATTTTTTTGTACACTGCATGGGACGACTTTACGGCAGGTTTTCGTGATTGTTTATTGGGGACTACAACATTGGTTTGTCGTAATACTTTATAGGCTTATTTGCCTGTCCTCAACAATAATTACTGAAAATTTTAAACCAGTACGACAAATATTTAATAAATTTTTGTTCAAGCAACGCGTGAGTTGTTTCTGCGTGTTGAAAAGTCAGTATATACCCTATGGGACCGTACGTCGAAGGGAGGTTTTCTACCCAAACAAGTTTTTGGTGACTACAACATTGGTTTGTCTTAATGTTTTATGTAGGGTTTAATATACTGGAAATTAAGAATAGTTGAACATTTTAGGAATGACATTTATAAGGTCTATACTGTAAATGTTACTTCAACCATGAGCAACTGTACTGTAGTGGCGTGTTAATGTTAAGGGGGAGCCAAAATTTTATAGCGTCAAACTAAACAGCGCCCTCTTTATTTCTGAGTAAATTCTCCTTACCGTTCCATTTTTCCCTGCCAAAATGCCCGCCATTCCCTTTAACGTCTCCTTCGATTATGTGTAAATCCGCGAATAAAGTTAGGGTTCTGAAACATTACAATTTTATTGACAAATATTTCGAACTGACTTTGTAAATAACCAAACTATTACAATTTGGGGGCTATCCTGCAACACGTACATTGAATTTAGGGACAACGAACAGCTTGGAATTCAATGTGTCATTTGTTGATGTGTGTGTGATCCAATTGAAGTATATTCTTCCGCATTCGCCGTAAAGTTGGTGCAAGGGCCTGACTAATCAGGCTAAAAAATACCGACTTTTTACGCCAAAAGTTGCTCGATAACGGGGCCAAATCCTTCTGTTCCAGGACCACTGGGAGCAGCAATACATAACCCAGCCGCTATGAGCGTCTGATCTTCTTGTCTGTCCGAGAAAACAGTCAAAACACTTATTAAACCCGCCCGGTGTGTGCCGAGTGAGCAACGTAGCGATCTGTGGGGAAAGCATGCAAAACCACGGTGGTAAACGAGGTGGTCGACCAAGGGGTTCCTCCGCAAGGTGAGATTTTTACTGAGAAGGAGCAACGTTGCCGATTCCTATTTCCTCCATATTAACCATCCATACTGATCTACTAATCCTGGCAAATCGTTGAGGTGAACAGGGCGATATCATAGCTAGTTTACAGTCGGGTATTCACCGGTAAATATGGACAGTCGAGTGTTAAAACATGGCCGAGAGGACGGAGGGTCATGTGTACCGGTATTTGTGTGGAACGTGTACAACAGCACTGCGTGTGTGTGACGCGTTTGTTAAGTTTAGAATTGGATGATGTCATTTTTTTCACAAGTGACCATCTCCATGTGTGTCACTGTCACTGTCAGGATATGGATGGTGCTATTTTCAAAGAAGATGTTTCAACTTTGCTAAGCCAAACATTACTGATTATGTTTTCGTTTTCACACTGGAAATGTCTATATTAAAATGTGCAATGTGTATCGTGGTCTAACCAGCTAACTGAGTACAGAGACAGAGTAGGCCTAGATTTGATATTTTTTTTCGGTGTTTTTTACTAGGCCTAGCTTATTTCTATAAATTTTATCATAGGTGAAATTGTAATTCATTTGCATTGTGTGATGAGTCACATGTGAATATTAAACATCTCGTCAGAATTAGTTTATCCATGCCCATGGGAAAAATATGTGCATGCAAAACTGACACAATTGGATTTTTTTTTATAAGAATGAATGGCACAATCATTAGGCGTACTGGTTAAGTTTAAGTGAATAAAATGAAACATGTTAAAGGCCCCTATCACAAGAATCACTGTATGGAACATACACTGGTGGTATGGTAATCTCCAAAGTTTTCACGACACAAAGAAGATCCAGATATTTCGCCTACAAAAAAGTACAAAATAAGGCCAAAAAAAAAAGTCTCCGGTTTCTGGTATGGAGCTTGTCCAAAGAGTGGTGCGGCGACGCGGCTTTTTTTTTTTTTTTTTACCCGACTTTTTTGCTTCAAATGTCGGCTGATGACTGCAAATGGTGCCCGACTAAACTTAGTACAAATATATGGGAGTCCAGAGAGGCCACATAAAGCTTATTCTCGATCATAACCCCATCTAAAAACACGTTGAAATTGCGCAGCAGCAGAATTCCAGTCAAACCAGTGAGTTTGGCGGTTTTGAGACATCATCTTTCATTGAAAAAAAAACTTTTTCATTTTGCCGACGCGCATGGCTACGGCAACGCGCGCGCATACCAGAAACCGGAGACTTTTTTTTTTTGGCCTAAAGGTCCTATGTCAGTATGTGCCTTTTAAAAGAAACTACCTTTTGCTGAAGAAAACTTCAATCGTGTACATGTACATGCTGTATATGTAAGATGAAATTAAGTTATAGTGCTCACCAGGAATATTCTAGCTGAATTTTCGGCCTGATTAGGCCTTCATCAGGGGTCAGACAACTCGACCATTGAGACAACTCGACTCGGGACAGCTTTTTTTCTAATTTTCTATTTTCTTCTCATGTTTTAGAGAAGTAAAGTGTAAAACGCCATAGTGTACACACATTGCGGATGTCGTTTGGGGAGAAAAAAAATTCTTGGCTGGGACTCCCATTTATGCTGGGGTTTTCCAAGCCGAGAGAGAGAGAGAAGGGGGGGGGGGGGGGGGGGAGGGGGAGCATTTGGCGGTCGGTTACAGGATGGGGAGATGCTGAGTTTTTTTGGGGGGGCCGTGGGGATAGTGTTGCCGTGTCCATGCAGCCTGGGGTGGGGGTTGGGGGTAGCCTGTTTGGCTCGGTCGGATCGGGCCGGGATGATGGGGCTGGGGTTGCTGGACGGGGTCGGCTTATTTTAGTTTTGGAAAACGATGGCGCTATCCCATTCATTGGCACTTGGGATGGGCGGACATAAGGTCAGGTAGGTTTCCGATAATCAAATGTGATTGTGTTGTCTCAACGGTCGAGTTGTCCGGAGTCGAGATGTCTCAATGGTCGAGTTGTCTCGACGGTCAAGTTGTCTCAACAGTCGAGCTGTCCCGATTCGAGTTGTCTCAATGGTCGAGTTGTCTGACATTCCCTTCATCGGAGCTGGGAGTTGGACTGGCGGTTTGAATGCAGAAAATTCCACATTGAAACCGCCTGGCGTGAGCGTTCCGAGCTTGTAGATGATGCGTTGTTCCAATCTCCAAGCGCTGTGCGTTCGATGTTGTCATGGTCAGGACACACATGTACATGTACATGTTTGTAAGTGACTTACATACATGTACATGTAAACTGTCCAATAATATTCAGTCATAGGGATAGATGATAAACGACTCTAGTCTATCGGTAACTGCATGATCTGAAACTTTTTATTTTGTTTTGCATATTTCTTATAAACATTTTGCAGTAACACCTGGGCGGCTAAAATATTACATGCATGTAATCTACAGTGTATGATTGCTCAGTACATACATGTACAAATTTACATGACTTAAGGCTAAAAATCTTCTACGCTACCAGCCTAGTTGCTGAGAATTTGAGAAGATCCCAAGTCCTTTTTTTTGTGCCAAAATAAAAACCACAGGTTCACGGTCAAAATTTGCAAAAGCTGTGTAATATCGTAAAAGGGTAAGGTTAACTAAATGTACAAGAACATTCTCAAGCACGCTTGGAAATAGTAAATTGGAAACAAAATATGCAATAGACATGATTATATTTGAATTTGTTTAGTAAAAGTAGTAATAATAATAATTTATAGAGCGCCGAGTTCATTAACCCTAACCTTCCCAAATCCTCCAAAATCTTCTTTGCAAAATGGAGGATTTTTCAGGATTGAAGCTATATGGCAAAAGTGTTTGGCTGATTTTGGAGGACGCACTGCGTCAAGGTCTTGGGCTGGACCTTGGTTTATTTATGCTCAGCCGTGCATAAATTTAGGCCATGATTATACTTGAAATCCTCCGCACTGCTCCAGGATGTCACTTGCTCTGCCTCAACATGTTGACAGTGATAGCTGGAGGATTTTGCAGGATTGAGGCAGTGGTCACCCCTCCAAGGACCACATTCAAGAAATAACGGATGATTTTGGAGGATTGAGGCAGTATGCTTTTTTTACATTGAGGCAGTTGAAGGATTTTGCAGGATTTAAAGCAAAAATGCCTAGGGAGTTAGGGTTAAAGTACCAGATGTGAATCTTTGGAAACACAAATGAAATGTGTGACTGCAGTAACTGCTTGAATTGTTATCTAAATTGGAGGATTTTTTTTTTTTTTTTTCCGTTACAGGGGAGGGCGCATGGGGAGTCGAGGGCCCCCACCAATGCAGCACACTCAGAATCAAAGGGAGGTGAGTTTTACAGGAAACAAACAAACAAAAAAACAAACAACAAATATAACATTGCATAATTGAACTAGGATACTCCTTGTATACATGACATGTATTACTACCTTGGTGCCCATATGCCTACGATGGACTACATTAAAGGGAATATACAACATTTGCAAACATAAAAAAACAAAACTACCAAATTATTACGAAATACCTTACTGGACTGTTAGTGAATGACATTCTAAAGCATCCTGTAAAATCGTGCCACCTGGTGTGCTGTCATTTTTAAGAAAAGTGGTATTTTTGTATAAATTTCTAACGCTGGTCGGCCGACCAGCGTTGGAAAAAAATGCCCCTAATTTACCATATTTAGTTAGTCCGCATTTTGTTTGCAATTGATTACACACCTACGAATGTGTACAAGCCAGCTAGACTGGTTCCCTGTCCTTACCATTCCCCAACGTCTATAAATTGTTCTGTTTCATCTTAAGTGGGGTCAGGGAACCTAAGGAACATGATTGGTTGTTTTGGTTTTCCAGCATTTACGAACTCAAAACTTTAAACAGGTCAGTGTAACAATCTGAAAATTACAGCAAAAGTAAATGTTGTGTATTCCCTTTAAGAATAGACGAACAGGGGCACATGATCGCAGTACACTTACGAGGCCCCCTTCAATGGAGAGACCATTGTGCATGCTACTGTACGCAGAAACTGCCCCGTGACGGATTATCTGAACAATAGCTAGCGCAATGCTTCCGCCATTGACGGGGGCCTCAGTGACAGAAGTGATGGCATTCGTGGATCGGTCCATGCATTACATGCATCACTGCCTTGGTGCCCGTACGCCGGTGATGAAATGCAGATGACTGTGGTTGATGGTCTGGACAAGGTTTAATGAAAATCACTGAGCCGTGACCGTGATGAGCATGCATGCCTTGAGGCCTTCCCTGGGGAAACAAAAGATTTTACTATTGTGCTTCTTCTACTGAAAGGAAAAAGAATTCAGACACCGTAGATGTCAGTGAAATCTGATGTACACTTTTTTTATGCCCCGCGGCGAAGCCGAAGGGGCATACTGTTTCCGCCTTGTCCTTCCGTGGGTGGGTGGGTGTGTGGGTGTGTGTGTGGGTGGGTGGGTGTGTGGGTGTGTGTGTCCGGACAAATCTTGTCAGCGCGATAACTTGAGAAATACTTAACATATGAACTTCAAATTTGGTTTGTGGATTGTTCTTGGTAATCCTAAGAAGCCTTTCGCATTTGGGGCCAAAAGGCCAAAGGTCAAGTTCACAGTGGCTAAAACAATAGAAATCTTGTCAGCGCGATAACTTGAGAAATACTTTACATGTGAACTTCAAATTTGGTTTGTGGATTGTTTTTGGCAATCCTAAGAAGCCTTTCGCATTTGGGGCCAAAAGGCCAAAGGTCAAGTTCACAGTGGCTAAAACAATAGAAATCTTGTCAGCGCGATAACTTGAGAAATACTTTACATGTGAACTTCAAATTTGGTTTGTGGATTGTTTTTGGCAATCCTAAGAAGCCTTTTGCATTTGGAGCCAAAAGGCCAAAGGTCAAGTTCACAGTGGCTAAAACAATAGAAATCTTGTCAGCGCAATAACTTGAGAAATACTTTACATGTGAACTTCAAATTTGGTTTGTGGATTGTTCTTGGCAATCCTAAGAAGCCTATTGCATTTGGGGTCAAAAGGTCAAGTGTCAAGTTCACAGTGGCTAAAACAATAGAAATCTTGTCAGCGCGATAACTTGAGAAATACTTAACATATGAACTTCAAATTTGGTTTGTGGATTGTTCTTGGTAATCCTAAGAAGCCTATTGAATTTGGGGCAAAAAGGTCAAGGGTCAAGTTCACAGTGGCTAAAACAATAGAAATCTTGTATTTATTCTGAGATTATAGGGATTAGGGATTAATTCATATAAAACCTACAGAAGACACTAATTCTGTCAATGAATGTTCCATGTGACCAAGGTACATGTAAGTTGATGTTAAAAGAGTGGTGTTATGTCATGGGAACAGTCACGGTTGCGGGGCATTTGTGTTTGTAAACACACCTGACTTGTTTACATTTGCATCAGAAATTGCTGAAGCCATCCTGAATATTTCGAATATTTGATCATCCACCACATATTTGAATGGCTTTTAGTCAGTTTGAATATTCAGGGGGGAAAAAAATTACGAAAAAGCCCCAAACAAACAAATTACGCACATGCGCACACGACTGTGATGTTATTTTATCGCACAGTTACAGTGCTTTATTGTCAAGTGCCACTTTTTTGTGTTGAGACGGTTCATTGCTGACATCCTTTTAAGCAGGTTAAAGCCTTTTACAGTTTATAAAAATACTTACTGCATAACATTCCAGCGCTCCATATCCATCGCCGCACGCACAGTTTAACTGGCGTGCTCTTCGTGCAACTTTTTACCGGCACGCAGTTGCAGCTGGCATTTTCGAATATTCGGTCAAACGCAGTTTCTAGTAATCGAATGCTAAATTATTCCAAAATGGACAGCCCTAGAATTTACAGGGAAAAAAATGAAAACGCTTTGGAATCGAAATAAATTATGAATGTTTATACTTTGTTCTGCAGATTTTACAAGTTTTGCATCTATGGTGGTTTTCTTGCAAGTTGAAATTGATTTCAAAAGGGCAGCTCACTTAACTCAATCTGCTGTCTTCCTAAACAGATAATTATCGACAGTCCATGTAGGGTTAGAATTAAATGGGCAACATATGCCTCCACATGTTGTTTGTTCGGTAGTGGTGGGAGAAATCAGAGATTACAAAATCCGGTTATTCTAATTTTTGTTAAACCGAATAAATGGTTATCCGATTTCACCAGAAGTTCCCATTCAGCTCAAAGTCATTCCTGCAGAAAGTGAGGAGTGAGGTGTCACAGGCAAAAAATATCCCTCCCAATGACTGGGTATAGTTTGCAGGATTCAGTGATCGCTGGGCCTTTTGCAAAAACTCTTCATAACTGTATTGTTAAAAACATGGATGGGAAGTCTCTGATAAGTCGAATGGGCAGGCTATTCATGAACCCAAAAGACCACTAGCAAGTAAATGCACTTACAATCCAGTTGTCTTCCTTAGCCCTTGTCACAAAAAAATGGAAGGTTTAATTTTTTTGTTATGGTCTTGAAATAGTAGAATTCAAACCGAGTTTCAAAAAATCACCAGGCTTGACCACAGTCACTCAGTTGCATTTATGACAAATAACTTGGCAAACTACATGAGAAAAAAAAAAAACGCTTGCAGAGTATTTCTTATTTTCTCTTTATTTCAATAACACGGTCAAATGTGACAGCTCACAATTCCCAGCGAGATAAGATTACTGGTAATCCCAGCATTTGTACAAAAAGCGGGCAAGAAATATTAGAAAAACCGATTAATACAATGTACGTGTTAGACTTTTATGCAATTCAGAATCCAGGCAAGCTTGGCAGTAATGCATTATGTTTAATCATCATAAAGAATTTCTCTCCCATTATTCATTGTGGCACGCATACACTAGTGCATTGGGGAATCATCAAACGGGTCGTAACAATGTACGTGTATGCATTTTTACAACTCTTCAAATTTAATTATTCACAAATAAAAAAAATTTAACATAATTTTGCAGCATTATACATGTACATGTAGTAGATGGCTGTATTTATGGTAGAAAATGGTTGTTTGACCATATGGCGACATATCCAATATTTGCACAAAAAAAAAAAACACGTTGATGAATGTCATAAAATTGTAGTGCACTTTACATAAGGCCCAAAAAAGTCTCCGGTTTCTGGTCTGCGCACACATCGCCATAGCTATGCGCGTCGGCAAAATTGTAAAGTTTTTTTTTTCCATGTAAGATGATGTCTCAAAACTGCCAAACTCACTGGTTTGACAGGAATCATGCTGCTGCACAACTTTAACATGTTTTTAGATGGGGTTACGATCGAGATGAGTATAAGCTTTATGTGGCCTCTCTGGGCTCCCATATATTTTGCACTAAATTTAGTCGGGCACCATTCGCAGACAGTGTTGTAAATTTGTAATTGTGCGTCTGGAAGCCATACTGAGGGAGCGATGGTCGTGTATCTGGAACCTACAAATGTTTTTAATTAGCGCAATATGTAAGGGAGCAGACTAATGACCAGCCTGGCAGCACATGCACGATGTCGATGTCGCTGTATGGTCTGATGTTACCGTTTTCTCTGATTTTTGTCTTGACTATCCAAATTTCCCGAAGAATGTTTGTGTTGGTCGAGATCATAAGTGGGTGCAGAATTCTCAAGTCTTATGGCCTTTTATACTGAGGTCACCTCAAGCTCCACCCTGAAGGATATTTTTGAGAGTTTTAAGGGGATCGAAGCGTCATCTGCTACATCAGCCGATATTTGAAGGAAAAAAAAGTAGGGGAAAAATACAAAAAAGTCGCGTCGCCGCACCACTTTTGGGGCAAGCTCCATACCAGAAACCGAAGCCTTTTTCGTGGCCTAATATAAAAATTTCCTGATCATTTTGATTCCATTTTTTCCCTTAGATATTGCAAGGTGTCTACGCTAACGAGCGCTTCACCAATGTTGGTGCAACTCTCATGGTAAGTTAGTGTTCAATCGTTCATCGGCTAATGTAGGCCATCAGCCTCGGTCCAAAATTTTGGCCACTGGTATCAAATGAGGGGAACAATCGTCATAGCAATTTTTGGCAAGGTATACACCTCCAGAGTTTGAAAATATGTGATAGCATTGCAGCGGTGGCAGCTTTTTGGGTGTTATCACCCTTTTTTTTCAAAATATCCATCAAAGTGCTTGTTACCACTCTAGGGGTGGTATACCTTGTGCATGCGCACTATAATCATTTATGCCCTGATTTGAAACAGACTGACCAAACCCCCAGGCTGATGGCCTAATGCTTGAATAGTCAGATCTTCTCAACGTTTACCAGTTCAACTGTAAACTGTAGTGGCCTTCAAATCCATGATGCAGTTCCCAAAATTACCCTCATAAAAACATTTGAATTGAACTGCCATTGTGTGTAATTTACCCTAGCCCTCCTCAATCCTCCAAAAGCAACGTCGGTTGATTTTTGAAGGATGCATTGTTTTGAGGTCTTAGGGTGTACCCTGCAAAAGTTGTTTTATGCATGCGTACTTAAGATTTACATTATACTAGGAACCATCCACACTGCGTCTGGATATCCCTGGCACTACCTGATCATATTACAGTGATTGTTAGGAATTTGAAGGATTGAGAAAATGTTTCTCCACTATTTAAAACAACTTCAAAAAATAACGGATGATTTTGGAGGATTGAGGCTGAATCCAATTTTTACATGGTGGCATTTGGAGGATTTTACCGGGTTAACGATGGTTCCTAGCCAAAAGGGCCTTGGGTGGTTAGTTATTAACCACACTTGCATTTGAGTCACTATAACATCGAGTCCGAGTCCGAGTTGCTTCTTCCGAGTCCCTAGTCATGCAGGTCGAGTCCAAGTCACGAGTCAGTAGTCACAAGGGTCGAGTCCGAGTCACAAACTCAATCATCAAGCTTGCATTTATGCAACATCAAGTGTGGCACTGGGGTGCATGTTTCCATACATTGATTTCCCAAATTAACATATCAGAAACAAGCCAGCAGGACGCGCTGTGTATGTGTATGTGTCTTCTGCACCGCACAGACTGTATCACTTGCTCAGGAGAGGATCGTCTTCAAAACTGATTTTTGGTAATTTTGGTCGAGTCCCGAGTCACACAGGTCAAGTCCGAGTCTGCAGGGCCGAGTCCGAGTCATTTGTCATCGTGACTCGCTTCGAGTCCGAGTCACCGAAAATGGGACTCAAGTCCGAGTCCAAGTCGGAGCCCAAGTCCAAATCCGAGTCCAAGTCGGAGTCCGCAGGGCTGAGTCCGAGTCATGTGTCATCGTGACTCGCTTCGAGTCCGAGTCACCGAAAATGGGACTCAAGTCCGAGTCCGAGTCCAAGTCCAAATCCGAGTCCAAATCCGAGTCCAAGTCCGAGTCCGCAGGGCCAAGTTCGAGTCATTTGTCATCGTGACTCGCTTCGAGTCTGAGTCACTGAAAATGGGACCCGAGTCAAGCTTGAGTCTGAGTCCAAGTCATGCATCATACAAGCCTAGTTTGATTGTATTAAGATTTAAGAAATAAACCTAAGTTGAAACCTACCATTGCTACATCCTTTTCAATTCGACAGGGATGCTCCGTTCAGGTCCAAGTAAAAAGCAAGAAAATCTATGAAGGCATCCTGTGCACCATCTCACCACAGGTAAGAATGAGCTTGGGAAAAAAAATGGACTCCGTTTATGTTTTATTCATAAATACCTCAGACAGTTTAGCCATTCCTATTGGTCGAGAGCCCGTCACGTGGCCGGTCTTAAACGGATGATAAAGACATGGCTAGCTGGTCTTAAACACTTTTCCAGTGTCACCTAAAAATCCAGTGCCTCTTACCGTTTCATTGGTAAGAGGTTCACAATCCTCACGTAGGCATGCGCAACACTACCAGTGAGTCAGAATTTTATAGTTCTAAATTCAAAACGCAACGCCCCAGGTGCGTTCTGCGCAACATCGCGCAGAACGTGCCACGCGCGCGTCAATCTCCATAAAAGGGTTGTTTACATCTTACTCGCCAGCTGAACACTCCATTATTTTGCTAGAGGGATGTTTCAAAAAGCTGTAGTGAACTTGTTGAACAAAATCGGGATTTTTTGAAGGAATTGATTGAATTTTTTTTACCGAAAAGGTATTTATGAATGGGAATAAATATGTGCTCGGTCGGTATTAATCACTCCGTTTAAGACTGCTCAGAGTCTGGGTGCTGATAATTACCCTCGCCTCCGGCTCGGGTAATTATCAGCACCCAGACTCTAAGCAGTCTTAAACAGAGTGATTAAAACCTCTCGAGCACACATTTATTCCCTTAATAATAATACAATGGACACCCTTGTTATTTCTTATATTTCTTTTAGTTCAAGAAATATTGGCAGTAATTTCATTTTGTCAAATTTTTGACATAAAAACAAATTGGTTCCTTCTTGTCACTGCGGTCTACAATATATTGTTCCTGTTATCTAATACTTGTTATAGAGTTGTCGCTTTGCACCACGGATGTCTCATTGCCTGATTGCCATATTATTAAATTGACATTGCATGTTAACAAAGAAAATAAAATATCCTTGCGTAAATTTTCAAGGATGTTGTCTTACAGTTCTTAGTGTGTACGAAAGGTTTTTGTTGTACTTTGACTTTTTGAACTTTGACCTTTTGAACTCTGACCCTTTGAACTTTGACTTTTTTTAACAGGCTGAAACTGTCTTAGAGGCAGCGCACATGGTTGACCAAAGCGGGGAAAACTCCGGCAGTGTACCTACCATCAACAAGATAGAGTTCAAGGCCTCCAACGTTGTATCCATAACGGCCAAGCACGTGGACCTAGAGTATGGTGTTAAAGATAACGGAGGTATGCAGTATTGGTCTCCGTGTGTGTGTGTCTGGTAACTGTACCCAGCAGCTTGGTTTGTGTGCCTTGATTGCATTGCACCTGTCCGTATTCACTAAAGCCCATGATGTGTGTGCTTATGATCTTCTAGTTAACCTATCGCCCTAACCTTGCCTCCTGTGGTAAGGGCAGACAGGTTAGCCACAGGAGCCGTGCTAATCAAATGCTCAAACGCGCGCCATCATTATCCTTACAGGATGTCTGTAGCCGTGACCGTAGCCATGGTCGAAGCCATTGACAAAACACCCTTTTCGCACAGAGTCTTAGTACTGGGAGATCCACTGCATTTCTGTTAATGGCAGAAATTATGCCCTCTACAGTAGCAGTGAGGTCAATAACTAATAGGTCTCTCTCAAATGATGTCAGTGCCTCCAGATTACCAAGGTCGGTTTGCCAGCCAGAATCTGATACAACAATCAAAGTTTGCATCAGGAGATTCAAAATTTTGACCTCGAGTTTTGTCCTTCGCTGACAATGGTTTTCCTAATTTTTCTTTCTCTCTCCAGTAGACGCGTTTGTGACCGACGCCGAGATCGCCAGGAGGCAGAACGGCCAGGCAGGAGAACGAGAGCTGAAGGAGTGGCAGGGAGCACCCATAGAGGGAGACGACTTGTCCCTGGAAGCGGTCAGTAGTGACCCGGTAAGATGCTCCCCCAAAGTCGCAGTTTTCACAGACGAAACAAGGACAGCTTGCGCTGTGAATGCGCGCAGCAAGCGATGTTTGGCAGTCGGAAGTGGTGGGAACTTTGTAGAATCGTGAGCAAGAATTGGAGACCTAGAAATGGCTTCTACAAAGAGTTGATTTCGTTGCAGTTCCGATTTTGAGTCTGGAATCATTTCTGTGTCGGGGTTCCTTGGGTCATCAAAAGCCGTGTCCGCATTGGACTTTTTTTTCGGAAGGTTTTACCGAGACGATGGTAAAATGAGAAATGGTCAGATGTGACCACTGTCCGCACTTGGACTTTCGACACGGGAAATTTTACCCAGACCGCGTGGGAGAAGTAACCGAGCTGTCACAGTGTCACTTTAATGACTCACCGTACGCAGAAAACAAAATGCCAATCACATTTTCAGCCGCCGATACGCACAGTAATATTATACACGTCATTTGCATGCACAACACGATATTATTTCATCTTGACACGCTAAATCTTGACGAAAAAGCCTACATTTCTGACGCATTTGGGATGCACGACATCGGAGCCATGTCGCTGTACGATGTTCCGTGCGGCAGCAGTGTCATCGGTATTCGTTGGTTCCCACCGCATGCTAACAGAATCAAAGCTATGATATAGGACTGGAACCAGTGACTACGGTCTACATATGGTACGGTACCGGACCATGATGTACCATGCATGACTACAGTAGCGTAACAGGACGAATTTGGATCGTAGAAAATACCAAACAAACATCGGTGGAGAAACAGAATTTCTGCAAATTAATTCCCAGAACGTAATCTCTCTTTTTCTGTGTATGTATTTTTTCCGTTTAAAGTATTTATAACGACATTTTTAACCCTTTCATTACCACATTGTTTATTGACTTGGCTCTCCCCAGGACCAAATTGTTTGCTCAGTCATGCGGAAATGACTAGAGCATGAACAAAATAAGCACGAGTCGAAAACTCACTTTTTTCAACCCAGATTTTCACTGCCAAGGAGTGATTAAAATCATAGGTGTTGTGTGTAAAGTTTGTTCCTTGAATCTTACTCTTTAATGTGATGTAAAAATGACGTCCATACATGCAAATTTAAGAATGTTATGTTTTTTGTCCATCTGGTCCCATTTATCAAACTGCAAGCCATTTCATCACATGACCAAATGGCACTCCATACCTCAAATTGTGCGTGGATACTTCTGAAGCACTTTTCTCAATGTTTTGTAATGGTAAAACTATGAATAAACTACACCATTAGAAAACACTCCCATTAGAAAACACTTTCAGCTGGTATATGGTTGATGTATGGGCAACCAAACATACCAAGTAGTAAAAATACCTGTGTTGAGGGTGTCCTGTGTGTGGTTTCCTGGTCGACTTAAGTCGCCTATGGTAAGCAGCAGGGGGGTACTTCTTGTCGACTAAAGTCGCCCTTGGTAAGGAAAGTGTTAAGAGTCTGTAACTCAATTGATACAGCGTGCAATGTTATCATCACGTCTTGTTTTCTTGATTGCAGCATGCCAATGGCTGGAGTGCAGAAGAAATGTTCAAGACGAACGAGAAAAGATATGGGGTGACGTCATCGTATGATGAATCTTTGCTAGAGTACACGTGAGTTGACCACTACTGTAAGAAGTCTTTGATACATGGTGATTTTGGTTATTTTGTTTAAAGGTATAGTCCATCATTTGTAATTTGTGCATTTTGTTCGTTTGAAGCAACAAAAGTGCTCAAAATTTAAAGAAGGGTGCTGAACAACTAACCTGATGAAGTTTCAGCTCAGCTTCAGCTGTATATTTCGAGAAAAACAACATTCTAGGATCTCGATTTCAAATCAAAAGTTGCTGAATCATGTTTTGAATTGGGCCTGAATTCGGCGTCCGAGACACGTTCTCACTGCGCCGATTGCAGCTATGCGATGTCGCGCACCGATCCGACGAATCATAGCAACCGCACGCGCGTGTGCATCGTGTCAACGCTTGCGCGCACTTCACTGTATAAAAAAACGAATTACTAACGGAAATTTCTATGGAAAGACCTTCTTTCGTTGATTTCTTTAAAATGACAGCTTGCCAGAAAGAATAATTTCATAGGGAGTTTAGTCCCCTTACTATCTTTCAACCAAGTATGTTTTCAACATACTTACGCCAGTTACTTTTTGGATAGCTGCAAATGATGGACTCTGGCTTTAACATTGTAAACTGAATATCCTTTTGACTTTTTCACATGTGACCTGTCACCAGGAAATGAGCTTTAAGTTGGAAATTGCCATTTTTGAGGTCAATGGGGCAAAAACAGAATTCGAAGGGACAGCTGATTTTTGGTTTTCAGGTGAACCTTAATCTAAAGTCATTTTTTCTTTTGTTCTGTCAAAACATTTTTCAAACCTGTTCCATCCCGTTTTATTATATGTTGATGTTCATTCACTGTTACACAACTGTAGGATTTTTAAACGCCATTTTCTCAAGAATCAGTTTTTCCACCTCAAGTAAGTTGGCGGTCTATATTTTCGTTACTAAAAAATATCATAACCCCAATTTTTGGATATTTTGTAGAAAAGATGTTGGGGTATAATTTTCATTCAAGTTCATCTCATGGTCACATGATCCACAAGATCAAATTCAAGGTCAACGTAAAAGTCATTAGATTTCAAATTGTTCTGACGTGAAAGATGAGGGATAATTGCGATTCCTTACGATGTTACCTTTCCAAAGAAACCTCTATCGTCAAATTTGGCCAACAGGTTGTGGACTTATGGTCAGTTGGAAATTGGCGGACACGCCCATTTTGGTCACAATCGCAAAAACAGGCCTTGCAGTAGCGCCAAAAAACAGTCTGACGGCGCTTAAAATAAAGATTTTTACTTTTTCAGTTTAAATTACCCCATACACTAAATATGAACCAATTTGAAGGGGGCTGGGGTTTAAGTCAGTGGGTGATTTGACTCGGAATGACCCAAATATCAATTTCTCCGTCCTTGTCCAATCACAGGACCGGCTTAGACCAGTCCAGCCCTCTCTATCAAGAGAGGAAAGAGAAAGCTGAGAGGATTGCCAGGGAGATGGAAGGTAACCCTGGGTTTGCAGCATCGGCCCGGGCCGAGTCGGATGACATCACGGAGGAGGACAAGTTCAGCGGAGTCAGCAGGGGTAGTGAAAACACTGGCAATAGGTAAAGGCTAACAGTGGCGCTGTGATTAAGCCATCACAATGTCAATCACAAGTCAATCGCAAGTCAATCACAAGTCAATCGCAAGTCAATTGCAAGTCAATCACAAGTCGGTCACAAGTCCATCACAAGTCATTCACCAAACAATCGCAAGTCATTCACAAGCCAATCACAGGTCAATCGCAAGTCAATCGCAGGTCTATCACAGGTCAAATACAAGTCGATCGCAAGTCAATCACAAGTCAGTCACAAGTCAATCAGTGGTCAGTCGCAAGTTAATCGCAAGTCATTCACAAGTCAATCGCAAATCAATCGCAAGTCATTCACAAGTCAATCACAGGTCAGTCACAAGTCAATCGCAAGTCATCACAAAACAATCACAAGTCAATCACAGGTCAATCGCAAGTCGGTCACAAGTCAATCGCAAGTCAAACGCAAGTCAATCACTGGTCAATCGCAAGTCAATTGCAAGTCAAGCGCAAGTCAATCACAAGTCAATCGCAAGTCAGTCACAAGTCAATCGCAAGTCAATCATAAGTCAATTGCCAGCCAATTGTAAGTCATTTCCAAGTCAGTCACAAGTTAATCGCAAGTCAATCACAAGTGAGTTGCAAGTCAATCGTTAGTCATCACAAGACATCACAAATCAATCGCAAGTCAATCGTAAGTCATCACAAGTCATCACAGGTCAATCACAAGTCATCACAAGTCATCACAAGACAGTCGCATGTCATCAACAGGCAATCACAAGTCAATTACAAGTCATCAAAAACCATAAATTCTTAAGTCAAGTGACAAGTTGTTCAAATGAACTTTGACAAAGACACCACTTTGTCATTGTTCATCCCTGTTACCTCTGGCCTCAATTACATGGCTCTGCTAACCACAGAATTCCGCGCTTACTATCTGCTATCTGTGTCCACATAGCTAGCAAAGAAATGTTGAGCACACAATCCTTAGTTACTGGATGCGCACACACACAAGTGCTGGAACTCCTAGCTAACCTGTGAAACATGCTAACAATTAGCACAAATCTCCAGTAAGCAGGAATTTTTTGCTCTCAGTAAGCAGAGCTGTGAAATCTGGCCCAGACCTGACTTTGAAATTTACTTGTAATAGAGTTGCTAAGTACCCAATCTTGCTAGGCACAAAAAAAAATTGCTCGGAAACATTTCCCAAGTTTTCAGTCACAGAGTCATGCAGTGTCATTGATTTTGACTGCTTCTCTACCTATTATTGCAAATTGTCTAAGAAGCATGTTCTGCTTGGTTTGTTTGAGACTTTTGGTTTGTGGTTTTCCGCTCAGGTATATTCCGCCACCCATGAGGGACGGCACGCGGGGACATTCACCCCAGCACGCCTCCGTCCAGAGGAGACCCCAAGGCCCCATCCCCAGATTACCAGGTCAGGGGCGACCCCAGATGACCTCCCCCCACCATGGCCAGCCCGCGCCACACCCCTCGACACAGGCCCAGAGCCACCCTCACGCCCAGTCGCACCCATCTCACCAGCCCATGGGAGGACCACAGCAGCAGCATGTTTATCCCAATGTGCAGGCCCGCTTAGGCCAGCCTGGCCTGCAGCAGCAACAACAGCAGCTACCACTGCAGCAGCAGATGCCTCCGCAATCGCAACAGGCGTTACCACCCCACCAGTTGCAGGCAACATCTCATCAATCGCAACCACTTCAACAGCAGCAACAACAGCAGCAGGCTCAACCGCCTGTACCACAACAGAAACATTATAACCCCTTACCCCAGCAGGCCCCAGCCCATGTACATGGTGGTCCCCGTCCCCCGCCCCCTCAACACCAGGTCCAGACCCCGCCCAGGCCGGGCCAGCTGCCACCAACTCAGACGTCACCACGCCCTCCAGGGTTTGGCAGCCAGTCGCCGAGGTCATCGCCGCTTCCTAACACAGAAACAACGTCACCAAGTGAGTATATACCTGCCTTTGCTATCAACTCTTGTAATTGACTGATAGGTCAAGTCCCACCCAGTTTTTTTTTCCAACGCTGGTTGGCTGACCAGCGTTTAAAAAAAAAATGGCTGTTATTAAATACTACCCCCAATTTACCAGATTTAGTTAGTCAACATTTTGTTTGCAATGGGTTACACACCAATGAAAAGGTACAAGCCAGCTAGGCTGGTTCCCTGACCTTACAATTCCCCGACATCCATAAATTGCTCTGTTCCATCTTAAGTGGGGTCAGGGAACCAGACTAAAGGAACGTGATTGTTTTTCTTGTTTTTTTCCCCAGCATCTACAAACACAAAACTTCAAACAAGTCAGTGTAACTATTTGCTACAAAATGCTAAACCCCCCCCCCAGTCCATCCATTTCTGAAAATTACAGCAAAAGCAAATGTTGTATATTCCCTTTAATGTAATTTTCTTTTGCCCACCTTAGGCATAAGAGAAGAGAAACCTCATCCAACGCCAAGTGAGGAGCGACAACCATCAACAGAAGACAGTAGGAAAACTGAACCAAGTACAGTAGATAGAACAACGTCAGATAACACAACGGTCTCACCAGACAAGACCCACAAAAATGGTAACATTACATAGAAATACAACTCATCAATTTATTAACCCTAACGTATCTGAATCCATCAAAATCCAAACCCCTGTTTCGGGGGATTTCAGTATACCTCTATATTGAAAAAGTTGAGGAATTTTGATGGATTCAGGACATGAAGCCTAGCGGTACTGCAGGATTTTGATGGCTTCAGGATACCTCCATGTTGAGCAGTTGGGGGACTTTGATGGATTCAGGATCTCAACAGATTTACTCCCGGCTAACTGGTGGATTCTGATGGACTCACTGGCCACCAACATTTGTTGGCATGGCAAAATTGATGGATTTTGGCAGATTCAGGATACTTTCCAGTATCCCAAGGGGTTAGGGTTAATATTTATAGGTTTTTCTGGAGATTATTCCCTCCTCTTTTTATGAAATATGCATTGAGAGTGGCATTAAGTTTAAAAAAAAAAACAAGATGGGGGGGGGGGAGTAGAAGGTGTATGGGCGGTGTGGCATATTTCATATTTGATAATAATAACGGTCATTATTTTTGTCTTTCTTTCACACAGTACAAGAAAAGACGCTAGCTGATTTAAAAGAGTTCAGTAACACATTTAATGTAAGTACCTTAATATGTTGTTTGTCTGATTTTCAAATTTTTGAATATTTTTTCACATCTTAAAGGGTTCATGAATTGAATATTTGTAAGGAACACATTTGGTGCAACTTTCTGCTCTTCTTAAATGTATGAAAACTAGCTGACATCCCGTTTTGGTTAATTTTAATGGAAAGTGCACTTCTTTAAATGTTACTGTTATTTCAACCAATTTTCCCAATTGACATTACTCTTCGCCACATTTCAAACCCCCAAGACAAATACGCCTTAGCCGATCATGATCGGGTACCTCAGCTTGTTATTATAAAGCAGTTATTCATATCAGGGTAATAAGTAACAACTTCCCCATATGTGACCTGTTCTGTCAAAATGTAATGTTCTTTTTCCTTTTAATAGGTGGTTTAATATTTGAAACTGGTCATTCCTGGGCAAAGTTATGCTATTTTGAAGTTCATTGTGTTGAAAAGTAGAAAATTAAAGTTTGGGGTCTATTTTAAGACCTGTTTCAAGTGACATTTCTGTAACTGATATACCTTAACAAATCATCAAAAATACTATTTTAGTGCTCAAATGAGGGTTTTAAACTTTTATAGCATATTTTAGACATGTTCAAAATTACAAATATGCCAAAATTAGAAAATCGAAAAAAATCACCCCACAGCAGTTTTTGGTCCTATCCAAATTTCAAGCTCTGCCCAGAAGCGTCTGCTTTTGACAGAACAGGTCACATATTTATTGTTCCAATTTTTCCAACGGTAAGCATATTGCACTGGTAGAGAGGAATTTTGGCTTGTCGTGCACGTACATCTAGCAAATGACAATGAGTTTAATAGGTTTACGACAGAATTATCAGCATTAGCGCTGCAAGCACAGAATGGTGAATATGAGCTTAGAATTCCATTGTTAGCCGAGCCGTGGACTTGGGCACCGATTTGATCAACCTAACAAGCCTCTTTGTCGGTTACAGTTAGAGGGTAAGACAACGGACGAGGATGCTCCTAGTATACCCAACACGCAGGCCTCCGCAGCCTCGGACGCCAAGCCGGTAACGACAGACAAGACGACGCCAACAGTGCCACCGGTGACCGAGGACAGGGAACCAGCCAAGGAGTCGGAGACCAGCTCTGGGAAATCCTCCCCCTCCCAGCCCAACAAGGACAAGGACAAACAGTTGAACCCGCTGGCTAAGCCATTCATTCCGGGGGTTGTGGTAAGTAAACGGCAGCACTGTGGTGAACTGGACTCTAACCCTAACTCATTTTGCTAGGATGCAACCTCAATCCTGCAGAATCCTCCAACTGCCTCCATGTAAAAGGAGCGTACAGCCTCAATCCTGCCAAATTCTCCGGTTATTTCTTGAACGTGGTCCTTGGAGGGGTAGCCACTGCCTCAATCCTGCAAAATCCTCCAGCAATCACTGTCAATATGTTGAGGCAGAGCCAGTGACATCCTGGAGCAGTGTGGACGATTTCAAGTATAATCTAGGCCTAAATGCATGCACGGCTGAGCATAAACAACACAAGGTCCGGCCCAAGACCTCGACACAGTGTGTCCTCCAAAATCAGCAACACATTTTTACCATGTAGCCTCAATCCTCTAAAATCCTCCATTTTTTGCAAAGAGGATTTTGGGGGATTTGGGAAGGTTAGGGTTAAAAGAAAAGAAAGTACATCATGTATGTATCCATGTGTTTTCGAGGTATCGGAAGGTTGATATTTGAATTTAACCCTAACCCCCTAAGCTCTGTTGCCCAGAAGCAGCCTGAATCCTCCAACATCCTCCAATGGCAAAGAGTTAACAACTCTAAGTACCTGAATCCTTCAAAATCATCCGCTCTTTGTTGCTTGAGGCCTCTGCCTGGATCCTCGAAATCCTCCACTGGGTTTGCCAGCATGCTATCACATCAGATTTCGTGTGCCCCCCAGCACGTAACCAGTCACTTGGCCCATTTTTTTTTAAAACTGGGATTTTGGGCTCACTAGAAAAAAACATTGATTAAGCCTTTTGAAGGATGTACAGAATGTGGGAATCAAACAAAATCTGATGGAAAATGGGAATCAGACAAAATCTGACGGAATATGGGAATTGGAAAAAATCGGATGGAATATGAGAATCAGACAAAATCTGACGGAATATGGGAATCGGACAAAATCTGACGGAATATGGGAATCAGACAAAATCAGATGGAATATGAGAACCGGCTAAATCTGACGGAATATGGGAATCAGACAAAATCTGACGGAATATGGGAATCAGACAAAATCTGACGGAATATGAGAATCGGACAAAATCTGATGGAATATGGGAATCAGACAAAATCTGACGGAATATGGGAATCAGACAAAATCTGACGGAATATGAGAATCGGACAAAATCTGACGTAATATGGGAATAATTTGTCGTTCCAGTTTTCCAAATGAACTCCCTAGGAAATTTACAAATGAACAAAATTGAAAGCTTAATCGATTCATTATTCTAGCTTCTTACGCCTAAAGCCCGGTTCATACTTCAAGCGAAAGCAAGTGCGAAGCGAAATTTATGTCGTCAACAATTGTGGACGCACTTCGAACGCATTGTTGACGTCACGAATTTCGCTTCGCTTTCGTTTCGCGTGAAGTATGAACCGGGCTTTAATCTGAATGATTTTTGTCTGTAAACACATGGTAAAACGTATTAAAGGCTGTATCTCAAAATACGGCCGTGCGACATCCAAATAGTTTTGTGCCAGAGGGTCACAAACATATGTGAAACGCTTAATCAAGTTAT
The DNA here is from genome assembly GCF_015706575.1 of Patiria miniata. Lineage (NCBI taxonomy): Eukaryota > Metazoa > Echinodermata > Asteroidea > Valvatida > Asterinidae > Patiria > Patiria miniata. The sequence continues at coordinate 18,835,770 of NW_024037073.1, read as the reverse complement.
TTATTTCTTTTCTTTATTCCCTTCCAGGCAACGCAGCGAGCCATGCCGACCAAGACCCCGACTCCACCCAGGCCCCAGTCCATCAGCCCCAGTCCCATCATCCTCCAACAACATCCCAACCAGTTCCCCCAGGGGCCTTACATCCTGTCTGGTAACCCGGCTTACCCGGGCACGTATTCCATGTCGCAGCAGACGGCGGTGGCCCAGGCCCACGCTTCTCAGATGGGCCCTAAGATGCTTCACAAAAAAAGTAAGATATCCTTGTTTCCTTTGTGAACCCCCCCTCAACCCCTTCCTCCCCCCTCCCCAGCATTTGATTCCACATTTGCGGCTCTAGGTAAAACTTCTGGAGGCAAAAATGGACATTTGTTTATCGATTTTAACCTAATTGTAATAGAATCATTGTAAGACTAATTCGTCGACAGCCATTTTCTGCAGTGGCACCAGGATCGTGCGAGTCACGTAATGCGCACGTACTCTGGGGTCCTCCGACAAATAGGGCTACCAAAATGCGCGCGCGGCTCATCTTTAAGATTGCGTGTGGCATGTGGGTGGCACCACCGCCAAAATGGCTTCTCATTTTGTTTGGCGATTTACACTATGGACCAGTTCATACTCCACGCAAAACAAACTGGATGCAATTTTCAGGCATGCAACTTTTCCCTCGGATCAGCTGATTTCCTCTTTTTTTACTTCCCATGTGTGGCATTGAAAATAGAAAAACACTGTACAAAGTCTGGGAAAAATTTAAATTTCCTTTTTTTTGTTGTGATTTCCCAGTTGCATGCCTGAATTTTTTGTTGTTGATATTTCATGTAAGGGAGTTGCTCTGTGGATTGGCAAAGGTTGTACACGTTTCAACTCGAAGGAGTTTTACAGGCATGCAACTTTTCCTCGGATCAGCTGATTTCCTCTTTTTGTACTTCCCAAGTGTGCCATTGAAAATAGAAAAACACTGTACAAAGTCTGGGAAAGATTTGAATTTCCTCTTTTTTTTGTGACTTCCCAGTTGCATGCCTGGTTTTACTGCGAATGTTTTGTGTCGTCAAATCGGCATAACGTCCGTACTCATGCCATGTATGAAACAACATTTTAGATAAGTCTTCACATGTAGCACAAAATGGAAATGAAGCGAATTGTTTCTTTATAGAGTACCAAATAGAGTGCAGGGATGACAGTGCATGCATTTCCATCCGAACATGGTTTTCTTTCTTTAGCAGTCCTTGTGGGGGGAAAAAATGCATTAACCCTAACTCCCTAGCATGATTTACTAGGAACCATGCCCATCCTGGCAAATTCCAACACCATATCGGAAACTGCACACACATACTTCTGACTTAGATTCTGGAGGTGTGCCAACCCAATGTAAAAGATTGTCGGTTTAGGGGTACTGTACCCATCCTGACAGATTCCAACAAAACATGCCGTTGGGGTTTGATGGGTTGAGTTCTGTTAGGGTTGAATGGAATTAACGTTAAGCAGTCTTGTTTTAATGCTAATAAACCTATTTTTGTAATGTAAAAATCTTTTTCAGTTGATACCATTTGGTTAAATCAACGTTTTTTGGGGGTTTTTTTGGTGTGCATTCACAGTGCGTCGCGGTGATCGCCATCTTTATTTCTGTGTTGCATTTTGTCAAATTGTCTTCTTCATCATCATTTCACCCAAAAAATCATCCACAACACTCCTGTTGGTTTGAAATATCGCTAACTAGTTGGATGAGTCCAATTAAACCCAGATTTTCTTTTCTAGTTATAGGAACGGGGCCGTTACTACATAAGGCCCCCCCAAATGTCGGCTGATGACTGCAAATGGTGCCCGACTAAACTTAGTGCAAAATGTACAGGAGTCCAGAGAGTCCACATAAAGCTTATTCTCGATCATACCCCCATCTAAAAACACGTTAAAATTGTGCTGCAGCAGGATTCCAGTCAAACCAGTGAGTTTGGCGGTTTTGAGACATCATCTTTCATTGAAAAAAAAACTTTTTCATTTTGCCGACGTGCATGGCTACGGCGACGCGCGCGCATACCAGAAACCGGAGACTTTTTTTTTTTGGCCTTACTACATAATCGCCTTCTTTTGAAAGTGCAAGATTCTATTTCCAAATTGTTGTCTTACATTCATTCCCCTGGTTCAGGTTACCAGTTTGCCAGCTCCACCAACATGCCCAGGCCCCAGCCCCCGACAGACCTCCCTGCCCACGTCATCCCTCCCTCGGTAGCGGCGGGCCAGCCCTTGGTCTCGCCCATCAGCTTCCAGCACCATCCCAATCCGATGATGACGTACCAGACTCAGCAGGGCGTACCGGGCGCCTTAGCGGGGCAACAGATGATCCCGCAGGCTGGGCCGTACTCAATGTATCCCCCAAAAGTAAGTCCGTTCAAACTTAAATAATAATAATTTGGGAGGCTAATTATCCTTACTCGCAGCTAAGAAGCTGCATTGCGAAGGACGCCGCTACAACGTGGTCGACCCGCTGGCATGTAAAGGCGCAATTTGCGGTATTCATCGAGGGGCCCTTGCTATTTTGTGTGACAAAATTCGACTTTGGGTTCATGTCAACTTGTCCATGTTTGATATTTGCCCTTCAGTTGACGTTTTTACGATGAGAACAGTCGTATGCTCAAAATATTTGAGGTGATCCTTTAACGATCATCTAACTAATATTCCGGTAATCTCTGTGTGTCTGTCTGTATTTTCAATTATCTCCAGAACCGGGCACTGTATGAAGTTGACAATTGGGAGGTGTAATGCTCAGCACCCAAGAATGTGCAGTGTTGCGTTCAAAGTTGTTTGGATGAGCGGTTCACGATAAAGCTGCAAAAAAGCTGCAAATTTGCCCAATTTGTCTCATATCAAAGATAAAAGATTTTGGCCTGTGTGTGTGCATAGAGCTAGTTGAACTTCACTTGGGTGGTGGGGGGGGGGTGTTATTCCATTATCAACAATGGGTACTTCATTGGGGGGCTATTCCATTATCAACAGTGGGTCAATAAACACTGGAACACTTTTCTTTCTATAATTCCAGAAATCTCTGTGTGTCTGTCTAACATGTAAAAAATGTGTGTTCAACCTCTGAGTGTGCGTTCAACAACACCATTGAATTACGTGCGTTGTTCGCATGAGCAGCTCTCGCTGCAAAGAAACCAATACCATTGCCCCTTCGTAACAGGCACATTTGCACCTGGCACTGCCCTAGTTCTTTTCAGTTTCAGCAGAAAAATTAGAAACTTGGACCGTAAAGTATTTTGGAGAGATTTTCTGTTTGTATTTTGCCAGCCACATGGAGTTCCATTCAGACCAATGCAGCCCCAGCCTAGCATTCAAGGTGTACCTCAGCCACAGCCTGCACATCATATACATGCACTGCCAGACACTAACCTGCAGGGAAACTCCCCAGTATTAGGTAAGTGGCCACTCACCTAAAGGTAGAGTAGACCATTTGTGACCTGTTCTGTCAAAAGCAGACGTCTCTGGGCAGAGGTTGAAATTAAGATAGGGCCAAAAAATGCTGTGGGGGTGATTTTTTTCGATTTTCAAATGTTTGCATATTTGTAATCCTGAACATGTCTAAAATATACTGTAAAAGTTTGAAACCCTAATTTGAACTCTAAATATAGTATTTTTGATGATTTGTTGAGGTATATCAGTGAAAGAAATGTCTGTTTTGTGACGTTCGTGGCCATTTTCTCCGTTTTCTACTTTTCGACACAATGAACTTCAAAATAGCATAACTTTGCCCAGGAATGACCGGTTTCAAAAATTAAACCACCTATTAAAAGGAAAATGTACATATTTTCACAATATGAAAAAAAATCTCATTTTCGACCTTATGCCCAGAAAAGTCTGATTTTGACAGAACAGGTCACATTTGTCATTGGTGCATTTTTTTGTTCATTTGAAGCAACAAAAGTGCTCAAAATTTAAAGACAGGTGTTTAACAGCTAACCTGATGAAGCTTTAGCTCTGTGAATGCTGTGTATCCCGAGAAAACCACAATATTCTGGATCTCGATTTTCAATTCAAAAGTTGCCGAGTCATGACACAATCTGGAAATCAGCATTTGGGACATGATTCTCATTCAGCCGATTCGTGCTATGTGATGTCATACACGGAACCAACGATTCTCGTTAATAATATCAACTGCACGCTTGTGCGTCGTCTCAATGCCATTGCACCTATTCGCGGATTCGCCCAATTACAAACCAACTGCCAATGGAAATTTCCAAAAATGTGTCACTTGACACATCTTTGGGAATGACCATCTTTTATTGTTTTCTTCAAAATGACAGCATACCAGAACGAATAATTTCGCAGAGAGTTTAGTGCCATTACTATCTTTAAACCAAGTAAGCGTTTTAACAATAACTTGGTCTGTTACCTTTTGGATAGATGCAAATGAGCTACTCTACCTTATTGGGAAAATACAACATTTGCAAACATCAAAAAATAAAACTACCAAATCATTTTGAAATACCTTGCTGGACTGTTAGTGAATGACAGTGTAAAGCATCCTGTAAAATCATGGCACCTAGTATAATGTCATTTTCAAGAAAAGTGGTATTTTTGTATCAATTTCCAACGCTGGTCGGCCAACCAGCGTTGGAAAAAACTGGCTTTTTTTCAAATACTGGCCCCAATTGACCATCGCACTTGTTTGCAATCGATTACACACCAATGAACGGGTACAAGCCAGCTAGACTGGTTCCCTGACCTTACAATTCCCCAATGTATGTAAACTGCTCTGTTTCTTCGCATATGGAGTCAGGGAACCAGACTACAGGAAAATGATTGTTTTTCTTGGTTTTATAGCATTTTCAAACCCAAAACCTCAAAAAAGTCAGTGTAACTATATTTGCTATATATTTCCAACCCCCCAATTCCATCCATTTCTGAAAATTACAGCAAAAGCAAATGATGTATATTCCCTTTAAAAGAAAAAACATTGCTGCCTTTTGTGCAAGTTTCTACTCCTGTTAAATGTGTGAAAACTGTTTCACATCCCTTTTTGGTCAATTTTATTGAAAAGTGCACTTCTTTAGGCATTCAAAATTGTCCATGCTTTTCCAGACAATTGAGGGCACTGTTGTTGTGACATCGTTTCAGGAAGACACTGCTCAGTTTTATTTTTTCCGTTAAAATTGTGAACCCAAACATTTGCCCATTGAAAACATTTTCGAGAAAAGTTTGCTCACTGGCTTACTGCCATGCACTGACACAACAAATTACCAAAGAAAAAAAGCAAATCTACAACACTGTATACACAATTTTGGAAACTTTCAGTGCAATAATAGCTGTAACATTGAGGTTTCTGCCTAAAATGACCTCACAATTTCGCTAATGAATATAGAATATTTGCATTACCATAAAGACCAAAAATGCACCAAAATACCCTTGAAAATGGCAAAACGAAAATTGAAACTAGACACACAGGTGCACTTTCAAGGATTGCATTAAAGAAAATTACATAACGTGAGCCCTTTTAGTTGTGAGTGTAACAGAACGTATAAACTTATTGAACATTTTGGGACCTTTGAATACTCTTTTAGGAAAAGACATTGACATATCAGTAGAAAATCAAACAATAGCTCATTTGGTAAAGAGGTAACAGGTTCGCATCCCACTTTAAGTAAATTTCCTTTGTTTATCTGAAAATTGGAAACGAGAATCATTTGAAGTCAGTGCTATTTTTTATTTATTTATTTTTTTACCCCATTTCATGTTACACATAAATTTAAGCATCGCATAATCAGTGTTTGTAGTTGAATGCTTTTTGACAAGTTTCAACCCTGGTTTTCAAACACTTTTGACTTATTTAAATCTTTAAAGGGAATATACAACATTTGCAAACATCGAAAAATACAACTACCAAGTTTTTGCGAAATACCTTAACAGGATGTTGGTAAATGACAGTCTAAAGCATCCTGTAAAATTATGGCACCTGGTAATCTGTCATTTTCAAGAAAAGTGGTATTTTTGTATCAATTTCCAACGCTGATCGGCCGATCAGCGTTGGAAACAAATGGCTTTTTTTCAAATACTGGCCCCAATTGACCATTGCACTTGTTTGCAATCGATTACAAACCTATAAACGGGTACGAGCCAGCTAGACTGGTTCCCTGACCTTACAATTCCCCCAATGTATGTAAACTGCTCTGTTTCTTCTTATATGGAGTCAGGGAACCAGACTACAGGAAAATGATCGTTTTTCTTGGTTTTTATAGCATTTTCGAACCCAAAACCTCCAAAAAGTTAGTGTCAATATATCTGCTTTATATTTCCAACCCCCCAATTCCATCCATTTCTGAAAATTACAGCAAAAGCAAATGATGTATATTCCCTTTAAAGTGATCAGTGATATCTTATGACTGATTTCTTGACAGTATCCAGCACACAACTGCAAGCACAGGCAGGCCAAGTGCAACCACAAATGCATGCTCAATATCAGCACCAACAAGTGCAGCAGCAGCAACAACAACAGCAGCAGCAACAAGCCCAACAGCAGCAGCAACAACAGCAGCACGCAGCCCAACAATCAACACAGCAATCCCAACAGCAGCAGCAGCAACAGCCACACCACCACCATCCCCAACCCCAACCCGTGGTGCACCTCCAACAGCAGCAGCAGCAGCAACAGCAGCAGCAGCATCAGCACCCACATGCCCAGCCGCACACCACGCCACCCCAGCAACAGAGCCACGGGGCCCAGCCCAGCGCCATGGCCCAGGCGACTCAGCAACAGCAGCAGCAACAGCAGCAGCACAGGCCCACCCCGAGTCCTGTACACCACATGCCGCTGCCACAGCACCAAGCGCACCAGCCGCCCCACGTCTCACAGACGCACCACCTCCAGCACCAACAGATTCTCTACAATCCAGCCCCCAGCACCATGCAGCAGGGTCCTCCATCCATGGCGGTGCAGTCCAGTCAGTTCCAGCAGTTTGGCGGGCCGCATCAGTACATGCCGCAGTACATCACCGCCGCGCCGCCGGCGACTAACATCACCAACGTGACGCGGATGCACTCGGAGCCGCACCCGCACCCTACGCAGGCTAACGTGACGTTAGTACCACAGCCTGGACAGACCATGAACCACATGGTGCCCAATCCTAGCCACTTCCCACATATACTGGCACAAACGCAAGGTAAGCTAGCCACACAGTACAAATTTTCTTTGAATTTACGTAGTTATCGTCTCCTGTTTCGTCCCATGTGTTCATCCTATTCCACAGTTTGATATACCCACGAACCAATTTTAACCCAAGTCCTGTGATTCCATCATTAGTTTAGTGCAATCCATGACTAAACTTATGGTTTTCATTTCATACTATGTGTCTGATTTTAGGCTTTGCATGGTGGAGTATCGGTATCGTTTCAGTTTGCGGTAACACCATGTGGTAATAACTACTGCTTAGAAGATTTCTGGTTTTGAAAAGATCAGAACAAAAACTACTGAAACGATCAGAACAAAAGCTACATGGCAAACGTTGATAATAAGCAGGACAAGTTCTTTTCAGAACTAAATATCTACTGAGCAGTATATTTATTACCACATGGTGTTACGGCAAACCAAAACGATACTATGTGTCATTAACAAAATATAGCTCAAGTTAAAAACTGTCTGCCATTTACAGAGGAATGGTCAAAAACTAGTTTGTCCACGTCTATGGCAGTCATGTAGACCTAGTTACAATTATTGCAGTTCTTTGTGCGTGCTGTGCTATTGTGTTGACCATATCTCGTAGACTTGCGTGTGGACAAACTGGTGTTTGACCAACTTTCTTTAAACCATCGCCATTTCTTAATGTAGGCTTTTTTCCCAGTGCCGTTTCACCATATACATGTACCAAGAAGATGCTGTAGTTTAAAAGGAAGATACAACATTTGCAAAAATCACAAAACGAAATGATCAAACCATCACGAATTGCCTGACTGGATTGTAAGGGAATGACAGTCTAAAGCATCCTTTAAAATCGTGGCTCCTGGTGTGCTGACATTTTCAAGAAAAACTGTATTTTTCCAACACTGGTTGGCCGACCAGCGTTGGAGAAAACTGGTTTTTCAAAAACTATTCCTAATTTTTCATTTTTAGTTATGCTGACTTTTTTTTTGCAATTGATTACACACCTGTGAAGGGGTACACGCCTGCTAGACTGATTCTCTGACCTTACAATTCCCCCTAAGGGTGTTAATTGCTCCATTTCATCTTAAGTGGGGCCAGGGAACAAGACTACAAGGACACGATAGGTTTTCTTGGTTTTTCCAGCATCTACAAGCCCAAAACGTGAAACAAGTCATTTTAACAATATTTTCTATAACATACTAATCCTCCAAATCCATTTATTTCTGAAAATTGCAGCAAAAGCAAATGTTGTACATTCCCTTTAAGAAAATATTGAAACAATTTCAAGATGTCTCCCCAATTCCAAGAAATCTGCGTCTGAAAAACTGTAAACAATATTTTGGACCACCCTGTTCATTGTCAGTGCCAAGAATGGTGTCAAGTTAATTTATCTGAGAAATATTGGATGTTTCTGTATTTCAGCAATGGGTCAGGCTCATGGACAGGTACAGGCATACCAGCACGGCAACTGAGAAGAAAAAGCCACGTCAACGGGATGGCTTCTGAAATATGTAAGTCAAAACAAAACAAAAAACTCAGTAAAAAAAAAATCAGCAAATTCACAAATTATTTATTCACATTCTTTTTCAGCTTCAAAAATAAAAAATACCAAATTGATTTGCATTCATGAATCGAGGGCTCCTCTAGCCTTGGTTCAAGCCTGGATTTGGCTGTTTTTACGCTTCTCGGTCTCTGGAACAGCCAATAAGCAGCGGCAGTAGAGGGCACCATCAACACGATGAGTCAACTCCAGTCTTTGGGAATTTTGGCACTCAGACCGGAGAAATTCCAAGCATACCTCATGCACGCTATATCCAAGCTAATGCACACAAGGGAGGAACGCTCAGAATTTCTTGGGTCCGAGCGCCAACAGTCTCAAAACCACAGACATGTAAACGCAAAGACTGCCAGTCGTGCGCGTAAAACCGTGATTTGGAAAAGTATGGGCAAAACGTTTGTTGACAGCGGGAGTAACCGCGCGACGCACTTTCAATGCAGCTACGCGCTTAGTACAGTACATACATGCACATACAGTACATACATTTTTGGTGTTAATAAAGGCTTTGTTACTCAAAAATCTGCATGAAAAAGTTGGGTACTGTCTTGTTTTTTAATCTACCGCAATCATACTTACTACTCAAGGGATTTGTTTACAATCGAAAAATAACTTCATAGAATGTTTTGATTGGAATTTTAGTCGTGCGCGTCGCAGATCACGAAATACGCATGTAGTTTTGAATAGGACGTGGTGGTCTTTGTCTGTGATCAAAACGCAGTTTTCATCATGCTGAAAACTATTTGCCTATTTTGCATTTTTACTTAATGTCTTTTTCTTTGTGTTTGTCTTAACAGAATGCTTTTTATACATACACCGAAGGGAACCACGTACCACGAAGAAGAAAAATCTACTAGCAAGCTGAACAGTGGTCGTAACAAAATTCCAAAGCTGCTCGTACAACAAAAAGAAACCTTTGACATAGCGCTTCAGTCTTTTTAAAGGTTTTCTAATATAATTTTTTTTTTTTTTATTTCTAATTGGGTGGTGGTTTCTTGGGGGAAACCTACCTCAATTTTGAAATGGCAAAACTTACATTTGTTATAATGTTCATTTCCGGTAACGTGAATTTTTTAAAGCAAAAAAAAATTACAGGCTCTTTAACGCATCGTTGGGTTGTTTACAGCCGTTGGACATAAGTGGTTTTGAGAAATGTAGGGCTGAGACATTTTCCTCAAATTTTCGAGACTGTTCCAGTTTCATAGAAGCTGCTTTTTTTAATAAGTACGATTATTTATGCCAAATCCTTAAAAAGTTGCAGTGATTTTTTTTTTTTACACAGAGTCACAGAGACGATTAGGACTTGTTGATGCAATTCCACTTTTCTGTAGAAAACTCCTGCCCCCGAGGAATAACGACTTTAATACACGTACCCTCGTATTTTGATGGAAACATTTCAATGTCGGCCTTAAAAAGTTCCAGAGACTCGCAACTAGTAATAGTTACAGGGGTGTTGACATTCATTCAGTGCGCTTTGCAAACTGATCTTATTTTCCCGGCAATAGCGCAATAAACAGATATTCAGAATAGGTGATGAGACTATTTAAAAAAATACATTAAAAAGTCACAAATGTGGAAGTCTTTAGCTCACAAGATTGATTAACCAAACGGAAGGAGAAACCAAAAAAAAGCAAGAATGCAAACATTTTTTGGACGGCAAATCCAGGCTTTTGGACAAAGCAAGAGACATTTTTGCATGTTTTTTAATTTAAGTATTTGGGGTTTTTTTTAATGAAAATTCATGAAGTTGGGTGCGTGTGCAAAACAGTGAGAGTGTGTGTGTGAGTGTAAGGAGAGAAGTGACATAGATAATTAATTAAGAACATTGCATTCAAGAATCTCTAGTTAATGAGGAGATGTTTAACTACATGTATAATTAAAAACTGTCTTAATTTTTGTTCCTTTTTCAATTTTCCCTCATAAATATGTCAACTAGGACTTAAATTTATTGAACGAGGTCCCGTAACGAGAAAATGGCTTCACAAATCCTTTTTTTTTCCCCCTCAAATTTATTTATTGGCTCAAATGTTTTTATTATTCCTTAATATGGCGATAAGTCTTCAGTTTGGTGGAAACGTTCTGTTCTGATGCGACAATCCTTCTTTAAAAAGATTCACATTCCTTCTGTGAAGCCATTTTCCTAATTATGTTTAAAAAAAAAAAATTCGGATGTCTAGATCAAACTTTTTGTCAATTTAAAAGAAACGGTCTCGCCCATTTTTCTCTTAAAAAAAAAATATCTTAATATAAAATATACTGGGCTTACATAACTGCAGTGAATACTCATGTTCCTACATAACAAAAAGTTACGCTAAGGATTTTTAATGAAAACCCCTCATTTATGGCCTCAAATTCCCCCAAATCATTTGACTATGCATCAGGTCAATTGTACTGCGTTACGTAGCGGTTTCTTTATTAAGTAATTTATAAAAGAGGAAAAAAAATGAAATAAAAAAAATTCAAAAAAAAAAAATTTAAAACAAAAATAAAAAAAACTGAAAAAAATAAAAAATACAAAAAATATAAAAACCACTTACTGTCTCTTCGTGTCAATTTGTCTAAAGTTGTTGCATTCACCAGTATTTTGTGATAGTTCTTAAAAAGCCAGTAAGAACATTGTTCAACGTCGGGCAACAATCTACTCGAGAACCGTGCTTGGAAGCGATGCCTGAAATTGTATTGTTTAGTAAGGGAGGGGGGAAAATGAAGTTGGTTTTGAATTGGTAATAAAAATGTGCCCACGGACACACTTTTTAAAAATTTGACTGCAAAGACTTCCAGTCTACAAATTATAAATTGCAGATATATTAGCTAGATTTGTACATTTTTTAAAATCGAAAATACCAGAAATGTAATCAGACCACAATTGTGCAAAGGTTTCCCTGTTTTCTAAAGTGTATCTAGACTAGACGACAACATTTTGGATGTTGTGGTCACGTGATACCAACTTTCAGCAAATGGGATTCAACCATTGAACCAAAGGATAAGATCGGAGTACATATTTCATAGGAGTACGATTTTTAACATGACACCGGGGGTTGTCGCATTGACGTCACAGGGCCCGTGGACGACGGTCGACCGTATCTACCGGGATCGAGCAGAAACTTCAAGTTAAACAGGTTAGTTTTTATCATGACGTTTTATGCATCATCCTTCAGATTTTGCGCAATTTTGTTGCCCAGAAATGTGCACAAAATACAAATGATTCTATATAGCTTTAATAGTTTCGGATATTTATTCTGGAAGTCGTGTATAGTTAGGTTAAGGATGTCTCAAATTTTTTACAAGTTTGTTCAAAAATTACTTTTGCAAATGACACTGACAGTCAATTCCAAAATGAATCTAAATCAGCTCAAGCATCTTTCTCCTCAGGATTAACTCATGTTTTTTTCATCATGTATTATCTCAGTGAAGGTCGTTCATTTCAAAGATTTTGAAAAGACATTAATATGGAACTGAGAAACATTTCTAATTTTGTTTGAAAATACTTGACTGAAAATGAACTTGACTCTCCATAGACTTTGTACACAACCAAAGAAGTGGCGTCTGGATACTACATTCTTTCCTTGACTTTTCCTGCTGGTGTCATCGCCCACTGTTTAGGTAAGTCTCAAAACATAACAGTGTCTTTTTGTTCTCTTATATGGAACGGGGTCCTAAACTACACGACTGCCATTGTTTTTTTCCAATGAATTTAAATGATGAACCCACCCCAAATCCTGCTCTTGCTGGACCTGAAGGGCCGGTGTGGTGTAAAATTAGGACTCCTATGAAAAACGGACTTATTGACTGTATTGCGCATGGCTCATTGATCAGAACAATGAGAACTCATTGCATGTGAGCCTTAGGAGCATACTCTATTTTGACAGTCAAAGACTGACAGAGTATATTTTCCTCGATTGAGACTTTCTGGTCATTCATTTCCCCTTAAAATTGTTTTAGTCGTGCTCTCCTGCCCACCCCCCCCCCCCAAACTTGAAAAATAGTGCAAGTCAAAGGGAATATATTTGCTTTTGCCGTAATTTCAGAAATAGATGGATTTGGTCGGTTAATATTTTATACCAAATATTGTTACACTGACTTGTTTGAAGTTTTGCATTAGCAGATACTGAAAAAACAATCATGTTTCTGTAGTCTGGTTCCCTGACCCCACTTAAGATGAAACAGACCAATTTATAGACGTCGGGGAATTGTAAGGTCAAGGAACCAGTCTAGCTGGCTTGTACCTGTTCATAGGTGTGTAATCGATTGCATACAAATGCAGACAAACTAAAATTGGTAAACTGGGGGCAGCTTTTTTAAAAAAAGCCAGTTTTTTCCAACGCTGCTCGGCCGACCAGCTTTCAAAATTGATACAAAAATACCACTTTTCTTGAAAATGACGGCACACCAGGTGCCATGATTTACAGGATGCTTTAGACTGCCATGCACTAACAGTCCAGTACAAATGTTTCAAAATAATTTGGAAGTTTTGTTTTTTGATGTTTGCAAATATTGTATATTCCCTTTAACCTTGCGCGATCCCCCTGCCTGGCATGCTGGCAGTATTTATACAGTCAGTTATTAAGCACCCTCTTCAGTGTACCTAACCAACAACAATGACGACATTTGACCCCTAGATGACCTTTGACCTCAAATGTCTCAAGTCATCTGAAGTTCCCCTACCCAAAGATTATTGTCATCAAGTTTGGTTGAGAGTGAAGTCCGACTTTTCATATGACGGCACTAAACAGTTAAACCTAACCAAAATGGAACACACAGACACACAGAAGGAATACACTATCGCAATATATATCCCGCTTTCTGGCTTAAACGCTAGGGGGATAAGACCAAAAAAACAAAACAGTTCTGCTTCCGGTTTCCCTACCTACCCTATTCTGGCAGCCCCTACCCTATTTTTTTATGGGAAAAATGAGAAAAAAACCCACCCAAAACCATCAATTTCTACCTTTTACCCTTAACTACACGCAGACGCCTCCATATGATCGTACACAAAAAAATTGGGCCCCCCCCCAAACAAAATTCCCTACCTACCTACCCTATTTTCGAATGCCATGTTATCGGAAGCAGAACTGTTTTTTTTTTGGTCTAAAAAGTACAGAGTTTTGGGAAGATGAAAATCACAGCTACATCAATATGAAACAAACTTTGTACAAAAGTCCTTTTTTATTATTTTTTAATTTTTTTATTTATTGGCAACTGTTCATAGTGAGTTGCGGAAATATATAATTTAAATATTCATCAAACAACCACAGAAGTCGGTTACAATGTGACGGGTGTTTATAAAACATGTTAACTTACAATTTGAGTACCTTTCCAAAATAGAGTGTAACTTTTTCCGGTAAAAAATGTTCTTAGTTCACAAAGACAGATCAAAACTGAAGCAAAATGGCTAGAAATCACATGAAAATACACCATTTTGATTAACGCAATTCAAAATGCAAAGCATCTATCTTAACTGTAAAACTGTAAAAGTGCCAAACAAAAACGCAATGCATAATTTTTTTTTGAAAATAGTTTGACCTTCCCATCACAACATAAACGTATGTGACTTTTCACAGAGAACTTGCAATTTGTTTTGGTCAACAACAACAAAAATAGATAAAAATAATCAATTTGTTATCTTTAAATATCTTAGAACAGGAGCAAATTCTACAATATTCCAACTAACTCTACTTTCAGCTCTTAAATATGTCACAATGTAGTCACTGTTTTTCTTAAAATAAAAATAGTTTATATATTTTTCAGCAATTAACTTACAGTAGGTAAATAGTCCTAACAATGAACACGAAAAGCAAGTCGTCTTCCATTAAATATCAACTCGATCAATATTTGTTCACAATTGTTTTATAATACACTATTCAACACAAATTTCACAACGGTATTTTTTGTTTTCAAATATAAGTTCAACAAACGAATTAGAGGATGATAGATATTAATCTATGAACATCAGATAAATGATATGGTGCATAAAGTTCTGTTGATCAAAATGTCTAAACTTCCGATTGCTAAAGTCTTACATTGTCAACGTTCGCAGAGACCACACAAAATGATTTTTAAAGATTGGATGCATTTGTCATTGCTTCTTATCTATTCAAAGCATTTTTTACATGTGTATTTCTCTTTCTAAATACATTTAGGGGAGTCAGGTTGGCATAGCGGTTCTTTCCTCGCCTTCCACCGCTGTGACTAGGGTTCGAATCCCGCCTGGGCCAATATGTGGATTTGGTTTTCAGTCCCTATCTGATTCCGTGGGTTTTCCCCAGACTATTCTTCTGGGCTTTTCCTCCCACCTCTAAAACTGTAATTTCTTCTCATTGTCTTTTCTCTAAGTTGGTGTGATGTTTCCCCCGGGATGCTTTGCCGACTATATGATACAGATATATAGTCGGCAATGTAAGTATACATTTAGGGGAGTCAGGTTGGCGTAGCAGTACTTTCCTCGCCTTCCACCGCTGTGACCCGGGTTCGAATCCCGCCTGGGCCAATATGTGGATTGGGTTTTCAGTCCCTGCCTGATTCCGTGGGTTTTCCCCAGACTATTCTTCTGGGCTTTTCCTCCCATGTCTATAACTGTAATTTCTTCTCATTGTCTTCTTTCCAAGTTGTGCACAGTCTTTTTTATAGAAAGCAATAAAATTAAAAATTAAAAACCTCACCAGAATGGCAACCGAAAGCGGTTACAGCTTGCCAAATTTAGTTTCCTTTAGTCAGTCACAACCAACTTGTAGATACTGACCTAATTACAAGCATTTTCTTCCTCCAACAAAAATGATAACAATATCATATATCTTCATGTTGCATGTTTACATCAATATATACATTCAGCAGTTTCTGTAAGCAATGCTTCTTAATAATATAATCAAAACCTCGCTGTACTTTTCAAGGCATGATAATCCATCTGCCAAGATATTCAGCATTTGTAAAGGTTCACTGCTTTTTCTTCACAAGGAAAGAATGATATGCCACACACTTAATAATATACATGTACACAATTCTACTTTCGTGGATGCACTAGTAGAAAGTAAATGTTAAGAAAAAGAGTAAAAGATTGTCTCTTTGACCAAGGCACTTTCCAAGTCTACATTTCAAAATCATGCATTCCAATCTGCAGCAAATTTCTCCGTTAACAATTGATGTGTCAAAACCACTCGTTGATAAGACATTCGTCTTCTTTCAATTTTTTTTAGTATAAACCTACATTTTTTCAAAACTAAGATTCTATTTTGTTTTTGTGTACTTACTTGTGGTCAAGATGCTCAAAGACTACACTAAATTGAGTCTACAACACTGTGTCATATATTCCTCAAAAGAGGTGGTATTTTCCAAATACATGTAAATACACAAAATATGGTCCAATATCTATAAATTGATCCATTGGTCTCTGTCCTGCCTAGTACTGCCTATCAGGTTCGTAACGCCAGTTCAGTTTAAAGGGAATGTACATCATTGGCATTTGCTGTAATTTTCAGAAATTAACTATTTGAGGGGTTAGTATAATAGATCAAATATTGTTACATTGACATGTTTGAAGTTTTGTGTTCGAAAATGCTGGAAAAACCAAGAAAAACAAAAATGTTCAAGTAGTCTGGTTCCCTGACTCCACTAAAGATGAAATGGATCAATTTATAGATGCCGGAAAATTGTAAGGTAAGGGAACCAGTTGTAGCTGGCCTGCACTCGTTCATGAACATGTAACCAATAGCAAACAAAATTTGGACTGAAAAAAATTTTTAAATTTGGAGCAGTAGTTGAAAAATAGTTAGGTTTTTCCAACGGTGGTCGGCCGACCATTGTTGGAAATGTATACAAAAATACCATTTTATTGAAAATACCAACATCCTAGTAAGGTATTTCGTAAAAACTTTGTAGTTTTATTTTTCGATGTTTGAAAATGTTGTATAATATTCCCTTTAAACCAGGCCCAATGCACATAGAGTAGCATTGGAACCATTGGAACCATTGGAACCTGAGGTAGTACAAAGTGGTGTGTTTAGCCAATGGGCGCTACTAATCAGTGGTGTACATGTACAGGGTTCCTTATGGGTAGAAAACACAATAGAAAAATAGACCCCATAATTAAAGGAAGTCTTCAGAAATCTATCTGCCCCATATAAGGGAAATGCTGTGGTGTTTGAAATTTCAGTATAGGAAAAAAGAAAATAACAGAAGAGCAACAAAGGTCTTCCCCACAAGTATGTACATGTACATGTAAGGCTGGGCGGGCCTTCGCTGCGTTATGGGGAAGTTTCTTATTGTCAGGCAAATTAGGACCGAGTTATTGGGAAATTATGCTGTCCCCACAGCGTCTTCGGTCCCCATAGTACCATGGGACAACTACAAAAAAAGTATGTGTGTTGGTTTGTTTATCAATGCGTTCAATGGGGGACATTGAATGGATTGGACATTGAATGGATTTACAGATTTATGAGGGAATGAATACAATGTAACATGATACTACAAGTGCTAATGAGCATGGGCGTCGCCAGGATTTTTTCTAGAGGGGGGCAAAAAAATTTTTTGCCAAAAAATGCTTGTATTTCTCAACACATTCTCGATTTATCAGTTTTAGAGGGGGGCAGGGACATTTTGCCCCCCCCCAACTCATTAAATTTACACCACTTTGTCTTCATGCCTCTTTTTTTTCTTTTTTTTTCTGTGCCCCACCCCCCTTGCGACGCCCATGCTAATGAGTTAAATTCAACTTTGTGTTTGTGCAATTAACTTTAAAAAAAAAATTTTTGCTAAGGAAAGGTGGGTTTTGGGCAAAGGGAAGACAAAAATGGAGGTATATAATCTCCAGAAAGGAAGGAAGGTAGATATTGTGCAGCCTGTTGGTCATATAAGTATTATATCCAATCAATGAAAGAATTAAGAATTGTGGATCGTAGATTAAATTCTGTTTTAATTTGGCATTAATTCAGGTACTAACAAGTTGACCACTACATGTACCCAGTGTAGTTGTATCTTCAGGCAGCCTGCAAATCAGAAATTCTTTGCCTGATTAATGCACTGAACATTGCGATCGTTATCGATTAACTCACTGTTCATTGCCATCTCATTGTTCAGTTGACTCTAGGTGCATTCATTTACGTTTCAACCAGGGCCCGATTTTCAGCCATTACAAAATTTTGCTTAAGCAGAAAACATATCTGCTTAACAAAAACACTTTACCGGCCAACAAATCATATAATGTGTTATGGCTTTTGACTGGTTCTCCAACTTCCTTTGGCTGAGCAAATCAATCTACTTAGCCAGTTTTCTCTGCTATACGAGCTTCATGGAATTGGGCTGACCCTCTTTTACACTCTGAAATTGGGCTCTTAAAAAGTCAGACAACCTGATAATTTGATCAAACTAGAAAATTTCTTGAGGCGTGAAGGAAATTCAGCTGTTACAAATCACAATTGTAATGACAGTTACATGTAGTTGTTATAAAATACCACAAAAGAATGGAGAACCAACATGAATATACATTATAAATGACTCTGAAAGAGTTGGGTACTTAATTTGAAATTTTCGTACAGACAAAAAATTCATTGTGGTATGAAAACAGAATATCATGACAAGCCCCGACAATAAAGCACAGGTTTAGATATGACACAGGGTTTTTGTAAATTGCAAAAAAAAATTGATATTTACAAATTAATGGTGTCAAATAGACCTGAGACCTAATAACATAATGGCTTTGTTTACATGCGCTTACCTATGGGAGCGAAGTCGGGACGCCAGACGAAGTAGGGACAGTATACCACATAGAAAAGCGCACGTGTAAACAAAGTGTGACGTCATTAGGTCTCAGGCTTATTTCTGGTGTCACATTCTGGTGCCAAACTTGGGAAAAAAGAGTTTATACTTCACATAAATGTGAAACATTTGTGGCAAACTTTGCCTGAGCTGAATTTTTTTTCATCCATTACTAATTTGCACTTGTTCTGAAACCACACAGTCACATTACATATTTGCGTCTGAGTATGATCTGGCCTCGTCAACTTTTAGTCCTGATTCTTGTAGTCACACCGCTTGGACTTGGTACTTCACTGACGACAAAATTAGAACTGTTGCATGATCATCCTTTGAGTTTAGTCTTCCAGTCGCTGGTGAAACCATGACAACGTATGGCAACTATTTACACCCGACTAGGCTGAAAAGTTAAAGGAAATACATAAAATATATAAGAAACCGAAAACAGGAAAGATGAGTCATTCAGGCATGCAAATTTTCCTTGGATCTGCTGATTTCCTCATTTTTGTTTACTTATCATGAATGCCATTACAAAGTCTTATGTGGTTTGGAATTCCTCGTTTTTTCAAAATTCCCAGTTGCATGCCCTGGTCATGGTTTGTCACTAATCACAAATTATTTTGAGTGGGGGAAAAATACTTTGATGTTATTTATGCATTATGAGCATGATCAATGGATGGATATAATGTAAACAAAGCGGTTACAAAATTGGGCTGTAGTGTTAGTTGGTTAATGGTAAACTAATAAACTACCAAAGCACAAACTAAGCAACTTCACGCATGCAAAACACAAATTTATGCAATATATATATACAAGTAAGGGGACTAAACTCCCTGTGAAATTGTTCCTTCTGGCAAGCTTTCGTTTTGAAGAAAACAATAAAAGAAGGCCTTTCCAAAGGTGCTTCTTAAGACGCACCGTAGGAAATTTAAATTAGTAGTTCGTTTTGTTATTCGGCGAAGCGCGTGCAAGCGTTGACACGACGCACAAGCACTGGCAGTTGCTATTATTCGTCGGATCAGTGCGCGACATCGCATAGCTGCAATCGGCTCAGTGTGAAATTCAGGCCCAATTCAAAACATGATTCAGCAACTTTTGATTTGAAATCGAGATCCTATAATGCTGTTTTTCTCGAAAAATACAGCTGAAGCTGAGCTGAAATTTCATCAGGCTAGTTGTTCAGTACCCTTCTTTAGATTTTGAGCACTTTTGTTGCTTCAAACGAACAAAATGCACAATTTACAAATGATGGACTATACCTTTAATGACGTCCCGCTTTTTGTTTACATATGTGGGCTTCCTAATTGAAAGCTTAAAGGAACCCGTCCCACCTGGCTCTCATGGGAAAGTGCACATGTAAACAAAGCGGGACATCATTATGTCTTAATTGATTACTGTAATTTTCCATGAAACCGCGACGGCATGCATCCATCTGTGCTGCCTATCCACTGCCTTTGGAGCATTTGTTGATGGCATATGGCTTTTCAATTCCTCGAGTGTCTTTCCATATTGGCTAGAACCTTAGGACAGAAACACTTTTTGTGTTGACACCTTAATTTGCTGGATACACTGAAAATCTTGTATAGTCCGCTGCCAGATTTGTCTGTGGACCTTATTTGGCACATCATGAGTGTACGCAGGGCATACAGGGCGTCCTGAAAAAAAATGGTGGATGTAAACCCCTCCATTTTTGCTAATTTACAACCAAAATTTTCTGCGGATGTTTTACACCATCTTCAAGGTAATAGATTTAGCTGGAGAATACCGTTTGTTTCATTGAGATTGCTTTTGTAAATCCAAAGATGTGTTTGAATAACGGCAAAGCCAAGAAACCCATTTTGTGCCACTTTCTGTGAAGCAGTTAAAATCAGTATAGTCATAGTCTAAAACCAAATCACTTTACTGTTAGTGATTTTAACATTTTTAAGCAGAGTGTGCAATATTTATTTATATTTAATTGATCTCTTTCATGGAAGTTTGAAGGAAGTGAACCTGTCTGTACTATTAAATTGTTTCAACATAAGAACAGAACCCTATATTGTCGTGTGAATGGAATGTTTGTCTTACACCCATAGGGATAATCTCATCAAAAGAGCCATACTGGCATTGTCTGATCTTTGAAGCACTCGCTTCCTAAAAGTGGCACAGAATGGTTTTTGGGCTTTGAGGTTATTCAAACATATCTCTGGATTTACAAGAGCAATCTTAATTAAACAAACGGTATTCTCAAGCTAAATCTGTAACCTTGATGATCGTGTAAACATTTGCAGTAAATTCCGGTTGTAAATTGGCGAAAAATGGCGGGGTTTACATGCACCGTTATTTTCAGGACACCCCGTACATATGGGAATTTAGTGCTCTTGTAAGTCCTCCAACATGAGAAAAAGACTCTTCCCACCTCAGAAATGGATTCTAAGTTTGTTAGCTGGATTAGTCCATACAGTCCCGCCCCTAATTAACACCACCACACACAGCACGGCACACATATACATACACAGCATGCGAGCGCGTGAATACACGGAGCCCCGCTTGGGCCACAAATCGGAAGAAACTAAATCTCCAGATGCAGGGCAAACTCATTGTCCTCTTGGTAGAAGATTATGGGCTCTTCCAGGTCGCGATGATGACTCTTCTTTGGATTCTTATGCTTCTGAGGCAAGAAAACATGCTTAAGTGAGCAAGTGAAATGAAACTGACATGTTGCAGATGATTGGAAAGATCCAGAGAGTTGTGGTGGGGATGCAGTTGGGAAAACATTTGATTTTTTTTGTTTCTTACATTTTTTCCAATGTTTGCATAAGTGTCTTTGCCAAATTCGAATTGCATCATTGCAATTTTTCAGAGTTGAAATAAAATCGTTACAAGTCCGTCTCAAGTCAATCACAAATCCGTCTAGTTTCAAGACACAAGCTGTTCGAAAGACTTGTGACAGAGTTTTCATTAGTCAGCTCTCATTCTCTGTTCCTTGTGAACTGATTTGCGACTTGTCTGATTTGTAAATCTTGTAGTTTTAGCTTTGTGATGGACTTTACAACATCGCTAGTGTGAATTTCGTAACTTAAAAGTTATGCTTTGTGTGCGCACCAAAATATGAATACAAAGTGTTCCAGCATTATGAAAGGCAATGTAATGTCCATGACAGAGCCAATTAACTGTGATATCTAATTAATGATTTAGAGAAATGATCCCAAACTCCTAGTCTGTAATCTCCTTGACCATTACTAGATGATGGATGTATAAGATTTGAAAAATACATTTTCAGGTTTATCCACTGAGCTCTTAAAAGCTTTGTCACAGACATTACATAATGCTGGAATTGCCCCAACACAAAAACAGCAAACTTTCCATGTTCTCTGTGTTTTTCAGTTCTATTAATTCCATTTTCATATCAACTGCATACATCCGTTCCCTGTCTGGATCCAACCATGACGTGGAGTCAACATACATGCAAACAAAAGCAACATTCTCAAAGCCTGGTCTCAATTTCATGGTGCTGCTATTAAAAAAACAATAACAGAACAAACGAAAAAACACTAACACTTATGCTTACGCTAAGGCCAAAAAAAAAAGTCTCCGGTTTCTAGTATGCGCGCGCGTCGCCGTAGCCATGCGCATCGGCAAAATCAAAAAGTTTTTTTTTAATGAAAGATGATGTCTCAAAACCGCCAAACTCACTGGTTTGACTGGAATCCTGCTGCTGCACAATGTTAACGTGTTTTTAGATTGGGTTATGGTCCAGAATAAGCTTTATGTGGCCTCTCTGGACTCCCATATATATTTGCACTAAGTTTAGTCGGGCACCATTCATGCCATTTGCAGTCATCAGCCGACATTTGAAGCAAAAAAATCAGGTAAAAAAAAAAGCCGCGTCGCCGCACCACTTTTTGGGCAAGCTCCATACCAGAAACCGGAGACTTTTTTTTTTTGGCCTAAGCATCTTTTTTTTTCCTCAGCAAAACAATAGTGACCAGCCAAAATGATGTGTGATACATATTGCTGTTGGCTGGTACTCCACTGATATGTGCTTGACTTGTTAACTTATTAAGCATTATTCTTTGTTTTATGGCACCATAAAATTTTACCCTGGTCTAGCACAGTTTTCATGTTAAAATGGTGTATTGGCCAAAAATAAAATATAAAAATATGTCAAATATGTCAAACTTGTAAAAAAAATATTTGGCCTTGATGCCACAGATGTAGTTTACATTTACAAGAAATTTGAACCCGCTGTGATTAGTGTGCATTTCCGAATAATTCAGGTTAATTATTGCAACTTGGACTTGATCAAATTTTGAATATTCACATCTGTTGAATATTCAAATCATAGAAAAGAAATTTGGATATTATTCGGAAGATTGATTATTCAAATATTCCGTTTAATCGGCACAGCCCCAATTAGCAAAAATACAGTACGAAAAGGCGATAAAAAAAATATAAAATTTGAGCTGCTTTGAGTTTCTTTTGAAAGCACACAAAGACGGAATGTGCAATATTTAACTGTGAAATTGGAGAGTTAACATGAACTGTGACCATGAAAATAATAAGGTCAATATACAATATTAATGAGTTGTCCATAATGTGATAAAATTGTTAGCAAATCCGAACCAAAACATAAAAATAGGCCAAAAGAGAAAATTGTTTGGTAATTAGAAACGTGTTGAACAATTATGGCCAAAAACAAAACGATGAAGATTTTCTGTGCACAATGAACAGCCAAATGCATGTAACGTGATATGATCAAAACGTGGACGGCATATGATGTCCAAAAAAAGGGTTGACTGCTGAACAATTGCAGCCAATTTCACAAAAACAGAAACTTCATCTGTTTCATGGTAACTGAAGAGACAAGAATTGCCTAACTTCAATTACAAATTTTGCTCAATGACCATGTTGTAGAACTTGTAGTTGTACTTGTACTCAAACCCCAGTACATTTTTTGGTACTCGTACTCGTGGAAAAAATTGCCTTGTACTCTTACTCATGATAAAGTATTCGTACTCGTTATCATGACAAAGTACTCATACCCATGGCAATGTACTTGTACGCATGGCAAAGTACTTGTGTCAAAGTACTTGCACTAATCATGGCAGAGTACTCGTACTTATACTCATGACAAAGTACTCATGCTCATGGCAAAGTACTCGTACTCATACCAATATACTTGTAATCATACTCATGGAAAAGTACTCGTACTCATACTCATGGAAAAGTACTCGTACTCATACTCATGGAAAAGTACTCGTACTCATACTCATGGCAAAGTACTCGTACTCATCATGGCAAAGTACTTGTACTCGTACTCATGGCAAAGTACTTGTACTCATACTCATGGCAAAGTACTTGTACTCATCATGGCAAAGTACTTGTACTCATACTCATGGCAAAGTACTTGTACTCATACTCATGGCAAAGTACTCGTACTCATCATGGCAAAGTACTTGTACTCATACTCATGGCAAATTACTTGTACTCATCATGGCAAAGTACTTGTACTCATACTCATGGCAAAGTACTTGTACTCATCATGGCAAAGTACTCGTACTCATACTCATGTCAAAGTACTTGTACTCATACTCATGGCAAAGTACTCGTACTCATCATGGCAAAGTACTCGTACTCATACTCATGGCAAAGTACTTGTACTCATACTCATGGCAAAGTACTTGTACTCATACTCATGGCAAAGTACTTGTACTCATCATGGCAAAGTACTTGTACTCGTACTCATGGCAAAGTACTTGTACTCATACTCATGGCAAAGTACTCGTACTCATCATGGCAAAGTTCTTGTACTCATACTCATGGCAAAGTACTCGTACTCATACTCATGGAAAAGTACTCGTACTCATACTCATGGCAATGTACTCGTACTCATCATGGCAAAGTTCTTGTACTCATACTCATGGCAAAGTACTTGTACTCATACTCATGGCAAAGTACTCGTACTCATACTCATGGCAAAGTACTCGTACTCATCATGGCAAAGTACTTGTACTCATACTCATGGCAAATTACTTGTACTCATCATGGCAAAGTACTTGTACTCATACTCATGGCAAAGTACTTGTACTCATCATGGCAAAGTACTCGTACTCATACTCATGGCAAAGTACTTGTACTCATACTCATGGCAAAGTACTCGTACTCATCATGGCAAAGTACTCGTACTCATACTCATGGCAAAGTACTTGTACTCATACTCATGGCAAAGTACTTGTACTCATACTCATGGCAAAGTACTTGTACTCATCATGGCAAAGTACTTGTACTCGTACTCATGGCAAAGTACTTGTACTCATACTCATGGCAAAGTACTCGTACTCATCATGGCAAAGTTCTTGTACTCATACTCATGGCAAAGTACTCGTACTCATACTCATGGAAAAGTACTCGTACTCATACTCATGGCAATGTACTCGTACTCATCATGGCAAAGTACTTGTACTCATACTCATGGCAAAGTACTTGTACTCATACTCATGGCAAAGTACTTGTACTCATGGCAATGTACTTGTAATCATACTCATGGCGAAATACATGTACTCATACTCGTACTCAATGAAATGTATTGGACTGCAACACTGCTAAGTGACCAAACAATATAATCTCCTTTCCTGCCCATGCATTTGCCCATAAACGTTGCAAAAATATGGTTATTGTACGCAGATTTGTTTGTCTGTTAAGCAACTCAATGAAGTTGGCCCCTGATTTCAAGCAATGCTAAATAGTAATTTTTTTTCAGATAATTACATGCGAGTCGCTGTAGAAATTCTCCTCCACTTCTGCCCTGGTGCCAAGTAGGGCGGAGTCTCCACTCTCATCGTAATCATCCAGCAGGTTCATCGTGGAGGATGCTGGCGCCGTCTCTAGTCTGCGACACACAGCTCAGGAAAAAAAACTCCACTCTATTCACTTCCATAATTACAAAAATCAGGCTAGGCAGTTTGTGTACACAGTTTGGAATAGGCTCTACATTTAACGTGTGCAAAATTGTATTTCTTATTTTCACTCCAAATATTATAATAGGGGAACAAATGCTTGGATGCACTTGCAGAACCAGTTAATTTTATACATTTTTTTTTTATCTCGCCAGGTCTATGTGAGCATACAAGAATGACTTTATGTCGGTGGAGGGACATAATCAATGTTGGACTTGCTCTCTTACATGCTCTCTTACGAACCATCCTCCAAATTTTTAATTACAATGTTGAGAATAAAAAACATTCAAAATGTAACTAAATACACCACTGATTATTGTCAAAGGATACTGTGGCTTGGATGAGGATCGCTTCTTCCTGTAGTTGAACTTTTTGGCCATCTGGGCAAACTTGAATCTTGTTGCTGCAAATTATTAGAAACATGCATGTACGTGTTTATGCTCTCTGTTTTTCCAAATCATACCAACATGGCACATTTGAAAGGAACACAGTGACCAACCAAGTCACGACAAAAACTCCCTGTGTACAAAAATTTCAGCTTTGATGAGTGCGATTTTGACTAGCACATGCCGGCTAGCGCCCTCTATTCCTGACTGATGACCAGGGCCCAATTCCACGGAATCAGAGAATGTTGCTTATCAACTTTACATGCCAAGCAAAAAGGGAGCAGGGAACCAGTCATGAGCGATGTACATAGTGTGACATTTGGCTGGTAATCAGTTTTTGCTCAGCAGATGTGGGTGCAGGCCATTTGCCTTTGTGGGCCAAATAATGATTTGTAAGACCGCAATTATATTGCTATTGGAGCATTTTGTGGGGCATAAACTTGAGGGTTTGTAAAAGAAAGAAGGGTGGACGCCAGAACAGGACAGCGACATTGTATTTCTGTGACATTTGGATGAAATTGGGTCCTAAGGTGCTCTATTTTGCAATGGAGCATATACATCATTTTTCAAAATGGCGACTTTTAGGGTGATTGTCTTCAGATGGAATTTTCTCACAAAAGTCAACGGATCACCCCCAAAAAAAACTGAAAAGAAAATGAAAGATGATGATATAAGTATTCATTTAATGGGTCTTGGAGAGTTGTGAGTATTTTTCCTGATCTTGAGAAGTAGGGGTATTTATCACCGAGGTCTATAGCAGTTTATTTGCTGGTCTGCAACCATAATCCTGACTCCCTTTCAGAGAATTCTGTAAAGGAAGCATGGCGAATTGGAAAGCAACGTTGACAGATTATCAAAATCAATGCACGTAAATTCTGTACACATTTGCTGTGTGGGAGCGGAAGCGCCGACACTGGGTCGCCTGATCAGAAACCTATCCAAGAATGAAGAGGTCACCCGCAGCCTTTGATAGGGCTATGGGCGCGAGGGAACCAACAGACCGGTTCTTCGAGAATCTAACCTGATTGAAACCCTTAAAGCAGATGGCTTATAAGGAAACTCAAATGCGAAGATTGCTTACTCTTGCCCATGTGCGTCAGCTTGTTCCTGAATTCCACGTCGTCGGTCGACACGCCTCCTGCTGCCATGGTGCCGCCCTCCCCTGGGGGTAGGGGGCTTGCGGCACCCTGATGGGGTGTGGCTTGGTTGCTGTGGGTGGTCGTGTGGGTGGTGGGGGTATGGGTTGTGCCTGGGGTACCGGATGCTGCTGTGTTGGCCTGGTTGTAATCTATGGGGAAGAAAAACTGACACTAATTAACAAAATGCCATTACGACATTCATATTATTATTGAGGTTTGTAACCTGATGGATCTTGCTACACTGAGCAGGATTGTCATTTTGAAAAGTGTTGCACGTTGCTGCGCTTAGCAGGGTTTCTAAGCAAAATTCTTGTGTTGCATGCGAGTTCTTACCTCTGTCTAACGCTGCGATGAACTCTGGGTTGTGTTGTAGTTCCCGCAGAAATTCCTCGTTCTGCAGCGTCAGGGCGAATCTCTCGTCCTCAAGCATCTGCTGCATCTCGACATCGTTGGCGTCCACGCTGCTCTGCTGCTGGACGTTACGCGCCATGCGCTCCTGAAGTTTAATGGATACCATCGGCTGTTTTGGGTTGGGGTGAGGTGGGGGAGAGGATGTTAGAAGAAAAAAGGATGGGGTAAGTAGTCAATAAATAGACTGTGTTTAAATGCACAATCTGCATTACCTGCATTGCACTGTTGGAAAAGTTGACATTTCGGCTCAGGTGCCCTGCGTCTGTTTTAATAGCAATCAGTTGTTGGAACCCAAGTCAGATATGTGAGGTTTTACACATCAGAAGTGTCGTCAGGGTTGTGGGCAGTGGTGTGTTCAGGGATGAGTCCAGAGGCGTGTCCAGGGATGAGGCTATGGGTGTGGTTAGGGGTGTGGCCAGGGGTGTGGCAAGGAAACTTGGTTTGATAACAATTGTTTTGTTCATTAAAATTTGTTGGCATTTTTAATCACTTTTTTACGAAGCGAAATATGTACTCGGCGTGAAAAAAACAAATACAATATGGTTTATTTTGGGGAAAAAATGCAACATTACTGGTTCTGGTTACTGGCTGATTTTGACTACCCGCCCCCATAGTAGTTAAAACTTCTTCACTATTCTATATTTCATTTGCATAACCCACCTGACTTGTAAAATTATACTGAAAGAGCAAAAGAAAAGTTGAAAACGGACTTTTCCGTAAAACAAAACAAAAACAACGATACAAGCTTCCGGACAAGAGCAAAATACTTGCCTGGCTCCTGGATCTCTGTCGATTTATACCAGGACTAACCACCCTCAGGAAATCAGCGGGTAGGTCTCCAAGCAGCGGTGGGTTCCATCGTGGGTGGTTGCGCCTGGTGAGGGGCGTGGTGGCGATGGTGGGTTGAGCAGGGGCCAGCCCGATGGGCTGACGGGGCTCTGGTTGATGGGGGCTGGCCATGGTGGTAGTGGAGAAGACTGGGGATGGGGTGGACTGGGGAGCGGAAGGGAGGGCCCCACGTTGGTTAGGGGTCGGTGGGAGCTGTCTGGCGCGCATATCCTGGAACCAAACGACGGATTAAAAGAGCTGAACTTCGAAGCATATATAGCAAGAAAGTAATGATATCTTGAGCCTTCAATGTTCCTATCAATGTTTTTTTTAATTTGCTAGCTTCATATCATACACTTTGATATTTCTGTAAGAAAACATTGACTGATGTTGAGCTGGAATAATCAAAGTTAGGGAGCCAAATATCAGTTGTCAGTAACTTTCGTCAGATTCAAATTAAAACATGAAGCAAAATTTTAACCTCATACGATCCCAGTGCATACTTGAGTCACAAAGTCATCCTTGAATTTCAAGTTTTCAAAACAAAAGCAATGAAAATATATAGACTCTTATTTAATTTTTTTTTTTAATTTTTTAAGAGCATGACAGGTAAATACAACCTATTTTATACCCGGCAATACCTGGGGTCTATCTGAGAGTGTCAATGAAATACATTCGGTAAACTAAAAACATTTTCGGAAACAGGAGGAATTCCTCCCGTTTTGGTCATGTGACATTGGCGGCTACCTGTCTTAAGATTCGTCAGAAGTACAAATGTAATCTTTTGGTCTGTGAGCCAGACTTGAACTACGCACAACAAATATTCATCTGAATGTGCCCAGACTCTCAATGTCTTTGCAAGGGTCCCAGATGTATAGTGGCAACGCGTTCAAGGGTCGTCTCTAACTCCGTCTCTCTGTCACCCTTGAGGGAGAACTACCAGCCAAAAACCAATGAAAATGGGAAACGACAGTGATCAGAACAAGAACAGGGAACACTGACGCACCTGTGAGAAGGGGCTGTTAGGCGCGGGTGGGGAGTACGGCGGGGGCTGGTCCCCTAGCATGATACTCCCTCTGGACACCGGTGTGACGGGTACCATTCCCGCTGGTGGACTGCTAAAGCTGTTGTTCACTGTATCGCTGTATTGCTGTGTAACGAAGGACCAAAGATAAGAGGATAATCAAAAGAAGACATTATAAAAAATCACAACTTTACAAATTTACTAGCTAAAGCCTGAGGCACTTCCAGCAAAAAATTAAAAATTATTATTTTATTTATTAAAAGTTACCACTTTATCCTCGATCTTAAATTAAGTTTGATTAAGAAATCATTAAGAGAAGTTACGTCAAAATCTGACAATTTGACATTGCCATTGAGTTCTTTCAATTTTCTTCATCATCAGACGAATGCAATTCACTGATGCAAGGAAAAGCCAGATTTTACCACGGGGCATCCCAAATTCTGCTAGAATAAACTTAACAATGATTTTAAAATAATAAAAGTTATATATTTTCAAGGTCAGACTTAGAATTTTAGTAGCAAATGCCTTACTTACCGTGACCCATTGTTAATACCTTTGGTTCCAATAAAGCCGTGTTCACATTGGACTTTTTTGGTAAACTAACGGAGACTGGTGCTAATTTAACAGAGAATGTTGTTAACCCCTTGATGCCGGTATTGTTCGGCCTCGGCCAGCCACACTTTGGGTGGAATGTGTACGTGCAGGCAATGGTTAATATCTTTGGTTCCTCTAAAGCCGTGTTCACATTGGACTTTTTTGGTAAACTAATGGAGACTGGTGATAATTTTACAGAGAATGTTGTTAA
The DNA here is from genome assembly GCF_015706575.1 of Patiria miniata. NCBI lineage: Eukaryota > Metazoa > Echinodermata > Asteroidea > Valvatida > Asterinidae > Patiria > Patiria miniata. The sequence goes on along the minus strand of NW_024037073.1, from coordinate 18,805,814 downwards.
CCCCTTGACACCGGTATTGTTCGGCCACGGACAGCCACACTTTGGGTGGAATGTGTACGTGCAGGCAATGGTTAATACCTTTGGTTCCTCTAAAGCCGTGTTCACATTGGACTTTTTGGGTAAACTAACGGAGATTGGTGATAATTTTACAGAGAATGTTGTTAACCCCTTGACGCCGGTGTTGTTGAGCCACGGACAGCCACACTTTGGGTGGAACGTGTACGAGCAGGCATTGGTTGTTGTGTATGAATGGATGCGCTATGCTGCATGAATGTGGCAATACCAGTCCCCTGGCTTTACTTTTGTCGAGCTTCGTCTATCACCATCAGCCAGCGTTAAGGGGTTAACTTAAAACCAAATTATGTCCCTGAGTGCAGCGTAGTGGAGTGTCATGGCCTAGCGATTAAGAACACCGGACTCATGCTTTAGTGTTTCAGAGGCAACAGTGGCGTGGGTTCGAGCCCGCCGGCGGACACTTGTGCCCTTGAGCAAGGCACTTAACCATTATTACTTCGTCCTTCGGATGGGACGTAAAGCCGTTGGTCCCGTGTGTTGTTTAATCCAATGCACGTAAAAGAACCCAGTGACACTCATCGCTAAGAGAAGGGGTTTGCCCCAGTGTTTCTGGTCTCCTGTATAAACTCCCACGCGGACTATTCAGGAGATGAACCAACCAAGAACCAAGACAGCCGGTAACCTTCTCAACTTGTCAAGTGTGGACTGTTGATTGTACGTTTTACAATCACTTGTGGTAACTTCTTACGAAAGTTGTTCTTTCTACCACTTCTCTCTGTTCCAAGTGACTACTTACAGGCAGTTGCGGTTGTTGTGGTGCTTGAGGGGCTTCTGGCATGTCTGCATTGAGGGTAAGCAGTTGGTCTATGGTTGCATCCACCGCTCCGTTGTTTGCTCTCAGTACTGTCTCTATGACGTCTCGGTCCATGGATGGAAACATCGTCTGGGAAAACAAAGCATAACAGCAAAGCACAGATTTGTGATTGTGAGATTATAAAGAAAAAAGTGTTGCAATCGGCCAAGGGTGCAGACCTGCAAATCGACTCCCATAGACGGAAAAAATGTTGCAACCTGACGCCACTTCAGCAGTTGTGTACAAAGTCTATGGAGAGTCAAGAAAATATTCGAGGTATTTCCTAACAAAATTGGAAATGTTTCTCAGTCCCAGATTCATGTCATCATCATTTTCGCAATGACTGACCTTCATTGAGATGATGACATATGAAGAAAAAAATGGCATCAGGTTGCAACAGTTTTTCCCATAGACCTCCGTGATAATTATGCATCCTACCAAAAATTATTAAAAATACTCACAACTCTCCAAGGTGTTTGAGACACCCATAAAATTAAAGCTTATTTCAGCATCTTTCATTTTCTGTTCAATTTTGGTTCAGCTATCCGATGACATTTGGGAGAAAATTCCATCCAAAGATGATCATCCCCCAAATAGTCATGTGGCCCATCGCCATTTTGAAGAATGATGCCTGCGCTCCACTGCAAAAGCAATTTTAGGGCCCAATTTTATGCGAACTTCACAGAAATACGAGCTGGCACTCCTGTGCACTGCTTCCATCCATGTTTTACAAACTTTGAAGTTCAAGGCCCAAAAATGCTCTAATAACAAAGAATTTGAGAGCAGGCAAATTAAATTTGGTTGGTGTAAGAGACTTGAAGGTTTGGGCTTATTTACAGGTCTACACCCCTAAAGCATAAAAACACCAACAAATAAACTAGGCCAAAAAAGAATAATTCTGCTACGGTTACCCTATCTACCCTATTTTGACAGCCCCTACCCTAATTTATTTTTGGGGAAAATGAGGGAAAAAACTCAAATATCATCAATTACCCTTGACTACTTGCAGACACCTCCATTACCGTACACAAAAAAATTTGCCAAAAATAAAATTTATCTACATTGTACCTACCTGCCCTATTTCAAATGCCATGTAATCGGAAGCAGATTTTTTGAGGGGGGGGGGGGAGGGGACCTAGCCACTTGTACCATACTGAAGTTGGAACGCAACAGTTGAGAATGGGCAGTACTAACTTCCTGTAAGTAAGGATTCAGTGCTTGCAGAAATTCTGTGCTACTTAGAGTGGTGATTATGGGCTCACAAATGTGTGGTTAGCAGAGTCAGGAACTTGGGCAGGGCTGGGTCTCCAGTTTTATGCAAACACACACTTTGACGACCATACATTTTTCCCCCGGTCAACACAACTCAGTGTTAAATTTGAATGAAATTTCTTTTTCACTGAAATGTTTTTAAACGTTTTTACAAAGCGTTTGGCTAAATGTGAACATACCTTGAAATCGGCCATGGCTTGATTGAACTCCAACTGTCTTGTGGGCACGGGAGCGGGAGCTCCGCCCACCGCCCCGCCCATCCCTGCGTTGTTGACTGTCTTGTGATCTGACGGCACGCTGTGGCTGCGATTCTTCTTGCTCTTTTTGCTCTTGCCTGAGGGCGGGTGTTGCACGTCTGGCGCGGTTGCCATGGTGACACAGTCCAAACTTTTCGAACACGTCTCTTTCTCGGTCAAACTACTGTTCGAGGGAAAGATTTTGGCGTCGACGGCCTTGTGATAATTTTGTGACTACACACAAATAATCAAGAAAATGAAGAGAATTGTTGGTTCTTCTTCAGGTTTTCATGTTCTCTTCATGCCCTTGTGAGTAGTTCAGAAATTGGGCTCTGTGATTTTTCCCTTGTTGGTTTGTGCTGAGCCCGTTTGTAGAATAGAGTCACATATGTTGCAGCACCAAAACTGTTTCAGTTCTAAACCTGTGATCAAAAACAAAACAAAACGGAAGAAAAGCAAAAAACAATAATGATTAATTAATTTAAAGCATCAATTTTTGGGTTGTTTTTCAATGTGCATGTGAATCTCTTTTTGAAAGAAATGGTGGATTTAAAAGAAACTGGTGGCGAATACCGTTTCTTGATTGACACAGCATGCTGTCCCAAAATTTTTGGAAACTACACAATTCTTTCAAGAAGATCCACGTAATGAACCATTACTAGATTTTAATGAAAACAGCCCCTTTTTTCGGGGGGGGGGGGGGGGGGTTCAGTGACATTTAGAGATGATACGGAACAGAATTATTACTTTGGACAATAAGAAAAGATTTCAAATAAGGTATGGTAGGACTTTCCAAACCTAGCTCCATACATGTACCGGTACGTTACAGTACAGAACACAGCGCAATGTCCATAAATATCACAAAAGCTCATGGTCCAATCATCGTCATGACATTAGCATCACTGCTATCACGACTATGGTTCATTAGTGAATTTTCTTGGGAATTTCCAATATTTGGGGGTCAGGGACTTCCCAATATTTGGGGGTCAGGGACTTCAGAAACGGTTTAGAACAGAATCACGACTTTTGGACAATGAATTGGAATTGACTCAAAAATTATAGGAGTTGCCCAAACCTATACTGTATAGTTGTACAGTACACCTACATCTGGTAACTCAATCAAAACATGTTTCATACACTCATCATAGTGGATTGTATCATGTACTATAAATCCTGTCAAGATGAGACTGCAAATTGTACATTAAAGGGAAAAAACATTTGCAAACATCGAAAAAATGAAACTACCAAGTTGTACAAAATACCTTACTAGGATGTTGGTAAATGACAGTCTAAAGCATCCTGTGAAATTATGGCACCTGGTGTGAAGTCATTTCGAAGAAAAACGATACTTTTCTATACATTTCCAACGGTGGTCGGCTGACCACCGTTGGAAAAACCTAACTATTTTTCAACTACTGCTCCAAATTTACCATTTTTTCTTCAGTCCAAATTTTGTTTGCTAGTGGTTCCATGTTCATGAACGGGTGCAGGCCAGCTAGACTGGTTCCCTTACGTACCGGTACCTTACAGTTTTCCGGCATTTTTTTTATTCATTTCATCTTTAGTGGAGTCGGGGAACCCCACTACTTGAACATTTTTGTTTTTCTTGGTTTTTCCAGCATTTCCAAACACAAAACTTCAAACATGTCAGAGTAACAATATTTGATCTATTATACTAACCCCTCAAATAGTTCATTTCTGAAAATGACAGCAAAAGCCAATGATGTACAATGTACATTCCCTTTAAAGGACTGTCATGTTTCTACATGTACATGTAATACGTCGTCATTAATGGTTTTAACACAAGACAGGAAGTGTAAAATATTAAAAACAAAACAGATTAATGTCATTACTTCCTCGTTTGCCAACTGACAAATAAAATTTATTCGGCCACACTCTTCATGATGAATTTCTGTTCTATGTATTAAAGAATTAAATGTGAAAAATCACCTTTTATACTCCTCAAATCAACCAATTTTTAATTGAATCACCTTTTTTTTTCAGGGGGGGGGGGGGGAAGGGGGTCTTTCCAAACAGGAAATTGCTTTCACATGTTATTCTTCATAGAACATTTAGGTCTACAAGAAAAACGCAAATTCCACTTTTCAGAAATGATATATTTCAATGATTTATGTATAAACAGAAAAATATTTTTGCAAGAAACAGTTTCAGGTACAGTTTCTCAAATTGGTTGACTTCCCCATTTAGTTGTGTAGTTTCACATTCAAGTGGGAGTGCTTTCCATTATTATATTTATTTTTGCAAGTACATGTAACTTCAAATTAGGTTTTGCCCTTCACCGACGTTTTTTAAACACTGTATACTCAGTGTGTTACCTCCCGAGTGAAAGTTGGAAAAATCACTCGGGTGGGACTCGAACCCATGACCTCCTGCTTTCGGTAAAAAACGTCGGTGAAGGGCAAAACCTAATTTGATTTATATCACCCCGACGCAAAAATTCCATCTTATACATGTAACTTCCCTTTGAAAAAAAGGTATTATTGATTAAATTAGTGAGACTCATACTGATGAAACAAACAAAAAAACACCTGTAGTTGAAAACAAAGTAGAATTTTCAATATTTAGAGTTGCTCGGACAAAATAAAATAAGAGAAAAGCAGGCCAGTTCAAAACGATGGCATAATCTTTTCAGAACTACCCGATGCAGCGAAACAAAAATGATGTGTAACAGTGTAAGGTAAAAAAAAGGGTATTTTTTACTTTTCTTTTCTTCAAATGTCGGCTGATGACTGCAAATGGTGCCAGACTAAATTTAGTGCAAAATATATGGGAGTCCAGAGAGGCCACATAAAGCTTGTACTCGATTGTAACCCCATCTAAAAACACCTTACAATTGTGCAGCAGCATGATTCCAGTCAAACCAGTGAGTTTGGCGGTTTTGAGACATCATCTTACATTGAAAAAACAAAACCTTTTTCATTTTGCCGACGCGCATGGCTACGGCGCATACCAAAAACCAGAGACTTTTTTTTGGCCTAAAGGGATTCAGCTGCTCATCAACACTTGAATACTGCATCCTTGCCATGAATAATTAATGACAATAAAATGACAACACAACAAAATTATGGAATAATGTTACGTTAACATGTACATGTACACTCCCCCCCCCCCCCCAAAAAGAGCAAATTACATGGGTACTTACAGAGATGCTATTAACATGGATAGCTGCCACATAAATGTCCTAAATCCTGTACACATGTACATGTAGGTCACAATTGTACACATATAGTACCCTATACATAGTACATTCTAGATATTTTGCTGTAAACACTGCGAATATTATCCGATGGCCAGTTTAACATGTACATGCACCAGTGATTCTCCAGACGGATTATGTGTGTGTGTGTGCAGTGCATGTATGCCCAGTGCATGTACTTGCACAGTGTATGCATCATGGACTCAAGCTGTACACATGACAATGGCAATTGTTATCTTTGTCAATTGCTCCTTTTGAGGCAGTGGCCCTGTGCAATGATGTCATCACTAAGGTTGCGCAGAGGTCAATATTGATCAATGCCAAACTGGGTGTAAACTGTCCCCAAAAAGATATGGGGGGTGGTTCTGTGCCTTTGGGAAACTCATGTTTAAAAATATCTTGTGACCGGAGTGGGTTTTATGCACATGTTTTTCTTCAAAGGCAAACACAATAAAAAAACCTTAGCTTTTGCTATGGATGTGATGACAAATATATGTGAAGTCCATTTAATTTGGTATTGTTTGGTTTGGAGGTTTCTGGTTGAACTGTGTTACATAAAAGAAAAAAATGACATTGTCGTTGAAGAAATTTTGTTTTTACTGTTTTTCTTGTTTTCCAAGTCTGTTGTTGGTTTGCCAATTACATGTACATGTACATGTAAAGCATGTGCACATGTGTCATGAACATGAACAGGATTGAGGCAGGCTGCTTTCAGCTTGATTATTAACGTTCTAAATTTCTAAAACTATTAGTGAGCATATTGATCAGTAAAGTGATACGTTGTTAATGTTTTTACAATTAATGTGTTTTTTTTGGAAAAGTTTAAAAACTTTCAATTACAAAGTTAGCACAAAATCAATGCTAACAAAATTGATCAATTCACTTTACAAAATAATTAAACATCCCCAAAATACTTGAATTACTACATAACAGGGTCATCTCAATTAAGAGAAGATTGCTTGAGGTTACAAAAGTCATTTGGGAATGTTATTTATTCTAGCCTAGGATAGATAATGAAAGAAGTATATTTAAAAAAAAAAAAAAATTCCCCTCAAATTTTTGGTGAAACATACAGTGAATTTTTTTTGAAAACTGAAAACTGAAAAAAGAAGCGTACATTGATCTAGTAAGCAAAATATTGCCCCACTGTAATAATGGATGCTTCCCGAGCCGCAATACCCATAGTGACCGTTTTAGCCGATTTTCGGCTAACTTTGACAGATTTTTTTTTTTAAATGAGTTTGACGGAAAATTTGACAGAACATTTGGACTTTTTTGGCAGATTTCTGGCAGAATTCTGCAAAAATGGTTATTTGACAGAAAAACATTGCAAATTTGCAAATTGCAAATAGGTTGGCTCACTGGGAACCGGACTTCGTCGTGACGCAAAAAAGCTGCGTTTTGCCTGAAATTTTTGTAATTTTATTACATGTACATCTTTATGTGACTAGCAACACTTCAACATCTGCATGTGATTTTAAGTGTTTATAGTGTATTTCGAGTAATTCTGGGGAATTTGGCAGATTTTTTATGAATCTGACAGATTTTTGAAGTGCAGAATTTAGCCATGACCTTACGGTCACCCTGGCAATACCGTACGGGTTGGCTATGGATTAGCTCTTTCTATAGAAATGTTATGCATTTCGCTTGGCGCATAAATGAATAATCGTCCAAATTCATATGAGTCAAGTCGTATTAGAAATGTCGAAGCTACGCATTAATGTAAACACGCTACACAGCGAGAGCCATATAAATTGGGGGCCCCAACAGACAAAACATGACTGTCTAATGACTAATCCTCAAGTCTAGGGTATAAGTGTAGGCCTACTGTGTGATTTCCAAAACTTCTGATAGTTAAAATATGCAACACAAGAAAATAGACTGGCACATGAAACAACCAGTCATGCCAGTCCATTGAGTCAGAAACAGCTTGTACTGCATCAGTCAACTGTGTCAAAAGAAACAACTGGTAACGGTCTCTATTTCTACACATCTGTCAATTCAATATTTATGAATTGAATATTATCCGTCTTTTGAACGTGATGACCTACTGGGTACTTGGTTGGTGGTCCTCCGAAATATTCCATCTAGGGAATTTAAGCTGGAGGTGTGGTTTGGTGACAGTGGTCAAGATAAGGTTTTGTCACAAAGAGCATTCTAAAAAGGAGTCTGAGTTGGTGAGCGCCACTGTTGAGTCCGGGAGGTCATTCCAATGTTTAAGTGTTTTTAGGAAAAATGAAGAAGCATATGTGTCGGTCCTGGCCTGGTGGAGTTGGAACTGTCTGTTGTGTCCTCGTCGTGATCTTCCAGTTTTTGGGGTGATGTACTTGGTATAGTCAATGTCCATTAGTCCATTCAGGATTAAAAAAAAAAAAAAAGTGTGGTGCTGTTTCTTCTTTCTTCCAAAGTTGTCCAATCCAGATCTTTCATGATAGCAGAGATGCTCATGTCACGTCCATAGGTGTTTGAAACGAACCTTGAAGCTTTCTTCTGGACTTTATCTCCATAGTCTGTAGTCCGAGTGACCTGCACCCTACAAAGCGCCTTTTTTACTTTTGACCTAGCCTAGGTCAAGGCATTCCTCATTATTTGTCCATGCGGTAAACGATCGGCGGCATATCCTCGCTATGCAGTGCATTAAAAATACAATGCGAACAGGATCCAGACAAACGCCTTGGTCCTTTCGTCCGCGAAAGCTTATGTTTTTGTTTTATGTTACGCTAGATTTCCAGCGCACGACCTCATATGCGAATATAGATAAGTGTAGGCGGGCTAATATGTGGAGTGTCCAATCACACCTTGGTAAATCCTGACGTCATCAAATTGTTTGCAGCTATTTGCATTTGCGGACGTTTCAGAAACCACATTTTTGTGCATTGGTGTTGTTTGTTATGTGTACACAACGTGTGTGTTATACATGTATTATGTACAGTGCATGTCACACGTTAGATATGAACTTTCACCGCTATGCAAGTTTCCACTTAACGATCAACCAATAAGAACTCAACTTTTAAGGTCAGCTTAGGCCAGTGGCGTAGCCACCGGGGGGGCGTGGGGGGCGACCGCCCCCCCATGAAACCTTGTCGCCCCCCCCCCCCCCCCCCCCCCCACTGAGATTTTGAGTTTCTAAAAAAATTATCATTGATCTACATGATGCCATGGGCGTCAATCCGGGGGGGGGGGGGGGGGGGGGGGACAGGGGACATGTCTCCCCCCCCCCCCACTTTTTGAACTTGTGTCTCATTTACAGGGCCCTATTATGTACTACAATGTATCTTTTGCTTAGAAAATATTGGTTAAAGTGGTCAGAAATTGCCTCAGATAGCACCACAGAGCATTTAGAATCTAAAGCTCAGAATTCTGGTAGCTGATTCAATGACTCCAACCCCGAAAACAATGTTCAAAAATTTTTCTTATGCCTTTAGCTGAGAAAACCTCGAAAATTATGTTTAAATTATTATCTTTTGTACTAAGATAATTATTGGTTAAAGTGGTAAGAAATTGCCTCAGATCACACCACAGAGCATCGAGAATCCAATTTTTTTCGGGGCCCTTAAGCGGGCCCTGAACCCCACGCCTACAGCTCAGAATACCGATAGCTGATTCAATGACTCCAACCTCGAAAACGATGTTCAAATAATTATCTGTTGCTAAGAAAATATTAGTTAAAGCATGGAGGAAAGTGGTAAGAAATTGCTTCAGATCACACCACAGAACATCTAGAATCAATTTTTTTTTCGGGGCCCTTAAGCGGGCCCCGAACCGTGATTTTTTTCTCATGCAAAGTAGATTTGATCAATTCGGAACTGATTAACCACTCCGCATCAGTTCTGATCAAGGTATGTCCGACCCCCCCTCCACTTTTGAGAAGCGATTGACGCCCCTTCATGACGCCCCCCCATGAAATGTTCCAGCCCCCCCAGCACCCCCCCCCCCCCCCCACTGAAAAATTCCTGGCTACGTCACTGGCTTAGGCTATTACATTAGCAAAATGAGCACCACCCCAAAAACCTCACATGGACGATTGGACCAAGGCGTTCGTCTGGATCCAAATGATTTGCATAAATAGTGGCCGCATGAGGTCGCTGTTTGCACTGTATTTTTAATGCGCTGCATGGCGAGGATATGCCGCCGATCGTTTACCGCGTACGGATGAATAATGGCAAACGCCTTGACCAAGGCTAACTTGGACCCTACAGATCGCTTTTTTTTAACATTGGGACATGGTTCGATGTCAAAAAAGGTGGTACAAGTCACTTGGACTACAGTTTGTCACACTGCAGCTGAGGTCACTCTTTTCGAACAGTTGGAGTATGGATAGCAACTTTAGCACATGGACGGTTAGGCCATTCAGTACTACCTTCAAGCATACATTCGCAAAGTGCAAAACATTGAAGAAAAGTCATCTTTTAAAATTGAATTGAAACTTCCGAGACGTCATACATTGTACCTGGAGTCATCGTGTAGCTGTGGGCATATTTTTAGTTTCCATCAAAATAACCTTTTCAACCAAAAGCAAACGTCTCTCAATTCTGATGACAACCTTTTTTATAATTTTAAACAGTTTCTTGAGGAAGAAATCACGATTTTCGTACGCGGTTTACCGGTGGTTGGCGCCATGCGATTCAGCACACCTTGCGCGTTCACTTCACGGTACATCGCGATGATTGCCATATTTATTTTCGCGCTGCATTTTGTCCTCGTTATCATCATTTTTTTACTCCCACATTTTCATACAAAATCCCAAACCCTGCATGTTCTTAATGTCACCAACTAGTTTGTGCCTATTGGGTACATCCCTTGTACCGTGTGATTTCAAATTTTTTTTCATACACTGCAGTCGTATAAACTCTTCCATCGAATGTTTTAGTTGAATCAAAATAAGTTGTAGAGTCTTTAATATTTGAAAAATTCGCCAACGAATGACCGTATGTTTTTGCCTAGTTCGGAATCACACGTGCACTTAATAAGACCCAACTACACGCGTGTTAATCAATTTTGTGTGACGTATGCTGTGCTGGGTCAAAGGTATTTGGTCCGTGCATGAGTTTGTGCCATTAGTTGCAGACAAAAGTTTCAAAATCATTGACGTTAATTCTCTTTTTATAATTTGCTGGAATTCTCTCGAATTAACTATTTTTGGAAAATTTAATTAGGCCCTATACTTGATCAGAAAATATGCCTGATTCGGGATGGTTCTGGCTGAAAAATTTATTTTCTCGCGTGATTTTTTTCTCATGCAAAGCAGATTTGATCGATTTGGAACTGATTAACCACTCCGGGGAAAGATTCCCATATCTGGCCATCACTAATTTTTCCCTTCAGTGACCCATGGAGGAATAAGAACACATTCCTCCATGAGTGACCTATTGGCCATCAGAAAGTGATAATAGGCCTATGTCAATAAAAGTCAAATTTAGCAGGGAAAATATGGAAGAATTAACTGAGAAAAGACATCTATATTCAAACCAGTCTCATGGTTTGTGCACAGGGTGACAACTTACAACTTACAAGTGATGGTACTTAACTTACATGTATGATCCATCAAGGTAAACTTTTTAACCAATGTCACTTGAATTCGTGGATTAGTTGAGCCTGAATGATGTTTGCTATCCGGAACTACATGTAGGAAAATGCACTGGCTACAGCTAGCTGAAAAGCCATTCGAAAACTGACATTGACATGCAAGCCCATACTTACGTACGTACGTTACGTATTCCTTGAGTTGAGAACCTCGCCGTATCTGTGAACATTTGGCAAAACAACTACGCAGTAGCGGTAGGCGCTATACGTATTTATAAGCAGATTCCTGGAAATCGACAGCTAGTATAAACCTTCGTTACTGTGAACTAGGAATAGGACATCCGGTTTAGCTCAGCGCATCATCGATGGAGATCGATCAAACGTCAACATTCCAAAGGCGGAACTATCGCACAACCAGTACAAGGGAAATTGTGTGATAATTTATGCTTACGTTGCTAGTAAGCGGGTCACATGACATCGCTGACATGAATTATTCATAGTACGCATGAGCTTATGGCGCATAGAAATAGCTACATAAATATTTACATATTTTATGTACGTACGTACATGAACAACGATTGCAACCATAGGGTCGCTCTCATCGATCGGACTGAAAAAAATGCTGCCCGGTGGCACTTACGGTGGGTGGCGGCTTGCACTCAATACTATACACATTATTTTGCCTCCATTTACAAAATTTTGAAAAACAACTTAACGAAATGTTACAACCAATTTTGTGTTAAGTATTTTAAATTTTTAAGTTATTGTTTTTTTTTTAAATTAACCTTTTGGTAGTGAAATGTGTTATGGGAAAGTTAAGGGCTCGTTTTTGATCAATTTTCCGGCCAGGACAGTGCGACCGACCGACGGACCACGAAGTGATTGGAGCTTGAAAAATTGATCCAATACAGCGAAAAAAATTGACACGAAAAACAGTAAACCATTTTATAATTTAAAGAATTTGAAACGGCACTGCATGTATATATTGCCATGCCGAGTCCCGGATTATCGAGACAGTAGGCACTGTGCCTATATAGGGCCTTCGAAAAATTCGGGGCCTACGAAAATACCGCACCTACCTATACTGGAATTTGTATCCTTGTGGAGACATCGCTTTGTGCATTGTGCATAAACACCCACACACATCTAGTGTAAATCGAGGATTTCCTGCTCTTTCCCCCTTTTGGGGGGGGGTTATTTAATATGTTATTTTATGGTGTTTTTTTTCATTTTATTGTCTACTTATTTACTTATTGATTTGTTCGATAGTTTGTTTGTTTACTTCTTCTTTGGTTCTTTTTTTTGTTTTGCTTAATGTTCATGTACTTGTTTTTTATTTGTCATATTTGTTTGTAAGATTTGTCCTGGTCGAATAAATAATAATAATGCACACGCACAGAAGAGTTTTTAAAAAGGCTTAGCCGTTTCTCTCGGAATTTTCGATTACACCAACGACGCTGTACAGCAATCATAATAGCATACATGTACATGTAGCCTCATCGTATCAAAATTTGGGTATATTAAAAGTATGTCATTCTGAAGCATGGTGCCAACCATGGGCGTCGATGTCGATCGGTGGGGGACGGGGGCACGTGTCGTCCCCCCCCCCCCCCTTGAGTATTTTGGAATAAAACGTTGAAGCCATGGGCCTACATGTGATCCTTTATGTTAGAAAAGCCGATTCACTGACTCCAAACTCGAAAATGATTTTTAAAATGGTAAATTTGTTGCTGACGGGGGAAATTGCCTCAGATCATCGCCGCAGAATCCATTCCCGTCCCGGGACCTTTAAGCGGGCCCCGAACCCTGCGCCGTTAATGCTTCGTACTTGCATCAGTTCCGATATTATTTAGGCCAGTCACCCCCCCCCCCCCCCGGGCCCCACGATTGACGCCAACAGGTTTTTACAGCTATAGGACCTATTGGCCTGGCTAGATTTTTGTACAGTGCTTGGTACTCAACATGAATTTGGTGCCGGTGCCTATTATATCGGGTGCAGTATAGGGCCTAAGGAACACTGTGCCTATGGCTTACGAAAAAAATAAGGTGAGTGCTCTAAAAAGCAAAATGGAAAGAATCTGTCAACAATTATTGAAACCAATTCAACGACTCGATCTAGTAAGAATACAAAGAATGGTTCTTAGGTTTTAAACTCGAACGTAACTTATAACTAGTGATAGCCTCCGAGTGGTTAAATTGCTGACCCACGGGTAGAGAATTGGTGGTTCGAATCCCGCATGTGTCATGTTAGTTTTCAACACGCGCTGTCCGACACACGGCGCTTCTAATTCTCAATGAGCTCACTCACGTGACCCATGAACTCACATTATGAACTCCTCCTTTGATTCGTGTTAGTGTTGAGGTCACCAATTTCGTGAAGCTGCTAAGCACAGAAATTTGCTGAGCATGAAAAGTCTTCCTTGGCAAAAACAAGACGTGTAACCACATTGCCCTGTGCATGTGATGTACATGTATTATTATGGCTAATGGTTGGTATTCAGCGTTGTTTGCTCAGCATGAAACTCACATGGAGCTTTGGTGGTAACCTGTTTTTACTAAGCCAGACTTTTTTTGTGCTAAGCACATTTGTGTGCTTAGCAGCTATAACGGTGTAGGCACGTATGTTTCAGCCGCTCATTTAGTTTGCGCGCATGCGCACTCAAAATATGAAATACTGATAATCAGCAAACATGGATGCCTGCAGTCGCAGTTTGACCCACTTAAGTATCGGTCAACATCACGCTCGAAGTACTTTGATAACTTTTTCTTTCCACGTGGACAGGAATATAAGGCAATTAAAGTCACTTTTGCAAACCTTAGCGCAAAAAAACATAGAGTATTTGATGCATTTCTTTTTGTTTTTCCGTGTCGTGTAGTACGAAAGTATTGGGTCACAAATTCAAAACACGACAGTTTAGGAGATAATTTTTCAGTTTTGCCGAGTAATTGTAAACTTGTCTTCACTGAAAAATGGTAAAGGATGCCACGGAAAGTGCGATGTATAAATATCATTTAAGTCGGAAACCGTTTCAATAAGAAAAGTAAGGTCTCACGTTATACGTTTTTTTCGTTGAATGTAACGTTATTGTGCACGTACCTGTACACAGACCCTGGAATCTGGCCGGTAAACATGGCTAGCCACGCGCCGCGGCGCTCCGTTTGTAATCTTTCGACGCGTTGGAAATGTATATATTTAACTGAAACGATTTACAACTGACTGGTTCCCGGCCCTGAAATGCAGTTAAGTACGATCATAGAGGGCACTGGGACCAGTTTATTTGTGCACGAAGCTTTCAAAATGGGTTTACTTGAAAAATGACGATTTTTATAAGCTACAGGTTTCCTTCTTACATCAAATCACCTGTAAAATAAAAATAATCTATCATCCTTTCCGATGGTACTACGGCTGATCTAAGGTAAACCCGGCAAATTGTCCAAATGTGTAAACCAAACTCAAACGTTTTTTGTCCATAATCATTGGTTTGTTTTTTTATATATTTGAAAGGGTTTTTAGCGCCGTTCCCACACTGTAGAGACAATTTATATCTTTGTTCATTTGGTCTACTGATAGTTTTTGGTTCGAATCATCTTTTAAGTACGTTTGAGAAGGATACATTTTAAGACAGGAAACCAGACAATCGTTCAGTGCGTCGTCTGCTACCGCTGTTTGCAAGCCGACGACGCGGTGGAAACCGTTGCGCATGCGTGAGAAGACAATGCACGCACGGTCTATGGGGCTGAAACATGCGTGTAGGGGAGGGGCCCTCAAGCCAATTAAACAAAATTATGTGGATTTATTTGACTAATAAAGTAGGAGGATTACTGAAGGGAAGGGTCTCAAAAATGAAACAATATCAATAACAATATCAGAGACAATGTCAACGATATTTCAATTTCCAAGCAAACCATATTTATGAAAAGAAACTATTTGATAAAACGTCCAGACTTACAATCATCTACATAAAAAAAAAAAAAAACCAAATCAAAATATTTATTCTGCAAGGAAAACCATGAAATATTACAGTGCAATATAAACAAAACTTTCTTTAGTACATGTACAAGAATCATTCAAATCACTCATGTACTTTACCAGTTAGAGAATTTTGAACCAAGTCAAACATTAGACTGCTCATGAACTTTCTAAAAGTAATCGTCAGAACCATTAAAATCAATCAAAACTCTTGAAAGCATAATAATAATATACATTTGACAAACAACTAAGTAAAAAGAAAAGCAATTCCATGACAAAATTTCTCTCCCAAGCTGGACACGCTATCCATTCTATCACGAAGGCCCCTCTCGATATAAATGTAATAGATCATGGCGAAGAGCCATGGTATATGACATGTGAGCAGATTCGCTGATTGAAGACAATCGCCTCTTGACCTCTAGATTTCGACCAATCAAAAAGAGTCCGCGGGCGCTTTCTATATCGGGTTTTCAGTAATTCACCCGTTATCGCGTCATAGACGTGATAAAAAAAAAACAAGACACTGCAAACAAAGGCTGTGGTCGCGCGCTATATATTATACGGATACTCGCCAAGCTTGCTATGGGTTTGATAAATCTATGCCCGGCCGTTTGTTGTGTTACAAAACACTGCATTCGAATTGACCAATCAAACTTATAGTCCTAATTGGGGAATGAAATGCTGTCAGGATTTAGTAAAGATGACTCCGCCTTGGCTGAGACTAGTCTGAGTATCACCCATTATCCACGGTCCTGTACAGTGAGTATAAAAAAATGCAAACAAAATATAGGCCTATATATAACGGAATGCCAAACGTAGAATGTGTAACCAACATAGATAATATAGGTATGGTCTGTCATGAGTCGGGATTAATATACATCCGCTGATGGTTTAGGAGCAAGAATTTTCTTGAGACCTTACCACAATTGTCACTATCAAATGGTGTCACAATCAAATGGTTTCTCATAAGACTGTGTGATCCGCCGATGTCTACGTAGGCTGCCACTAGTAGCCTTTGTCACAAATTTCACAGACATTAATGGTCTGTCATTAGTCGGGATTAGTATGGACCCGCTGGTGGTTTCGGAGCAAGATTTTTCTTGAGAAGGCCTTACCACAGATGTTACAATCAAATGGTTTCTCATTAGTGTGGATCCGCTGATGTAGACGTAGGCTGCCACTAGTTGAGAAGCCTTTGCCACATGTGTCGCAAACGTACGGTTTCTCATTGGTGTGGATCCGCTGATGTTTGATTCGGCCGCCACTAGTTGAGAAGCCTTTGTCACAAATATCACAAACGTACGGTTTCTCCTTAGTGTGGACCCTGTGATGCCGTTTAAGATGACCGCTTTGTAAGAAGCATTTGCCACAGATTTCACAAACAAACGGTTTTTCATGTGTGTGGACCGCGCTCTGATGTATTTGAAGGCCACCTTTCCTTGAGAAGACTGCACCACAAATATCGCAAAGGAATGGTTTCTCATTTATGGTGTGGACTGATTGATGTTGTTTCAGAATACTTTTCTGCAAGAACCCCCTGCCACAAATATCACAAACAAATGGTTTTTCATCAGTGTGGACCCACTGATGTTCCCGTAGTCTATTACTGTATCTGAAGTCTTTGCCACAAATGTCACAAACAAATGGTTTCTCATTTTGGTGGATCATCTGATGACTTCGTAGGCGACATTTCTGTGAGAAGTGTTTGCCGCATGTCTCACAAACAAATGGCTTCTCATTAGTATGGACGAGTCGCTTATGTATTGGTAGGCTACTCGTCCATGCGAAGCCCTTACCACAAATGTCACAAACAAACGGTTTCTCATCAGTGTGGACCTGCTGATGTATCTGTAGGCTATTTCTCCATGCAAATCCCTTACCACAAATGTCACAAACAAATGGCTTCTCATTAGTGTGGATCGGTTTATGTGCCCGCAGGCCAGCTCTAGATGAGAAGCCCTTGCCACAAATGTTACAAAGGAATGGCTTCTCACCCGTGTGGACCCTCTTATGTGACTCTAGAAGGATACGCTGAGAGAAGCATTTGCCACATGTCTCACAAACAAATGGTTTCCCATTAGCGTGGGCCCTCTGATGTATTTTTAGTGAAAATTTTCTTGCGAAGCTCTTACAACAAATGTCACAATCAAATGGTTTCTCTTTAGTGTGGACCCTCTGATGCTCTTGGAGAAGACATTTAAATAAGAAGCGTTTGCCACAAAAGTCACAAGCAAATGGTTTCTCAGTCGCGTGGACCCTCCCGTGAAGCTGAAGTTGACGTTTCCGTGTGAATTTCTTTTCACAAATCTCACAGGCAAATGCTTCGTTATAGTTGACTCTCAGATGCTTTTGTCGGTTGCTTCTCGTTTGTTTGACCTCTGGTTGAACCTTTTTCTTGTTGCTTTTATTTGTGACACTCATTGTAGCTGTTGCAGGCTTTCAATGATGATATGCAGCTTAAAACACAAGTGGGATCTGGAATGCAAAAAAAAAAAGATAAGTATGAACGACAATACACTTCCTCTTATACGCAGGGACAGTTGAATGTTGCACCATTTTGAACAATTTATTTGACTACAAAGTCATAAAATGGGATGTTACTGGTGACATGCAGGCCACTGTCAATGCCACCCTCAGCTCAAGGCACACCAGATGGTTCTGTGAGAGCCGAAACACGGCAGGAAGAGGCAGGCCTATGTGGGGGCGCTGAAGTAAGACACTGGAGTGGAGACGGCCGACGAGCTTGCCACCCTTATGGCGTACTGGAGGGAGTGGGGGGGGGGGGCAGTCGTATCGGAGCCCGGTTGTGCCCGACTTGGTGATGATGTAACAAAATATCAAAACCGCGTTCTTGACACGCTTTATTCAATCATGTTTCTGGTGCCTTTAAATGATTTTTTTCCTATCATCGTTACTCAGATGAAGTGATTGAACCTGGATGTAGAGTTTTCCCAAGTTGCAATTCCCCCTCCTCCACACCAAGAGCAACACTGGTTTCTTTATGGTCCAGCACTGCCGCCCCTCCCCCACCACTAAAAGGCATTTTCTATTTGGGTTTTTCCAATCCTCTGAAAAAGAGTCTATTAGATCTACCCTTGAAGTGTAGGCTGGTCATCAGTCACAACATTATTGATTCTGGAAGGAGTGGGAACCGAATGTTTGCCGAGAGAACAAATAAAATAGCAAGTTTGCAATAACAACTTTCGTATCGTTTCAAAAATCGCCAAAAATAAATAAGGTGGTATTTTTTTAGGGAGAAAGTTGACTGGGCATTTAGTTGAGACAGAACCGCTTCGTAGGCAGCCAATCTGTAAAAATACCCGTTCTTGCGAAAACGAATTTGTGCTAGTTTTCAATTTTGCAGACGTCACGCGCAGCTGAGAAACAACTTGCCGGTTGTTTTTTTAAGCTCTGGCAGGAGCTTCCCGTCACTTCGCGGTCGGTCGGCTGGTCAGTTGATCCCTAGAAAAATTGACCCAAAACGAGCCCCCTAAGTTTCCCATAAAATACCAAATTCTATTTTTTTTTCAAAAAAAACCCCACAACCAACAAACAAACAAAATAAATGAAATACTTCACAAACATTGTAACAATTCCAGAGGTTGTTTATGACAATTGCTGTCAATGGAGGCAAGAAATGTGCAGTAATGTTATAGTCACGTGGTACATGTATACAGCGTGGTATACAGCGCACTATGGAAAGCACGCAATATTGTATGCGAAACTTAGGGGGCCTATTATGGTCAATTTTCGGGGACCTATTTTGGTCAATGGACCTATTTTGGTCAATTTTCGGAAACAGATTAGCGCAGCGTGATTTTCGCGTGGGATGCCTCGAGGGTGCGTGCAGGGACGATGCCCGGGCTCGTAATCTCTGGTCAACGTTACATATACAAATGTACTTTCATGGAAGATGGCCACAGCTTGTCCACTCGCATTTGTTTAAATATAACTCCGGCACTAAGATAGCGCCGGCCTACTGTACACTGATTCGCCTGATCTGTTCCATGCTTTATATCATAAACACAGAGGAGGTATCCACCGTGTGGTTGCGAAGGCCGATTTCTAAAGGTTACATAATACTTTATTTTGAATGAAATTATTTTGAACGTGCACGAAGTGTTTGAAAATTAGTTTCTCCCATTTGAAGAATTTTCAGGGTTTTTTCCCTTTATAATGATCCAACTACGTGCTAAAAATCGTTTTGATCAGTTCAGTACTTTTCGTTGAAATCGGAAAAAAAGGCCTGGCTACGTGCATTTTTCAAAGTTGTAACATTCGTGCTTGCAATAGCTGTCTATCCTCACGAATATTAATAAGGTACCTATCCATTATGTATTTTGGTGTGCAGTACAAATTTGCAGACTAGCCTCCTTCATAATTCACGAGTTATTAATTAATAAAAAAATCACCGTTTTTGCCGGCTTACATTTGTCGATACCGAGACCCACGCGAAGTAACGCCGAGCGACGCTAATAAAAATGCTGATAATTATGCGCTTCGTCATTGTTGCCCCAAAATCGGCCAATCATGCATGCCAACCCGAAAACCATGCACATGAGTTTGGTCTGCAATAATCCTTGTCAAAATTTTGCTTCAGAGATAGTTCATGGTGTAACACAAGCGTTTGCAACAACAGACTAAGCTGAAAATCGGAATACACTCAGATGATAATTATGCAACAACTCTTGAAAATTGAAATAACTTAAGGAGATTCCTAGAAATTGAGATAAATAAATAGATTTGGGGGCGTTTTCGAACGATTTCTTCCCGACTTCAAGGTCATCAACTTTACCAGTAACCAGAATTGACGTTTCGGCGTAGATGACGGCGATTGTTTTTCACTGCCATAATTTAACATTTCAATCATATACTGATTCAAAAGGCCATGTTTTGGGGGCGCATGAATTTCACTGCTCTCAGATATAGCGTCTCACTCTCAGTACAAGCACGTATAATCGGATTAAATTTGCTTATCAACGGCTGACACTTGCACACGGCTGATACAAATTATGTTTGCCATTAAATAGAGCAATAACGGCGTGGTGTTGCTGAAGCCTTTCAATAGCACAGGAAACTTTCAAAAATAAATGCCAGGGGTTTAATGGACCGTGACGCGGATGCTGATGCTTGCAAGTTGAACAGTTCATAGGGGTTGTACAATGTACAGAATTTGAAGAAAGAATACTATGCACTGTACGCAGCTCGGATATGCAGCGCTATGCTTCAGCGCAGCATATCCGAACTTGGTAGAATGTAAACCACTAGTTTAAAAAAAGGAAATAAACTGTGGCTGTATTAAGCCGTAGCATGTTTAATTCAACGCAAACATGTTATTGGTACGAAGTCCAAGGCCCCATAAAAGAAAAGATAAAATGTGGTTCAAATACTGCAGCATGGGTGGTATGGGTATAGCCTGGCTCAACGGAAACTTTACACATGTACATGTACATCATGTACTGTACATGTACATGTACATGTACCTTGCTCTGTGGTAGCATGGAGGTAGGAAATAGTAACTACATGTATGCCAGTGCGCGTACTGAGTAGTGTTCGTTCGGCCCGTTCAGGGAATCAAAAATCGGGACATTTGTTAAAACTTACTCCATGTTCGCTATAAAAGCTACTTACTTCGTTTATTACCAGGAACACTAATACATTCCGTAGATCTCTAGACGTCTGTTCATTCTGTAATTTCCTACAGAAATCTACAAAGAGATTGTCCCAAATCTTCCACGTTACGTTTGTGCATATAACGACTGCCTTTCGAGGTCATGGGTCGAGTATGGCACGCCAAAGCGGAATTTATTCAACCCTGCACGGCAACTGCTAACATTATAAAATACATCACAACTTTTTTAAAAAGTATGTCAACATTGTAAAAAATATGTCAACATTTTAAAAAATATGTCAACATTGTCAACAATATGTCAACATTTCAAAAACGTATGTCAACATTTCAAAAAATATATGTCAACATTTCAAAAACGTATGTCAACATTTTAAAAATATATGTCAACATTTCAAAAATATATGTCAACATTTTAAAAAATATGTCAACATTTAAAAAAAATTATGTCAACATTTTTTAAAAATATGTCAACATTGTAAACAATATGTCAACATTTAAAAAACGTATGTCAACATTTAAAAAATATGTCAACATTTCAAAAACGTATGTCAACATTAAAAAAATATATGTCAACATTTAAAAAATATATGTCAACATTTAAAAAACTTATGTCAGCATTTAAAAAAATATATTTGTTCTGATTAATTAACTAGAAATTACATGTCAACATTTGCCAAAACTACCTACTACTTGTTGACAAATATATGTCTCAACCCATCCTGCGACAAAGTTCCACTGATCTCTATATAAAGACTGGATAGCGGATATGCATACAACATTCACACAGTAGACTTCGCATATTGACCAATTCGCCCCCGGTCTCACGAAGATGGCCGCGTATAATACGAACGTTCTACGCGTAAATACGCGCGCGTCGTATCAACAGTTGAAGCGCATTTTGGTCACGTACACATATTATGATGTTCTAAAAGGGACACATTTCCGTAGTGATTATTATTTCAAAACGCCGAAAAAGTTATATTTGCGGCATTTTAGTAACCACGACGTTAGAAAAATTGTAGTTAACCTTGGTCAGTGATGGTGGTCAAAATATAAGTCAAGTGAACCGCGACGTTACAAAAGAAATCATGCTGTCTATAAAACGGCAACTTGTCCTTTGTAGATCACCAGCCGGTCTCACCAATATGGCGTCAAATTCGTACATTGTGCGGCTCTGTATTAGCTATCCAGTCTTTATATAGAGATCAGTGCAAAGTTCACTTAAAATACGTGTCAACATTTCGTCCAAAAATATGTGTCAACACTACCCGATGAAAAATATATGCCAACACGTGACCGCCACGACGGAGTACATGCGCGAAGTATGCTGCGCTAGCACCCGGTGTCACGGTCTCACTTCTCCGGCGTGCTGGATTCTCCGGGTGAATGCGGCGGATAATTGAGCACGTTACAGTGCACGGTACATGATGAGCACGATACATGCTCATGTGTCCGCTGTGCTTACTTTTCCTCGGGTGGTGCTATGGAGTCTACCAAATCCACCCAAGAGGGTGCAGTGAACTAATTCAAGAGAGAATTTCTACGCGAGCTGATTAGCATAAAAAGTGACCCCACAGTTTCTTTTGAAAACGGAGACCGTTTGGCTTAAAAAACGGTGGAATTGTGTAAATGTAGCCAAGGATCAACTCCCTGGTTTTTGGGCTTCCATCTGAGGGCAGGCTTGATAAAATTACGGTTGAAAAATGGGTCCTATTTGCCTGAGAAAGTGGAAGGATGCCACTTGTAAAACGGCTACATGCAGGCTTGGGAACTATCACTTTTCGGGAGGTGATTTTGTACGGCGTTCCACGAGTGCCATCCACTTCTTTATTTACTCAGATAATTCATCACGTCATGTTGACATATCGCCGAGAGTAAGGCGATTTAATCACATAATTGTATCGCCCAGTCGACTTACCGAAGTTGACTTGTCCAGATGCATAATCTCTCCAAGTCGACTTCCAGAAGTCGACATGACGACTTTTCCAGAGGCATTATCTCATTATCTCTCCAAGTCGTCTTCCATAAGTCGACATGACGACTTGTCCAGATGTATTATTTCGTCAAGTCGACTTTCCGAAGTGGAGATGACGACTTGTCCAGATGTATTATCTCGCCAAGTTGACTTCTCGAAGTCGAGATGACGACTTGTCCAGATGAGATATCTCGCTAAGTCGACTTCCTGAAGTCGAGATGATGACATGCAAAAATCTCGTTCTGCATGGATATCCCGTTTTTAAAGCATTGTCGTGGATTCTTTCTTGTTCGTCGGTGCATTTCAGGTTTTCCCCACCCGTTCTTATATGAACAATAAACTGGCAGAGGAACAAGAGATAAACTGTAGGGTATATTGATTTGATCTGGGTCGAAGTTGATTTGTGTTTTTTTATTTTCATCTTGTTTTAAATTACTCCCCCAAGCTTCGTAGGAAATCACACCTCTGCCTTGTTTTCCCCTATTTATCCCGTTGAAAAAGTAATTCGCTTCACGTTAAACATTAACAATCATAAATTCACAAAAATGTCTTTATTGACAGGTTGCATAAAACTGGTTGCTTTCTTAAATGACACTAACAAATTCAAGATTTGCTTTTAATCATATTGAGATCATATTTAAGATAAAACGACTCTCATGGCTTAAATTGGTATCTTGGAAATTTAGCAAAACTCTTGTCTGATATATTACGAGAAATGATTTGATAAAGATATCACTATAAAAACTCTTATTGTCAACACTAAATCAATGTTTTATAAAGGACATTAGCTTATGATTAGCCTTAGCACACTAAAATCACACTGTGATCATCACATTATGACAAAGTTCTGTTCCTAGCAATATAGAAGTTGTTCACTTTTACAATGAGACATCGGCCTCAATATTACTGTGACGTTATTCTGATGTCACGACAGAGTTGTAACGAGTCACTGATTTTTGTGACTCGAGTCGAGTCGAGTCATTTTAAAGAAGTGACTCGAGTCGAGTCGAGTCATTAGGTCAACAAGGTCGAGTCGAGTCGAGTCGAGTCACAGAGTGTGGTCGAGTCGAGTCGAGTCGAGTCAAGTATTTAGCTCGAGTCAATTCGAGTCACAAATATTTGAACACTAAATTACAATAAAAAGCAACAAACACAAGAGAGAAAGAATACAAGGCACCAGTCTATTACGGAAATCCAAAGACATAAAGTATGCTGTATGGTACCCAACCAACAGTTTCCATTGCTAGCTCACGTCACAGATAAGAAGATGTGAAACTTCGGTCTTATAACTGGTTTGGCTTCGGGTCTAGATTTTGTTGTTCGCTGATCGCTGACAACGTAAAAACCTAATTGCATTATACAAAACTGTTTCTGATTATTTAAAGGTGGGCCCGTCCGTATCCATTTTTTTGTGTGAAATCGGGACATGAATTTAGCCAGCGTTCCACCAAGAACTTCAAAATCGCCCGAAACCAATGATGAAACCACGGATTGAGAAATGCGTTTTAAGTCTGGTTCCGGGTTTAGCATTACATGCTATAGAACCACAAGGTGGGAGTCCGCGACACGGTGTATGTTTGTTGTTTCATTATGGAGGAAGGAAACAGACTGCCGCTGTATATAAACGTACATTATTCGCGAATATTAACGTGACGTGAACAAAAACTGGCAACGCGAACGGCGCAGCGTAAGTCATTGCAAATATTTTTCGCAAGTAAGTTTTTTGCTTTTATTTTGGGACTCGAGTCTTATTAGCCTTCCTCGAGTCGAGTCGAGTCATTCTGATGAGGGACTCGAGTCGAGTCGAGTCATTTGCTCGCAGTGACTCGAGTCGAGTCGAGTCATTTACCCGTCGGGACTCGAGTCGAGTCGAGTCGCCAAAAAATGTGACTCGAGTCGGACTCGAGTCGAGTCATTGACTCGAGTCATTACAACTCTGTGTCACGAAGTATGGAATTACAAGCGATTTTAAATCACAAATTGACCTAAATCGTTAAGGCTGAGAAAATCCCTCGGGAAGAATGAAATTTTGTCAAACATGTAATTCAAATTCCCAAGAACCTAAACAATTTCCCTATTAATAAGTTAATGATACTTTTCTCCTTGACGAAAGACACCAGGTGGAAGACGTTAAAACAGAGTACTTGTTTGTTCATAGGTAATAACAGTCAGCGGCGTGAGGTTTAACCTAATTCCGGTGGGGGGGGGGGGGGGGGGGCACATGCGTGCACACAATTTTTAATGGGGCACTGAAGGCAAATGACAATTTTTTGTTCATTTCAAGATTTTAAACGGGGAGCGCCGGGCGGGGGGGGGGGGGGGTATGGCACGGACATTTGTTGTGGGGGGGGGGGGGGCACAACCCAGTTACGCCACTGATAGTACCGGTATGTTTTACCTTTTTTTTCAAGAAATGAAAAAGAATTATTACTGTAAATATATGTCAGCATGTTTTTTAATATCCTTCCTTTATCACCATGCAAACGCCGGTCATATTTTACAGCATAACCGGATAATGCGACAATATTATACTTTTATCACACCTGCCTGTGAGTTGCGCAAAAGGAACGTTTTCCCTTTGGAATGTTGTTGTCAGTCTCTCTTTTTGGAAAAGCCGAATATATTGGTTAATAGGACATGATGCAAACCGTCATGCGAGTGGTCGGTCGGTTTCAGAGTACAGGTTACTGATGAGGCTACCGTGTATACAACCATGCATGCGGTGCTCAACCGATACCGATTCGCAAGGCTTTCTACCGGCTTCTCCTTGCAGGGGAGTCAAAAAAGAAAATGACTGAATTTGAAAATATTAAAAAAAATTCTGCTTGCTCAATTTCATTATGAAAAAATGATCAAGTACATCTTATTGACTTTTAACTGTGAACATTTCACGTCATTTGCATACTTTATTCCCATGTTATGTCTAAAACAAGATAAGTTTGCGGTAGCACCATGTGAATAAATCTCTTTTGTGAGTATGTGTGGTTCTGAAAAGAACCGAGGGACTCAACGTTTCGAACAGTATATGCTCTGCCCGTCGTCAAGAGAATGTTATTCACATGGTGCTACCGCAAACTTTTCTTGTCTTAGTATCTTTCCACCATGCAGACCTTCAAATCCCACGTTATGTCTATTTGAATAAAAAGATCACAAAAACTCGGCTGTCCACCTCTGATAATTCTACGAACTGGTTAATACACATTGAGTATTATGAAACATGGACGTTTTTCCACCTCGATGAATGAACGAGAACTTACAAAGGATTTTTATATCGCTAACAACATTTCAGAAGAAAAAGAGTTGACTTGTTCTTCATATGCAAACCATTACAACTGACAGTAAAAACAATGGTTTTGATTTCAATTATTAATATCTCATTTTAATGAATGCTTGTGTGTATTATCACTACGCTCAATGGCACTCCAAGGAGAGCTATAAAAATGCTTTCTTTAAGTAAAACATGCATAACTTCTGTTGGCATAGATCAATATCAGTAACTGCTTTTTTCAGATGAGTGGAAGAACATGCTCTTATTAGACATACTTCATTGTATCAAATTTGTGTATCAAATTTGATTGCATTTGGATCACCTTGTAGACGAAAATAATTGCCGTATATGCACAACAACAATCGGGGGCGGAACCAGGAATTTTTGTGGAGGGGGGGGGGGTTCATCAGCAAATCAATACTAAAATGTAGACAGGTTTTTTTTGTCCGGACACTTGGCTCCTTAAAATCAATAGGGCTCCTTAAATCAATAGGGGGGGGGGGGGGTGGCTCGTACCATACTTTCAAAGCGGTCGCTGTTCAAATCCGAAGATTATTAACAATATGTTACGGGATATGTACAAATACCCCCTAACCCAGCAGGTTCTGTCCGTATGTTGGGGAAAGGCGTATAATACCAGTATAATTTTTTCGGGGTGTCGGAGTAGGGGCGCTGGGCAGTACTATTGTACAGGATTACCCCGTAACGTCACACGAATGGGCCATTGTGTACACAGATGCATGCAAAGGCCTCAATTGAATAGCCATTTGGAACCAGTTGAACATAATTTTTTTTATGATTTGGGAAAAGCTTTGCTAGGCTTGACTTGTCTTTTTTATTGCCACAAGAACATTTAGTTTTACCTCAAAATAAGTCATCAACTATTATTTACATGTACATCATTATGATGTTATCAAAATATAAAACAACAAACCAAAAAATTCGACGAAATTTATTTCTTTGTAGATTGTGTTTATCCAGCTTACAAACTCATGGGGCATCGAACCGGGGACATCTGTGGTTTAGTCGAGTAAACACACACAAAGACATGTAAAATTAGAACTAAAGGAAAGTTGAGTGTCAATACGTTTGTGGTACATTTTGAAACGTGTAAATTATTTTCGCAAACGGGCTTGATATTTCTTAATTATTAAATAGCATTCCTAGAAATTAATACCCGACGACACCGAGACTGAAAATTTGATCAAAATGCGGCGTGCAGAGGCAACTAATGGTTGTGTCTCTTTTGTTGATGTTCATAAAAAATGCAAAACGTCTGCTCGTCTATTTCCTTTCCACACATGAAGCGGCACAAAGACGGATGATTAATGATGTCATTAGAGTTGTTTTCATTGAAAAGGTATTGTTGCTTTGATGCAAAGCGTTTGGGTATTATCATCTATGGAGAAGCTATTAAGCTTGACGAACATGCAACGCATGATTGTATAGTTTTGGGAATTTGAAAGGTTATTGTTGGTATAATTATATACAGACTTTATGTTTGTTATAACCAGAATTTTGTATTAACAGAGTTTTGTACTAACGAGATTCGACTGTACGTGCTTTTTCAAAATTTCGATTTTTCTTTTCCGAACGAAATGTAAAAGAATATAATGTCCTGCAACAAATGCCCCCCCCCCCCGGCGCTCCCCATTTCAAATCTTGAAATTAACACAAATTTGTCTTTGTCTTCAGTGCCCCAGATTTAATGTTGGCAATAAGAGCTTTTATAGTGACTTTTTATTAAATATATCAGACAAGAGTTTTGCTAAATTTCCGATATTCCAATTTAAGCCGTGAGAGTCGTTTTATATGATCTCAATATGATTTAAAGCAAATCTTGGATTTGTAAGTGTCATTTTTAGGCAACCTGTCAATAAAGACATTTTTGTGAATTTATGATTGTTAATGTTTAACGTGAAGTGAATTACTTTTCAACGGGATAAATAGGGGAAAACAAGGCAGAGGTGTGATTTCCTACGAAGCTTGGGGGAGTAATTTAAAACAAGTTGAAAATAAAAAAAACACAAATCAACTTCGACCCAGATCAAAACAATACCCTATACAGTTTATCTCTTGTTCCTCTGCCAATTTATTGTTCACATAAGAACGGGTGGGGAGAACCTCAAATGCACCGACGAACAAGAAAGAATCCACGACAGTGCTTCAACAACGGGATATCCATACAGAACGAGATTTTTGCATGTCATCATCTCCACATCGTAAGTCGACGTGGCAAGATAATTTATCTCGACAAGTTGTCATCTTGACTTCAGGAAGTCGACTTAGCGAGATATTTCATCTGGACAAGTCGTCATCTCGACTTCGAGAAGTCAACTTGGCGAGATAATACATCTGGACAAGTCGTCATCTCGACTTCGGAAAGTCGACTTGGAGAGATAATGCATCTGGACAAGTCACCAAGTCGACTTCGGTAAGTCGACTTGGCGAGATACTACATCTGGACAAGTCGTCAAGTTGACTACGGTAAGTCGACTTAGCGATACAATTATGTGATTAAGTCGCCTTACTCGCGGCGATATGTCAACATGACGTGATAAATTATCTGAGTAAATAAAGAAGTGGATGGCACTCACGGAGCGCCGTAATTTTGTTTTGGTGTGAATATTTAAAAATGTAATCGGCTAGTCTACCCAAAATCGAAAAGAAATGAAAAGATGAAGTACAAGACAATAATTTAATTTTTGTTTGAGAAACTCCAGTGATGTCGGCTTGCATGTTATTTGGCCCTGAGCTTTGTTGATTTTACACTGTTTTCAATGGGGCTTGAATTGGTTCAGTGCACCCCTAAGGGAATTTTTGGAACCAGACTAAAGTTGCTGCAACCTCATTCCGCCGAGAGCTAGAGGTAATCGAACTCGTTGGTCCGTTATCTCTTAATATAGCTTGTATTCATAGATTTTTTAAAATGTTGACATAATTTTTTTTAAATGTTGACATATTTTGTTTAAATGTTGACATATATTTTTTAAATGTTGACATAAGTTTTTGAAATGTTGACATATTTTTTAAAATGTTGACGACATATTTTTTAAATGTTGACATACGTTTTTGAAATGTTGACATATATTTTTTAAATGTTGACATACGTTTTTGAAATGTTGACATATTTTTAAAAATGTTGACATAATTTTTTTTTAAATGTTGACATATTTTTAAAAATGTTGACATATATTTTTGAAATGTTGACATAAGTTTTTGAAAGGTTGACATATATTTCTTAAAATGTTGACATATATTTTTTAAATGTTGACATACGTTTTTGAAATGTTGACATATATTTTTTAAATGTTGACATACGTTTTTGAAATGTTGACATATTGTTTACAATGCTGACATATTTTTAAAAATGTTGACATAATTTTTTTTTCAATGTTGACATATTTTTTAAAAATGTTGACATATATTTTTTAAATGTTGACATAAGTTTTTGAAATGTTGACATATATTTTTTAAAATGTTGACATATATTTTTTAAATGTTGACATACGTTTTTGAAATGTTGACATATTGTTTACAATGTTGACATATTTTTTACAATGTCGACATATTGTTTACAATGTTGACATATTTTTTACAATGTTGACATACTTTTCAAAAAAGTTGTGATGTATTTCATAATGTTGGCAGTTGCCGTGCAGGGTTGAATAAATTCCGCTTTGGCGTGCCATAGTCGAGGCCAGGTATGGAACGCCAAAGCGGAATTACATGTAAATTCAATCAAAACCCATTTTTTTTTGTCCAACCGTAAACCGTAGACTAAATTTCTTTTCATGGATGACCAACTGTTTCGTTCAAGACCCACACTAATTTCGTCCAAGATCCATAATTATCATGAAAAACCAATTTTTTTGTGCAAGACAAAAATTGTAGTGCAAGACCAAATTTTTCATGCAAGACCAAAATTTACACACAAGACCAAATGTTTCGTGCAAGAATTTTGTGCAAGACCAACAATTTCGTGCAAGACCAAAATTTTGTGCAACACCGAACATTCGTGCAAAACCACAATTTACATGCAAGACCAAAATTTTCGAGCAAGACCAAAAATGTCCTTCAAGACCAACATGTTGCACAACACCAACAAAATCGTACAAGACCACATTTTGTTCAACACCAAACAAATTCATACAGCTACATGCAAGGCCGAAATTCTTTTGCATGATCAAGTTTTTGTGCAAGATGCACGTGACTGTTCAAGATACACATGATCAATATTAAGGTCAGAATAATTACAAAATCATCTTATTTAGAATGAACATACATATCTCCCTTAATTATTCGCACATTTACAAATACCGAAATTCAATGGCCTGTATAACTTTAACTTGGGTAAATTTATGTTTAAATTTAAACATGAGTTAGTTTCAGTAAATTTCGATATGTTCACTTTGTCTTCATCAGTACATTCACTTGGCACTCGTGGGACATCCAAGGGTAATTTCTACATCAACTACAATCGATCGTACCTCAATATCAAAGAATAAACTGACATCAAATGGTATATTGCTTTGGAACGATTTAAGGGTAGATTTGAAGAAGTCAATCACACTATACGTCCCACAGATGTTGGTAAAAGACACTTTTGTGTGAGTAGTCTTTGTCACAAATCTCGTTTCTCATCAGTGTGGACCCTCTGATGTATTTGTAGGAGCCAATGTTGTGAAAAACCCTTTCCACAAATGTCACAAGCAAATGGTTTCTTTTTGGTGTGGACCATCTTATATCTTCCAAGGTTGCTACTGGTTGAGATGTCACAACGAACTACTAGATGGTTATGCCGTGAGAAACATTTGCCACAATAGTCACAAGCAAATGCTTTCTGATTATTGTGGACCATCTTATATCTTCCAAGGTTGCTACTGGTTGAGATGTCACAAGCAAATAGTTTCTCATTAGTGTGGTCCCTCTGATAGATGTTTGGGTGTCTTAACGGGACCAAGCTTTGCCACATATACCACAAACACAGGTGTGGACCCCCTTATGCCTTCGTAGGGGGCCATTTTGTGAAGAGCCTTTGTCAATGTCACAAGTAAATGGTGTATGTTTTAGTGTGGACCATCTTATGTCTTCCTAGTTGGTTACGCCGAGAGAAGCCTTTGCCACAAATATCACAAGCAAAAGGTTTCTCATTAGTGTGGATCCTCTGATGTTGGTGAAGGTTGCTTTTCTGTGAAAAGCATATTCCACAAATGTCACAAGCAAATGGTTTATGATTATTGTGGATCATCTTATGTCTTCCAAGGTTGCTACTGGATGAGAAGCCTTTGCCACAAATGTCACAAGCAAATGGTTTGTCATTAGTGTGGATCCTCTGATGTTGGTAAAGGTTGCATTTCTGTGAGAAGCATTTTCCACAAATGTCACAAGCAAATGGTTTCTGAATATTGTGGACCATCTTATGTTTTCCAAGGGTGCTACTGGATGAGAAGCCTTTGCCACAAATTTCACACAATAATGGTTTCTCATTAGTGTGGACTCTCTGATGTTGGTGTAGAAAACCTGGTTGTGAGAAGCCTTTGTTACAAATGTCACCAGCAAGTGGTTTCTTTTTAGTGTGGACCATCTTATGTCCTACTAGATGGTTACGCCGAGAGAAGCCTTTGCCACAAATGTCACAAGCAAATGGTTTCTCATTAGTGTGGATTATCTGATGTTGGTGAAGGTTTCCTTTCTGTGAGAAGCATTTTCCACAAATGTCACAAGCAAATGGTTTATGATTATTGTGGATCATCTTATGTCTTCCAAGGTTGTTACTGGAAGAGAAGCCTTTGCCACAAATGTCACAAGCAAATGGTTTCTCATTAGTGTGGATCCTCTGATGTTGGTAAAGGTTGCTTTTCTGTGAGAAGCATTTTCCACAAATGTCACAAGCAAATGGTTTCTGATTATTGTGGCCCCCCTGATGTTTTCCAAGGGTGCTACTGGATGAGAAGCCTTTGCCACAAATGTCACACAATAATGGTTTCTCATTAGTGTGGACTCTCTGATGTTGGTGTAGAAAACCTGGTTGTGAGAAGCCTTTGTTACAAATGTCACCAGCAAGTGGTTTCTTTTTAGTGTGGACCATCTTATGTCCTTCTAGATGGTTACGCCGAGAGAAGCCTTTGCCACAAATGTCACAAGCAAATGGTTTCTCATTAGTGTGGATCCTCTGATGTTGGTAAAGGTTGCTTTTTTGTGAGAAGCATTTTCCACAAATGTCACAAGCAAATGGTTTCTGATTATTGTGGCCCCCCTGATGTTTTCCAAGGGTGCTACTGGATGAGAAGCCTTTGCCACAAATGTCACACAATAATGGTTTCTCATTAGTGTGGACTCTCTGATGTTGGTGTAGAAAACCTGGTTGTGAGAAGCCTTTGTTACAAATGTCACCAGCAAGTGGTTTCTTTTTAGTGTGGACCATCTTATGTCCTTCTAGATGGTTACGCCGAGAGAAGCCTTTGCCACAAATGTCACAAGCAAATGGTTTCTCATTAGTGTGGATTATCTGATGTTGGTGAAGGTTTCCTCTCTGTGAGAAGCATTTTCCACAAATGTCACAAGCAAATGGTTTATGATTATTGTGGATCATCTTATGTCTTCCAAGGTTGTTACTGGAAGAGAAGCCTTTGCCACAAATGTCACAAGCAAATGGTTTCTCATTAGTGTGGATCCTCTGATGTTGGTAAAGGTTGCTTTTCTGTGAGAAGCATTTTCCACAAATGTCACAAGCAATTGGTTTCTGATTATTGTGGACCATCTTATGTTTTCCAAGGGTGCTGTTGGATGAGAAGCCTTTGCCACAAATGTCACACAATAATGTTTTCTCATTAGTGTGGACTCTCTGATGTTGTTGTAGAGCACCTGGTTGTGTGAAGCCTTTGTTACAAATGTCACCAACAAGTGGTTTCTTTTTAGTGTGGACCATCTTATGTCCTACTAGATGGTTACGCCGAGAGAAGCCTTTGCCACAAATGTCACAAGCAAATGGTTTCTCATTAGTGTGGATCCTCTGATGTTGGTGAAGGTTGCTTTTCTGTGAAAAGCATATTCCACATAAGTCACAAGCAAATGGTTTATGATTATTGTGGACCATCTTATGTCTTCCAAGGTTGTTACTGGAAGAGAAGCATTTGCCACAAATGTCACAAGCAAATGGTTTCTCATTAGTGTGAACCCTCTGATGGATTTGTAGGGTGTATTTACGGGAGCAAGCTTTGCCACAAATATCACAAACGTATGGTCTCTCACTGGTGTGGACCTTCTTATGCCTTCGCAGGATGCCATTTTGTGAAAAGCCTTTGCCACAAATGTCACAAGCAAATGGTTTCTCATTAGTGTGGACCCTCTGATGGATTTGTAGGAGGCAATTTCGTGAAAAGCCTTTGCCACAAATGTCACACAAAAATGGTTTCTCATTTGTGTGGACTCTCTGATGTTGTTGTAGAGAACCAGGGTGCGAGAGGCACCAGCAAGGTGGTTTCTTTTTAGTGTGGACCATCTTATGTCCTACTAGATGGTTACGCCGAGAAAAGCCTTTGCCACAAATGTCACAAGCAAATGGTTTCTCACTAGTGTGGATTATCTGATGTTGGTGAAGGTTTCCTTTCTGTGAGAAGCATTTTCCACAAATGTCACAAGCAAATGGTTTCTGCTTATTGTGGACCATCTTATGTCTACCAAGGTTGCTACTGGATGAGAAACAATTGCCACAAATGTCACAAGCAAATGGTTTCTCATTAGTGTGGATCCTCTGATGTTGGCGAAGGTTGCCTTTCTGTGAGAAGCATTTTCCACAAATGTCACAAGCAAATGCCGGTTTCTGATTTTTGTGGACCATAGTTGCTACTGGATGAGAAGCAATTGCAGTCACAAGCAAATCAGAGGGTGGCCCCCCTGATGTTGTTGAAGGCATTCTGCAATAGAATACAGCGCAATTAAACAGGTTTCCTGGATTGTAAATAAAAAAGGCATTTCTTAGTCAAGTATGAATGGTATAATATACACGGTATCTTTACGCAGATATTATGCCATCGATCGATGGCGGCACCACGACGGATGGCCACTCCATGAAATATATGGACTCAGTAGTATTGCGCATGCGTACGTGCGATAATATGCTATTTTTAGGATGACATATAGAAGAGAGAACTGTCACGCGTGAGGGATTAATCAAATAAAAGGGAAAAGGAGTCCGATTTTCACAGGAGTCGGATTTTCATACGACAGCAGCACGATCGACCAATAGCACATAACGCGATCGATCACACTGATCGTGCCCAACAGCAAGGAACTTCTTCCATGGAGGAAGGAAAATGTTCTTCCCCAGGCCAAGGAGAGCGGAGCGGATTTACGGGATCGACCGATCGCACAAGTACATTTCTGCGCGGTTGAGTGATACTGCAGATCCACCGATAGCGCCCAACACAATGAATTTACATAGACATTGGGCTGAATACATAGATAAAAACTAGCAATTGCTTTTTCTATGCTTTTGCTTACATTTCTATACATAATAATAAGCAAAATCTTCTTCGTTTCAGCAAAACCAAAAGCTTGTTTCTTGCAGGCAAATGCTTCCCAGATTAGCAATTGCTTAAAAGCGGACACATAAAAACAAGCTTTTGCTTTGTCATTAAGCATATACTGGTAATAGTATCGCGTTCACCCTTTTCCTTGCTACTTGACACTTCTGTGCAACTCACAAAGTGTTTTTTTAATGATGTAAACCAACACTACACTCAGTTGTTGGTCATTTGACAGCAGTATGACCAACATCACTCTCTGCAGCCATTTTGGAAAGTGTGTGGGAATAAAAGCAGAACATGCGTCCATAAAATATCAGGTTGACTTACGAAACAGAATAAGTGGAATTTACGAAAGGTTGCTCCTTGCTACCTAGGCCCTAAGCTATATGTTTTCACTCTCAGTTAATTTCTGGTCAGCTCTCACTCAGCTCGGCTCTCCACGATAACTGATCCAGCGCACGTACAAATACATGTACGTAAGTACATACATGTACATGTACATGTATGTACGTGTACAGTACGTGCAATGCATTTTACAATGCAATGTGCATTTTACAGTGTACGTTGCCTAGTTCACAACCCGAAAAGCGTAAAATGTTGCGCACGCGCCTTGGTGCGCACGAGTTTTGAGCTGTGGGTGGGGCTTAATAACGACGACTGAGTCTCCCTTTTTCTTTTTTATAGCTAGCTAGGTCCAGTCTTCACTTTATTTGTTTCACCATTATCATGTGACACGGGAGTACTAGTACCAGCTAATTAAATAACCTGGTACTCACGTTGCTATGATTAATTACGTTTCTAGCGAATAGTACTTTTCATAAATTATCATGTGTACCCTTTCTCTGGTTGTGCACTGGAGCTACTTTACTGTTTGCTAAAACTGTCAACAGAGGGCGTTATTACAGTCTGCCTCTAGCTCTCAAGCAAGGCCGGAAATCATAAGCTTGAAAACACACCTGACGAGGGGAACCAGACACTACTAAAACAACTGTTTTTCGGCTGTTCTGCGCGCGGTGACACTGCACTGATTACAAAAATGACGAGTTTGAGTCGCTTAGAAAAGTTGGGTACCATTTTCACAAGGTGAGAGCGTAGACAAAACCCATACTTGTCATTTATTATATACGGCTCAGCCTAATTAGTTTAAATATAATAAAAATGTATCTAAAGTTTCATTTAGTGAGCTGGATTTTTCAACCAGTCCCCCCGTCCGTGGCGCTACTCCTAGAACTATGAGGCTCTACGTGGAGCCTCATACATAGTTCTAGGAGTACCCGTGGCGGAGGCGGAGCCACGCGGTTTTAATTTTAAAGCGGGTCGTGGTCGTTTAAAGCTCAGTCCATCATTTGCAGCCATCCGAAAAAGTAACTGGCAAGTGGCGTATTATTGTTGAAAAACATACGTGGTTCAAAGATAGTAAGTGGACTAACCTCCCTGTGAAATTAATCAACGAAAGAAGGCCTTTCCAACGGTGCATCCCAACATGGAGGAATAAGAACACAGTATTGGTATTTCCCAAATTTTTAGACTTGTGCCCCAGCCACATTTGCAGAACTTTCAATTAACGTCATCCCAATTGAAACAGCCAACTGTTAACTTTGCCACAGGGTGCGTGACCTGATGCGGGCAGGTGTCATGAAGGAAACAGACAAGCCGCTCTGGTACGACGTCATGGCCGCGTTCCCGCCCAGAGATGCACCAACGTTCAACCAAGATTACAAGAAGGATTTCCTGCCTGAGATATTATATGAAGAGGATGCCGTTCGATCGTACGCAAATGCTTCTTTTCTTGTTTTTTTTCTAGCAGTGATTGAAGAGGCACTTTCAGTTGTGAATGATTTCCAGGCAAAAAGCTTTGAATGTCACACTTTGCAGGAATGACATTTTCCGCATCTGTAGTTGATTATAATTTCCAAATAAATCTTTTATTTCCAAACAAATATTGTCTTTAATATCTGAGTATACAGTGTTTCTGTCAGTGAAGGGAAAAGCCCGATATGGAATTCACATCACCCTGGCTGAAATTCTATCTTGTGAAAATGTGGGGTTTTTTTCTCCAAGATTTTGGTATAGATTTACTTGTAACTCCCTATGTTTGGAACTGGGGCTACAGTCATCACATTAAATCACATTCAGCATTATCTTGGCAAAGTGACCCTTATATTTTAGTATGTTGTCAATGGTATGTCATTTTTGACCCTGTAGTACGGTACTCGCTTCGTCTGTTCACATTTTAAACCTTGAGAGAAAGGTGACCTTTTCAGGACAGAGCCATTGTGATATGCATACTTAATTTGCCATTATTTTATGCAAGGAATAAGTTGTTGACCTCTCACTGATATTTTTTTTTTCATTTTTATCTTGTGCTTTTTATCGCAGGCAGTTTTACAAAGTCTACAGTAACCAAACGGCCATTGATTTGACCAAGCACGAGGACATACAACTCTCACCGTGTCACAGGTACATAGAAGTCTTATCACAGAATAACAGGGTTTGTTAGTCTGACCTAGACGCAAAATGAAGTTGGTAATTGGCTGGGTTTAGTTAACCTACGCCCATGATCCTGCTACGTACCACTGGCATATACCCTGCATACCATTGCCATCCCGGGGTTCAAGTATTGTGCGGGTTTTGCACATGTGGGAACGTTTCCTGCCTCCTTGGCCCCAAAATGCGTGTACCTCGAATCCAGTGTCCCAGTCCTTCTGTTTTGAGGCGTGCGATCACACCCCCACGCCATCACACGCCTAAATGCTTCCTGAGAAGTGCGAATAATCGCACCCCTGAATCCCTCAGCACCGCACACCTCGGCATACATTTACGGCATAATAATACTTCTTAATTTTTGAAAAATAAAGTACGTCGGTGAAGAGAATATGGCTTTATTGTAAACCAAGATGAATATTTTGAAAAACAATACCAGATTGTTCAGTCCAGCTTGGACCACAGAATCACACGCCTAGAAAAATGGACCACAGAATCACACGCCTAGAAAAATCACACGCCTAGAAAAATCACACGCCTAGAAAAATCACACGCCTAGAAAAATCACACGCCTAGAAAAATCCAGGTGTGCGTTTTCCACACGCCTGTGATTTTCAAATCAGAAGTACTGATTACCGACTTGAATAATCTGAGAATTCATATAAGATCGAAATTTTAGCATATAGAAGAGCGTTTAGTCTTACTGGTGATTTAGATGGGAAAAGAAAACACTTCTTCATTGGTTTTGGTTGTCTTATGCCCCAGGTTCATCACCAAGTATCAGGAGTTGCAGAGGGAAGGCACCAGACTACCGGAGGAGTTGTTTGAGGTCACAGCGGCAGCCTTGGCGGAGGAAGGCCTTGTCCTTCGAAAGAGAAACGAGAGACGACAGCCAAACAGGGAAAAGGTGAGTGTCCCGTCATGTCCAAGACAGCTAGTGATGTCTTATTTGTTTAAGCTCTCATTGAACAGATTTGATTTAGCCAGTGGTCTGAGGTTCTGTAGTCTAAGGAATATCTCCTTGCACAGTTAGAGGCTATAATATGTGAGCAGATGTGGCTATGAAGTATGCAACTAGACTGCGTCTTGACCTCGTGATTCTGACCAGTTAACCTGCACCTTCTAAATATGTGACCCACTCCAGGAAAAGGTGATATAAATTGTAAAAAATAAAATTCAAGTTATATTACTACAAATATTGAATGCTTCGAGTGGTGTAGTAAAACTAGCCTCCCGAGGTGATAGGAAAATAGAATGGTCCATGGATCATCGAGGGAGGCTAGTTTTACTTCACCACGAGATAAAGCATTCAATAATTGTTTTATAACACTTCACCCACAGATTCTGCTTGATTTTAATATTTTAAATTATTTAAATCTGAACACAGTTGAAATAAACTTCAATTTCAATACCAAATTGGTGGAAAATGTATTTCTCTCTTCCAAACTACCCCTTCACGAAATGTTTGAACCCAAGTCTGCGGCGCGCTTCTCTTTGGAACAATACCCGCTATGCGCAACGCGCACACAGGCATCCATTTGCACACAAATACCGCGCCGTGGAAATAGCACTTTGGTTGCCAATGGTATAGTACTTTGGTTGCTACGGGTATAGTACTTTTGGCCGTGCACAGAAAGATAGCAAAATTAGAAAGTAAAATCTGACTCGCTCTTGGCCAATCAGGACACAGAATCTGTGGGTGAGGTGTTATAAACACGACTGGAAAGCCCACAATGTAAGCTTTCATTTGGTATATGACACAGCTCTATAGCCCTTCTCGTTGTGGAGATATGACGATTTGCATATTAATTAGTTCCATGGAGTTCAATTACACAACTGAGAAAACAGGCTTTGAAATAGCTGGCTCTGTTGTAGATTTGGGCATGAAAAGCTCACTTTTGATATCTTAGCAACAAACATGTTCCTGTTTTACTATCACTTTGGATATTGATTCTACAAAGATTATTTTCAATGATTTTTGAAAAAAATGGACTTTTTAAAACCAGATTACAATCTTTTAGCCAATTTGCATATTGATTAAAATTATAAATTTTGGAGTAAAATAAAGAGAACAATGCACACCAAATAAGGTTATTTTTTCCCCTCTATTCATCGAAATGAATCCTTAAACTTTAGGTATGAAAGATGTTATTTAAGACAAAAAAAGGAATTTGGATTTTGACAGAAAATTTCACCCTCTCAACTTTCAGCGGGCCATTACACGTAAAGACACAGCGTGACTTATATCACCAACCAGCGGGTCACATATGGTCTTCGCGCCGCAACCTGTTGAAATTTTAATAGTGCGCATAATGCGATTGCCATCTTGCGCGTTCAGGTCATGCCCGCGATGAGTTTATGAACGTTGTTGTGATAAAAGAACATGGCATCCAAGTTGACTAATCAACAGCTGAGTTCAAAGTTCTGAATGAAATGACGTCGTAATTTTAGTAAGGCCAAAAAAAAATTAAAATACTCGGTCGCTGGTCAGACCAAAGTTCCGGAATTGATGCGGCGACGCGGCTTTTTATTTTTTTTTTTGGCTTTTTTTTTTCAAGCTTGGATTGTACAGACAAGGTGGGGTACTATTTTGCTTTTTTAGGTGTCCTCGTGTACATTGGTGTCCTCCATAATTTGCCTTGGTGCCCTCGATCACTTGCCTTGGTGCAATTTCCCAATTAGCTGTTGGAGCTACCTCGGAACATTTTGGAAAAAAAAGGTTGACGCGCATGATTAAAATCGACGCGCGCGCTGACCAGAGACCGACTATTTTTTTTTTTTTTGCCTAAAGTCAACTGTGATTAGCTTGCCTGAATGGTCGCATAAATTGTCATGCTTAGATACATCAGATGTTAATCCAGAGACAGAGAGGGCTCCAGAGACAACAGGTGAAACTCAAGATGAGAGGTTCACTGTTTGTAGTCAGAACAATGTGGAGTACTGTGGCTTCGTGGTTAAGGGCATAGGATTCGTGGTCTGCGGGTAAAGCTGCAGGTTGTGGGTTTGAGTCCAGCCTGGGGTCATGGTGCGTGTGCCCTTGAGCAAGGCATTTTGTCACTCATTGCTTCTCTCCACCCAGGAGTAAATGGGTACCTAATAATAATCTTATATAGCGCACATATCTATCAACAATTAGGTACTCATAGCGCTGTTTAATTATGTCTATTTTTTTAAAGACAGGTATATGAAGTTTTTATGAGAAATATGAGACCCATTAGGTAGCACCTTTTATAAAGGGTATACAAGGTGCTGCGGTGCATAATGTAGCCACTGCCAGAAACACCGGGGCAAACCCCTTCTCTTAGCGATAAGTGTTACTGGGCTCTTTAACGTGCATCACACAACACACGGGACCTAGAGCTTTATGTCCCATCCAAAGGATGTAGCAATAATGGTAAAGTGCCTTGCTCAAGAGCACAAGCACCATGTTCCCTGTTTCGAACCTGTGTACCACTGCACTCGAGTTGAACAACGTAACCATTTGACCACAGCCCCCATACCTGTGAGGGCAGAGGTGGTTAGTGTGGTTGATTTCAGCTGCTTTGCGCCGAAATGGCAGCATCGAGCTGTATACTCCCCAGGGAGCTGAGATGGTGTTAAGAATGTTTCATGGGCCCAATGAGCAGGGTAATAATGATGTAGCGCCTTGAGCACCAGTCCTGGTGGATACGCGCGCTTTAACTATCATGTATGGATTGTTGCCATGAAGCTTTTATCTTTTTTGGGGTCCTTTTTCCCTCTCACAGGAAGCATTACAAGACGGAAGGCCCGTCACGAAAGGATTAGCACAACTCCTCAAACAAGCCTTGGACAACCAGAGCAAGGAGACAGATACCTCTTCCACAACAATAGGTGGCGCTTCGACAGAAGACAAAACAAACAGATGACAGGGTTTTATTCATTTAATATTTTGAATGGGATATTTCTGTAAAAAAAAAAAAGGCTCTTTTATTCAGTCAGACCAAAGTTCCGGAATTGATGCAGCATGCATTTTGGGTTTTTTTCCCCTTTGTTTTTTAAAGCTTGGATTGTACAGACAAAGTAGGTACATGTAGTATTTTGCATTTTTTGTATGCTCATTTACCTCGGTGTCCTCCATCATTTGCCTTGTTGCCTTCCATCATTTGCCTTTGTGCCCTTGTGCTCCTTGGTACGAAAATTTCAGGCGGTGCAGCAATAAAAAGCGCTGTTGTAGCTACCACAGGCAATTTTGAAGGAAAAAAAAGATAAGGCGCATGATCAGAGTTGACGCGTGCACTTACCAGAAACAAACGAGGCTAAGATGGATCTTCGGCATTTAAGATGCTTCTTAGGTGTAAGAATTATCGAGATGATATATGTGAATTTTAAATTTGTATGGAAACCTCTTTTGATGGTAATGGTGGAGATCGTCACCAGAGTCGCATTTGCTACACACTGAGGGCTGTATCTTAATAACTGCTTTTTGAAATTTGTCGATGGTAGAAAACTTTCTTGAAGGAAACTTTTGCTGTTTTGTGCAGAGGGGTGTACGGTTAGTGACAGTGGAGTTCTCGCTTGGACAGTTTCAGCATGACAGTTAAGCAGACTGGCATAAGATAACACAAATGTCGACCAATGCATTTGGTACGTTTTCAGGGTAAATTTATGACAAAACCGAAAGGAGAGTGTTTGGTTTTCGAGAACTTTATGTACATGGTTGGACATGTCTTTACTTTTTCCTTGCTCAGGTAACACTACCTATCAATAAGTATTCCAAATGTTTTTTCCTCAGAGTATATGTGAACTTAGTTTTAAGGTTTCACAGTTTTGCCCCCCAAAAATGAGCGTTTTGTGTGAGCATTTGTTTGGTATCGGTACAGGTGTCTATTTTTGATTTTGCCTTTTTGAAAATTTGCCTTCCGAATTAAAATTTATGCTTAATCTGTTACGGAATTGTTTTTAACTTTTTGCAAAATGACAAAAAAAAATGAAAGACAGTGAATGGCCTTCAATTAGATCACCAGCAGGTCCCATTAAAAAAGCAAAAAGTCTACTTGTGTTTTTCAGTGTATTCATTTGTTGTTTCTGGAAAAAAAACCTGTGTTCATTCGTTTCAAATAAAGGTTCTGCAACACAATTCTTTCCTTGTTGAGTTTCATTTTTTTTTCTTTTACTGCTTTAAGATTATGCTGTATTTTTATTCCTCCTTGGTTGTAACAAACTCAAAAGGAGAAGTTTGCCAAGAAGGCCATTTTGCTTAAAGTAACATAAACATTTGATTTCAACGTCAACAGAGGGCGGCATGTATCTTTAGCAGTGATGTCCTCTGTCAACAGAGGGCGGTATTCCCATTTTGATTTTGGAGGGCGCGGTTAAGTTGCACACGTACTACATTGTACTATGTAGGCCTATGTCGTGTCATGTCATGATCATGATGTAGAGTTCAAGTTGGAAATTGTATGAGAAAACCCTTCAAATTGACGGATATTCTGGAATTTACGGATATTCAGCAGGAAGTTAGAGATGCCATGGTGAGATAATCTTATATAATTAATCTGTTCGTTTTGTTTGGTTTATTTTATCTGATAAACTAAGTGATAATGAATTAAATAAATTAGAAATTTGCTTTCCAAAAATTAAGGCATGTAAAATTGTAAGGGCAGTGGATATTTTGCCGTAGACGGCAAACCTTTAGTAAACGTTAGTTTGCCGGATATGCACTGAACATGCGCAGTTACCAGGTTACTGTTTTTTTTTTACTGAAAGTGAAACATTTTCCGGTGACAAATTTGAGTGTGGCTCCATGCCAATATTATCATTGTAACTGCGTATTCACAAGATAGGAATCAGAGTTTTCAGACCATTTATTTTTATAATTTCGGACTTTATTTCCCTTTAAAAAAAAATCCTCCAGAGCCACAAATCTGAAGAACAAAATTGGGTAATCCTTATCTTTAGGACACCTCTATGTTTCATGTTTACGAGTTCTGTTCAAAACTGACTTTTGCAGGTGACTGTTCAGTACCGAAGTGACTTTTGCAGGCTGCTTTAGCCTGCAAAAGTCACTTCGGTACTGGACAGTCACCTGCAAAGCAGTCTTTTTTTCCTCAGATAAACTCATGTTAGTTCAATTAGTTGTCATTTTGAAAGCACTTTCAAAGAAAATGTGACTTTTCTGCCTTTTTTTGCAGTTTGCCATCTTGCTTTTTCTATTTTCTGTTTGTCATCGTCGTCTTTAACCCCTCATAAATCAAAGCCTGCCCTCTTTTTTCAAAATTTAACCTGCTGATATTCAAGAGGGTGTCATTGCCAACTGTTCAAAATCAAATGTGTCAAGAAACATCAGAATGTCACTTTTGAGTGTCATTTAGTCAGCTGTTTTGGTGAGTCTTTTAACCTTATATAGGAACGGGGTCCTAAAAGTAAAGATTACCCAAAATGTAATACTCTGCAATAAAATGTTTGGGACATGTTAAAATAATAAAAGAAGAATATTCTTATTTATTTTGGGATGGAAAAAAAAAACCTTAGAAATGTGGCAGGGATTGGGATCGAACCCTGGTCATCCCGCTCACGAAAGCCGTTGCAAACCACTAGTCCACTACACCAAATGTGGGAATTTAATACATCTTATAATTCAGCCCTATCTTAAAGAGTACAGCGCCCTCTGTTGATATGGATTGCTGCCGGCAAACCTTTCCTTTAGTAAACGTTAGTTTCCGGCCTTACCTCCGGCAAAATATACACTATCAAAAATTAATTTGCCCATAAATGTGGCTCAAAGCTGGACTTTCTCCATACAACTAGTAGGGTCTGTACGTTCCTTGCTCTTTGCAACTACTGTGCCTGTGTGACCATTTTTTCGCGCACTTGGTACTTTGACCAATTTTTTCTTGCATATAAACTAAACCCTACACATTTATTAAGAATAGGGTAGGTAGGTAGGGATTTTTTTTGGGGGGGGGGGCCAAAAGGTAAAAATTGATGGTTTTTGGCGTTTTTCTCATTTTCCCATAAAAAAAAATTAGGGTAGGGGCTGTCAGAATAGGGTAGGTAGGGAAACCGGAAGCAGAACTATTATTTTTTTGGCCCCATGGAGGTACTAGGATTACCTACTTAAAAAATGGCCGAGAACGATCTTATACTCAGTGGCGGTTCTACGGTAGGGGGGGGGGGGGGGCCAACTGGGGGCTTTAGGCTCCCCCCCCCAAAAAAATTTGTC
This sequence comes from Patiria miniata, assembly GCF_015706575.1. NCBI lineage: Eukaryota > Metazoa > Echinodermata > Asteroidea > Valvatida > Asterinidae > Patiria > Patiria miniata. The sequence goes on along the minus strand of NW_024037073.1, from coordinate 18,761,655 downwards.
TAGCCCCCCCCCCCAAAAAAAACCATAACAAAAAAATGCACTGGCAAAATGTAAGAATCTGCATCTTGGCGAAACAGATCGTAAAATATTAACCTGATCAGATATATATCTTATATATATAAAGGCGCACATCGTTTTTCGTGCTCCTTGAATACGACCTCTAGGCTATTGTTTTGTGAAAGTCGACAGAAGTTGTATTTCGCGTTTCAGAGCTGGACGGCGACACTGATTTGAAATTTGTACCGGTAAAATTTCAGTCAAAACTTTTGCTCTATCTAGGACAGGCGAAAAATCGAAGTGCGCCACGTTAGGGTACATCAACAAAACTGGACTACAGTGTACCTCCGTATTAACAGCCACAAAATGCCATACATGTATGCCCTGTGCGTGGAAGGTGTAGTTGCTTGGGGATCCGAAAATCAATTTGAAAACGCAATTATTTTGGCACTTTGTACTCACACAATGCCGTCTACAAGTTACAACTGCTTAATAGCAATGAAACCTTAAATTCTGTTCCTGATATCATTTGAAATTACTGCCAGCTGCAAATACATGCCGCGCGGCTGCCGGTCAAAGGTTGCGTGCAGAGCGTGCCAATTAAAATTCGGGAAAGAATGTTGCAACCTGACGCTACTTTTCAGCGGTCCGGTTGTGTAGACAAAACAAATTGTCGAGACAATTTTCAAAGTATTTCCTAACAAAATTGGAAATGTTTCTCGGTCCCAGATTCGTGTCTTATCGTCATGTTTGTAATGACTGACCTTCATTGAGATGATAATGAAGAAAAAAGCAGGGTCGGTGCAGGGTACCGGAAACCCCCGCTCTCTAAATGGTACTGTCCTGCCGAGTGGTCAGAGGGCTGACCTTGTTGGCTTTGATTCATGGCAGGATATGCATTGAGTTGGCAGCAAAGCCAACATTGTTCTCACTCAGCCATCTCTTTCCAAATTGCAGGTATGTTATTTTATAGATTGAGAAATGTTTTGTAGTTTATTCTGAACCCTTCAGCTTCCTTGAGTTCTCTTGACTGTTACCAATGAGTAGATTACTTTTAAGTTTTAGGAGTAATTGCAGAATACCCCGCCACTCGGAAATACACCCCTAAAATCACTGGCTACGAGGTTGGAATCACTGCAAAAGAAACAATTCAAGTCCATTGCCAGCTATGCGGATACTGAGTGGGGGTCCATTATTTGAGAACGAAGCAACACAAAATGAATGGGAGTTGCTGAAAATTTTTTAAGTCCAAACCAACCACCCTGTTGGCGGCTACAAGGCTACGGAGTGGGAGTCCCCTTGAATATGCTTGAGAACGAAGCAACACAAAATGAATGGGAGTTGCTGAAAAAATTCTATTAAAGTCCAAACCAACTACCCTGTTGGCGGCTACGCGGTCGTGAAGTGGGAGTGCAATGGAGCATGATGCATAGTACATACAAGTAGCGCTGAGAATGTTTATTGAGGTCAACCAACCGTGACCTCGTAGCCGGCTACGAGGTGGATAGATCGAGTGGCGGGGTATTCTGCAATTGTGCCAAGTTTGAATAGCAACCTGAATGTGGGTGAATGATATTTTCCAACTACATCTACTTTTGCGTTTTCACTAAATTTCAGTCATGTCTGTCAAAGTTTAGCTCTGTGTTTCCATGATTATACATTTTACGTTTCAATGATGATTCAGAGTTTAATGGTCTGTCCACAGTGATGGTCAATTTCATAGTATGGATTTTGGTTGGAGAATTCTTATTTAATTTGGGATTTAGTAACTGAGTTTTCCCCAATTCTTGGCGTCGGAATCTGAGAAAAGGTTTCCAAATATGTATTTTCCACTTTTGTTTAACTACATCTACATGTATAATCATCTTGTAACTTAGTGAATTGTAGCATATAGCAAAAATATAGATAGAAAAGTTTGTTCATTGTTCATATTCTATAAACTTGGGATATTGATGCTTACGTGCTGCACACTGTGTCCTTGCACAATGTGGGCTCAGACATGTTTGGCACTTGAACTTAAGTCAACATTCCAGAGACATGTGTTCGCTCCATTATTTGGCCCAGTGGGGATCTGACAATGGGTCTGTTTGTTAGAGGGAGTAGGCGCTGGGGAAGTTAGCTTGGACTAAAGTGTCTTATAGCATTACCACTCCTCTTGGTGTTTATTCCTGGTAGGCAAGTGCCAGGCTAAGGCTTGTTGCTATGGAAACAACATTGGTGACCAAAGTGATCTTAAAATACTGTTTCTATTGAATATGTATGGCCACCAAAATTCTATGCTGTGTTTCCACTGGAATGCGTAATACTAGTGTGTCTTGTTACACTCACAGTACTGAATGGGATTTAGTTTATTGAATGAGATGACATGCTTTGATAATTATATCAAGCAATTGACTTATTTATTAGCGATTCATGGCAGTATATGCATTGAGTTACCAGCAGAGCCAACATTGTTTATTTATTTATTTATTTCTTATTTTAACTGGGTAGCCCATTCAGTGGAATCCACTGATCTCCCATGGGTCCCAGTAAAGAGAAGACACTGTGAAGAAATTACAGTTTTAGAGGTGGGAGGAAAAGCCCAGAAGAGTATTCTGAGGAAAACCCACGGAATCAGGTAGGGACTGAAAACCCAATCCACATATTGGCCCAGGCGGGATTCGAACCCGGGTCACAGCGGTGGAAGGCGGGGAAAGTACCGCTACGCCAACCTGACTCCCCTGCCATCTCTTTGGCAATTGTTCTCCCTTTGCCATCTCTTTCCAGAATGAAGTCCAGATCAGTTAGAAAGTATGTCACAAGAAAGTGTTGAAGTCGTTTCTCTTGCTAGTTCCTGTACCCCCTTCACCGAACCCCTAGTAACCACCTCCTACATCACGTTGCAACATTCCTTCCAAAATTTGTGTGCGTTGATCGATATATGGTCTGCAAATGGCTCCGTGGTCCGCTGGAGTGTTTTGCAATTAGCATTTAAAACTGTAAACATGGTCAACTTTCGACAAGGGCTTGGACTAAAAGGATGGGAAGAATGATCCGCCGTTGCAAAAAAAAATTGGCATCTGACAGTGTAAAAGTGCCACAACTTTACGATAATATAACATCACAGTCGTTTGTGTATGATTATGTGCACAGTTTTTTTTTGGTTTTGGAATATTCAAACCAGCAAAAAGCAATATCGAATTTGCGGTTGATGATTGTATATTTGGGACAACTCTAATAGCTACATGTAGGTTAGCTAAATATGGTTATCGAGGCATTGTTTGTACCATTTTTTCCTCTTTTGAATCAAAGAAATGTGCATGGGCAACTTTCAAATGAAATCTCTGCGTATGAGGTACATGTAGCGTATCAACACTCATACCTAACTAATCAATGTTTTTTTTTACTCTCCAGATCCCACTATAGTGCTTTAAGCTGTATTAAAGTTATCATTGAAAGCCTGCATCAACTACGATGAGTGCCACCAGAAAAACGAACAAGAAAGAGGTTCATCCAGAGGTCAAACAAAGGAGAAGCAACCGACAAAGACATCAGAGGGTCAACTATAATGAGAAAGCATTGGCATTTGAGATTTGTGACAAAAAAATCTCACAGAAACTTGGTCAACTTCAGCCACACAGGAGGGTCCACATTATCAATGAGAGACCATTTGTTTGTGACATTTGTTTTAAGGGCTTCTCACAAAAAGGTACCCTTCAAAGACATCGGATGGTCCACACTAATGAGAAACCTTTTGTTTGTGAGATATGTGGCAAATGCTTCTCAAGGAAAGGTCATCTTCAAGAACATAAGCTGGTCCACACTAAAGAGAAACCATTTGTTTGTGACGTTTGTGGCAAGGGCTTCTCAAGTTCCAGAAAGCAACGAAGGCATCAGATTGTCCACAAAATGGAGAAACCATACGTTTGTGACATTTGTGGAAAAGGTTTCTCAAGGAAAGATCACCTTCAACGACATCAGAGGGTCCACACTAATGAGAAACCATTTGCTTGTGACATTTGTGGTAAAGGCTTTGCAGCAAGTAGCAACCTTCGAACACACCTGAAGGTCCACGCTGATGCGAAACCATTTACTTGTGACATCTGTTTTAAGGGCTTCTCACAGAAAGGCAACCTACAAAAACATCTGAAGGTCCACACTGATGCGAAACCATTTACTTGTGACACTTATGGGAAAGACTTCTCATATAAATGTCAGTTTAAAAAGCATCAGAGAGCCCACACGTTAAATGAGAGACCATTTGTTTGTGACATTTGTGGCAAATGCTTCTCACATAGTAGCAAGCTTCGAAACCATGAGAAAGTACACACCAATAAAAGACCATTTGTTTGTGACATTTGTTTTAAGGGCTTCTCACAGAAAGGTACCCTTCAAAGACATCAGATGGTCCACACTAATCAGAAACCTTTTGTTTGTGAGATATGTGGCAAATGCTTCTCAAGGAAAGGTCATCTTCAAGAACATAAGCTGGTCCACACTGAAGAGAAACCATTTGTTTGTGACGTTTGTGGCAAGGGCTTCTCAAGTTCCAAAAAGCAACGAAGGCATCAGATAGTCCACAAAATGGACAAACCATACGTTTGTGACATTTGTGGAAAAGGTTTCTCAAGAAAAGATCACCTTCACCGACATCAGAGTATCCATGCTAATGAGAAACCATTTACTTGTGACATCTGTTTTAAGGGCTTCTCACAGAAAGGCAACCTACAAAAACATCTGAAGGTCCACACTGATGCGAAACCATTTACTTGTGACACTTATGGGAAAGACTTCTCATATAAATGTCAGTTTAAAAAGCATCAGAGAGCCCACACGTTAAATGAGAGACCATTTGTTTGTGACATTTGTGGCAAATGCTTCTCACATAGTAGCAAGCTTCGAATCCATAAGAAAGTACACACCAATAAAAGACCATTTGTTTGTGACATTTGTTTTAAGGGCTTCTCACAGAAAGGTACCCTTCAAAGACATCAGATGGTCCACACTAATCAGAAACCTTTTGTTTGTGAGATATGTGGCAAATGCTTCTCAAGGAAAGGTCATCTTCAAGAACATAAGCTGGTCCACACTGAAGAGAAACCATTTGTTTGTGACGTGTGTGGCAAGGGCTTCTCAAGTTCCAGAAAGCAACGAAGGCACCAGATAGTCCACAAAATGGAGAAACCATACGTTTGTGACATTTGTGGAAAAGGTTTCTCAAGAAAAGATCACCTTCACCGACATCAGAGTGTCCATGCTAATGAGAAACCATTTACTTGTGTCATCTGTTTTAAGGGCTTCTCACAGAAAGGCAACCTACAAACACATCTGAAGGTTCACACTGATGAGAAACCATTTACTTCTAAAACTTGTGGGAAAGACTTCTCGTATAAATGTCATCTTAAAAAACATCAGAGAGTCCACACTATAAATGAGAGACCATGTACTTGTGACATTTGTGGCAAATGCTTCAAACATAGTAGCGACCTACGAAACCATGAGAAAGTACACGCCAATAAGAGACCATGTGACATTTGTTTTAAGAGCTTCTCACAGAAAGGTAACCTTCAGAGACATCAGATGGTTCACACTAATAAGAAACCTTTTGTTTGTGACATTTGTGGCAAATGCTTTACAGCAAGAAGCAACATACAAAGACATCTAAGGGTCCACACTAAAGAGAAACCTTTTGTTTGTGAGATTTGTGGCAAATGCTTCTCACAGAAAAGTCATCTTCAAGAACATCAGCTGGTCCACACTAAAGAGAAACCATTTGTTTGTGACGTTTGTGGCAAGGGCTTCTCAAGTTCCAGAAAGCGACGAAGGCATCAGATAGTCCACAAAATGGAGAAACCATACGTTTGTGACATTTGTGAAAAAGGTTTCTCAAGGAAAGATCACCTTCAACGACATCAGACGGTCCACACTAATGAGAAACCATTTGCTTGTATCATTTGTGGCAAAGGCTTTGCAGCAAATAGCAACCTTCGAATACATCTGAAGGTCCACACTAAAGAGAAACCATTTACTTGTGACATCTGTTTTAAGGGCTTCTCACAGAAAGGTAACCTTCAAAAACATCAGATGGTCCACAGCAACCAGAAACAATTTGCTTGTGAGTTGTGAGGGAAATGCTTCTCACAGTACAGTTGAGGCTTCAACAGCATCGGAGGGTCCACACTAATGATAAACCATTTGCTTGTGACATTTGTGGCAAAGGCTTTGCAGCAAGTAGCAGCATGCAAACACGTCTGAAGGTCCAAACTAATGAGAAAGCATTTGCCTGTGATATTTGTGGCACATACTTCGCAGCAAGTAGCAACCAATGAGCACATCATAGGGTCCACACTGACGAGAAACCACTTGTCCGTGTTATTTTTTGGGCGAGACTCACGAAGCAGAAGCCTAAGAGCACATCGGAGTTGTCCACGCTACTGAGAAACCACTTTTTTGTCAAATGTTTCAAAGGCTCTCCCCGTAAATGCACCCTACAAATACATCTGAGGGTCCAGAGTAGTTAAGAGTAAAATCATGCGCCTGTGATAACAGACAGTGAAATTCATGCACCCCCAAAAATATGGCCTTTTGAACGTTGTGTTTCTCAGAAAATATGCTAAATTATACTGAAAGAAGACATTGTAAACGTAACGTTTGATGCCGAAACGTCAATACTGGTTACTGGTAAAACTTACCTCAAAGTCGGGACGAAATCGTTAGAAACGTCCCAAAATCTATGTTTTTATCTTAATTTCTAGGCATCTCCTCAAGTTGTTATTTCACGAGGAGTTATAGTTGAACACTTATATCATCTAAGTATATTCCGAATTTCAGCTTAATCTGTTGTTGCTAACGCTTGTGTTACACCCTGAACTATCTCCAAGCAAAGTTTTGAGGAGCATTTTTTGCAGCCCAAACTCACGTGAATGGTTTTCAGGTTGGCTTGCATGCCTGACCGAATTTGGGGCAACAGTGACGGAGCGCATATTAGCATATTCATTAGCATCACTCGGCGTGACTTCGCGTGGGTCTCGGTATCGACCAATAGAAGCCGGCAAATAGGGTGCAATAACTCGTAAAGGAGGCTATTCTGCTAATTTTTACTGCACACCATAGTGGCTAGGAACCTTATTAATAATACATGTACACCAGTGTTACAATTTTTTTTAAATGTTCGTCACCAGGCCTATTTTTCCAAATGCAACGAAAAGTACTGAACATATCAAAACGATTTTTAGCACATACATTGTACATGTAGTTGGATCATTGTAAGGGAAACAAACTCTGTAAGTTGCATGAAGATAATTATGGTTTTCAAAACGGGAGTAATGCATTTTCAAAGATTTCGCCCGCGAACGTGTGCATGTTGTTCGTTCGAAAATAAAGTATTACGTAACCTTTAGAAATCGGCCTTGGCATCCATACGGCTGAAATGGTTGACCAATAAGCCTGTTATTTATAGCAAAAAGCTTTAAGTTTTGGTTCAATCCTGGTTTCAATTGTTCCTTTGATCATTATATTTACAGGTAGATGGCTTTTAAACCTAGAGCTAGAGCTGTTCAATAAACGATTACTTTTTATTATTTTGTTGGTTAGAGTTCTTGTTTCTATTTTGCAGTGTTTTGTAATACCGGGCGCCATATCGCGTAACGTGATACAAAGTGCGTGACAATTTATTTTTTTTATCTATTGTCTATGGCGTGCACCGGTGACCGGGAAACATTAAACCCGCTATTTGTATTGTTAAAAGTTGCCAGATTGAGGCTCTGCATGCTTATGACGGAGCGTGCAAAAAGCGAAATAGCGCTCCATCCTGGCATAATGGATGGAGACCAGTGCGGGGGAGGGCGACATCAATCCAACATGCATGTAATTTTATTAGAACAATGGACTTCAGTCTCAATAGAGGGCGATAGACAAATGGAATTTAAATTCAAAAAAGGGCGGTATTTCTTGGTGCACAAAATTAATCCGAAGCATTTTGTAAGCTCAAGAGGGCGCTGTGTACGTGCGGCATTTGAAAACAGAAAAGAGGCATGTTTTACAGATTGTGATTTTGTCTTACAAAATGATGGATATTCTGGAATTTTTGGATATTTGGCAGGAAGTGAGAGGTGCCATGATGAGATAACCTTCTTAAAACTGTTCGTTTTGTTTGGTAGTCTTTTTTGATGGAGTATAGGCGCGCCTATCCTGACGGCGTTACGCCACTTGCGCAGGGGCGAATTTTTCTCTCCCAAACGGCATCCGCATACATGGTTGTTTAGCGCCCTCTACGATACCTTTATGATACGTACGCAGGTATATAATTATTTGTTTACCCGCGTTTTGGTGAGCAGTGCGACATCTGAGTCGATAGAGGGTAGGCCTAGGGTTTTGCACCGCGAGGTTGTGGGTTCGATCCTTGGTTTTGCACCTGAATTATTTTCCTTTTCTAACCTGAGGCTTTGGAGGATTTTGTTGGAAAGGGAAATAAAGTCCGAATTTCATAACATTTAAATTCCCTTTTTTTTTTCATTTCATATTTTCTGCTCGTGTTTTTATAAAAGTGAAGTCCCAAATGCCATAGCGTACCTACATGTATGCGAATGTCGTCTGGGAGAAAAGAAAAAAAATCGCGGGGGGGGGGGGGGGGCTCCCTTATCTCCCTGGCCCTACGGGTCAGTCCATATAATGCAATGAAGAAGTCGTCCAACCTGGGGGGTGGGGGGGGGGCCACGTACCATGGCTAAGGTTAAGGTCTTTAAGAGAGATTTGTAGGCAAATGTGTGACCAACTTAGTGAATTAGTACTGTCGCGTGTCGGTTGAGGGCGTCAACATATGTGAAATGTAAAAATCACTTAAGTTGGCCACTCATTCGCCTGCAAATCTCTCAAAGACTTTGTCAACCTATTCCATGGTAAAATGTCAACAAGTTATTTTCACCGGACACTTGGTCTCGGTGAAATCAAGTAGTGTTCACCGGACACTTGGTCTCGGTGAAATCAAGTAGTGTGTGCGTGTGTGTGTCAGTTTGTCTTTAACAGTCACTATGTGGACAAGTGAACATAAGATATCCACATAATGCAGGTTGTGTTGACGTTATGTGGACTAAGCCGTGTCCACATAACGTTTCGCCCTCTCTGGAAAATAGGTTTAGAGGCATTTTCGGGTTAATAGGGTTATCTGTCGCAGAATGAAGAGAAACATTCAGGGAAATAAAAAAAAATAAAAAATTGGGGGTTCAAAGAGTTTGCACAGTTTAAGTAAACTTATTTTTTGTACCAAGTTTTCTTAACTACACAAAAACAAAGGAATGTTCACATAGAGTATGTAAAACAAACGTGTGTAGGGAGGGGGGGGGGGGCTGGTACCATCTTCCAAAACAGGGGGCGCTCTTCAAAACTGGCCATTATGCAAACTACGTATTATGTGCCCATTTGCAGGGAGCATTGTAAGGGTTTTGGGGCTTGGTTTTCATATTCCTCGTTCATATCAGAACTCTAAATACCATTTTGGGAAATGGTTACTGACAACCGAATTATCATAAATTGTAGGGCCTTTTTTCATAGCAAGGGGGCACATTTATGTCCGCAAGAGGGGAACTTGGGTAAATCTGGGGGGAGCAAGTGCCCCCCTGCTCCCCCCCCCCCATTCTGCCGCCCCTGTATTTTAGGTATTGCATTTTAAAATATTGTTTGTCATGTCCCTGAAATTATTTTTTTTAAATGAGACATCTTGTTTAGAGGCTGAAACTGATTTATTAGGGCCAAGAACCAGCCCACCCCTTTCCCACACACACGCCCCTTTCCCACTCATACGCCCCTCCCAATCTTAGAGTGCAAAAGGACAACACACTGGTCCGGCTCTATAGCTAAGTGGGATTATTGAGACATTGTTTGTTCAATTTTCAAAGCAAATGTATGCATTGGGCACGTGTGGTCTAGCGGTGGAGTACAGGATTCATGATCATGAGGTTGTGGGTTTGAGCCTTGCTGTGGCCATGCGTGTTGTGCCCTTGAGTAAGGCGCTTTACCTCAATTACTCCCTCAACCCAGGCGTTAAATGGGTACTGGCATTATACAATGCTGAGAAGGTAACAGACTCGCTGTGGAGGAGGTGTGGCGATCCCCCACAGCAGCATATGAGTCCGGCCCAATCGCTAAAGAAAGAAAGGTGGGCACTCCGTTACTGTTAACACAGGTTTGTCCCCCTTATGTATTGTGCCACTCGTATACTAAACAAATGCACTTTATTTTTTACACGCCAGATCCCACTAGTGGTTTAAGCTGTATTGCCTCCTTGAAAGCCTGCATCAGCTACAATGAGTACCACCAAGAAAATGAACAAGAAAGAGGTTCAACCAGAGGTCAAACAAAGGAGAAGCAACCGACAAAGACATCAGAGGGTCAACTATAATGAGAAGGCATTTGCATTTGAGATTTGTGACAGACAATCCTCGCAGAAACTTGGTCAACTTCAGCAACACAGGAGAGTCCAAACTATCAATGAGAGACCATTTGTTTGTGACAGTAGCAACCTACGAAAACATGAGATGGTCCGTACCAATAAGAGACACTTTGTTTGTGACATTTGTTTTAAGGGCTTCTCACAGAAAGGTACCCTTCAAAGACATCAGATGGTCCACACTAATCAGAAACCTTTTGTTTGTGAGATATGTGGCAAATGCTTCTCAAGGAAAGGTCATCTTCAAGAACATAAGCTGGTCCACACTAAAGAGAAACCATTTGTTTGTGACATTTGTGGAAAATGCTTCTCACTGAAATGCAACCTTCACCGACATCAGAGAGTCCACACTAATGATAAACCATTTGCTTGTGACATTTGTGGCAAGGGCTTTGCAGCAAGTAGCAGCGTACGAACACATCTGAAGACCCACACTGATGAGAAACCATTTGCTTGTGACATTTGTGGGAAATGCTGCTCTCAGAAGGGTAATCTTCAACAACATTATAGGGTCCACACTGAAGAGAAACCATTTGTTTGTGACATGTGTGGCAAGCGCTTCTCAAGTTCCAGTGTGCGACGAAGGCATCAGATGGTCCACGAAATGGAGAAACCATACGTGTGTGACATTTGTGGAAAAGGTTTCTCAAGGAAGGATTGCCTTCACCAACATCAGAGGGTCCACACTAATGAGAAACCATTTGCTTGTGACATTTGTGGCAAATGCTTCTCTTCCGGTAACAAACTTGGAGGACATAAGATGGTCCACAATAATAACAAACCATTTGCTTGTGATTTGTGTGGGAAATGCTTTTTACGAAAGGGTAGCCTTCAACAGCATCTGAGGGTCCACACTAATGATAAACCATTTTTTTGTGATATTTGTGGCAAAGGCTTTGCAGCAAGTAGCAACATGCGAACACATCTGAAGCTCCACACGGGTGAGAAACCATTTGCTTGTGACATTTGTGGGAAAGTCTTCTTATATAAATGTAATCTTCAAACACATCTGAGGGTCCACACTAAAAACGAGAGACCATTTGTTTGTGACATTTGTTTTAAGGGCTTCTCAAAGAAATGTGACCTTCAGAGACATCAGATGGTCCACACTAATGAGAAACCTTTTGTTTGTGAGATATGTGGCAAATACTTCTCACGGAAGGGTAATCTTCAAGAACATTATACGGTCCACACTAATGAGAAACCATTTCTTTGTGAGATATGTGGCAAATGCTTCTCACGGAAAAGTCATCTTCAAGAACATTATAGGGTCCACACTAAAGAGAAACTATTTGCTTGTGACATGTGTGGCAAGGGCTTCTCAAGGTCCAGTGTGCGACGAAGGCATCAGATGGTCCACAAAATGGAGAAACCAAATGTTTGTGACATTTGTGGAAAAGGTTTCTCAAGGAAAGATCACCTTCGCCGACATCAGAGCGTCCACACTAATGAGAAACCATTTGTTTGTGACATTTGTGGCAAGGGCTTCTCAAGTTCCAGTGTGCGACGAAGTCATCAGATGGTCCACAAAATGGAGAAACCAAATGTTTGTGACATTTGTGGAAAAGGTTTCTCAAGGAAAGATTGCCTTCACCAACATCAGAGGGTCCACACTAATGAGAAACCATTTGCTTGCGACATTTGTGGCAAAGGCTTTTCACAAAATTCCGACCTGCGAAGGCATAAGAAGGTCCACACCGGTGAGAGACCATACGTTTGTGATATTTGTGGCACAGCTTTTTCCCATAAATACCACCTACAAATCCATCAGAGGGTTCACACTAAGGAGAAACCATTTGCTTGTGACATTTGTGGCAAATGCTTCTCTTCCAGTGACCAACTTGGAAGACATAAGATGGTCCACAATAATAACAAACCATTTGCTTGTGATTTGTGTGGGAAATGCTTTTTACGAAAGGGTAGCTTTCAACAGCATCGGAGGGTCCACACTAATGATAAACCATTTGTTTGTGACATTTGTGGCAAGGGCTTCTCAAGTTCCAGTGTGCGACGAAGGCATCAGATGGTCCACAACATGGAGAAACCAAATGTTTGTGACATTTGTGGAAAAGTTTTCTCAAGGAAAGATCTCCTTCGCCGACATCAGAAGGTCCACACTCATGAGAAACCATTTGCTTGTGACATTTGTGGGAAAGACTTCTCATATAAATGTAATCTTCAAACACATCTGAGGGTCCACACTAAAAACGAGAGACCATTTGTTTGTGACATTTGTTTTAAGGGCTTCTCAAAGAAATGTGACCTTCAGAGACATCAGATGGTCCACACTAATGAGAAACCTTTTGTTTGTGAGATATGTGGCAAATACTTCTCACGGAAGGGTAATCTTCAAGAACATTATACGGTCCACACTAATGAGAAACCATTTCTTTGTGAGATATGTGGCAAATGCTTCTCACGGAAAAGTCATCTTCAAGAACATTATAGGGTCCACACTAAAGAGAAACTATTTGCTTGTGACATGTGTGGCAAGGGCTTCTCAAGGTCCAGTGTGCGACGAAGGCATCAGATGGTCCACAAAATGGAGAAACCAAATGTTTGTGACATTTGTGGAAAAGGTTTCTCAAGGAAAGATCACCTTCGCCGACATCAGAGCGTCCACACTAATGAGAAACCATTTGTTTGTGACATTTGTGGCATGGGCTTCTCAAGTTCCAGTGTGCGACGAAGTCATCAGATGGTCCACAAAATGGAGAAACCAAATGTTTGTGACATTTGTGGAAAAGGTTTCTCAAGGAAAGATTGCCTTCACCAACATCAGAGGGTCCACACTAATGAGAAACCATTTGCTTGCGACATTTGTGGCAAAGGCTTTTCACAAAATTCCGACCTGCGAAGGCATAAGAAGGTCCACACCGGTGAGAGACCATACGTTTGTGATATTTGTGGCACAGCTTTTTCCCATAAATACCACCTACAAATCCATCAGAGGGTTCACACTAAGGAGAAACCATTTGCTTGTGACATTTGTGGCAAATGCTTCTCTTCCAGTGACCAACTTGGAAGACATAAGATGGTCCACAATAATAACAAACCATTTGCTTGTGATTTGTGTGGGAAATGCTTTTTACGAAAGGGTAGCTTTCAACAGCATCGGAGGGTCCACACTAATGATAAACCATTTGTTTGTGACATTTGTGGCAAGGGCTTCTCAAGTTCCAGTGTGCGACGAAGGCATCAGATGGTCCACAACATGGAGAAACCAAATGTTTGTGACATTTGTGGAAAAGTTTTCTCAAGGAAAGATCTCCTTCGCCGACATCAGAGGGTCCACACTCATGAGAAACCATTTGCTTGTGACATATGTGGCAAAGGCTTTGCAGCACGTAGCTGCATGCAAACACATCTGAAGGTCCACTTTAATGCGAAACCATTTGATTGAGACATGATTCTTATATAAATGTCATCTTCAACAATGTCGGAGGGTCCACACTAATGAGAAACCATTTGCCTGTGATAATTTGTGGCAGAGGCTTCTCACGCAGCAGTAGCCTAAGAACACATCGGAGTCGTCCACGCTACTGAGAAACCATTTGTTTGTAACATCTGTGATAAGGGCATCTCGGAGAAAGGTCAACTTTAACAACATGAGAGGGTCCACATATGAGAAATCATTCGTTTCTATATTAGTAAAGAAAAGTAAACATTCAAGAAAAATCATGTACTTCTGATGTATGTGACAAAATAATGACCTAAATGGTTGACCAATAAGGCTGTTTGTAGCAAAAAGTTTTATTAAGTTTTGGTTCAGTCCTAGTTTCAGTTGTTCCTTTGATCATTGTATTTACAGGTAGAAACTTTTAAATCTAGAGGTTTGATTAAACAGTTACTTTTCATTATTTTGGTTGGTTAACAGTTACTTTTCATTATTTTGGTTGGTTAGAGTTCTCGTTTCTATTACCTCTTCATTGCTATTTCTATTGTTTTTACGACCCTTCCCTTCAGTGATCGTCATGATGTTAGTCCAGTAAATCCGAATACAGTGTTTATTTGGCTCGACCCCCCCCCCCCCCTTAACACCGTGTCATATTGTTCTAGGTTGCTTGGGATTTAACCTTGTGTCTGGTGCAGGATCATGATGGACCGCATTGAGGATGAGATCGCCGAGTTCGGTGACCTTTAAGCCTGATTTCAATATCGACGTTGAGCTGACAGCACTCGGAAATGTCGGCAAAGTTGAACCAAGTTCAACTTTGCCGACTATCGCCGTCCATGTTTGCATCAGTTGGGAAAGTCCCCGACAAGACGTTTCCATATGTCGGCATAGCATCGGGGGCCCATCGGCGACGCTGTCGGCGATTATAGAGATTACAGTGTACGGAAACCAGGCTTTAACAAGAATCAAATATAGGGGTATGTTATTTCATGTAAGGTCATGGGTCACGACAATGGGTAACTAATTGAGAAATGGGAGCGCTGACATCACGAACAGTACTTTTTTTTTTGCAGAAAGTTTTGTGTATAAATGTACATTTGTATGTACATGTATTTATTAATTTATTTATTTATTACATTAATTTACCCAGGGTATGCCCAAACAGTTCAAAACTGGTTTCCATTGGGGCCCTGCATGCATGTAGTAAAAAATGACTACAAACATGTACATGTATACGAATACAATACATTACAAATACAATACAGTACAATGGGATAAAAGCATTATTGGATTAATGCATAATTTGTAAGCAAATATTATAAATACTATATATTGTAAAGCTATTATAACTACATGAACGGTGTGAAACAACATCGCTATACATTTACTATACGGTGAATTCAGTGAACACAAAGATTTTGGATCTATCTTGTAACATCAAGAAAAAATTTTGCTATAATTATATTCGCTGATTACGAGAGGGGCGAGAAACCCTTTTAGGAAAAAACACGGGGAAATTCCCATCCAGCACCTTATTATTATGGCAAGTTTGTTAACTCCGTAGATCATCATATATTTAGATTTGTATAAGCAGAGAAGACGGCGACAAATACTCGCCTAATTATTTGCAGAAATATTACCGACTGAACGTTTTACGTACGTAGTTCAGATTTGAATGAGGAAAGAGAGGTCATGGTTTTCAACTGTACATGCAAACTATTCCATATTGTTAAACCATTGCTATGACGTCACACTATTGTTAAAAGTGTGGATTCGGAACTACGAATCTGTTACGCTGGTCACAAAGTGTGGATTCGGAACGAAGGATCTTTAGTAAAGTGTGGATTCGGAATTACGAATCCACACTTTGAACACGTCAGACAATTGTTCTCTATAATGAGCATTAATAGGACCGTATGCGTGAAAATTTCCTTCCGAAATTACCAATGCATCTTCACTGTCAGATTCTCCGCCGTCACTACAAAACCTACTTTGAGTCGGAAAGAAATCATCGTCTGAACTATCAATTTGTCGACGGAAGGAGCCGGGACAAAATAAGTTGCAACCTGACGCCACTTTTTTTCTCCATATATCATCTCAATGAAGGGCATTCATTGCAAAAATGATGATAAGACATGAATCTGGGACTGAGAAATATTTCCAATTTTGTTAAAAATTACTTTAAAACAATTCTTGACTCTCCATATACTTTGTACACTGTCGCGGAAGTGGCGTCAGGTTGCAACATTTATCCCAAGTCTTTTCATCTCCACTCACTGTTAATGCCAAAACTTCTTTTGACGCAGTGGTTTAAGTCGAAGAATACACTCGCAAGTGTGGATTCTTAATTTACGAATTCACTCGGCGCTTCGCGCCTCGTGAATTCTTAAATTACGAATCCACACTTTCTCGTGTATTCTCCTTAACGTATACATTTTGTACTCCTTAATTTCTGGGTTCAATAGACCCCTCTCATAGACAGCCATCGTTGTAGGAAAATTACAACTGCGTGTTCAACGCCAACAGGTGCATATGCACGCGTGTTGCTCGAAATTTCTTCGAAATACGGTGCAGCCAATGCGCGTCACAAAAATTTGACGCCCAAATTGCCGATGCACGTGATAATCTGCAGGAAGGGACGTCATGTGATGAGAGACCAATAATTCATTTGTCAAATGTCTTTTCCAAACTTACGTTAACATGTGAGAGCCCCTATAAAATAGACTGAACCATTGACTTAGAATCTCCAAGCCAAGCATCAGCACCAGTTATAAGAGCCGGGGGCGGGGGGCGGGGGGCGGGGGGCGGGGGGCGGGGGGCGGGCGGGGGTGTAGACGGCCTTGACCTGGGCATTGCATGCAGGCATTACCACTAATGTCATACATGGGCTACTACACCATTTTGTGCGGTGTCCTGAGAAGAAAATAAAGGAAACCAGTTTTTCGGGGCTCAGTACTCGGCAACCAATAAAATGTTTCTGGTAATGTTAAGCAAAACTCGGCCGTCCTCCGGGTCTTTTGACACCAAGAAAGTGACGACACACGCACAATTATTGGTCATGACTCTTCTCACGCTTTCTCGAATGAAAACTGTCGGTGTAAATCTGAATTGGGAAGGCTAATTGCGCATGATAACGATCCTGCATGCTGCCTCCCGGACATCGCAGAGAAGATAAAGAGTCTTCGAAAGGATATGGCGGACTCCAGATGTGGCGCCTCCTCACCTCAGAGTGACCATGCGAGAAAGACTTGGGCTCTTCAATGACATTGTTATTGCAGTAAATCACCCATTGAGTGGCCGTCCAGGTCATGAGACCTCAACCCTTGCTTTTTTTTCATGTGGGGTTATTTTTCAAAAAACACGAGGTTATTACCTCTCGACTTGAAGAGGACATTGTGACCTCTCAACTTGAAGATATTGATGACCTGCATGAGAGAATTGTCACGGAAGTTGAGGCGCCACAGCAGCAGAGGAACATTAAGTGCGGGCAATAAGAACCAGAGCAGAAGCTTGCATGGAGAGAAATGGGGGCCATGTTGAAGGACACTGGGGCTAACTTTTGACAGCTTATTTCGCAAAGTTGTGTTTATTCCAATGCCGAAATGAGTCTGGACATTATAAACAACAGAAGTGTTGTTCTGCAACCCTATCTGTACACAGCTTACATAACACAGCACTCATGATTAATTGGAAAGGAACTTGGTCACTGTGTCCAAAATGTTGTTGTGATCAATGATGTGTAGTGGTGTGTGACTGAAACATAGAGCTGTGATTTAATATAGCTCTATGGACTGAAATTTAATAAAACTCGTCGGGGTTTAGGTCAAGGATAAAGAGTATCTACACGAAGAAAACAATTTTAACATCGACCGTGGTTTTGTATATAGTTCTTTAAAATATAGTCGCATGCACAGACACTCTTTTTGGGGCATACTATTTATGAAGCAGTTGATCTTAAACTACATTGTAATTGGTGATCATTGTTGGAAAAGAGGTTCGCCAAGGATGCATTCTCTCGCCAGATCTCTTCAACATCTACTCTGAAGGAGATGATGGTGCAAGTATAGCCGGACTTACGTCGCATAATGTTATTTTAGATTTGCTGATGATGTTGCACTGACATGGTCACCGTGGATGAAGACCTTCTGTTGAAAATCACTGGTATATGAGCCATCAGTATATTGTCTTAAGTATAAGTCATAACCTGCTCAAAAATATTCAGCTAAATAATGTCAGAATTCACTAACTTTGTACTTGGGAGCCTCTTTAAACAACTCTGCGGGTGGTTCAAAGGAAACCGTCAAGATAAGGGCTATCGCAAGGGGAAAATTCAACGACGGGTATTTGCAGTACACTGAAGGTAGGCCTACAATCCTTAAAATTCAAACCAATCTTAAACCCCTTCATGCACTGGTTTTGCCCATTGCTAATGTACGGATGTGAGGCATGGACGATCAAAAAAGCGGACGCCCATATGATAGGAATCAACTCTTGAAATGTGGTGCTTCACACGTTTATATTACAAGTCCCATGGACAGAGAGAAGGTCAAACGAGCTCCATTCCATATCTAGGTGATCTCAGAAGGAGAATTAAAGCTTTACTTTGGAAATAATGGCCAGAGGGAGTGTAGGGGAGATAGGAGTAATGGATCCTTGAAGGCAAAATGGAGGGGGAGAGGCCGACCGACCTAAAACCACTAGCTCATCGGACAGCCACGCTAATTGGAGGGATGCATCAGAAATGGTTACCACCAATGCACCAACTGGTATGTAGATTGAGGAAGGCACTGGGTGATGATGGTGTTGATGATGACGTCAGCTACTTGGTACTTGGTACTTGGTGGTTATCCTCTTCAGAACTCCTCGAGGAAGTATAACTAAGAGGCTTGGAGAGTGGCATAATTAACTATATCAAAGATTTAAATTGAATGTGGTTTGGGGCATTGATGACATCTCCCCTCAGGCGTAATTATCACAAGTCCCCTTTTACCCAGTTGCATTAATAGTTCCGTCTTTAATGTTGTGCGAGCATACTCCTGAGGATCATGTACGTATACAGGAAGATGATGATGATGATGCTCGAAAATTTGCTCGAAATAATTTTAACTGTAATGACTGTTTTGCGTTATCCCTGCTTTTTCCACTGTATGGGGATTTTCTCTGTTTAATTTCAATTTTTTTATACGATTTTAGATAATTTTTGTTGTGTTTTGTTAAATCTTAACTTATATTAAATCTGTATCATTATTGTGCGGAAAATCACGTGTTTGTGTGCTATTCAAATTTACTTGTGGATCACAAAATATTAACGAGCTCGCGCGCAGCTTTTTGGTGGCTTGCACCCATAATAGAGGACGGCATTATCGAAATTTGCTCGTACCCCCGCCCTGCAAACATGGCGCTGAGACACGCTGATGAGCTTCACCGAATCTTGTGAAGGAAGTGGGGGTGACATCCTGGGTAATTGATCATGACCTATGTTTAAAGACATCTGGCTGTAGCCGTTTAAGACCGCAGTTAGCCAATGCGCGGAAATGCTATCCGAAAACTTTCTAATACTAAATGCATGCATGCCATATACCGGATGTGGTTTCTTTTTTCATTGCGGACCATGCTGTGGACAAATTTTGAGCGTCGCATGAAAATATACAAATTTGACCGTTCGTAAATTCGAAACCCAGGGTCATGGCCGTGATAACTTGCAGGTCACAGGTCACGCTAAATCTATATAATCGGAGCGTAAATTCATGAGCGTGTCCCATCCAGCGCCCGTTTGCAGGGCGGGCGTACGAGCGAATATCAGAAATATTTTATGTCAGCGGAGGGCATATGCAGTATCTCTATTTTGATTTTGATGTGTAGAGGGCGGTTTCGCTCGTACCCCCCGCCCTGCAAACAGGACGCTGGGATACTCTGCTGAATTCACGCTCCTATTGGTTGGATTTTGCTATACCAGTGACCTGCGCGTCATCAAGGTCATGACTCTGCAAGGTTTGAAACGGCCGTTAAGACTGATTCATTACTCTTTTATTCCAGTTTAGAGATTTTTTTTTCTCGTTGAAAAGCGTATAATAATGTAGGAAATTATGTAAAACTTATCTGTGTTGTAAATGTACAATTCCCGTCACTCGCTCAGGCTCTGTTTCGAATCACGAACGGTCGGATTGCATTATGCGACGCTCATAATTTTTGTCCACATGGTCCGCAATGAAACGGAAATCACATCCGGTATGGAATGTGCGCAATTCTATGGGAAGTTTTCGGATAGCACTTGGGCACATTGTCTAACTGCGGTCTTGAACAGCTGCCGCCTGATGCTTTATACATAGGTCATAGGCCACTTCCTTCACAAGATTCTGTGAAGTTCATCAGAGTATATCCCAGCGTCCTGTTTGCAGGGTGGGAGGTACGATTCCTCGTACCCCCGCCCTGCAAACAGGGCGCTGGTAATAGGGCTGATGAGCTTCACAGAAACTTGTGAATGATGTACAGATTGACCTTCGCATGCAGCTAGCGCGCGCTACGCATGATTCTACGTCACAGGTCACGCAAATCTATCCAACGAGAGATCAAATGACGTCAGTCCTGACCAGCGTCCTGTTTGCATTGCAGGGCGGGGGGTACGAGCGAAGAGGGCGGTAGACAAATTTAATTAAATTTCAACAGAGGGCGGTATTTTTTAGTCCACAAAAATTCCGCGCGCATTTTGTAAACTCAAGAGGGCGCTATGTATATTCGCGCCATTTGAGTTCAGCGAGGTGCGCGCATGTTGTAGAGATTGAAATTTAACTTTACAAAATGACGGATATTCTGGAATTTTCGGATATTTGGCAGGAAGTGAGAGGTGCCATGGTGAGATGATCTTTAATCTTAAATCTGTTCGTTTTGTTTGGTCTTTCTAATTCTATTTAAATTCTAAAAACATTGACAAGCCATTGTCTAATCAAAATAGTTTCCTAAATCATGTAAATACACAGGCTACATCATCATGACGGTAATCCTTACTTTTAGGACACCTCTATTTTTTTACGAGTTCTGTTCAAAACTGACTTTTGCAGATGCCTGTCCAGTACCAAAGTGACTTTTGCAGGCTAAAGCAGTCTTTTTTCTTCAATTAAACTCATGTTAGTTGTAATTTTGAAAGCTTTTTCAAAGAAAATGTAACTTTCCTACCTTTTTTTCACAGTCAGATGTGCATGTTGTAGTTCTCACAACACAGTGAAAGCCCTACATTATGAAAGCCCAATGCTGATTGGCTGCTAAAAAGAAAAGAAAAGATGTTAATTTTTTTATCAGCCAATCAGCATCGAGCTTTCATCGCATCAAGATTTTACGTTTGCCATCTTGGTTTTTGAGGCTGTTTTCTGGTTGTCATCGTCGTCTTTTACCCCTGAATTTCCCTCATCATAAATCAAAGCCCTGCCCTCTTTCCACAAAATTAAATCTGCTGATATTCAAGAAGGTGTCATTGCCAATTGTTCAGATGTGCCAAGAAGTATCAGAATGTCAATTTTGATTGTCATTTTGTCAACTGTTTTGGTGAGTCTTTCCCTTCCTATATAGGAACGGGGTCCTAAAAGTAAGGATTACCCCTATGACATTGACAGAGTGACAGAAGTCATTTCAATTGTAATGCATCCATGTTGACAATAAAATACCATCCATGAAAGATCCAGGCAGATTTATCGTATCTTTTGGGGGATTGTGTAGTTCACATGGTTGACATGGTTGAGAACCCCGTTCCTATTCGTAGTCGTACATATGAATAATTATTTAAAAACTTGTTTTTTTTTAACGCGAAATGTACGATGAGTTTGTCGATTAGTGTTGGCCACCATCTTGTTTGGATGCGCTGAACACTTCACACATGCATAGTATGGGCAGTTGGCTCTGTACACTTCACGCATGCATAGTACGGCTAGCTTCACGTTAACAAAATGGCGGCCACCCCAAACTCGACAAACTTGTCGTACATTTCGTGTTAAAGTTTTAAATAATTTCAACTCTGATATGCAGAAGATGTTCTTTATTGTTTTTTCTACCATATAAAGCTATTTTTAATGTTTAAAAGCATATATACAAAACTTGTTGATGCTTGTTGAGACTGATGACGCTTGTTTACGCTTGTGGACGCTTGTTGACGCAGTTTAGTAGGACTGGTTCAAAATGTAATACCCCACATCACAGCAGTCAACAATTGTTAAATATTAATACTCCATTGAAGGGCAAAACAGTGATGCACCTGATATCTATGACACTTTTTTATTTTATTGTATTTCTTATTTTTGTTCATTAAAAAATGTTTCCATCTATTTAGAATGGCGGCCGGCTCAAGCTGAACAGGCAAGGCGTATACTTCAAAAGCAACAAGACCGGCAAAGTGGAACAGGTTCAAGTTGAGGACTTGGCCGAAACCAACTGGCTCAGGGTCGCCAGAGGTCATGAGCTGAAACTCCGCCTCCAAAATGGAACCATCTTCAAATACGATGGCTTTCAGGAATCGGTAAGGGGAAAAGTTCCGTACTCGATCGTCAATTTATCTGCTGCCAAACATCTTAATTGTCACCTCACCTTGTCATTTGAACCAAGAGAAATCCAGGAAGCTGTGTAAAGGTGAAAAAAATTTACTCAAAATGTGTTTTTAGAGCACATTTTGGATGCATACGTCGTGCAGAACTAACTTGAAGCAGCCGGTCAAAACTGATTGTAGTGGCTGAAAGACAGCGGTACGTTATACGCATGACATCGACAACCATAACGTCGCATGAGCCTGCCAATGATAGTGCAATACGTCATTATGAATATTTATTTTCTCATGAATATTTGGTTTATTTCAATGGATACTTCAAATACGTCCAAAGATTGATCATTGTAACAGCGATCGTGCGCGGCCTAGCGGTTAAGAGTCTCGTGTATCAAGCAAGCATCAGAGGTTCGAATCCTGATGAAGTAACTGACTGATTAATAAATAGAAATTAAGGAAAGGAGAAGGTGAGAGTAGAGGAGGGAAAGTGGAGGAATAACCTTAAAAGATGTAACTTTTGGCGATAGAAAATTAATTGAAAAAAGTGGCGATCGAGTACGGAACTTTTTCCATCAGTAAGGGAACCATAACATGATTATGTTTGGGATGGGGGAATCAGATAGGAAACGTAAAGGTCATATGAGCAGGGAAAAGAAGATATAAAAATAAAGCTTGGATCAAAATGTAATGTTTACATATGTAGCTCAAGAAATATCAAGCTATCAGTATCACATGCAGAAATATAATCCACTTTGACTGGGCACATCCCTTTTTGTTTGGACAGATGTCCATAATCGGATTAGGCCAAAACAAATTGTTCTGCTTCCGGTTTCCCTACCCACCCTATTCTGGCAGCCCCTACCCTAATTTTTTTGTATGGGAAAAATGAGGGGGAAAAACCCAAACCATCAATTTTTGCCTTTTACCCTTGATTTCACACAGAGGCCTCCATACGATCGTACACAAAAAAAATTGGCTAAAAAGAAATTCCCTACCTACCGGTACCTACCCTATTTTCAAATGCCATGTAATCGGAAGCAGAAGTATTTTTTTTTTTGGCCTGAAAAAATTTCCTCCCCCCCCCCCAAAAAAAATAGGGTAGGGATTGTCAAAATAGGGTGCATGTAGGTAGGGTAACCGGAAGCACAACTTCGCCACAACATAACAACACCTAAAATGACTGTGCAAGTTATGCCGTAATATATTAAATAATTCACAAACTTTTAATCTATGTAATGTTTGTGAAATTGGCATAACTGAAATGTTGCGCAGCGTGAAATGTTAGGCAACTTGTGCAATTGCCGCGCAAGTGGACTTTTGCCATTGCGTAAAGTTTCATAAAAATCAGCTGCAGAAGTTCGTATCGGTAAATGTTGAGGTCCATGTCTTTTGGGTTTTTTAGGACCAAGAGAAACTTGCGGAATTCATCACCAATAACTACAACCTGAGCCTGGATGAGGTAGAACTAGCTGTCAAGGGGCGGAACTGGGGCTCAGCCAAGTTCAACGGTGAGTGGTTTAAGCTATTTAAATTTTGACCCTGTGATGCATGTCATACTATAAGGCCATGTCTAAATCCCTTGGCTACGGCCATGCAATATCGCACGAGTCTATGAGAAGTGGCTACTGCCGCTAGCCAGTGGCTTCCATAGGTGCCCGTGTTATACATAGCCATAGCCAGGTGATTTGGACACCATCTTAATTTCTCTTTGATGGAGATGTGTTATATTCTCTATCACTTTGAAGGATGTGACGTTTACATGTTTAAACATTTCAACAAAAACAATTCTAAATCCGTTTACAAATTTTCCAATAACGTTTAACTCTTTCACTACGGAATTTAATTTCCCGATTTTTTTCACGTTTGTACGTAGTAAATCGCTGGAAATTCCGCCAGGTGTCGATGTGGACGCCGCCATCTTGAAATGTCTCTCTGTAAACAAACTGCTCAAATAACCTGCAGCAGACCCCGGCGAGACGGAGAGCCGCTGGCAGTAGCTCAAACTAGGGTCAGAGGTTATACGATATAAATTATGTAGATAAGGCACACGTCATGGCATGCATGGGGATACCCTGTTTATTCACAGCGACGTCACCGAGCCGCTGCCAGCGGCTTGCCGTACGACATGTACAATTTGTGTGTGGCGCTGTCAGCGGCTCGCCGTAGTGTAAGAGTTAAACTAAAACCGGAGTTATAAAAATGGGGTCTACGTTCACCGTTCGCGCAGTCTTCTTTTGAACTAAACCAGCATAGCACAGATAATTAACAATGTTTTCAAATAAATATGATTTACAAAACCTTTGAAGCACTTCAATACTTGATTCCACATTCGGGACACACGTAGTTAAGGTTTCTTTCTTTTTCAATAACTGCCATTGTTGATTTATGTAAATCAGTCCGGTCTGAACATTTACAAAATTAAATGTAAAGTCAAATTCTTCATCACTTTAGTGTATTTTTAACCTTTTGATTTAGCATTTTGTGCGTACATGTACGTGTATGTATTCAAAGCAGTTTGAGGTTGTTGCTGTTTAAAGCAGTTTTGACGTTCATGTTAACAATTTGTCTCTCCAACCGTCCCAGGCCCTCTGAAATTCACCAGAACATTTGTGTTGGATTTGACAAGATCGAAGGCCAGTTCATGCTTAGCACATTAAGATTTCTTGCTACGAATTCCCAGAAATGAAACTCATTTTGCTGTCATTTTTTTTGGGGGGGGGGGGGTGGGGGTGAAATACAATCCACCACTTATGCAAGTAAGTGTATTCAAATTTCACAACCAGGAAGATCGGAAGATTTTCACAAAACTTGAATTACTTAATTAACCCTAACCCTTCCGGATGCGACATGTGTAAAAGTCTGTTAGACCTAGAGTCTGTTAGAGCCATCAACACCAGTGCATAAACGACCAATTCTGAAACAATGAGAGCTATCCCATTGAACAATGCCACAGTTGTATCCTGCTGTAATTGGTGACCACAGACTCTGAGGCAGTTTGGTCTTGAGATTTGTGACTTGAGAGATCTTGCTATACTGAGCAGGCTTGTCATTTTGAAAAGTGTTGCGTGTTGCTGCCTTCAGCAGGTTTTTTAAACTTAGGGGTTAGAGATTTATGGAGATTTTGTTTGTTCTGACAGGCACGGAGCTTGCCTTTGAAGTTGACAAGAAGCCAGCTTTCCACATCCCTCTGGGTAATGTGTCCCACAGCACGACGGCCAAGAATGAGGTCATTCTGGAGTTTCATCAGAACGACGACACAGAGGTCTCGCTAATGGAGATGAGATTCTACGTGCCTCCCACGGAATCAGACACCAAGGCTGCTGAGGTAACTTGGAGATAAATGGCTGGTTGTCACGTAACGTTTCTTTTTGTTATAACAATTATCAAAGTTGAAAGTTGGCACGTTTTTGCCTTGACCAGTTCGTGCCAGATGACGTGTATGCCCACAAGGGTTTTGCCGTATTCGGAACGGATGACGGATAAACACGCAGGGAGCAAGGACGGAAATATCTGTCAGCGACTCCAGGCAGCAAGTAAGGCCGGAAATATGAGTGTGCTGCCCGAGGGTGATGGCTTCAACCCGCCTGGCTTGAGGTCGAGTGAGAAGTAATCCCGCGCCTCTTTCCCTTCTTGTCAAAAATAATCTCGGCGTGAACTGGTTGAAGGACAGAATTCAGTAGTTGTGACTTGCGCTGTAATAATCGTTCTCTTTCAGGCATTCCATGAGAAGATTTTGGCAAAGGCGGACATCATCCAAGCAACTGGAGAATCCATCGCATCGTTGGAACAAATACCGTGTCTCACCCCAAGGTAATATCCTTTAATCCTTCCTTATTCATTTTCTGCCAACGAAGTTCTAAGTGGACTATTCTCTTTTAGGGTCAATTTTGTAACAAAATATTGATGAGGTGGATGTTTTTCTCGAGCACAATTTGAATAAATCTTTTAACATTTTTTTCTTTGAATTTTCATGTTGCAGAGGTCGCTACGACATCAAGATTTTCCCCACCTTCCTGCAACTCCACGGCAAAACATTTGACTACAAGATTCCCTTCACCACTGTACTGCGTCTGTTCCTGCTGCCCCACAAGGATAATCGCCAGATGTATTTTGTGGTAAGCAGAGATGAAACTTTTCCAATTTTAATCGGAAAACCAACTTTTTGAATTTTCCAACGAAATTTCCGATTTTTTTACAGTGTGTCCCACAAAATTAGATTTTCTGATGATTTATTCACAAACAGACAAAATGTCATTTTATTTCAATCATAATTTCGAAGAAAAGTCGATGGAAATGGCGTGTTAAAATCATCGCGAACGTAGTTTTAAATCTCTTTCACCAGTCGTTATTGGAGAGTTTCAACGGTAGAAACACAGGGCATAACACTGATCGGAGCCTTCTCCGGCTGGACAAAAGGTTTAACATTGACAGGTGACATGGAAAAATCACTGTGTCGCACGTGCGTGCGAATATACAATGGTACCAGCGTACGTACCGCACCACCGTACCGTCCGCTAGCACGCACATGGCTGGCCGGGACGGGTAGCCTTGTGAAGGATCCTGTGGATAAAATCATTATGTTGTGCGATATTCGGAGGTTTCAGATTCAGTTGTACAAAATGCAATGCTTTAAAAATCATGATGATTATCTCGAGGATAGCGAAGAGAGCATTAGCGAAACATTTCACTGGCATTTGTTGGAAGAGAAAGACGATAATGCCTGATATTTTCCCATGTATGAATGCAAGTGGTTGAATCATGGACATGATTGAAGCACCATGAACGGAGCCCTTGTCTTTCGGACTTTTCCCTCGACTTTCTCAAGTAAGAAGTGAACTTCTTTATTGATGACTCTATTACTCTAACCGTAATTCAGGCATTTTATGCAATGAAAACACTAACCGTTTTTTTTTTCATCGTAAAATTTTGTTTGAATCAAAAATAAAGCAGTTGGTGTCCGGAAATTGGGCATGGAGTGTATTGTACATGCATGTATATGTGTGTAATGGCAGCGCGGCCCAGATTTCGGACACGTATTTTTGTTCGGCCTATTTTCCGATTTTTTTTGCCACATGCCAGTTTCATCTCTGGGTAAGACACAATAATAAACTGTGCGTATAAAGCGCATTTCACACAAGGTCCCAATGCACTGTACAAGAAGCATCATTTCCCCTGCTCATTGGGCCCATGAAACATTCCTAACACCATCTCAGCTCCCTGGGGAGAGTACAGCTCGATGCTGCCAAGTTGGTGCAAATTGACTGTCACCAACTAAACTGAAGTTGAAAAACTAATTTTTTCGCGAAATTAACATTAAAAATTAGGATGTTGTGTTACAGTGAATAAACAGTCAGATGATTATAAACAATTTGAAAATAAGTTTAAAGCCGTTTTGCTAGAACAAGAAAAATCGTTCACCTGAAAAGAAAAAAAAAAAAAAATGGACCACCCCTTCGAAATTTTGGCTTTGCCCCACTGTACTGCAAACAATAATCTCGGACTTGACACTCATTCCTGGTGACAGGACACATTTGTATACAAATGATATTAGATTTTTGTACTAAAAGTCAGAATTTTGCCTACTTTTGTTGCTCCAGATCAGTCTTGATCCACCCATCGTGCAGGGACAGACTAGATACCATTTCCTCATCTTGAGCTTCAACAAGGAAGAAGACATGTCATTGGACCTCAACCTCACAGAGTAAGATCCATAACCCTAACCCCCTAGTAGTTCCTCAGGACTACCCTGCTAAATCCAACAGAGTCCAACCAGAGTTTCCTGCTCAATCCACTGTGCCTTATTTTCAGTTGTCTGCTGAATCAAACTGAGTCCAACTTGGCATTACAATGCGGTTCAGTTGCCTGCTGAATCCAACATTTTGCATCAGGAATGTACCGTAGGGGTTTACTGCTCAATCCAGCAGGCTCCATCGGGTATAAGATATAGTTATTTCCTGTTGGATTCAGCAGGGTTAGATTCCTGAAGTAAAATTCCTGAAAAAAAATCCAGAAAGTATGTGAATTGTACGATTTACTGTAGGTTCACACTTCACAGTTTGAATGCGAAGTAGATTTGCTGTCACAAAACAGTCCTCAGCAAAAGTTGAAACGTGTTCATTATAATTGCAAAAAAAATTGTGTTCTTGTTTGCATTTGCACCATTCCAGAAGATGCATTCGCCCCGTGCTGTTTTTAATTTCACCCCCCCCCCAAACAATTCAATCGTTTTTTCCTAGCAATATGAAATTTATTCACTTTTGAATGAGATATGTGTATAGTTATTGACTTCTTTCGTTGCAAAATTCAAATAATTTGCGGCCCAACTGTAATTTAGCTCTGGCATTCATTTATGTGCAAAATGAAAGGCCTTTTAATAGATGGTTGCAGATGCCCAAAATCGGGGGGGGGGGGGGGGGGGGAAGGAATATTATGATTTTTTTTAAAAGCACCGGCAAAACATCTTTAATAATTCACTTTGTCATATTTTCTCTAGGGAGGAAATTGAGGAGAAGTACAAAGGGAAGCTGCAGAAGCACATGACCGGGCCGTCGTTTGAGATCGTCAGTCGGTTGATGAAGTCACTCTCGGCACGCAAGATCACCATTCCAGGGTCCTTCACTGGGTGAGACGGGAAAAACTTAATCCTCTTTCAAACGGTGACTGCTCTATGTTCCGACACCCCTATGTTCCGACAACCTAGATTGTGTTACTCCCGGTTAGGGTTAGGGTTAGGGTTAGGAATAGGAATATGTGCAGTCGGAACATAGGGGTGTCGGAACATAGAGGTGTAACCCTTTCAAACAAGTTTCAACTTGTTGGTTTACTGTTCGTGAATAATTCGTGCTAAGTATAGCAGAACAATTCTTTGCTTATATATGTTATGGTTAGCGCATTTCAAGGGTATGCATAAAGTAAAGAATGTTTGGCTTGTGTGCCTGCTTACGTCACATAACTAAGTAATGGGTGCATTCGATTAGCTCACTCGGGTCAACTCGAGTTATTTCAAGTTTATCGTTTTTTAAACGTACGTAAAAACGATATAAAAACATAGGAATTCTGGGAAGGTTTCAAACC
The DNA here is from genome assembly GCF_015706575.1 of Patiria miniata. Classification (NCBI taxonomy): domain Eukaryota; kingdom Metazoa; phylum Echinodermata; class Asteroidea; order Valvatida; family Asterinidae; genus Patiria; species Patiria miniata. The sequence continues at coordinate 18,732,240 of NW_024037073.1, read as the reverse complement.
ACCACGCACGATATTGTGGATGTTGTGTGGTATGCAAAAACGATGTCATCCGTGCGCACGCGGCCGACCACGTTGACAGGCAATTGCACGCACAGTGCCGCACTCTCCATAGACTTTGAGCACAACAGCTGAAGTGGCGTCTCGATACTGCATTCTTTCGGTTTGTTTTAGCGGCAGTGCCACCTGCGTAAAGGTAGCCGCGTATTCGGCCAGATACTCCACCGCGGATTAAAAAGTACGGAAGCCAATAAACAACACTATTGCTGTGATTAATTTTTGATGGTTTATGCGGATTAATCTACAGGCATTAACTACTGTTTCATGTTTTGTCTTGGCGGCTATTTTATGTAATGTTTCGGCGGTCTTAATGTCAAATGTTCATAGTTGTTTCTCTTACATTCTTTTGCCGATCTCAGCCACATTTAGCAATGATCACCTTGTGGTCAGTGCGAGTCAGTATTCAGACAAACCGATCAAACGGCAATTTAGGCTGATATCCGTGCTTCGGGGAAGCACATTAGCTCTAGTTAATTGTTTTGTTTTGCTTTTTTTTGCCAAATTTGTTTCTTTTAGACTTTGAATAGCTAAATATTAAAACATCATCTCTATGAAAACCCTTCAAAACGTGTCACTATTTTTCAAACATAATGTTGATGATGAAAAATGTGGCAAAATACCCTTTCACTGTCGATCGTACAATTTGTATGATATGAATACATTTTGATACCTAACTAAAAAAATATATCATTTGAGGGCGCGCACTGATCATTCGTAAGACACCCAGCTAGCAGAGCGCAGCATCCCGCTAGTGTCCAAAAATATTCTTGATGACACCCACACGTGTCATGCTAATTTAGAAACTGCCCATTTCAGCTTTAAACACTGAACGTTTCCACAGGGAATGCTCATAGTTCCAAATCAAGTGTTTTGAAAGAAACTGGGAGTTTAAAGGTGTTCTCTTATTTATAAAAAAAAAAAAAAAAAACAATTAAGGGGTCATTTGGCATACTTATATTCTGACGTTAAATCGATTTATTCCTCCTCCAGACGATCAGGAACGCAGACTGTCAGCTGTTCCTACAGGTCCAACAGTGGCTTCCTGTACCCCTTAGAGAGAGGCTTCATCTACGTCCATAAACCCCCCATCCATATACGCTTTGAAGAGATCGCCTGCGTCAACTTTGCGCGGGGCACCGGCAGCTCCCGGTACTTCGACTTTGAGATTGAGACCAGGAACGGAAACGTCTTCGTTTTCAGCAGCATAGAAAAGTAAGAATGTCCAATACAATTTTTTTTTTCAGGATTTAACATTGTCACACTGGTTTTTTTTTTATGTTTGTTCCATAAAATTATGCAGGGAACTATAGTTAAAGGGAATATGCAACATTTGCAAACATCAAAAAACAAAATTATCAAATTGTTGTGAAAAAGCTTACTGGACTGTTAGTGAATGACAGTCTATAGCATCCTGTAAAATCATGGCACCTGGTGTGCTGTCCTTTTCAAGAAAAGTGGTATTTTTGTATCGATTTCCAACACTTGGTCGGCCGACCAAAGTTGGAAAGAACTGGGTTTTTTTCTACATATTCTGCCCCCGAGTTTACCATTATTTAGTTAGTCCGCATTTTATTTCCAAACGATTATGAACGGTTACAAGCCAGCTAGACTGGTTCCTTGACCTTACCATTCCCTTACGTCTATAAATTGCTCCGTTTCATCTTCAGTGGGGTCAGGGAACCAGACTACAGGAACATGTTTGTTTTCTTGGTTTTTCCAACATTTATTAACACAAAACTTTAAACAAGTCAGTGTAACAATATTTGTTATAAAATACTAACCCCCAATTCCATCCATTTCTGAAAATCACAGCAAAAGCAAATGTCGTATATTCCCTTAAAAAAACGAACTTTATTCTTGTTACAGTTAAGAAGACGTCTGAGAAAAGTGTTTGTAAGTTTCCAACCCCTAACTTTCTTCACTCTAATAAACAAAGAACTGATTTATTTCCTACTTTGAAATGTCTCTTTGAAGGGATGAGTACAGTCCTCTATTTGACTTCGTCAGCAACAAGAAGCTGAGAGTCAAGAACAGAGGTGGCAACATCAAAGATGTAAGTTAACTTAAAAGTAGGCTTTGTGCATACATGCTTGTGCATGTATACATGATCTGATACACTGTGCCCTCTGGAGACATGTGCACAAAAGGGAACAAAAGATTGTATACGTCTCCACAGAGCAATTTCTATAGGTGGATACGTCTCCACAAGGTTATCACGAAATAGATATGTGGATTGTACTCAAAAACTAGGAATTTCCAAGGTGTGTCGCATATTGAAGTATTATATGTAAGGGATGTTAAGTCCAAATTTCAGCCCAGGAAATTAATTCTGTATCGTTTCGGTTTGCGGTAACACCATGTGGTAATAACTACTGCTTAGAAGATATTAGTTCTGAAAAGAACTTGTCCTGCTTATTATCAACTTTGCTAAGTAGTTTTTTGTTCTGTTAAGAACAGTCCTGCTGTAAGTTCTAAACGAACTTGTCTTTGGTCTCAACGTTTCGACTAGCCTGCTCTAGTCATCGTCAGGAGACTGTTAAATTAATTCTGGTTAAAATAGAAGCATTTTGAAAGTACACTTTCTCGAAAACTTTAGTACATGAGGACAAAGAAATGACTCCACAAGGATACAAATTTCAGTATGTGTGTTTGCGCGTGTATGGCTGAAGTAGGCACGATTGAAATTGGTCTCATTTAAAAAGTTGAAGTCCAATTGGAACCAAACTTGAATCATAGATGCAACATGGGGACCTTCATATGATAATGATGTGAAAGGTCACATGCCAAGGTCAAAGATCATATGAGGTCAAATGGGCTGAAAATTTAAAAGTGGTCTCATTTGAAAAGTTGAAGTCCCAATAGGAGCCAGACTTGGGTCATAGATGCAACATGGCAACCTTCACATGCTAATGATATCAAAGGTCACTCACCAAGGTCAAAGGTCACTCACCAAGGTCAAATGTCACTCTTTAAATATAATCACGAAAGCAGACGAGACGCGCGGTTCGAGAACCACCTTGTTTGCTTGAAGTTAAAAGTTTTTTTTTTTTTAAATACGTTGTTGCAAATGTGCTTCTCAAGCTAGACTTCGTAGCTTTTGTTCAAGTTGTGAAGTGGAAGTGAACGTTTTTTGCCTAAAGTTTATGACTTAACAATGTAGACCATTTAGATTCAGTAAGCCCTGCCCTGTGGTTTTCCGATCAATCAAAGTCCGACATGTTTACATGCGCGCGCATGACGTGTGCAGCTGGAACGTGCAGTGAGGCGTTGGAGAGGCTCGCATGTTGTTCAGAGATGAAACTTTTCCGATTTTAATTGGAAAACCGACTTTTTGAATTTTCCAATGAAATTTCCGATTTTCTTACAATGTGTCCCACAAAATTTGATTTTGTAATGATTTTTTTCACAAAATGCCATTTTATTTTAGTCATAATTTCGAAGAAAAGTCGATGGAAATGGCACGTTAAAATCATCGCGAATGTAGTTTTAATCTCTTTCACCAGTCGTTATTGGAGTGTTTCAACGGTAGAAACACAGGCCATAACACTGATCGGAGCCTTTACCGGCTGGACAAAAGGTTAAACATTGGTAGGTGACATGGAAAAATCACTGTGTCGCACGTGCGTGCATATGTACAAAGATGATATGAAATGGTACCATCGTACGCATATGTACCGCACTGTCCGCTAGCACATGGCCGGTTGGGAACGGGTAGCCTTGTGAACGAATCAACGATCCAGTGGATAATATCATTATGTTATGCGATTTTCGGAGGTTTCAGATTTAGTTGTACAAGATGCAATGCTTTAAAAATCATGATGATTATCTCGAGGATAGCGAAGAGAGCATTAGCGAAACAATTCACTGGCATTTGTTGGAAGAGAAAGACGATAATGCCTGATTTTTCCCCATGTACGAATGCAAATTGAGTAGTGGAGTTGTGTGATTGAATCATGGACATGATTGCCCTTGTCTTTCGGACTTTTTCCTTGACTTTCTCAAGTAAGAAGTGAACTTCTTTGTTGATGACTCCATTACTCTAACCGTAATTCAGGCGTTTTATGCAATGAAAACACTGACCTTTTTTTTTTTCATCGTAAAACTTTGTTTGAATCGAAAATAAAGCAGGAGTTGGTGTCCGGAAATTGGACATGAAGTGCATTGTACATGCATGTACATGTGTGTCGCGGCCCAGATTTTGGACACATATTTTTGTTTGGCCTATTTTCCGATTTTTTGCCATATGCCAGTTTCATTTCTAGTTGTTGCTCACGTGGGCAGTGGGCGTTGCCTATTGAATCGGTCTGGTAATAATCTCAAGGTACAGCTAGTTTTTAAAACATTTTCTTTCTGAATCTATTTTTCCGTTGAAGGGAAAGTCGGTTAACTACGAAGACATGGTGGACAGTGATGACGATGAGGATACCCACGATGCATACCTGGAACAGATGAAAGCCGAAGGCAGGGAAAGAGTTGTCGAGGAACCAGACGAGGATTACGTGGTTGACATGGACTCTGATGCCTCAGGTAAGGGTACCCGACTATTGAAACATAATAAATCTTACAACACAAGTCGATGCAAATGAATCTTATTATTATTATTATTATAAATCAATTCTGGTAATTATGAAACCAAGGATTCCTCAAAAGCGCCCTAGGCACTGTAGCTCGCAAGCCGGAAGAAACCTGTGGAGAGAAGTCAATGAGAAGAAATTGCAGTTTTAGAGGTGCGAGGAAAACCCCAGAATGATGTTTGAGGGAAAACCCATGGAATCAGGCAGGGACTGAAAACCCAATCTACATATTGGCCCAGGCGGGATTTGAACATAGAACTTTCTGACTACGCTTTCAGTGTTTGGTGAAAAATTCACATGAAAAGTGATTTCGACGTCACCAGACTTGCAGACTATATTTCAAGCCGGGAATATCAACGCAGCACACACAGATTTTGACTAAACTGATAATAATTTGTTTTCTTTGTAATTAACAGACAGTGATTTCAACCCCGGTGAAAGTGGAAGTGATGTAGCCGAAGAGTAAGTAAAAAAAAAAACAGTGTGTACTATACAACGCCTTAATGATCACGTTTCATTTAACCCTTTCCGTACCATGGGCGAATTTTGTCGACAAGAACTACCCCCCTGCTGATTCCCATGGGCGACTTTAGTCGACCAGGAAACCACACACAGAACACGCTTAAGACAGATATATTTACTACTTTTCAGTAATGTGGCATGTTGATATTTTTTTGGCCGCCCATACATCAACCATATACCAGATGAAAGAGTGTTTTTGGATCATTCTAATGGTGTAGTTTATTCATAGTGTTACCATTACCAAAAAATGAGAAAAGTGCTTCAGAAGTATCCACGCACTATTTGAGGTATGGAGTGCCATTTGGTCATGTGGTGAAATGGCTTGCAGTTTGATAAATGGGACCAGATGGACAAAAAGGCATAACAATCTTATGTTTGCACGCATGGACTTCATTTTTACATCACATAAAAGAGTTTGTTCAAGGAACAAACTTTACACACAACACCTATGATTTTAATCACTCCTTGGCAGTGAAAATCTGGGTTAAAAAAAGTGAGTTTTCGACTCATGCTTATTTTGGTCACGCTCTAGTCATTTCTGCATGACTGAGCAAACAATTTGGTCCTGGGGAGAGCCAAGTCAATAAACAATGTGGTAATGAAAGGGTTAATTAATTGTCCCAACCCACGGCCTGGCCGCACCTCAAAAATAGAAGTTCAATTCCATGGTAAATCAATGTTTTTTTTTATTGTTTCCCATGATTAGATATGACAGCAATCCCTCCACCAGTGACTCGGACTCCTCTTCGGGCTCAGACTCGTCAGAAGTTGAGGAGGGAGAACTGAAACGGAAGAAGCACCGCGATAGTAAACCAAAGAAAAAAGTCAAGACAGTGGTAAGTGACACAAACCAGCACCCTTCAAAGAATGTTTGAATATTTTGTTTTGTCTTGCACTAATGTGACATAATAGGACTATCAACCAGAGTTGTAATGACTCGAGTCCATGACTCGACTCGAGTCCGACTTGAGTCACAATAACTCGACTCCAGTCCCTATGGGTAGATGACTCGACTCGACTCAAGTCACTACGAGCAAATGACTTGACTCCCTTATCAGAAGACTCAACTCGACTCGAGCGAAGGCTAATAAGACTCGAGTCCCAAAAATAGACGCAAAACTTTGCGACAAATATTTGCAATGAATTATGGTGCAAAGTTAATGTTCATGAATACAGTACAGGTGTAAGCCATTCATGTGCAAAAAATTTTCCGTAATTTTTATTATATCACATAAAAAAAAAATTTCCCAAAAAATTAATTTAGTTTCTATTTATGAAGAATCGCTCATTTGACCCCTAAGCAGTCTGGGTTCCTCCTACAAATTGGTTAATTTTTTGTAAACAGTCGGAGAGACCACGCAAGAAGAGAAAAGAGAAGAAAGAGAAGGACCCCAACATGCCCAAGCGGCCCAGCTCGGCTTACATGATCTGGCTGACGGAGCATCGGGAGCAGATCAAGGAGCGCTACCCGGGCATCAGCGTGACGGAGGTGTCCAAGAAAGCCGGGGAGATGTGGAACAAACTGGAGGACAAGACGGAATGGCAGGAGAAGGCGGTCATAGCCAAGGAGGCTTACACCAAGCAGATGGCTGCGTACAAGGAGACACTGAAGGAAGACGGACCCCCTGTCCAGAAAAAGACAGCGACGTAAGTACAACCCTAGACTTAGAACCAGTGTTAGGCTTTGTCTGAAACGGGCTTCCAGAGCTACGGCTATTGGCAGTATGTCCCCGCATATTTTCAATGGAGGCAGACCTAGACCTAGCTCTAGACAGCCGATTCAGATGCAGCCTTATAGTCAAGTCCATCACAAGTCCATCACAAGTCTGGCAACGAGTAATAGGGGGATGAACAATAATATGGGAATGCTTCATGTCATAGTTCATTTTAACAGCTTGTGACTTGGCTGATTTTGACAAGATGGCTTGTGATGGCCTTTGGAGGACTTGTAATGGAGGACAAATCTTCACCCTTGTGTACAAAATTCTCACCACTCAAGCTCCATCATATCTGGTTGACCTATTACATTCCCATCACTCATATTTTCCTGATGCCTGAGACACCGACTCCGCTCATCATCCGATCAGACCCGGCTTTCTGTCCCTAGAAGTAGGAAGAAGGCCGGAGATAGCTCTTTCGTTGTGGCTGCCCCTCGCATGTGGAATGAGCTTCCTTCCTGTCTGAGAGAGGCGGTCTCGCTGCCTGAATTCCAACGTCTCCTTAAGACATACTTGTTCCAAGTCCAATTGTCATCGTATTGTGTCTGTTTCTCTTTCTGTTATTTTTTTGTTGTGGATGTGTGTTAGGCGCTTTGTTCTTTGTATTAACCCTTACTCTCTGAGGGTAGTTTACTGCATGTCAGTTGGTTATGCCAATGCCCTCCAGCTGCAGTTATTTGGCAGATAACAAGTCTTAACAGTGAAGGCTCCAATTGGCAGGAGTTGGAGGCCCTGGAGGGTGCCTGATACTGACCAGCTGGGGGCACTCACTTTGTTATCAGAGGACTCTCATTGTTCTCTGTGGCATGTATTGGAGTGCCTGTCCAGTTACCCTTGAAATGACATGGCAGATATTGGAGGGCCATGCAAAAAACATAGGAGATTTTCTTGAGGCACAATTGGCATGCATTGGAGGGTCAAGTAGGGTAAGGGTTAAAGCGCTATATAAATACTTTGTATTATTATTATTATCATAATGGACTTGTGATGATGAACTGAACTGCAACACTGCTTAGACTCACAGGCGGCAGAATGTTTAAAAAAATTTAAGCTCTGGCAGGAGCTTCTTCATGTCACTTGGTGGTTGGTCTGTCTGTCTGTCTGTCTGTCTGTTCCCAAAAATTGACCAAAAATATTTGACCAAAAATTGAGCAATCGCCATGTCGTCATCAGTAGATGCACTCTTAATGAAAGTTTTCGGATCACAGGCTTTGTCTCGATCGATGCGCATGTGCGTCTATGTCTGTCCCTGGAAAATTGACCCAAAACAAGCGCCCTAAAGTTTCCCATAAAATATAACTACCAAATTTTAATTTTCAAAGAAAAAGCAAACAAAAGAAATTAAATACTTTTTACAAAAAATTGTTTATGAAAAATTTGCAAATGGAGGCAAAATAGTGCTGTAATGTTATAGTCACTTGGTATGTTGTGTAGTGCTTGGACGGTATCCAGAAGGAGGAAATGAAAATTGACCAAAAATATGGTGTTCGATATGTGCCATCGGCGTCACAGCTTATTGTGCACCCGCACTTGTTAAGCCATGCATGAAGGTTTTTGCTAAAGGTTAACCAAATTGAATGTAGATCTTCATCCTTATTACATATCCACATTCCTGCAAGGACGTCCATTGGTACGAGTTCTGTAGGCATGAAATCTTACCTACGATACTTTGCCTTTAGAACAGCCTCGACTCCAGGGACGCGTGCTCTGCCTCACACTAACCCCTGGCTGTGATGATGACGTAAATGACACTGAATGGCTATTCACAGCGTACTGCGCGGGCATTTCGAAGATTGCACGCCGGGCGCGCCGCACCCATAATGCGCTCGCGCTTGCGCTTGCACTTGCGCTCGCATGCTTAGCTTTGCACGTAACGTCACGTACAAAAAAAAATTATGATTCAAAAGTCGCGAAGCGTGTACGATATGGATTATGTCAGCCGCGTTTTTCGCTTAAAAAAAACCTGTATCTGTGGTTGTAAATGCACGAAAGGGGTACGTACATTTAATACAAATCTTTGCTAATTAACACAACGTCCAAACGTTGTGTTTGAAAGGATTGATTCTTCAAAATCACAACTTTTTAACATTTTAAAGATGGCGTCGGCACGTAAAACGGATAAACTGCAGCCCTAATTATGATGTACCATATTTTGGTACATTTAAATTACACAATTCCAGGGGTTACGATCGCGCAAGGCATGATGGGAAACAACATGGTACTGCAAGATTGTACCCATGGGGCACGAGGTTGCCTTTAGAAGAACTATCATAAATCTACCAAATCCTGGTGTGTGTCTAGATAACTTTGTTCTCTTCAGGTGGTGGGGTGGGGCTACAAAATGCTTAATTTGATTTCCATACAATTTTGGAAGTTGCTTAAAACTGAAAAAGGGACTGGGGCTAACAAATTAAAAGCCAGAGTCCATCATTTGCAGCTATCCAAAAAGTAACTGGCGTAATTATTGTTGAGAAAAATACTTGGTTGAAAGATAGTAAGGGGACTAAACTCGCTGTGAAATTAATCTTTCTGGTAAGCTGTCATTTTGAAGAAATCAACAAAAGAAGGCATTTCCAATGGTTCTTCTTAAGACGCACCGTAGGAAATTTAAATTAGTAGTTCGTTTTGTTATTCGGCGAAGGGCGCACAAGCATTGGCATGACGCACACGCGCGCGCGGTTGCATGACGCACACGCGCGTGCAGTTGCTGTAATTCGTCGGATCAGTGCGCAACATCGCGTAGCTGCAATCGGCTCATTGAGAACGTGTCTCAGATGCTGAATTCAGGCCCAATTCAAAACATGATTCAGCAACTTTGGATTTGACATCGAGATCCTATAATGCTGTTTTTCTCGGAATATACAGCTGAAGCTGAGCTGAAACTTCATCGGGTTAGTTGTTCAGCACCCTTTTTTGGATTTTGAGCACTTTTGTTGCTTCAAGCGAACAAACTGCACAAATTACAAATGATGGACTATACCTTTAACAAAGATTGACAAAGGAAACAGGAATTCTTTTTTAAACCATGCATCGAATAAATGTATTACCTCAAATCAGAACATGCATTTAAAAAGTCTGCACTCTAAGCCAATTGAATCATTGAGTATATAGGCTTTTAAACTCTAGACTGCGGATAAAATATAAAGTAGTGGTGGGAGAAGTCAGAGATTTAAAAACCAATTACCACATTTTTTTTCAAACCGAATATCGGTTATCTGATTTCACCTGAAGTTCCCATCCAGCTCACAGTCATGCCAACAAAAAGTGACGAGTGAGGTGCCGCATGCAATGCCCTCCCAATGACTGGGTATAGTTTGCAGGATTCAATGACCGCTGGGCCTGTAAAAAAAACACTCCAGAGCTGTAATGTTGAAAAAGATGGATGGGAACTCTCTGATAAGTCGAACATCTGGGCAGCCTGTTCATATATATGAACCAAGATGACCACTGGCAAGTGCATGCAGTTGCAATCAGAGACCATGGAGCATAAAAATGGAAGGCTTAATTTTTTTGTAAGGTTGGTTTCAAATATTCAGGTTTTTTTTTTTTTCATAACAAACTTTTACAGTCAAAATTGTCTTAAAACATAATTTTTAGCAAAATTTTCAAATCCTTTACATTCATGCTTAATCAACCACAAGGCAATTAACTTACTAGTCTTCTTATTTTGTATGAAAGCTATTTGACCATTTTTTGTTTAGTTTGTTTAAAGTCACTTTAAACATTGAAAAAAATCCTGGCAAATGAGGGCGCTATTTCTGTGATATCATTTCAGGAAGACACTGTTCATATTGGGTGTTTTCTGTTGGAATTGTCATCCCAAAATTTGGTCAATGGTAAACCGGCCTTTAGTGAAATTGCTGCTTCATATCAGATGACCATTGTTAAAAATGATGTCGCCACAGGAAACTGGTGCCATTCAAAGGCATAGAACCTTACTGAACTTCCCGCCGCTATTACGAGATTACCACTTGGTGTGAAAGCAATACCATTTGCGCAATTACGTGTACCTATCTTGATTACACATCCAACGTGCTCGCCATCAGGACTAAAACGATGAATTTCATCTGAAAATGGAGAGTCAGACTGAGAAAATGCAACGTAGATATTACCCTCCCTGTCACAACACAGTCCTTCGGCATCACTACGGACACCGTCATTGGCTCGTATTTCATTTGAAAACACCATGGCGCCCTCATAGTCAACTGACTGTAACTTTTTGCAGTTGGTGTAAATAAGACGGTCTTTGCTCATAGTTAAATAGTGACCTATGCCTGGTGCTGGCAGTATCCGAATGAGTTGTCCACCTGGCCTGTGAAGGGATATCTCCTCCTTGTTCTGATAACCCACAGCTATCTGATTATTGTCGTCCACTGCAAGGCATGTTGGTTTACTGTTCGGCTTTTTTCCAGGTCTGAATTGCCTAAGTGATCTATACATCCTGTAAGTCTTGATGACTGGACCAGCTAAAATGATAAGGTTGTCATATTTGTTCACCGCCACGCATGTAGGGTTATGAAGATCATAGATCTTAAGTTTTTTGGAGGCTGCAGAGGATGCGGGCGTCTTGAGAGATGTACTTATAAGGTGCTTGCACTCGGCATCCACAATGATTACTTCATTGTCAGAGAATGCTGCTACATGAGTGGCAGATTGTATTTGAAAGTCTACCCTACTTACTTCCCAATACCTTGCCAGACTTGGAGTCTTCTTGCGTGGACTTGGTTTTTCCACAAATAAGAGTTTCCCTATTTCTTGTCTAATTTCATCACCCTGGAAGTCCATGGAAGACAACTCCCAACCATGCATGTCCCAACGCACTCTCTTTGGCTGTTTCATGGTCAGTTGTCTGAGATTATGCAATAGTTTCTGCTTGAGCTTAAGTGTCTCATGACAGCTTGCTTGATCTATGAGTTGTTTCATCTCTTCTAGCTTCTGCTCTGTGTCGCTTACTTCTTTGCTGTTGGTTGCTAGAGCAGTGTCCAAAATCTTGACTCTGTCTTTGTAGATTTTCTCCGCCTGTTGCTTCAATATCTGCCCCGCTTCTGTCATCCAGGCAGCCCCTTCTTCAACCTTTTGTTCGATTTTCTTGTAGGTCTCAGCAAACCTACCATCCAATGCTTTGCGAATGTTATCAACTTCCAGTTTTGCGGCGCTCAGCTCCGTTCTCTTCTGTTCAGCTTTTGCAGTTGCCTCTGCAATTTCTTGTCTGCACTTGCCCAAGGCCCCCGTCTGTCCGATGAGAGAGTGCTTGGCATGGTCTTGAACAGAACAAGTGGTGCATGCCAGCTGCTGACACGTGTCGCAGTAGATGCTGATATTCTGGTCCGGATGCTTCCCACATTTTGGAACCTCTTCTCTCAGTTTGCTCTTGTAGGAGATCTTTCCTGATCGGAGCTGGGCCATTGTGGTCACTTCATGAGATTTCATGGCAGACATTCGTCTGTGTGCCTTGTTGCACTCTCGACAGAGAAAACTGTCACAGTTCATGCATCTTGACACAGCTTCATTTCCCTCATCACAGTTGTGACATTTGATATGTGACCCTTGACCTTCGAGCAGCTGTTCCTGCATTCTGAATTCCTCCACCAGGGCTCCCAACGTGAAATTATTGGGCAAGGCAGCAACATCTCCTTTCAGTGTAGTATTCTGTCTGCATAGAGGACACGGTAGCTTGGTACTCTCAGGTTCTTGGCGCAGTCTGAGTTTTTGGAGGCATTTCAGGCAGAAACTGTGCAAACAGTCCAGAAGTTTGGGCTGCTCGTAACGATAGGAGCAGATAGAGCATTCTAGATGATCCTGGCTGATCTTGCCCAAGACGGATTGAACTGTCACATTGGATGCCATACCTGCAAAAAAAAGTACAAACAGAGGATTGTTGAAGTTGAGTTTTTCATCCGACTGACAGGAAAAACCAAGTAACTGACATCATACTCCAATCAGCAGTTCTTGAAGTATGGACTGGTTCATGATAAACATACACAGAATCAGCACAGCCTAAGTTTGTGTGTGGAGATAGGCCCATATTGGGTCACTCCACAAACTGCGTAGTTGATCGCCTGGTCCAGTCTGGTGAATTATTGTAAAAAAATGAAGCATATTCTGTGCCCAGACCAACACAAAGGAAATTCATATCTCCACTGTTTCCTTACCATTCTGTAAGTATCAATCAGATGAAACACGATATTTTTAAAATGTACATTGTATACATTTCCAACGGTATCACTTTTTCCCCACATATGGCCTATTGTGAAGGAGTACCAGATCGCATAGTTGAATCCATGTACCGGTACTTTGTTTCTCAGGCATGAGTACAATGAATATGAGTCTGAGTGTTTTGAAACCCAAGTATGAGTACAATACATGAGTATCCCTGAAAGTAGTTGAGTAAGCACAAGTAACAAGAAAGTGTACATGTGGGTTAATCCATACATTTTGTGACCAATTTTGTTTGTGTCCTCTTTTGCATCTTGTATAAGATTTGTAAAATTCAGGATGCATTCTTTAACCCTTACTCCCTAGTGTCTTTTACTAGGAATTGGACCAAGTCCATCAAAATCCATCTATTCTTCCAATACAAAACTTTACATGACATTGGAAACACCACTGATGTACTGGTTGACATTCATGGACTTGCTAAACATGGCTTTTATCACAATAGCAGTACAGGAAGCTAGGCAAAATCAATTGGATACCCCAAGCACAGCATTAGGCCCAAGCCCATCATACTCCATCAATATTTAGTCATGCCAGGCCTTCTGGACCAAGTCCCCCCAAGTCCCCCAAAATCCACCAAAATGGGGTGATGGATTTTGATGGAGTTGAGGTGGTTAGGGGTATGTCCATGAGTTATTATGTAAAGCAAAGTACTTGCTAAACAAATAAAACAAGTTTGAGGTCAGTTTTAATGATACTTCCATGGTAAAATACACAGGTCAGGTGTAACACGGACACAACAAATGTCACACTTTTGAATTCCTCTTTTTAGGGAATGACCCATGTACAAAACAACACTTCAAACAATCAATTGAAGTATAGCTCAATGTCACTAGATCTATGCTGTCTTGATCAATAAAAACATTGCTCAGAAAATCTTGATGCTGGAAGCACACCTAACAATGCCAGAAGGAAATAATTTGGCATCAAGTTTTTATTTCAAATCCAAACATTGTTTTGAGGGGAAAAATTACTGATAAAAGAGGGATGCATTTGTACCCTTGGCAGTTTTTCTTTTCTAAAACTTTTCTAAAACTACTTTTCCAAACAAAATATAAGGCTTACTCACTTTTGTAGATATCCTATAAATGAGCAGCTTGAAGACTGGAGCTGAATTATCTTGTTTAATTTAAGGCCAAAATCTGGCTGTCTCTAACATGCAACCAGATGACAAACTGGCAATGTGCATGGCAATAAAATGATGACTAGTGCTTCGCAATTGTCTTAATATAGATTTATTTCTGATCCCGCCACATGCAGGAAATGCTGTTTCATTCGCTGTCGTCATTTACCATGTTCTACAGTAGGCCTATGTTCATGATACAAGTACATGACTCATGAATACGCAGGGGCGTCAATCCCAATCCAATTCCCATGTGTGGGGGCGAGGGGGGGGGGGACCATTAATAACTGCAGTCAAGGATTATATTAGCACTGTGTGCGTAGCGCACATGTCGAGTGTCTTGGCACGAAGCCCTTCATGAGTGGGGTCCGTCCAGGGGCCCACCTTAGGGCCCCTGGTAGAGGGGCAAAACCCTGACGGGGGCCCAGAATAGAAATAGAAATGAAAGCAATAACATAAAATTAATTACAATACCCGTCTGCTCCGATGAATAATTTAATTTGTGATTAAACATACGTAATGTGTTAAGCCACATTTAGTAAAAAATAAAAGTGAGGTTTGGAAAGCATTTAGTCTGGCACCATCCCATTTAACTGTTTACAATTTATAAAATATATTCAGGGAACACGATCTAAAATGGCTTGCTTGTGAATAAGGTCTATGACATCACAGCCAGCAGCCTTTGTAAAGATTTGGTCAGAATGTTCAAACATTCAATAATTGGTGCCTGAAAGTTTCGCTGAAATTGACAGCACATTTATAGAAAACAACAGTGCTTTAGTGCCTCACCGGCTTCACGGGGGAATTGTCTTCACCACCTGATCAACTTGTGAACACGCACATATTCACCCAGTCTTGTTCCGTAGTTGTGGGGACATACACTCGTCTGTACGAGGTATTTGTAGGGACCAAAAAGTCTGTGGGGACAGTAAAAAGTCCCCATAACTCGTTCCTAATTTGCCTAACAATAAAAAACTTTCCCATAACGCGGTGTAGGCCTACCCACGCATACATGTACTTGTTTCGTAGTTGTGAGGACTACACACGAGTTGTACCCATGATACTAAGGGGACCGAAGACACTGTGGGGACAGCAGAAAGTCCCCATACCTCGATCCTAATTTGCCTAATAATAAAAAACTTCCTAAAAACGCGGTGTCGGCGTGCCTACCTCTTCTGCCTGATATTGTAGCATTGACACTCTGTGTACTCTTTAAACTTATGTTGTTTTTCTTTCTAGAGTATTTTTTAAAACACTTTAACTGAGCACAATTGTCAGAGAGACTCTGTCACAATGTGACGCCTCTTTTTATTTGTACAAGTTGAACAAGCAGTTTTCAACCAGAGGAAACAGGAATTCTTTATTGAACCATGCATCCAATAATGGATTACCTCAAACTCAGAGCATGCGTCTAAAAGAAATCTTCACTGTGATTTAAATAAAAGACAGAGTATAAGGCTAATAAACTTGTAAACTTGTGTGAATTAAAAATATAGTACTGGTGGGAGAAATCGGAGATTTAAAAAGCCAGTTATCCAATTTGTTTCCAACTCAGTAACGATTATTTGATTTCACCGGAAGTTCTCATCCAGCTCACAGTCATGCCAACAAAAACTGACGAGTGAGGTGCCACATGAAATGCCCTCCCAATGACTGGGTGTAGTTTGCAGAATTCAACGACCACTGGGCCTTTTACAAAAACACACCAGAGCTGTAATGTTGAAAAGAAGGATGTGAACTCTCTGATGAGTCAAATGGGCAGGTTATTCATGTACCAAGAAGACCACAGAAAGTGCATGCAGTTGCAATCAGAGACTGTGGAGCAAATTAGGGGTTGTTCCAGTTTTTGTCTTTAGCCTGTGTCACAACAAATGGAAGGCCTAATTATTTTTAAGGTTAGTTTCAAATATTCGGTTTCCAAATTCCAAACAGAATAATTTCTTTTCTTTTTTTTATTGGGATTTAAATCCCACCACTAAAATGTATGCTAATTTGCTTCTCCATGACCAACTTTTACAAAAATGTAATGTTTAGCAATGTCGTTCATCTATCCTTTAGGGCAATTCCACGGTTTGATGGACATGGCTAAGAAAAAAAAAGTTTTATTTTTTAACCCAGTTTCACATTTTTTTTCATTACAGATTACAAGTATGAGAAATTAACAAAGAAAACCCAATTTTATCAAACATTTTTTGAGAAATCGAAAGTGAAAAATATTTTTTTACTACAAAAAAACTCAAAAAATTTGGTAAAGTTTAAACATTGATTGCTGTTAATGCAATTAGAGATATTTCAATCATAACCTTATTTCTAGCATGTACATGGGCAATTCTCCATGGGAGAGCAAAAAATGTCAAAAATAAATATTTACATATTAAACCTTTTTTGTACTTTTTCCAGACCTCAATTAAATGGGGTATTCAGTTTAAAAAACGAAATTGAAAAAAAATACATATTTCTGGTAAAAACAGTGATTTTTGCAATTTATGATTAAAAACGTTCAGATTTGGTAAAAAAATAAAATTTAATGTATGTATTACTTTCTGAATTATAGGGAAAAGATTTGATTTATTTTATGATGTTACAAGTTACTAACATTACTCAGGGTCATTAAAAAAAAATCTAAAAATATAAATATATATATATATATAGTGTAGGCCTTCATTTTATAAATGTCAAAATTAGCACGTAATTCCGTTACCGAAAAAATGGCAAAAGTTACTTATTTCACAAATTTTCTTGTTTTTTTTCTTAAAATCATGTATGTTGAGAAAAGACCCTACTATAAACATAAATGAAAAATAAAAACTTTAAAATAGTAATTTCTTGGCATTTTTCCAAGTGGTAACGGAATTACGAAACGGTAACGGAATTACGGTAACGGAATTACGCATGCACAAAGTATGCACATTTCCTCCAGATTATGTACATGACATATTATTAAATAGGAGATTTGCATGTAACCTTGGACAATAACTTTAAATACTAAATTACTTGTTAAATCATTTCCCTCTTTAATTTGCTATTATACAATTAAAAATAATCAGGTGTTCCATGGATATTTTTTACTTTTACGTTTTCTTTTTTACTATTTAAAGAATGCTAAATAGTTGTTTGGATGCTTAAAGGGAATATACAATATTTTCAAACATCAGAAAATAAAACTACCAAGTTTTTACGAAATACCTTACTAGGATGTTGGTAAATGACAGTCTAAAGCATCCTGTAAAATTATGGCACCTGGTGTGAAGTAATTTTCAAGAAAATGGTTTTTTTGTATACATTTCCAACGGTGGTCGGCCGACCACCGTTGGAAAAACCTAACTATTTTTCAACTACTGCTCGTACTTTACACTCTTTCAAGTCCAAATTTTGTTTGCTATTTGTTACACGTTCATGAACGGGTGCAGGCCAGCTAGTCTGGTTCCCTTATCCTCCAATTTTCCGGCATCTATAAATTGATCCATTTTACCTTTAGTGGAGTCAGAGAACCAGACTACTTGAACAGTTTTGTTTTTCTTGGTTTTTCCCAGCATTTTTGAACGCAAAACTTCAAACATGTCAGTGTAACAATATTTGATCTATTATACTAACCCCTCAAATAGTTCATTTCTTAAAATTACAGCAAAAGCCAATGATGTACATTCCCTTTAAATATGTGTTGCCAAAGCCGTTGTCTGGTACCCACAGAAAATATATTCCACAACAAGTATATATGAAAGTTGAGTACCAGACTGTACTTGTACTTCTACTTGGCATAACTTAACATCTTCCCTTGCTCAGAGATGCCAACCAGTGCAGTTTTATTGTATTTTCCACGATAAACTAGTGAAATACGATAATACAATTGTTCACAGTAAAATTAGATTTTCGGTAAAAAAAATATACATATTGCTTTCATTTGACCTTGACCTTTGACCTAAAAAATGAAGCCCAGACATGTTTACATGGTTTAGGCCTACATTTACATTTTGATCTGCTAATTTTCACTTAGCTTTCCCCTTGTGGCATTTTATAAACGTCTAAAATTTGTATTGTGATGAGTTTATGTTGAATTCAATGTAAAAGTATTGCATTTACCTATTACATGTAAACCCATGGCGTAATTCCGTTACCGCCCAGGCGTAATTCCGTTACCGTGATTAAAATGCAAATTATGAAAAGAGTGATTATTTTTTCAACTTTGTTCTGCATTGTAGTTAACAACACCCCTGAACTCTACAAATAACAGGTAGTGTCCAATTTTAAAATTTCAAAACTTCAGAGAGTTTTATTAATTTATGCAAGAACTCAAATATGCTTGTCCTCCGTCCGTAATTCCGTTACCGATATTAAGCTCCGCCCCTTAAAGGGTAATCTTGTGGGATTTTTTTTTTTTTAGCGTTCAATCAATTCTACTGGGTCTTGGCTCCCTTTCCATGTTTAGATTAGCTGCCTAGCATTGAACATATTTTCTTGGGAAAGAATAATCCTTGACAAAGTGACAAAATTCCGTAATTCCGTTACCAAAGAATTGCCCACATGTATGATAGTCCTAATCTCTGAAACATATGTCAATTCACAGCCGTCATCCATTTTTAGATGTCAAAAAGTAGCATTTTATACTTTTTTTGGTCAATGTAGCGTGAGTAACCGAAAAGATATACAAGTTTTTTCTCACCAACATTTCTAATGAATTAAATTTTGGTATTAAGGATTATCATTCTTTGCATGAACATAGATATAAATATAAGTGTTTTGTTGACACTAATACACAAATTTCAGCATAAAAGGCAACTAAATTTGGTAACGTGAGTAACTTTTGCAATTTGCAATGTGAGTAATCAAAAATGTAACGTGAGTAATCGTTTATTATTTACAAGTCAAAGGGCTCATGACATGTATTTTGCTTGTGATCATAGTTTGTGCATTTTTCTTCTCTTAAAAGTATGAAAACTATTTAACACTTCTTTCAACATATAAAGTTTTCCTGACAAATGAGGGCGCTGTTGCTGTGACGTCATGTCAGGAAGACACTGCTAAATTTAGGGGTTTTCTGTTCAAATTGTGAGCCAAAAATGTGCTTATTGGAAAATATTTGTGAGAAAACTTTAGTCATTGGTCTCCTGTCATGTATTGAAACAACAATAAATCACCACAGAAAAGAACATTTACGACAGCAAAATATCCAAAATTCTGGCAATGTTGGTGCTGATGTAAGCTGTATAATTTAGGTTTCAACCTGGAATGACATCACACTTTTGCTCATTCAGTTCAAATTCGCATTAGCATAAAAACCCAAAATGCACCAAAAATGCCCTTAAAAATGGTAAAATGAAAATTGAAATTATGGTTAAATGGGACACAAAGGTGCATTTAAAAGGACTGCATTAGAAAAATACATTACATGGGCCCTTTAAAAGAAAGATATGGAATCCTTTCTACAGAAAAGTTACATGCAGTAACAACTTTATCTGAACATGAGTTACACCAGAATATTGGACAAAAGATCAACTACATGTATCTACCAAGTGAGCATGTAAATTTACACACGAATACATTTTGTTTATTGTAAACTTGAAGACTTAATTTTTTCACAAGAACCAGTGCTGAAATTGTATCGACACCATCTCAAGAAACTACTTTGCTTATAATAATTGAAATTACTCTAAGTACACTTGGCAGTATAAAAAAAAGTGTCAAAAATCCATTTCATCCAACAAAAAGGGCACCTTCATGTTTGTATATTACAACGGCCGGCAACTCACACAGCTCTGTGTTGGCCCAACATAATTAACCCACACGTCCAAAAGCCAAAATACCAACAACGTATTTTCTAAAACTCCAGCTAACCCTAAATCCATCAACATCCATTTGTCAACAAGTTGACTATTAATGTTTCCATCATCGTTGATGGTACTCATTTTTTTAAAAAGGATTCTTGACTTTGTGCTCATGTACCTTCTCAGAGGTGACAAAGACAAGTATATTATGCAGTTTGAGCATGCGTGCTTTTGAAAGGAACTGGTTGAAACACAACATTTCTGACAGTAGGCTCTTCCCGTCATCAGCAAACTCTGACGACGGGCAGAGCATAAGTGAGATTGCTGCTCCGTATCAAGATATCATTCAAATTCATCTCTGTTGCGGTAGAACCATACTGAACTTTCCGCAGCTATTACGAGATCACCATTTGGAATGATAGCCATGCCATTTGCATAATTACATCCCTTGATGACACGTCCACTGTGCTTGCCATTGGGACTGAAAAGATGAATTTCATCTGTTGCATTGTACAGAGAAAATGCAACATAGATGTTGCCATCCCTGTCACAACACAGTCCTTCAGCATCACTGGGGATATTATTATCAGCTCTTATTTTATATGAAAACACCACGGTGCCGTTGTAGTCAACTGACTTTAACTTTTTGCAGTTGGTATAGATAAGACGCTCCTTGCTGATAGTTAAGTAGTGACCTATGCCTGGTGCTGACAGTATCCGGACGAGGGTTCCATCGGGCCTGTGTAGGGATATCTCCTCCTTGTTCTGATAACCAACAGCTATAAGATCCTTGTTGTCCACTGCAAGACAAGTTGGTTTGCTGTATGGCTTTGTACAAACACCAGGTTTGAATTGCCTAAGGAATTTATAGTTCCAGTTGAAAATCGTGATAACTGGACCTGCTAAGACAATGAGTTGGTCATGCTTGTTCACTGCCACGCATGAAGGGTTATGAAGATCGTCAATCTCAAGTTCTTTGCAGACTGCAGGAGATGTGGTTGTCTTGAGGGATATACTTATCAGGTGCTTGCACTCGGCATCCACAATGACTACTTCATTGTCGGAGAATGCTGCTACTTGAGTGGCAGATTTAAAGTCTGTCTCATTTTTTCCAAATTTGTATTTTTGTGTCTTTATTTGCCAATACCTTGCCGGACTTGTCAATTTTGTTCTGTCATCCACAAAAGACAGCTTCCCTATTTCTCGTGTAATTTCACTGCCCTGGAAGTCCATGAAAGACAAGTCGCAAGGCACTCTCTGTGGCTGCTTCACAGTCAGTTGTCCGAGATTATGCAATATTTTCTGCTTGAGATCTAGCATCTCGTGACAGCTTGCTTGATCTGTGAGTTGTTTCATCTCTTCTAGCTTCTGCTCTGTGTCGCTTGCTTCTTTGCTGTAGGTTGCTTGAGCAGTGTCTAAAGTCTTGACTCTGTCTTTGTAGATCTTTTCCGCCTCTTGCTTCAGTTTCTGCCCCTCTTCTGACATCCTAGTGGTCCCCTCTTCAACCTTTTGTTTGATTTTCTTGGTGATGTCAGCAAACGTACTATCCAGTGCTTTGCGAATCTTCTCAATTTCCTTTGTTGCGGTGCTCAGTTCTGTTCTTTTCTGTTCGGCTTTTGCAGTTGCCTCTGCAATTTCTTGTTTGCACTTGCGCAAGGCCTTCGTCTGTCCTTTGAGAGAGTGTTTGGCATGGTCTAGAAGAGAACAAGTGGTGCATGCCAGCTGCTCACACGTGTTGCAGTAGATACTGAGATTCTGGTCTGGATGCTTCCTGCATTTCGGAACCACTTCTCTCAATTTGCTTTTGTAGGAGATCTTTCCCGAACGGAGCTGGGCCATTGTGGTCACTTCATGAGTTATCATCGAAGCCATTCGCCTGTGTGCCTTGTCGCACTCTAGACATAGAAAACAGTTACAATTCATGCATCTTGAGACAGCTTTAATTCCCTCGTCGCAGTTTTGACATGTGATCTCTGACCCTTGACCTTCAAGCAGCTGTTCCTGCACTGTGAATTCCTCCACCAGGGCTCCCAAAGTAAAGTTATCAGGCAGGGCAGCGACATCTCCTTTCAGTGTAGTATCCTGTCTGCAGAGAGGACACGGTAGCTTGGTACTCTCAGGTTCCTGGCGCTGTCTGAGCTCATGGAGGCACATCAGGCAAAAACTGTGCAAACAGTCCAGAAGTTTGGGCTGCTCGTAACGATAGGAGCAGATGGAGCATTCTAGATGATCCTGGCTGATCTTTCCCAGGACAGATTGAACTGTCACATTGGATGCCATACCTGCACAAGTACAAACAAATAATATTAGTGTTGAAGTTGAATACCGGTACTTTCATCCAACAGATACATTTACCGGTAGGTACTGCTGAGTACCAAGATGTTGAGTGCTCTGACCACTCTGGGTAGGAGTTGCAGATCTTTATGAAGTGCTGGAGTGAAAACCACACAAATACTCAAGCAAATGAGCGACAAATGAAACCTCCAATTCAGCAATGTCAATTCTGTACTTGCTGAAGCAATTTCGTACAATCTTTGTATGCTCCTTGCATCGCAACTGATAGTCTAGGGGCTAGATGTTGTTATGACTTTGATACGTGATAATACCTGCGGCCCCGATAACCCGTCGCTGCGAGAGGACGCTATCACTTGTCAGAACAACGTCTAGGGAAATTGCTGAAATATCCTCTTGAAAAATGGGGGAAACTAGCGCACATGCACGACTTCTGCAGGCAATTACAGTCCATTTTCAGTCCTACACATACTACATTGTACACTTAACAAAAGAGCTGACCAGTGAAGTTGCACAAAGGTCTTGCTGCATTTTTTATTGCACTTGTAGAAATTTAAGAGTTTGCTTTTGAACTACTATTTTTTGAATTGCGCACTGCATATATTAGGCCAAACAGGTGCGCGCGCATTACACAACCAATAGGAGATTCCCTAGCTGTTGTTCTGACAAGTCCGTGGCATGGTCCGTGGGCGATGTTGGTCGGTCGTGATAGCACCCTCTCGCGGCGGTGGGTTATCGCAGCCTCAGGTTACCGCGTATCAAACCATAACAACGTTTAACCCCTAATCTACAAACCCAATTTTTCCCCAAGAATGGCTGATCATTGTGATTAAGTACAATTAAGATCAAATAGTTGAGTCCAATTACTTTGCTTCTCAGGCATGAGTACAATGAATTGAGTCTGAGTATTTTAAAAGCCAGACATGTACGAGTACACATGTGAGTATCCAAAATTAGTACTTGAGTGCTGGTATTTCTCAAGTGTGATACAACCAACACTGCAAACAACAAATGGAACCGAAGCTAGCATTCAAATGATCTAATTGATATTTTCTCAAGCAACATAAACATTGTAGAGAAAATAGTGATGTGGAAGCACACCTAATGATGACTTAGGGAATAATTTGCCCCAAGTTTTTTTTTTTTTTAATTAGTGTTTTTGAGGAAATATAACTGTGATAATATCCCTCTGATACAGAGGGACACATTTATACTATGGCAGTTTGTTTTTCCTTTTCTAAAACTAGTTTTCAAAAATATAAGGTTTACTCACTTTTGCAGATATCCAATATCTGGCTGTTTATTACACACAACCAGATGCTAATCCTGCAGTATTTAAGCAGAACAACGATGATAAGTGTTTTTCAGTTGTCTTATATCAGATTCCCCACCATGCACAGAAAATGCTGTTTCATTCACTGTCGTCATACACCATGTTCAAACCGGTACATATACATGAATCATTACCGGTAATGTAAACATGTTTGTTGATGTACATTAGGTTCAAGGATGTAAACTTAATTTCTTTACCCTACGCAATCTTGGCACAATTTCCTGTTGATTTATAGCTTTTACACGAGATGCACTCATTTATGTTTTAATGTTTTTGTCCCCCGAGTGTTTATTATACTACAGTATACATGTTGAATCTGTTTGAAAAGTTGAGATTGTCTTTTAAGTAGGATGCCTCTAGATCTTCAAGATGCTTAAATTGTTTTGTTTTTTTAATGGGGGGTGCAATGTTATGATATCACTTTGTGTCACATGACACCAACAAAACGGTACATATTTGATAATCTAATTACTTACATGAACACAGTAGATGTGACATGCATGTTAAAACATTTAAACAAACAATGAATTGGTTTACAAATGTCAAAACAGAAACCCTTTTGTAAATTTTTTATTTACTGGTTGAAACTTAATACATACAATGTTTATTTTTATTATTATTATTTATTTGACCAGGACAAATCATACAAACAGATATGACAAAAAACAAGCACATAAACATCAAGGAAAACAACGCAAAACAAATACTAAAATAAGTAAAAAAAAAAAAAACTATCAAAGAAATAAATGAATAAGTGGAAAATAAAATAGATTATTTAAGTAACATTCTAAGTAACAAACAAAATAAAGATTGAGAAATAAGAAAAATACATGAGGAAACAAAATGAATAAATAAAAAATTAACATAATAATAAAAACAATAGTAGAAAGCAGCTAGGGGACGAATCTGCCTGACTGACTGACTGACTGACTCCGCGAATGAATGAATAAATGAATGAATAAATGAATGAATGAACGAATAAATGAATGAATAAATGAATAAATGAATAAATGAATGAATGAATGAGGGTAATAATGGATGCAGGAGGGGAGTTAGACCATGACCAGGGCAAAGTATTTCCAAACAAAGGAAAAACTAATGACAAATCATAGGCTTCAGGGACAACAAAAGTAAACTGAATTACTGTTGCTCGGAAGCATGCTGCCCCGCGTATGATGAACTACCAAAACAAGAGGATTTGTTTGTCACATCCTGCTTGCAATGAAGAAATTGAACTCCCATTTTTAACATCACAGCAGTCAGTGTTTCCCCTGCCTAATGACCTGAGCGAGGTGGTAACAAGATGATTGAAATGAAATTTATGCAGTCTGCGAACTGAAAAGAATGCAGCACTCACAGAAATGCGCGATGATTCCAAAAACACATTGAAACTGTGAGTTCTTGATACATGGAGGTAAAGGAAAACGCTCATATATTACACAAAATAATATTTTTCCAATTGATATTTCCTTTATTGTAAATCTTGACAGCGAGGTGGTAATATTGGCAAAAATTGAGCGAGGTGGTCACTGAAAGTAGCGAGGTGGGCCACCTTACGTTTGAATGGGCAGGGGAAACACTGACAGCAGTAACACATGTGTTAATGTCTTCTGACTATTTCTTGACAAAGACATTAACACAAATATGTGACAACTACCGTACCAACAAAGGGCTTGATATCTTAATTGGTTGATATCTTAATTGGTTAGATCACAGGTTCAAATTCTCTAGTCTGTAGGGCGCTGTGGTCCAATGGCTACGGTGTTCGACTCGTGTGCCGTGGTACATGGGTTCGAATCCTGACCATGGGAACATAGTGCTTGTGCTCTTGAGCAAGGCACTTTACCGTTATTGCTTCGTCCTTCGGATGCACGTTAAAGAACCCAGTAACACCTATCGCTAAGAGAAGGGGTTTCTGGAGATCACAGGTTCAAATTCTCTAGTCTGTAGGGCGCTGTGGTCCAATGGTTACAGTGTTCGACTCGTGTGCCGTGGTACATGGGTTCGAATCCTGACCATGGGAACATAGTGCTTGTGCTCTTGAGCAAGGCACTTTACTGTTATTGCTTCGTCCTTCGGATGCACGTTAAAGAACCCAGTAACACCTATCTCTAAGAGAAGGGGTTTGCCCCGGTGTTTCTGGCAGTGGCTGCAATATGCGCCGCAGCACCTAGCAAAAAAGGTGCTACATAATGGGTCTCATAATTATGTTCATATTCTTCATTTACCGGTCTTTGGTTGCATTCTCCCCCAGCGCTTTGTAATCTTTGGAAAAGGCGCTATATAAATACGGTTGTTATTATATCGATGTTTCTGACTTGCTTTCTTTCTTTTTTTCCCTTTTTTTTAGCAAACAACCCAAAACCAAAACCAAAACAAAATCCAAGTCCAAGTCTTCAGATTCCGCATCCAGCCCGTCCAAGAAGCCATCGAGTGCAGGGTCAGGAGGCAACTATAAGAGTAAAGAGTACATCAGCGACTCCTCATCATCAGGAGGAGAGGAAGATGATGAAGAAGATGAAGAGGTAAGTTCTCAAAATTTCAGTGAACGCAACATCTTCTTCAGTTCAAATATTATGGTAGTCTTGGCCAAAGACGTCAGTGATCAAGAGAAATAGTTGCATTGTTGTGTAGCGCACTTGCATAATTGGGTTTTTACTTTCTCGTACTGACGTCTTAGTCATTTCGTAGCAATGGGGGCGGGGCCATCTTATGTCAATTAGACCGTCAGTACTACCTCCGTGCATCATCATCGCAGTATCTCGACCGTTGATTGGTTCCCGGAAAGCGCTGATATGAAGTCCAATAACGTACCGCGAGATTTGTATGTTTAAAACCGTCGAGCACAGTAACAAAATTCCCTGCAGGGAAAAATTTGAAGGTGCTTATACTGCAAACGTAAACTCCGCATGGTAGTGTGAAAAAGCAATGAGCTTAAAATCCTGAGCATTGTTTTTTGTACTGTGTACTGGAATATTAGTGGCTGTAACCTTCCATTAATTTGCATTTACGCAATACAGCACAGTCCTCCGTCTTTTGGATACGTTTATAACCATGCGATATGCGACTTTTAATTTAAATATAGGAGCAGCTGTAAAAAAATAATGGCAAATACAAGCCCACTCTTCGAATCATGTGCAATACTATTTTTAATCTTAAATGCTCTTGCACTGAATGTTTGCTTTCAATTTTATGCACAAAAAATTAACACAAGTTGCAGTAGAGGCCAAGGTCCGCCGTCTTTGTTCTTGATATTCTCCAGCTATTCCCCAATAAGTGGGGAGTGAAAATACTGTTCGCAAACACCGTTTGTGTGATCATTTGAACACCCAATCTCGTGTTCATTCAACACGAGAACGGGGTTTCGAATACGCCCACAGTGTCTTCAAAGAAAACCATTGAAGTTTCCATCAGTGCTTCCCCCCTAAATTGTTACAGTAACATGTGGAAATCAATTGCTGAACCATTTGTGAAGTGTCTGCCGCCCTCTGTTGACCAGGTAACAAGTTCATTGGCCACCAGTACTAACTTCCTTTCCCAGTCGAGAAAATACCAGACAGATAGTGGGTCAGCAAATCACACCATGTCTTGAGTTTCCTGTTGTTGTCGGTGTTAATGTTTCCTGCCATTGTGTGTGTGGACAGTAAAGTGGTATGGCCAGGTGAAAAGTTGAACAATTTCATCATCCGTTTCAGGGTTATTTTGGGAAAGTACCACTCTCTAGAGTTTCCTTCTTAGCTGCAGCAGAGTTTGCCAAATTAAGAAACAAATCGTTTTTCCAGGTGAAGTTTCATATAGTGCCTTGAACCTAACTCGCTTGGAATTTTGGAAAGGACATTTCCTGCATCCTCATAAAAGTGAAGAACCAGTTTGGCTTTTCCTGAAGTGTACTTGAAGTCATAATGGCCGGGTACTTCCCCTAACTCCCTAGTACTTGTAGGGGGTGTGCAAAATTGTATTAAAATTGGAGGATTCAGGACAGTTACAGATTTAAAGTCCTGAACCCACTAAACAATGCAAAAGCTCAATGATGGGATTCACAGCAAGTTATTAAAACATAGTGAACACAAAGAAAGAGAGTCTAATTCTACCTCCATACCTGGGGCCAATTTCACGGCGCTGCTAAGCACAAAAATTTGCTTAGCACAAAAAAGTCTGGCCTATACATGTAAAAGCAGGTTACCAGCCAAAACTCCACGTGATGTATATTGCTTGTGATTGGTAATCAGCTGTTGTTTGCTTAGCATGAAAACCACCTGGAGTTTTGGCTGATAACCTGCTTTTATAAGCCAGACTTTTTTTTTGTGCTAAGCAAATTTTTGTGCTAAGCTGGGTCGTGAAATTGGGCCCAGATCTGAAGAGTTTCCGGCATTAAAAATATGTGTCTCGCACATGTGCCAATAGTCTCGCTCAATGCCTAATAATTCTGAGAAAAATAAGCACCTGTTGGATCCATTTGTCAATCCTTCTAAAAATCATGTTAAAACGCTAACCCTGCCAGACGCAACAGTGCATCAGGAGGAAAAGTCTGATGCACTTTGATGCATTCAACCACCGACACCGGTGCATAAACGGCCACTTCTGAGACAATAAGAGCAAGTCCGATAAAACAATGCCTCAGTTGCATCCTGCTGCATTCTGTAGCCACAGACTCTGAGGCAGTTTCTGATAGACCTTGCTGCACTGGGCAGGCTTGTCACTGAGACAAGTGTTGCATTCTGCTATGTTTGGCAGGGTTTCTAGCCAAAATACCCTGCAGGGTTAGGGTTTTACATGTAAGCATCAGTCAGAACTTTTTTTCTGACATCCAACATTGTTCAACTGTGTATGATACACCAGAGTGACACTATTATTGATGTTTGTTTGTGATGCGTTTGTGTAATACACATAATCATATTCTTAGAACGTGTGAAAACAGAGTGTGGCAAATCCCTTGATGCCAAGTTATCAGGTTCTGAGGAATTTTATATCTCAGTTTGAATTGAAAATAATTGCTTGAAAAGACCACTTAAACTTACTTGTGCATCACATACTGAAGTTGAATGGTTAGTGCAGACGGTACTTTGAAAAGTGTCCTCCTTAACAAAAATCTCCCCATTACTCAAGCCACCACCCCCTCAGTTTTCAAAAAAAAAAAAGAGAGGGAATGTACTTTTTCCCATTAATCAGCAATTCATCATAGAATCTTGGGACTGAAGACCTCAAGGTCAAAGGAAGGATCCTGGCTAGTTTGTCAAGGAGGATGAAAAGCTGAGTCTCGTAGAGGAAACTCGTCATAATCGTCAGCTGTGCAGGAAACGGCAGAGACTCCCTGGAGATTAAGGCCATGTGGCGGGAGATCTTGATGATCATTGACGTAGCCTGATTTTGTCGTTGCAAGCAGAATCCCATGGTTTTGGTTACATCAAGCCAATTTGGGTGATTCACAATGCAGTGCGCCACCAAGAGTTTGCCATGGAGACTCCATTTTTGAAGTTCACAGTAGACAATACACGGCCCATATGACTCGGACAACTTGAGCTAATTTGTTATAGACTAGGGCATAGCTTTCTGCTGTCTTTAATACAAAAAACACCATGTTGATAAAAAGAAAAGCAAAGGGCAAACCTATACTGGAATCACGAAACTACAGACGGTTAAAACAAACAATTTCAAATGTCCCTGCCAGCATACATGTAGGGCTGGATAGCTCAGTTGGTAGAACACGGATACGCCAATCCGGAGGTCGCAGGTTCAAACCCTACTCCAGTCAATTTCTTTGTTCAACCTTAAAAAATATTAGGTTAGTAGTTTGACTAACTCTTATCAAATGCACACTAGTTGATGATGGTCTAGTGGACTAGTCAGGAACAGCTATCTTAGGTTGCCCACATAATTGCCTATCATTACGTGTGTCAGTATGACACTTACACCAGGAATCCATGGCTGCAAAGATTTGTGATCATGGTTGATTGCAACATTTGCAGTTTAAAATTGTGCAATTAAAAATTTCGACCACTGGTCAGCTAGTGGTCCTTGATCAATTTTACTCATGTACGCACATACAGACTCGCAGTATCAATGTCATGGATGCCAATGATATAATTCAGGAAGCTCCGGTCAGAGATAAACTTGTTTGTCCCAAACACTGATTGTATCCAAGTTGTATGAAGGTAACGTCCTTGCATGTTTTTCAGAAGCACAAATGATAATGAAACAAGGAGCTTTTCACTACAAATATACAGCCAACAATTTCCTGAAAAAGTGCTGAACAACATTTGTAGCTCAAGAACCTTTTTGGAATTTCAATAAGTTGGAATACATGTATCTTGCAATTGCATTACCACCACTTCAAAATTTACAACCACTGCTTAAAGGGAATATACAACATTTGCAAACATAAACATTTTTTGTATAAATACCAAATTATTGTGAAAAACTTATACCTTATTGGACTGTTAGTGAATGACAGTCTCAAGAATCCTGTAAAATCATGACACCTGGTGTGCTGTCATTTAAAAAAAAGAAGTGTTTTTTTGTATCAATTTCCAACGCTGGTCGGCCAAGCACCGTTCAAATGCTGCACCCGGTTTACAATATTAGTTAGTCCGCATTTTGTTTGCAATCGATAAACGTCGAACGGGTACAAGCCAGCTAGATGACCTTACAATTTCCTTACTTAGTCAGTGTAACAGTATTTACTATAAAATAGTAACCCCCCCCCCCCCCCAATCTATCCATTTGTAAAAATTACTGCAAAAGCAAATGTTGTATATTCCCTTAAACCTGAAAAAAGTCAAAAAAATTGAGGGGTGGACTTCAGAAGAAAAAACAACAACAGATATTACAAAAGCCTGTTCAGCCTCTAAAGAGACAAGTGATTAGATATCAGTTTCTTTGTTTTTGAGAGGCCCAAAGTCCTTCGCTTCTGTCATCTCAAGAGGTTACAAGTGTACTGAGTTCATTAGCCTTTGACCTGAACAAGAGACCTTTCCGTACTTTGCAGATTCTTACCAACAATTTCAGTATTCACAGATACGACGCACACTTCATATATCATAAGTCTGTACTTTTTTGGCAACAAAATCAGGTTTCTATCAGCAAATTTTTATGGTTAGCTTGAAGAAGACAAAATGTTAGAACACAGGTTGGAATGTGATACACATCTACATGTACATGTGAGGCGCTCTGGCAAAATTTGACAGAACTGGGCAGAGGTCGGAATGAGGGTTTGTTCTGGGTATTAGGAAAGAGAATAAAATTGTCCTTACAATAGGCCTACTGTTCGTAGCACTTCAATTGGACATTCTGTTGACAGGTTATGGCCTTTTAAAGTTCGCATCTATCAACTTGTCAAAAAAGTAAAATACTGAGAAAAATGCCCATAACGTTTTGAGCATTGTATTTGTGAAAATAAACTGAAAGATGGCACTTGTTTTTCCTGAAAAACACTTTAATTCCACAATTCTGATACTTTTTCTTTAAAACATGTGTAGCAGACAAAGATCAAAGATAACTCTGACAATCGAAAGAAAACCACCCTCATTCATTTTTTCCTTTGCATTTTTTCTCCACTACGGCCTGTGCCAATTTCTGTCTAGAGCATTTTGCCAGAAAGTTTAGTTTGTTTACCCTAACTTCTCCGAATCCATTAAAATCTACCACTTCTTTTTGAAGGATTTTGTTGGCTTCAGGACTGTGGAGTGCTACTTCCACTTTTTTTACATTGGGTTGGATGTCAGAATTGTGATTACATGTTTTTGAGGAATTGATTCTCTGTCGGAATAATTCATATCTCCCAAAATATGCCCATATTTATTATTTATAAGTCCTTTTAATGAAACTGTATAATGATTCAGTACTGCCGTTCATTAGAACCCTGTAGTAGTTCCTCAGGACTACCCTGCTAAATCCAACAGAGCCCAACCGGAGTTTCCTGCTCAATCCACTGTGCCATATTTTCAGTTGTCTGCTGAATCCAACATTTTGCATTAGGAATGTACCGTTAGGGTTAACTGCTCAATCCAACAGGCTCCATCGGGTATATGATATAGTTGGATCCTGTTGGATTCAGCAGGGTTAGGGTTAGTGATATTATAGGGGTCTTTCCTTGCAGTTTTTTTATGGCTAGAGATGGATCCAATTCCTAATGTAATTGTGGCTCCTTTACAGAATCGGAATCGATTCCAATAATTTTGGAATCACCCAAGCAGAGATGCCAACCATTACTCTTTTGGAGTAATTGTTAGGGTTTTGAGGCATGTTACTACTCTTGAAAATTCCAGCTGTCCTATACGCCAACATTGTGACTCTGAAAAGTACTGTGGTTACTCTGAAAAGTACTGTGGTTACTCTTAAACTTGACTGTTGTCCTATGTATTTAGATTAGCATTACTCTTTGCAGGAAGAATCATTACTATTTTGTAGTCTGTAAAGTTGGCATCTCTGCCCAAGCCTAGTACAAAGAATTTGCCATCTGTTTCTTGCAACGTGCTCAACTTTTGTTGAGCACTTCAAAAAAACTTCCCTCATCAGGAAAAACATTTTGTTTTTCGAGGAAGCTAAAAGTTTACGCTGTCTATGAACTTCCTAGAATGCTTCGTGAAATTGTGCAACATTACATGTACTGTGAAAATGGTTTGTTAATGATCCTGTCCAAAAAAGGAAATTCCAGAACCTTGTTGGAAATGATTCACTGTATAAAAATTTCAGCTGAAGTGTTTGTGCTTGTTTGCTTTCCTTGCGAATTATATTTGCAGTTCACAAGTGTACATATGTGAGTGGTACGTGAGTGGCACATGTACACGTATTACATGTATGTTGAGAAATAACGGTCCCATATTGCAAAATCAAATACTCTAAAAATAATGTATGCAAATACCGGTAGCAGGGACTCCAGAAAGTGCATGCCTGACCTTTTATCATTATAAGAACAATGGCATAATGATTGTGCAAGCGCCGTACTTGTATGCAGATGATTAGAAACCACAGAGATATTGAAATCCTATTACCAGTGGGTAAAAAGAATTGATGGCGGTAAAAAAAAAGAATTGATTGGCTTTTGTTCTCCTTACAAAACCTCAAAAAGCAAATCTGTTTTCCACCACCTCATAATTATGTAACTGCTTGGCGCTTTTCCCCTTTCTCAATAATTTCTTTGTAATTTCTCCTCAATTAAAAAAATGAGACAACTTTACTCAGCACAGAGAAAGTATATGAACTTTGGACAGAACTTTGCTTCGCACTTTTCGTCATCTTAGGAGCTTCATGAGACTAGACCACAGTGAAAAAAAAAAGATCCTTTTTTACATGTTATTGCACAACTGTTTTCAAGGTAAATTTAACCTTGAACTTGATGAATGCTGTGGTTGAATTGTCATGAACAGCCGACTTCCATGTCAGTCATATTAAGAAAAATTGTCGTTGAACGTTTCTGAGAAATTGTCTTGAGCCCCTGGGAAGATAATCCAATTAAGCTGAGTAAGAGGGGGAAAAAAGACGGTCACTGAAAACTTGATTGCTTAGAATCGCAGCGTTAGATTAATTGTAAGGAATGTGGATGACGGTTTTAAGGAGAGGAAGACCTTGGTTAAACATTTGTATCACCCGAAATCTCAAGTATATACCGATAGGCCGTAAATGATTGGCTGCTGCAATGACTGGAAGTAGGTTGTCTCTGATTGGCTGTTTAGGTATCTCCTGAGTATCCTGGGCGAATCAGAGTGGTCGATTGGTGACAGCATCAGGTTTTGTGTGTGTGTGTGTGTGTTTTTTTTGCTTCAGGATCGGACCATATCATGTGGTCCTCCTCAAAATGTCATCAAGCATGATCTTTTTGTATACATGTACGCCAAACCGTACAACTCCGCTAACAGATTTGAATGAATCAGATGTCACGTCTCAGAATATCCGGACAATAGAAAGTGAAATAGTAGACGGGAGGTTGTGGTAGTTGTTTGGTCTGAAACAAGCCTGCGTTGGTTAGCATTGTAACAGTATCTACTGAGGGAAGCTATTGAAACTATTAAAAACATGTATACATTACAGGGTTTTTTTGAAATTTACATAGTCCATTGTTCTTGGGCTGTGATGTCAGCATGGTCAAGTCAATGTTAGTCAGATATTTATGATTTTTGAGAAAGATTTGATTAATGACCGAACAAAAGCTAGAAATGAATCAGCATGGTTTACTGGATACATTTTTCATCCTCGGTGAATATTTTCTTTAGATTGACTGGGAGAGTTGTTCTCCACAACCCTACCTGTAAATTTCCCTTTCCAAAAAGTTGTGCCCATTTTGTCAAGTCAAATGTACTTATTTAGGTTGGCTAAAATTATTTATTTAACAAGAAAGATTTGTTTAATTTTATGACATGATGGACATCAAAGCAGTAATGGATAAAAAGGATTTGCTGCCTATATCTGCCATTATGAAATGGATTTGTGTTATCCCCCACCCTAATTTTTCCCTTTTCAAAAATTATTACCCCTTGCTAAGTTTTCGGTGGACAATATAGCCTATACCCTCCTGCTGTCTGAAGTCACAGACAGTCAAAAAAATAAATCTCTTCACCTACCATGAATTTTACACAGACTAGTCACCAACAGTCAGATCATATTTCAAGCAAACACTGTGACTAGTCAAATTCAGTCAACAGACAAAAACAGGCAAGTGGTAGGCACAGCTGCCTTAGCAGTCACCTACAGTCAAAGCATAGCTGTATCAAGTTACATAAACAGTCACAGCCAGTCAGTCCTGCTTAATGGAGACTGGGAGCTTTTGACTGCTAAAAACAGTCACTTATTGATTTTGACTGAAAGGACAACTTGCTCAGAATGCATGTTTGCACAGGAGGGTTAGTTAATTAATTAATAAAATTAACTTTTCTGGGACATTTCTGTAATTTAATTACATGTGCACTTATTTTTTTTTTAAATAGCTAATAGTTAATTTTGTAAGATTTTATCTCTAAAAGAAGCGAAAAAGTTGAGGTGATTTATCAATCTAAATAGAGTTGGTCGGCATTATGCCAGTAAGTTACGACTGAACTTTTTTGTTATGTCCAAGAAACTTTTTACCAAACCTTAGGGAGTACATGTAACCTTGACAGCCAGTCCAATTGTCCACATCCTTTGAATTACCTATCAAAAGTGCATTTCCCCTTGCAAACTTGTGAAAGCTAAGCACACAAAGTATATTTTGCTGTCAACTTCAAATCTCAGGAGGAAATTTGAATTAAGGCGAAGACACGACATCAGTGCAATCTAGAAAGCAACTTTTAGGCAGCCATATGGGTGCAATTATAATTCTTTTTGGGGGGGGAGGGGTAGGGAGATTAGAGAGCTGAATTTTAAGTTTCGCTGACAAAGTACGATGTACATGTAAGTTGCTACAGATGAAGGACTTGTCACACTGAAGAAATTGTGTTCTGTTTGCAGTATTCAAATCTTGTACAGGGTGAGTCAAAAAAAGCGAAACCCAAATGTCGGGACTATTGTTTTAGTGAAATTCTGCATGTAGCACTTTCAAAATCTAGGATACAAAAGCCCAATTCATAAAAGGTGTGCGTTCTTTCAGCAAAACGGAAACAGTTCGGACACATCCCTATGTGATTTGTTTTCATTTTGCTGAAAGAACACTTACCTTCTTGTGATCCGTGGACAGAACTTTAAGACGGTGGTTGTGTTTAAAATTCCGTAACTTGAAAAGTACATGAGTGATTTGAATGATTCTTGTACTAAAAGAAACCTCATGAATTGAGCTTTCATATCCTAGATTTTGAAAGTGCTACATGCAGAACTTCACTACAACAGTGGTTCCAACAGTTGGGTTTCGTGTTTTTTGACTTGCCCTGTATAATTGTTTGGATTTGTATGATGGAGTAATAACAGTATTTTGTGAATAGCAAAAGGTCACAAATTGAGCTGAAAATATCGTCTCTCCATTTCAAGTATGGGTTGAATCGGCTGATGTACATGTACATGTATGAGCTCAATATTGGTGGCAAGTTGTTGTAAAAAAGTACACTCAAGTTTGATGTTGGTGAAAAGTGGATGCCTATAAATCTAGGATGTAGGGGAAGTACTTTTATTTCATGGGTTTAGACATCATTTGTGTTACACTGTTGCTACCGTACCTTGGTGAAAGCATCCTTCCCCCTTGATTATAATGATGACTGAGGACTGTGGATGGGGTAGAGGCAAAGTAGAATTCTTTAACTTTTTCCGACCATTGTTTGAAATTATTTCCTTCAAAGGTCTAAGGGCAATGGCAAAATATCCTTCTCCTAACGTTATAGTCAGTAAATTATTTCCTTCAAAAGTCAAAGGGCACTGGCAAAATATCCTTCTCCTAACGTTATAGTCAGTAAAGCATCCGTGAGAAAACATCACACAAAATTAGAAAGAAGACAGTGAGAAGAAATTACAGTTTTAGAGGTGGGAGGAAGAGCCCAGAGGAATGTTCTGGGGAAAACCCACGGAATCAGGCAGGGACTGAAAACCCAATCCACATATTGGCCCGGGCGGGATTCGAACCCGGGTCACTAGTGGTGGAAGGCGACTCAGGCGAGGAAAATACTGCTACGCCAACCTGACTCCCCTTTAATGTTAGTGACTGCTCTCATACCCTTAAAAATCCACCAGTTTTTGAGAATTTTCCAGGATTTAAGTAACTGTTCACTGTTAGTTGTCTGTACATTGGGCTTGATGCCCCTTGAAAAGACGTTGTGTTTCTGCAGAGTGGAGAATTTGAATTCAGATTTTGTCAAAGAAAACTTCATGCTGATTGCTACGTGACTCTAGGGAACCCCCATCAGAAACCCTAGCAACAAAACAGGAACAGGATTCGGTTGTCAGTGACGTACTTTCTTCCACTCCATTAGCCTCGTGTCCTCGGTCCGTGCTTCCCTGACAAGTCCAAAATCAACAAACACCAACAACAGCTCAGCACGCACTGCACCAGGCTAACCAAAACACTCCCTCGCGTGCGGGCCCAGTCCCTCGCGTTGTTTGACCAAGGTGAAGGCCTCAACGCAAACTTTTCAGAGTGGCTTCTCCTGTTTCACAAAATCGAACTTGGACTTGGCCCGCCCGGTTGGAGGCCGTGGGCAATGATTTGCTTTTTCTTGTCTGATCCTTGCATAACTGAGTGGCTCGCGAGGCACGTTTCATCCAAGGTTGTTGGCCACGGCAAAAGGTCCCAAGGGTGTAGTCCATTATTGAATGGAACAATAATCCTCTGTATCAATAAAGTCTTCTGGTGAAAGTCCGAGAACAAAAAAGCAACAACAATAGAAATCAACAGCTCATAAATTGAATCTCACTTTCTGATTGTTACATAAGGTGGGTGTTTATAAGCTGCCGCCCTTTTTTTTCCAAGTATTAGAGCTGTTTTTGTTTGTTTTGTTTTTTTCTCCGGGTTCTGGATCAACGAACTTTCAGTAGAATACAAGCTCAATAAAGTAATTGTAATAGTTAATCCTTTAGATTTTAAATTCCTTTTAAATTTCAAATGCAAAGTTTTCAGGTTTGTAAATTATACAATTTGCACATTCTTTTGAAATCATGCACATGTGTGCAGGTCGATTGGATTATTTGATAACAATTTATTCCTTCAGGCACTTCTTTCAATTTCCAGTTCAGCAAATCAATTTGTTGAATTGCCAAATCTCAGTTAAATCAGAATTATGTGTGCAAAATTTAGCAAAAATTGAACAAAAATTCTGTCTAGAATTTTCAGAGTACTGTGTCAGATGTTACTTCAACCAGTGCTACCTATAATTTTGATTTAGGGTAACAAAAAATGTACTATTTGAACAAACAAATTCTCAGTGTAAGCATTTGATTGTCCTTTGTTTTGAATGTCAACAGTGCAATGATAATCAGAATTATCTGAAGTTTCAGGAAGTTACATTGTGATGTCTATAGTCTTCAGATTTTGTATAATGTTTATAGAGGAGGTACACACAAATGCTTTTTTTAAAAGTCCCAGGTCCCCAAAAAAATTTCAAGCCCGATTATTGAGGGGTTTGCAGCATTCATTAATTCTTGTTTTCCACACAAACATCCTTCACAGAAATTTCATATATATTTTGGTAGACAATTTCTTTGTAAAATTTTAAAATGTTCAGACGAAATGCCTCCTAAAATGTTCAGACGAAATGCCTCCTACTATCTCAATGCACCCCAGGCCACACCCCCTCCCTTCCCCCAAACACACAAAGGACAAAAACATGCTTTTTGTTCTGTCTGGTACAGTAACTAGAACATTCACAAAAGTTAGTTGATTGTCCTGGTTGATCCAAGTAAGAAGGAAATGCTCCACAAACACAGTTTTCTTGGATGTGAAAGCCTTACGATCTTAGCCCAAGCCCAGGGGGCTAAGCCATGTTTTGATTCGCCCAGACCGGTAGAGCAAACGCTTAAGCTTGTGAGTTTTAGGAGGTCGTTCACTTAGTGAAAACACCCCCCCCCCCCCCCCTCTACTGACGTCATTCGGAAATCGTGTTGACCTTCAGAGGATAAGTTTTTACTGGAAAAATTGGTCCCAACATCACATGATCTGATGTGGAATAAAAGGTGTGCAAAATGTATCCACTGGGAAAAATTTGAGGAATTTGAAAAGCCTCCATTTCCACGATGTTCTTTTTTAAAAAGAAATTCAATGTATTTACCGTACACTTTTTTGTATGAGTATATGTACAATGATGCAAAGTACTGTTTTAATCTCCATAAAGATTTTGCTGTGCAACTTGAGCTGGTGCTTATTTAACTCTAGGGAGACTGGAACTAGGAAGATGTTCCAAATTCAGAATTTTGCTAGAAGCTGGTTGTACTAAATCAATTTTCAGACAGGATTTTAATTGGTCATGTGGATTTTGCTCTTATGTTTACTACATGATATCTGATCAATTAACCTTCCTCAATCCTCAAGTCTTCCCACCAGGCGGTTTTGGAGAATTTTTGAGGATTGAGGCTGAATGCAACATACAATTTTGGAGGATTGAGGGCACATGGACATGCAGACTGTAGTATCGGTTGATTAATTTTTTGAAAGAGGAGGATTTTGGAGGATGGAGGCTAAATGGTGTTTGAAGAAGAGGAGGATTTGGGAGGATGGAGGCTGAATGCATTTTGAGAGGCAGGGCTGTTTGAGGAGTTTGAAGGATTGAGGCAGTCGGTATCCTTCATTTGAATATAGGTGCAAACTTTTGGAGGACTTTTGAGGATTGAGGATGGTTCCCAGCAGAAAGGGCCTAGGCAGGGGTATTTTAGCAGGAAATTGTTCTAAAGCATTAGTAGACAAGAGTTTGAAGCACTCAAAAGGAAATCCCAAATTTCCTCAACATGGTTCCATACACAACAGAATGAATTTGTAGAGTTGTTATGTCTTAAAGGGAATATACATGTACATCATTTGCTTTTGCTGTAATTTTCAGAAATGGATGGATTTGGAGGGTTGGTAATATTTAGTAAATATTTTTACACTGACTTTCTTGAAATGGGTTCGAACACGCTATAAAAACCAAGGAAAACAATCGTTTTCCGGTAGTCTGGTTCCCTGACTCCATTTAAGAAGAAAGGGAGCAGTTTATATACATTGGGGAATTGTAAGGTCAGGGAACCAGTCTAGCTGGCTTGTACCCGTTCACAGGTGTGTAATCGATTGCAAACAAATGCGATGGTCAATTGGGGCCAGTATTTGAAAAAAAGCCAGTTTTTTCCAACGCTGGTCGGCCGACCAGCGTTGGAAATTGATACAAAAATACTATTTTTCTTGAAAATGACAGTATACCAGGTGCCATGATTTTACAGGATGCTTTACACTGTCATTAACTAACAGTCCAGCAAGGTATTTCAAAATAATTTGGTAGTTTTTTTTTTGATGTTTGCAAATGTTGTATTTTCCCTTTAACCATTACTAGGTACCGGTAACTATTCCTTCCTGCATGAGGGCAGAAACACATAGTTCTGCTTCCGATTACATGACATTCGAAAATAGGGTAGGTAGGCAGGGAATTCATTTATATGTTTTGTTGGCAATTTTTTTGTGTACGATCAGATGGAGGTGTCTGCGTGTAGTCAAAGGTGAAAGGTAGTAATTGATGGTTTTGGGTGTTTTTTTCTCATCCCCCCCCCCCAAAAAAAACCCCCACCAAATTGGGTAGGGGCTGTCAGAATAGGGTAAGTAGGGAAACCGGAAGCAGAACTTTTTTGGGGGCCTGATGTGGTATATGTATGTATGTGGATGAGAAATAATTCATCAGCTTTTCATTGTTAACCAGGTATATAGAATTATTGATGGGCCCTAGGGAATAAGCCAATTGTTCTTGTACTGACAACAACTGACTAGAACTTGTGGGGGAGAACCTTGGAAATAACTAAGATCTGATGCAAACAAACATATTGTCCTCCAATTCAAAGAACAGTCAATAAGTTTTAAAGTCCAGTCTTCCGAGAACCCAGATGTTATTGCATCAGAGCACTTGTCATGTGACAGCGCTTCAAGGCCTCCAGATGTGACAACTCAACTTGTGAAAGCTAACAAACCCCCTTAAGTCCTTTTGTCCCCTAGAGGGTCGACCCTTGCTTTGTTCATCTATTGTGACACCTACATGTACAGTGTTTGGTACCCCTCCAGCTCAATTCTTTCTTGCTGCTTAGCAGAAACTGGAGAAAGTGACAGCATCCAGGATAGTCTTAGCCTTTAGTCAAGTCCCGGACCATCCGAACACCTAACACACCCCGGATGCTGGCACGAGCGGCGAAGCCGTGAGGGCCTTTACTATCTCGTGGAACTAATCACTTCTTCATTTATTCACGTAATATACATCAAGCAATATAAACCAATCATCTAACGGTGGTTTGCGGTTACCAGCAACAGCACGCACGCCATGGCGCACGTGCTATCTGGCGCCAGACGACGGTTTACGTTAGTAATTCTGCATTTTCATTGGTCAATTCACAATGGGTAATGCATTATGCATGTCTACCAAATCGGTAGACAAATGTAAAGAAAAACATAAGCGTTCTCCACGAGATGGTAAAGGCCCTCGCAGCTTTGCCGCTCGTGCTAGTCTTTTTACGTGTCAGCATCCGGGGTCATCACGTGTCAGGGTAAGCGCGTGGGACTTGACTAAAGGCTATTTACACACAAGCTAACAAGCTGCTTTGCGAGCGGTTTCGTCGAACAGGTCCGGTTCGCAAATTGGAACTGAACGCCCTCTATTGGGTTAGTGTGTGATATGCATGCTGCTGTGGGTTAAGGCTGTCTTTTGTGAATTACCATAAGAACGTCCTCCGCCAAGATCACATGTACATCAGGGAATGCTGGCTGTTAAAAGGTGCATTTCCCACGCTCTTCAACGAATTCATTTTTTTTTCTGTTAAAAAGTTTTCAAATAGTTTCAACCCCCCAAAAACACCTTTTATCCCCTTTTTGTGTACGTCTGCAACTCCTCTGAGAAAAAAAGTTTCAGATACAAACAGATCCGCTTTGTGAGCAGACTGGCTCCTGGTCCATACATTATTGACACTGATTGAGGGACAGGAACTAGCCTACCCTGAGAGAACAGAATGACTGTCTGGCATAGCAATTTAGAAAAGAAATCTATTTTGTTTTAGATGAAAGTCGAAATTAGCACAGGGAATACCTCTTTAATTAAAGGGAAAATACAACATTTGCAAACATCGAAAAATAAAACTACCAAGTTTTTACGAAATACCTTACTAGGATGTTGGTAAATGACAGTCTGAAGCATTCTGTAAAATTATGGCACCTGGTGTGAAGTCATTTTCAAGAAAATGGTATTTTTCTATGCATTTCTAACAGTGGTCGGCCGACCACCGTTGGAAAAACCTAACTATTTTTCAACTACTGCTCCATATTTACCATTTGTTTCAGTCCAAATTGTGTTTGCTATTGGTTACATGTTCATGAACGGGTGCAGGCCAGCTAGACTTGTTCCCTTACCTTACAATTTTCCGGCATCTATAAATTGATCCATTTCATTTTTAGTGGAGTCAGGGAACCAGACTACATGAACAATTTTGTTTTTCTTGGTTTTTCAAGCATTTTCGGACACAAAACTTCAAACATGTCAGTGTAACAATATTTTGTTCTATTTAAATACTACCCCTCAACCAGTGGCGTCACCAGACTTTTCAGTCTGGGGGGGCACAGGGGGGGCACCAGCATTTGATGGGGGGGGGGGGGGCACTTAGGTGGATACGGGTCGCCGTCCTGGGGGAGGGGTCTAAGGGGAGGTGCCCCCCTCCCCTTTGGAAAATTTTCGCATACGGAGGATGGGCTACATGTAAAATGGTGCCACATTTGATGCTAAATTCGATCTGAAGATATATCCCGAAATTGCTATTTTTGAGGTAATGATTTTAACAACGCGCAGAATTTTGCAGAGGATAGGGGGGGGGGGGCACCAGCATTTGATGGGGGGGGCACTCGGGGCGCACTAGGTTTTCCAGGGGGGGCACGTGCCCCCCCTGGCCCCCCCCCCCCCCCCCCCTTGGCGACGCCACTGCCCTCAACTAGTTCATTTCTGAAAATTACAGCGAAAGCCAATGATGTTCATCAAGTGACATTTTGGCCAGTTAACATTCTATTATACTAAGCGGAAATCTTCTGTGTTTAGCAGCCAAGCTTGGGCCGGCCCCTAATTGTGTCAGATTGTTTAGGATTCCAACAAGCGTGACCCTGATACCCAAAGTGAAAGTACACGCAATCAGCTGATAACTATTATCCAGCTATTGTGCAAGCCCCTCATGTATCTTCGTGTCTGAACAGGTCCACCACAACAACATGTCATTTCCTGCGATGACCTTAGAGCTTACAGACCCCCTCCAGACCCCCTCTGTTTGTCTCTTTATCAAACAAAGATCTACTGTAGGCTTTGGTGTTTTCCACAATGGATCAACATAACACACCTTTTACACGCCTGCCGAACTGCCCCGGTTTTCCGTCCAATGACAAGGTCCTGTTTAGTAAGGCCCCTTTCAGATCTGATGTTTTGTATGCTAATTGTATTGTGCAGTGAGATTAAATGCTAATTTACTCGGACCCCTTTATTTTTTTATTACTCGGTACCAGGTCAGTGAGGCTGTGTAGTTTGACAATGGAACACAATAACCGAACAGTAAACACGGTTTAGCTGGGTTCTTATCACGCATGTGGCAGGGAGACATATTGCT
Source organism: Patiria miniata (assembly GCF_015706575.1). Taxonomy (NCBI): domain Eukaryota; kingdom Metazoa; phylum Echinodermata; class Asteroidea; order Valvatida; family Asterinidae; genus Patiria; species Patiria miniata. The sequence continues at coordinate 18,689,458 of NW_024037073.1, read as the reverse complement.
GTGATGGATTTTGAAATTTAAATGATAAGGTTTACAACAGAACAAGTTGGAATTTTGATGCTTTAAAGGGAATATACATCATTTGCTTTTGCTGTAATTTTCAGAAATGGATGGAATTGGGGGTTTGGAACATGGAGGAATAAGTATAGCAAATATAGTTACACTGACTTTTTTGAGGTTTTGGGTTCGAAAATGATATAAAAACCAAGAAAAACAATCATTTTCCTGTAGTCTGGTTCCCTGACTCCATATAAGAAGAAACAGAGCAGTTTACATAGGCCTACATTGGGGAATTGTAAGGTCAGGGCACCAGTCTAGCTGGCTTGTACCCATTCAATACGTACCCATGTAATCGATTGCAAACAAGTGCGCTGGATGGTCAATTGGGGCCAGTATTTGAAGAAAAAAAACCAGTTTTTTCCAACGCTGGTCGGCCGACCAGCGTTGGAAATTGATACAAAAATACCACTTTTCTTGAAAATGACAGTATACCAGGTGCCATGATTTTACAGGGTGCTTTACACTGTCATTCACTAACAGTCCAGCAAAGTATTTCAAAATGATTTGGTAGTTTTATTTTTTGATGTTTGCAAATGTTGTATTTTCCCTTTAAGAGAAAACAAATGTTCCTTCATATACTGTAGTACATTTTGAATTCAAGATGAAGCAAAAAATATATGTCATAAACGATGTTCTCTTCAATTTTTCCCCACAAATTTAGAATTGTCATTTATTTGACAATATTCATGTTTACATACATACATAAATTGATAATTTTTCCCCAACTTTGAGATTGTAATTTCAACTTGTAACCACCAACAAAATGGTCGATAAACAATTTAAAGCATTTTTGAATATTTTGAAATCATCCTCCAGCTGGTTGACAGAATTACCCCGGTATCATAAATTAACCTTTTTTTTACTGATACGCCAGGCTTTTGCAACACATTCATGTTTTTTTTAACTGCAGGGCATCACATGAGTCATGAAGTTGAATGCGTCATACAAAACCTGCTGGATAGGCGGTTTCTATGGTTACGCGCACATCTTAATAACTCCCCAGATGTCCTGTTGAGAGTTTTTTTTCTTTGTATAATGAATCGTTATGATCATGCTCTGAATGCCCACTGTGCGGAATTGCACTCCATGACAGAAGGTCATAAAAAAAATCATGACCTTGCTTACTGTTTGTCAAAGTAAAACGTGTTTAACATTAGGAAAGTTTATCTCTATTATTACTGTTAACTTCAAGTTTTGCTTATATGTGGAAATATGCATTGCCAATTCCGCAGCTTGTTTTGTTAATAACTCTTTCAATATTTTTGCTGGGAACATTTCCATTAAACCTCAAAAATAATCCACTTTACAGCAACCCAACGACACTTTCTTGTACTTCCACTCTCTGAAATCTTGTGAATTTCTAAGGATCTGGTAGGGTGAACTTTTGATGCCTTTTGGAAACCGATAATGGTTACTCAGATATTTCACGAGCAAAAAGTGTTCATGGTTGGCATTATTGTGATATTGGGCACAGTTGTGCCAATCACTTGTCCAAATTTTTGTCTTCATTTTTACTGCTTTCCAGTGCAAAATCTGATGGCATTAAAACAAAAACTGGATGCGTTTCGTAGGCAAAATGGCTATGAGCTCTGTGCCTGACCAAGAGAGGGCGCAATTTGCCTAGCGACGGTGCATGCCTTCTTTGGTAGGACGTTCAGCACTTCGTTGGCTCACGCACGCATTGCATGCACAGTGTGTGGATCGCGGTACCAAGATGGTGCCCGATTGAAACGAAATTAATAGCTTCCCATAACCACCGCAGCCTCTCTCTTTTCAACCAGTGAGGGGGCATTCCTGCACGAGGCAGGTAGCGACCCCACATATTTAATATTTTGATAGTCGTTACTGGAAACTAAATCACAAATTTCCTTTTTCTGAAAACATATTGAACAACATTTGTAACTAAATCTTGGTTTTTCCTGTCTGGCAAATTTGGTCTCTGCATGTTCTACGGTATGTGTTGATTTCAATGTCTCAGTCACCTCTCCCCCACGTCAAAATCCTGAGCCTGAACAGCTACCGGTACCCCCTTTGAAAATCCTCAATCCACCACTGAGCCAACAGGTGAAAAGGGTGTAAACTTAATTATGGAATATCATGCAGTCAGACAAACACTTGTGAAGTGTGCGTGACTTGTAATGTGACACTAAGAATGAGCTCCAACATCGCAGGGGTGTGAAGGAATGGGGAACATGAAGTCTGTTGTAGTCCTGCTGTGTGACTGCTCAGACTTCTTCCTCATTTGGACTATTTTTTTGTCCTGCTGCATGTGGCCAAAGCAACAAACCATGCAGCAGAACAAAAAAAATATGTTAAGGTTGCAGACCAGAAAAAAAGGCCCGAAATTCCCTACGCCAGCCAAATCACGATTTGCATGCCTTCAAATTCTCTGCTTTTTTTCGCATTTTGTGGGCCATGAACTTCAGGGTTTGTAAAAGAAAAAAAAGAAGAAGAGTAGAAGCCGTGGACAGGACTAGGAGCTCATATTTCTGTGAAATTCGGATGAAATTGGGCCCTGCGCACACGTTATTTTTCAAAATGACGATGGGCTACAGGATTACTTTTAGGGGTGATCATCTTTGGATGGAATTTTCTCCCTAAAGTCATTGTTTACCCCCAAAATATTGAACAGAAAATGAAAGATTATAAAATAAGCTTTAATTTGATGTGTGTCTCAAACTCCTTGGAGAGTTGTGATTATTTTTTTCTGAATTTTAGAAGTGGGTGTATTCATCACTTTGGTCTATGGCAGTATATTTACTGGTCAGCAAAGTAAGGTTTTTGTACGCTTAAAAAAATGCATGGATCATCCCTTGCCATGGATTCATATCTAACAAATGGAGCTTTGACAGTACAGAAGGACTAGGTGCATGAGTCTTTGCACTTTTCGAGTTGAAAAGTTTGTTGCTCTTCAGCTGTGAGCCAGTTAACATTTAGTGCTTTTTTATCCTGATGAGCAGATGTTTTTGTTTATCAATACCTCACCTGTGATTTGAAAGCTCAAATTCTGAGAATCTATCCTTGAACTCATTACAGAGTGAGAATTCTTTGGCACCAAGAACTCAACCCATAAAATAATGGTGTTTGCACTTTACTCTGGGGTGAACTGGATCTGTGTTGTGATGAAATTTGATATCCCTAATGCAATCCTGTCCCGCAGGAAGGAAGCTCAAAAACTTGGTGCACATTATTGTGACCATTGGTGGCAATATTTGTTTTGGTTTTAAAATTAGAGTGAACACATTTAGGGCTTGGTACAAAAACATGAAAGTTTGGACAATGTTTAAGTTAAAGGGAAAATACAACATTTGCAAACATCATAAAATAAAACTACCAAATCATTTTGAAATACCTTGCTGGACTGTTAGTGAATGACAGTGTAAAGCATCCTGTAAAATCATGGCACCTGGTATACTGTCATTTTCAAGAAAAGTGGTATTTTTGTATCAATTTCCAACGCTGGTCGGCCGACCAGCGTTGGAAAAAACTTGCTTTTTTTTTCAATACTGGCCCCAATTGACCATCGCACTTGTTTGCAATCGATTACACACCTATGAACGGGTACAAGCCAGCTAGACTGGTTCCCTGACCTTACAATTCCACAATGTATGTAAACTGCTCTGTTTCTTCTTATATGGAGTCAATTCCATCCATTTCTGAAAATTACAGCAAAAGCAAATGATGTATATTCCATTTAACTTAAAACATCTGCTCAACCAGATCACATTTTGATTGGATTAAGTTTCCCTACAGTATAATGTCTATACTGCTTTTTGTTACCTAGGAATGTTTTTTCAATACTGAAATTTTCTTGGGTATTTGTTTGGGGTATTGCCAGCAATAACACATGCCCAGGGTTACAAAGGGAGAGTTGGGGGAGACCACCGGGGAAGGATGTTGGAACGCATTGCCGATGACGTCTAGGCCTAGTTAATGCAAGGTGCTGTCCCTCCGTGTGATGTGAGCCATGTTTTGCCGTAGTAAGGAAATTTTTATAACATCTGCATGCGAATTTAAGTGTTTGTAATGTATTTCGTGTAATTTGAGGTGATTTAGCAGACTTAAGTTAAATCGAGCAGAATTTTTAAATGCAGAATTTTGCTAGAATTTTGACCAGATTTTCATCTGGTCAACCTGAGCTAACACGAAGACGCTATGTTTTTGTGCACGTTCAGAATAAAATTTGCCGGGGGTACTTAGTGCCATATGTGCCCGAACCATCAACAGGGCTCTCAAAAGTGGTCCAACAGTGCCATCTTAGTGATCGTGCAAAGAGACCATAGAAACTGCTGAATCTACCAGTACTCTCCATAGACTTGTGTGTTAATGTCGGCCAGACTTGTGTGTTTTTGCCAATAATTCAGGTGCAGCCTAACCCTAACCCCCTAGTAGTTCCTCAGGAATACCCTGCTGAATCCAGCAGAGTCTGTGCCTTAGTTTTAGTTGTCTGCTGAATCCAACGGAGTCCAACATGGCGTTATAATGCAGTTCAGTCGCCTGCTGAATCCAATGTTTTGCATCAGGAATGTACACAAGGGGTTAACTGCTCAATCCAACAGGCTCCATCGGGTATATGACATAGTTGGATCCTGTTGGATTCAGCAGGGTTGGATAACTTGGATTCAGCAGGGTTAGGGTTAATGAAGTCAAAATCGAGTGCCTGAGTTCATGGCTTCATGATTTGTACATGTACAACCAGGCTTCTATACTAGTGTCCCGATTTTGAGTTTTCAGTTGTTTTACTGCACATTATTTGGTGGAAAATGGAAAGGTTTCTTCACTTATAATAAACTCATAATTATTTAAATTGATGTGATTCTTTCAGTTTCAATTTTATGCCATTCAAATTCTTGTACTAGCTCCATTCTGCCTGTGTTTCTTAACTATTCTGAAGGTTTTTGAGACATCTGCTGAACTCTGACTTCATTTTTAATGGACTTTATAATTTAATGGAGGAACTTGCTGAAGACATATTGCTTCTGTTCTTTATTGTTTCATGGTTTTGTTTTACTTTTAATCTTTCATATCCAATAATTGGATATGTTTTCTTCACGAGCTTAAAAAAAAATCAATGTGCTCATGATCATAGTAGGAGAGTTAACATCTTATTTATTTAAATCAGAAATTCTGGGACACAATATGGAAAAAATAAAATAACATGGTCACATTCAAGGTGCACTGAGGTAAGGACAAAAGAATTGCAAATATGTTTTATGTGGTTTTTTTTTGATACTTGATGAAATGAACATCTGCACGAGATGGTCGTTTCCGTTTTGAGGCTGATGCAATCCTGCAATGTTTCATCAGCCCGTTCGTGCCTGCACATGTTCAGCACGCGCTTCCTCCCCGCACCCTGTTGCTTTGTTACAGATTTTTCCCTCCAATACAAAAGCATCGGTGCGTGTCCAGAGTAGAGATTTCATCACAGACAGACAGCAATTTATTTGTAGGCTATTTTTATCATTCCTTTCATGCTTTTCATCGATTGCACATAATTAAAATGCCAGCAGAATGGCCAGCCAGTGGAAGTGGGTTTTTCTAACGTCACATCATTCATGTACTGGGAATTACCACAATTGATAGAAAGGTGTCTTTTCCAAAACAGTATTGATTGACAATAATTCGCAGCAGGAAATACATTTGGAAATGAAGGACAGTAATGTTGCCTAGGTGTATAGAATCTGTAGATATATGTGTTCTGCTTACGATTGAAAATACATGTTTCATCACATGGACAGTTTGTATTCACATCCTGTAGGTTTTTTTTCACCAGAAACAAAGAAACAAAATGTGTTTCGGAAATTTTTTTCAACAGTATGAAGTAGAGGAAACAGTGGCATAAACCTCATAATGGTAACAAATCATTTTGTTTATGTCAGGTTGTAATTAAACGTCCCAGTAGACTTGGGCAGCTGTATAGACCAGAATCCAAAAGAATTGATTCCAAACTCGGAATTATAACTATGGCTTCTCGTTGTGCAGGAACCAACTCTCTGTAGAACTCGTAGCTAGTATTCTAGACCCCCCACCACCAGGTTGATCCTATGTAGTACCTTGCAATTCAAAAGATGAGCCTTATAACACATGTTTTAGGAAAGTGTAATTCTGAGAATAAACACATTTGCCAAAATAGCATAACAGCAAGCTGAATTTTTCAATAGAAAAATACTTGACTTTTTTTTCCAGAGTTAAATTATCATGTTCAAACACAAATTTCACCTTTTGATGAAGTCATGTTAATTAGCGATTCATTGCGTGTATTTCAATTCATCCTGCTAAACATATAAATGTGTGATGTTTTTTCCTTTTAATTTTCGTAACTGACCAAACATTATGAGTTGGTGAGATGAATGCATTAACCTTTTCTTGTTTGCCCAGCCATTCATTAGTCGCTCTCTTGATTCTTGTTAGCATTTTTCTAAGGACATTGTATAGGAATTGACTTTAGTCAGCAGTCCGGATTTGCCTGAAGGGAAATGCAAAGTATGGGACCCTGCCACTTAAAAAGAGAATACTTGAAATATCTGTTATGAATTTACACTCTTCATGTACCGGTAGGTTTATATGGAGCTTTATGTAAAAATACCTCAAAGCGCCTCACAATAAAAACTATGAAACCTAGGCAATGAAAATAGTTAAAAATAGTAAATATAAAAGTTACTTAGGTAATCCTTACCTTTAGGACCCCATTCCTATATAGGTTAAAAGACTCACCGAAACAGCTGACGAAATGACACTCAAAAGTGACATTCTTATATTTCTTGACACATTTGAACAGTTGGCAATGACACCTTCTTGAATATCAGCAGGTTTAATTTTGTAGAAAGAGGGCAGGGCTTTGATTTATGAGGGGATAAAGACAACGATGACAAACAGAAAATATATTAAAAAAGCAAGATGGCGAACTGCAAAAAAAGGTAGGAAAGTCACATTTTCTTTGAAAGTGCTTTCAAAAATACAACTTACATGAGTTTATCTGAAGAAACAAGACTGCGTTAGCCTGCAAAAGTCACTTTGGTACTGGACATGCAGTCATCTGCAAAAGTCAGTTTTGAACAGAACTCCTAAAAATAGAGGTGTCCTAAAGATAAGGATTACCGTAACTTAAGTGCTATAGTGAACATAATATCCACTATTATGATTAATTAATACATTATCCACCAAAAAAGAAGAATTAAAAACGTTACCCCCTCCCCCGTACCTTCAATTTCCTGTCTCTTCCTCCCCCCTCGCCCTTAGAATAACCCCTGGGTCAGCATTTGTTGCCGTTGAATCACCCACAGGTGTTAGATTCTCACATCAGCTGGTCAGCTATTTAGCTTTCTGAACAGATGACCAGAACTCTAAACCCTTGATGAAAATCGAGTTGTCAGGGCATTTGCCATCCAAATTTTCCGGAAATTATTTATCTCGACAAAAATTCTGAGGTTGTTTAGTATACACGTGTGCTTGATGATGCATCGAAAATTCCCCAGGTATTAGAAATGATACCGCGAAATAGAACAACATCGCAATCAGCTGTTTTGCCTTTTGTTTTTCAGCAGTGCGTCAACAGTTGGGTTATTCAAGTGAATTCCACATTGATTACTAATCGTTAGTGATAAATAAATAACTCACTTATTGGCCATTGTTCAGTTGTTCTATATAGTTTAAACAGTTAAACTGATTGCTATGAAAAACTTGCCGAATGCCTGTCCAGGTTTTTGTTTGGTTTGGTTTGCAGCTAGGGGCCATTTTTGCAAAGCATAGAAAACTACCATTGGGTGTATGTTAAAGGGAATATACAACATTTGCAAACATCGAAAAATAAAACTACCAAGTTTTTGCGAAATACCTTAATAGGATGTTGATAAATGACAGTCTAAAGCATCCTGTAAAATTATGGCACCTGGTATTCTGTCATTTTCAAGAAAAGTGGTATTTTTGTATCAATTTCCAACGCTGATCGGCCGATCAGCGTTGGAAACAACTGGCTTTTTTTCAAATACTGGCCCCAATTGACCATTGCACTTGTTTGCAATCGATTACAAACCTTTGAACGGGTACGAGCCAGCTAGACTGGTTCCATGACCTTACAATTCCCCAATGTATGTAAACTGCTCTGTTTCTTCTTATATGGAGTCAGGGAACCAGACTACAGGAAAATGATCGTTTTTCTTGGTTTTTATAGCATTTTCGAACCCAAAACCTCCAAAAAGTCAGTGTAACTATATTTGCTTTATATTTCCAACCCCCAATTCCATCCATTTCTGAAAATTAGAGCAAAAGCAAATGATGTATATTCCCTTTAACACAATTTTTGCTACATTTAGTATTTTTGTCTTTTGATTTCAAAAGCAAAATTAATAATCTAAATGAATTCGGATTGTTTTTGATCCTCAATGTCCTTGGAATTAATTCTTGCAAAAAGCCTTCCCAAATGTTCCTAATATTAAGCACTGTGCTGAAAAGTAGTGACATATTCCTTGTACTCGAGGTATCCTGCAAAATCTTCCAAAAATCTTCCAAGTTCAATTCGGGCGAATCACAATGCAGTGCACCACCAAGAGTTTGCGGTTGACAAAACATATGGGCCATTTGAACGAGTGTCAGTAGACAACTTGAGCTGATTTGCTATAGATTGGGGCATAGCGTTCTGCCGCCTTAGTAAAACACCATATTGAATAAAAGAAAAGAAAAGGGCAAACAGAAACTCGGATCATACGCTTACGAAACTACTGGCTGGAAAAGAAAAAAAAACAATATCAAGCAGCTCGCGCTTCGAATTTGTCGTCCATCTCCCACAATGCACTGGGAAAAATGAACTCTCTGTGGCAAACTCTTGGTAGTGCACTGCATTGTGAGTCGCCCGAATTAAGCACCCTTCAAAGTGTGTTACATGTGGTACAATCTGGAACATTTCACTTCATCCATGCATTGTGGCTTTTTATCAAAGTTTTTAAATTGTGACCTGCCATTGGCCTTGCATCTGTTGACAAGAAGGTTTAGATCGAGATCCCTTACATCGATATTATGTGTCAACATCACGTGTTTCAAAACAGATGCTGACTCTAGTCGTAGTCATTAGGACTACAGGAATCATTGCGACCATCTCCCACTGGCTGATAATCCTGCCGGAAGGTTTTCTGGGGGTTTTGGAGGTCAGAGACCGTGACCTGTGAATCTGCCGGGGTCAAGTTGTTTGTTGATTTTTCCCCAGGTTGAGGTGGCGTGTTGTGATGCTGATGGAGCATGTCCTCTATGTACAGGGCTCTGAGAGTTTCTGTGGCCGGAACATTTTAGGTTTTTGTGTATGCTCAGTTGATCGGTTGTTTGAGAGTGGTGTTTTGAAACTACAGTACATGAAATAGAAATGGATTGACAAAATAATGGGTCATTGGCATGTCAGGTTGTAAATTTTACCAAACATACACTTACACAATAAACATATGCTTATCTTTGTGGTATCATAGAGCAAGGTGGTATTACACAAGAGACACAGTTGTATCTGCCATAACTAATAACTATAACTAACCAACAAAATTATAGGCCATGTTTTCTGTGTTTTTATTCACAGATTTTGATGTATCATTTTGTCATTATATTTCATTATCTTTAGTTATGAAACCTCTTGAGGATTCCACAAAATGGTACCAGTGTGGCTTTTAAATCCCAAAGAAAAGAAGATATTACAAGAAATTTATAGTTTCAGGGACGAGAAAAAGGAAACCTCAGAATGAAAACTTGCAGGGAAACCATCAAAACCTAGTCTATAAAATAGACCACGGTGAATGCCTTGGTCTATGATATGTGAGCAGATTCGGTGATTAAGACAACCGCCTCTTGACCTCTAGATTTTGACCAGTCAGCGGGTCATTTACCCATTGCGTGTCACAGACAATGGATTAAAAAACTGTATCATGCGCTCTGTATCATGTTATGCGATAATGCGCCCGGCTGTTGTTGTGTTACAAAACACTGCATTTGAATTGACCAATCAAACCATTCAGTCCTGATTTGGGGATGAAATGACATCACGATTTTAGTAAAGTCGACTCCGATTGGCTGGACATACCAGACGTTATATAGGAGTTTTGGCTCCGTGGATAAGGGATGAATACTCAGACTAATCAGAACCAGGCAGGGACTGAAAACCCATAGTCCATTGGTTGACCAGGGTCGGATCATGGAGCTTAACTTTGTATAGTTACATGGTGGAAATAGAAGTTGAGTCACACAGTCACACTGTCAGGTCAATAATCACATTGACATCCAAATGATGCCTGGGTTATGGTTCCATCATCTGATGTCATAGTGAAGCAGACCGGACACCTGCTCTCATGACACATGCGTGAATGAGGACAGGCAACGGCCTCCTGCTTCTAATATCTTCTTGGTTGCTCTGCGTCTTGGCTGTGCCACCTCCCCTAGTGTTTGATCGACCTACTTCTACTGCACACTCATGCATCACGCTTAATGCAGCACTACATTGGCACCCACGTAAATATTTAAATAAGGTTGACCCCTATGCAGCCCGTCACCAGCTTCGGGCATTAGGGGGGGGGGGGGACAGTACAAACTAGGGGGCACACCACAAGAAAAAACACACTTATATACATTTTTTACGCTTATGGTTTTTGCTAATGGAGGGGGGAGCAGTTGCTTGTCACAGGGGTCTCCCCCGGCCCCCCTGGGCCCCCCTGCCCCCCCCCCCTTGGCAACAGGTCTGCCCCCCCCCCCCCCCTTGGCAACAGGTCTGCCCCTATGTCGTAGGTCAACCTGACAATCGACGGTATCAGACTTTAAATGGCCGCCATGGCCTGATATTTAGAGTCTGTGTTCAGTCTAATAGTGAAGTTCCTCGGTTCATTTTACTTGAGGATACATGGTTTTAAAAATATCTCTTGGATTGTTTTTGGTAGGATGCCAAGTCGGGCGCCAAGTCAGATGCTTCTGAAGAAGTTGCCAGTGATCCAGCCAGTTCTGAGGAGGAGAAGGAGGCATCTGGCGGCAGCGATGAGGAAGAAGAGGAAGATGATGATTGAAGTCAACATTGATGTCCAACGTGTTGTCCAGGCAAGCTTAAGAACTGACAAATGAAACCTACTGCTCTTGCAGAGTCTTGTTATAAACTTCTCCGACTTGGTTTAAAAAAAAAATCTTAACTAATCAAAAGAATTGAGCAAAGCTCACAACTACATTGTATATATTAACAACCAACATTATGTCCGCAAGGAAACCTTCGCAAGGAAACCTACTGCTTTAACTTAAATGAACTACATGTACTCTACGTTTGTTTAAAAAAATAAAACTGGGTAGCTATACAATCCAATGTAGCACTCATTGAAGCAACTTGTTTCTTCCGAACAGTTGATCTTTCTGCTCAGAATCAAGAATTCAACACAAAATTCAGCTTGCCGTTAATGTTGGTGGTGTCACAACGCCACCATTTGTGTCTGATACCACCGTTCGTACATTGCCACAGGTCATATTTTGCTTAAGTCACCAAACTGTTTTGTCAACTTTGGAATGTTAAATGTTAGACCCAAGATATTTCAAAGTGTCGTTTCATCCATTGCAGACCACCAAATATATTTTTTGCTATCCGTGCTACAGACAATGAACTGTGTTGTCGTACTCGGATAAGGTTAATTTAAAAACCAACATAACTTTGATACTGCAAAATTTCCACTTTGAAATATGGACCTGTTTGTGACACTTTTTTATAAGTTGAAATTCAGAATTTCTGTACCTATTCAACATATTCCTTTTTAGGAGGGTTTGGGGGTTTACTGCATTGAAATTGAAAATATGAAGGAAAAAAAACTACAGTGGGATAAAGTTATCTGCCAAAAACTCATAACAGGACTGGTGGGTTTTTTTTCAGTGTAGAGTCATTCTAGATTTGGAGCAATTGTAATCTTCGTTAATTTAAAATGAACGACCCACAATAAAAATCTCTTCACTTACAAAAGAAATGGATCATTTTATGGTTCTGCACCTGAAAACACAAGATTTAGGAGAACTTTTTTTTTCTTCAAAAGATTTGTTTCGTTTAAGAAAGGAAATGTTTGCAGACATGCATTAAACTGTACATTATGAAATTTCGGTGTGACATGTCTCTTTTTGTGTCTTTCAAATTGTTGGGTAGTCTTTGGAATATCCTCTTGCACTGCAAGAGTCTATGATATACAAGCAGATTCGGCGATTAGTTATGTAAAGCAAGACTGCGTCTTGACCTCCAGATTCTGCCTATTTTACTGTCATTTTATTTTTAATTTGGCTTTAAATATTAGGGAATTTTAAATTACAACTTTAAAATTATTTATTGAGGCAGACTGGAATTGATTATAAATTAAGTTGCTTTCATTTCTCTTCGCAAGTTCAAAAAAATTAACATTTTACCTAACTTTCAATTCAATATGGCCGACTCGTGAATAAGGCCCATTGGTTATGGAGAGGGCCGCTTTGGACAACGGATGATACTCAGACTAATTGTTGGGTGGGTCTGCAAACATTGATTGTTTGTGACCATAAAAAATCATGGATCGCTCGAAAAGTTCCACTAGAAATAATACCTGTTGTAATCGGAAATATGCGCTGTTCTTAAATTGGGAATGCACAATGTGCAAAGAAGTTTTGAGATGTTCCCTCACCCCAGTAAAACCCTAGAATAATTGCTAATGACCTTTTTGAGTTTGTCAAAATCTACCACAGTACAACACATTGACCAATTTATAGACCCGATATTCACCTACATTTGCCAAGTACCATTATCGAGTCGTGCATTCTGTTCTGTGCTTCTTGGATTTTTTGGCTAAAATGTTTGATATTTGTTTCCTAAATGGACAATGGAGAATTATAGTGGCATCCTAAGTTATAGTAGTCTGAGTATCGCCCGTTATCCACCGAGCAAGTCTCCTGTATAACGTCTGGTATTTCTAGACATGCAGATATATGCAAGCCGCGCGCCAGCCAATCGGAGTTGACTTTACTAAAGCGTGACGTCATTTCATTCCCTAATCAGGACTAAATGGTTTGATTGGTCAATTCGAATGTAATGTTTTGTAATACAACAATAGCCGGGTGCATATCGCGTAACATGATACAGAGTGCGTGACACGGATTATTTTTTATCCATTGTCTATTATGATGCGCAACGGGTGAATGACCGAAGCCCGATATAGAATGCGCTCGCTGATGGTCACAATCTAGAGGTCTAGAGGCGGTTGTCTTGCCTAATTAATCAGTGAATCTGCTACATAGACTAAAGTTATAGGCCCCTGACTATTTTGTGTAATTTATCTGTGAACTCTGCCAAAACAATCTCCTTTGCAATGTATCATAAAAGAACATTGTACAAAGAAGGCAGAAAATGTGGACATTGTTCAAGGAAGGCAAAATATATGAGGTCCTAATCAGTAATTTATCACCTGTGTTACCATAGTAATGTTACCAAACATTGACCCATGTTGTTACCCTTGATAAATTAGTGTTGGTGTTGATTGTCATTTTCTGTTTGTTGCTCAAAGTGCAAATTTTAAACAAAAACTTGTGTATCATTTTGCAGCTCGGAGTAAATAATGGGGCATGCACTGTGCCCAGAGTACTTGATCGCAGATATTTTATCACCTGTTAAAATAACACTCAATGAACTTCAGGAGTAACGGTATCTAACAAAAATACGTGTTCACCCGGAAAACTGGAGGTGGTTTTGAGGGAAATTTTGGTATCCTAACCAAACAAAATAATGTCGTCTTTCGTTTTACGGGGTTCTTGACTTATCGAGTTTACTCAAATCTTGTTAAAAAACAGTGTTTACCAATCTTTGGTTGGCCAGTGGCCAAGATCGTACACGCACCGCACGTAGCCTACACTTGTGATTTCGTGATAGCTTGGCACTCGACAGTTTATAGTTTCTTGACAATGGTGTTACAGAGTAGATTATGGAACAATAGCTTCTAGCTTTGTGTCGTAGCATCATTAACCCTAGCTCCCTAGGCTTTTTTGCTAGGATGCAAAGTCAATCCTGCAAAATCCTCCAACTGCCTCCATGTAAAAGAATAGCATACAGCCTCAATCCTGCAAAATCCTCCGTTATTTCTTGAATGTGGGTCCTTGGAGGGGTGATCGCTGCCTCAATCCTGAAAAATCCTCCAACAATCACTGTCAATATGTTGTGGCAGAGCAAGTGACATCCTGGAGCAGTGTGGAGGATTTCAAGTATAATGTTGGCCTAAATTTATGCTCGGCTGAACATTTGCAGACCCGAAGCCAAACCAGAGATAAAAACGAAGTTTCACTTCTTGTTAACTGCTGGCACTGATCTTTGCAAGAAACGTCCAGCAGAAGCTGTCTATTGGGTACCTTCCAGCATATTTGAAGCCTTTGGGTCTTCATTAAAAACTGGTGCCTTGTGTTCCCTCTTCAATTCTGTAATTTATTAGATGGTGTTCAAATATCAGTGACTCGAATTGACTCAAGCATAAATTTTTCTCAACTCAGCTCGACCACACACTGTGACTCGACTCGACTCGACCTTCTTGATCTAATGACTCGACTTGACTCGAGTCACTTCCTTAAAATGACGTGACTCGAGTCACAAAATTCAGTGACTCGTTACAACACTGGTAATGAGGAAAACCAGGATAAAATTGATGAAAGAAAATAGTAAAAACGAAGGAAAGAGAAAAACAAAAGCACAGGGATGTTTCTTAACCAAAGTTTGTCTTTGGTTAATATGTTACGCGACAACAAGGGTAAACTATTTTTAACCTGCTATTTTTAAAGCAAACAGGGCATTTCCAAATCGTGCTTTCTTGTACCGAAATAGTTTTCTTACAACACGGTCTTCAACAATGAACTTGGTCAACATTGATCCCAACAACCGAATCAAACAAAGGCCATTTTAGCTTGGTTTGAAAGGGGTTGAAAAAACTTTAAACAAACGAGGATCACCCGACTTTTGTTGACACTTTATGTGACGTGTTCCGTTTGTTTTGCTGTCGACAACAATCATCAAGCCATAGATAAGGCCTAACTAAATATCTCTCTTTTGTATTTGTTTTTGGACTTTACGATAGACCATTGCCCAGCCACATGTTTGATCATAAAGATTTATCTCGAAACGTGGCCCTATGAACCTTCGGGGGCGTACGTGTGGAGAGTGAATTCAACGAGATTTCTTAGGTGTTTTCTATCCTTTTGTTCACAAAATGGGTAATTTTCTTTACAGGCGAATGTTTTCTTCGTATTGAAATGCTGTGGTGAAAGAGCAAATGAGTCTATTATTCAAATTCTTACACTAAACATTTATGTTACAATGGGCCTTTCAAAAAAAACTATACGAAAAGGTAATTGTGCAGCACGCTAGTATATCTTTTCTTTTTCCCTTTCTTAAAAAAAAAAATCAATCAGCTATGTTTTGGTTGTGCAATCGTGAGGGAAAACGTACCTTTTGTTTCTTCTTTCAGAATGGGGGCAACCGCGGTTGAACAACTTTGAAAGTTTTTTTTGGGGGGGGGTGTTTTTGCAATGTTGAAACTGCCTTTTTGACAAATTCGGTCATTTTGTTTCAAAGACTTTATTTTCGTGTATCACTTTCAAGAAGAAATTGTGTTGATAATGTAAGCGTTCATACACATTTCGTGGGTTGAACAGATTGTGATATAGGCCAAGGCTTTAAATTTCTGATTTCGTACCAAAAAGTGCCATTATGTCGTTCTTTACCTTTCCAAGGTAAAATGTCAACCGTTACAAAATCAAGGTGATTTCCACGTGGTTTATCTAGTCACAGTCTTGGATACAGTAAAGTTCAGTGGACTAACTTTGTGTTGAAATCTTCCCATGATTGACAGACCGCCATTCCCATCCTCGTTTAACATATAACTGTAATCAGTAACTTATACGATTATAATATAACTGTTAATCCCTTATGTAAATCCTCCACGTGGCTCATTCAGCAAGCCAAGCATTATGCATTGATAATTTGGAGGGTGTTCTTTTTTTACGAGGGACGCCAGATAATTTTCTATATCATAGTTCAAGGAGATTACAAAATATGCCCGGCCAGTGAGTTTACGGACGAGCGAACCCGTCTTTACGTAGGTGAAGGGCAAAAGCTTAGATTGTTTTATGCAAGGCACATTTTGTATCTTTTTGTCTGTTTTGTGCCATTATGCACCTTTCAGTAGTGTTGTTCCACTCGCTTCTACATTAATAGCCGCTTGTATTCAAAACTTATTAAAAACAAAACCGCGTCTTGACCTCCAGATTCTGACCATTCAGCGGGCGCCTTCTATCGGGTCTTCCGTAACTCGTTGTTGTATTACACAAACATGGCAGCAAATTGTTCAATCAAGAGGTTATTCCGAATTTATGCTTGAAATGACGTCACAATTTCTTAAGTCGACTCCGATTGGCTGGTGTGCGGGGTCGCACAAGAATTGCATGCACCCCTGTCAGAAGTTGTTGCGGAGCGTGCGGGCTCAGTTGAACAATGGATGGTGCTCAAACTTAAGGGTTCCCCACGGATTTACATATTTAAAGTGACCAATTGCAGAGTTGTCAATCACAGATCAATTGCAAAGTCGAATCGTAAGTCAATCCATGGAGGAATATTCATCCATGGTCAATCGCAAGTGAGGTCTTCCGATGAGTAAAACAAGATAAACAATAAGACACAGGGATGCGCTGATTCATTGTCGATTGGCTGAATTGAGACTGGATGACGTGTGATTGACCCACGATGGGAAACGGGTTTTTTTTTTATTACATTGAAAAGTACTGGGAAATACCTTTCCTGTATGGATGAACTTAACTAGACATTAGGGCATGAGGTGCACGATAGTGCCGCAGTAAAATACAATATTTTGAAATAGATTAGTTGCGGTATACCTGATGCTATATCGAACCAGCCAGCCAAGCTCGACAGTGGTCGCGTTGTAAGACGTCTGCACTATAAGCAGGAGGTCGTGGGTTCGAGTCCCACCTGAGTGATTTTTTTTCTCACAATCACGCAGGACAACACTGAATATACATACGCATCGGTGAAGGACAAAACACTGCATGTATATTGAATTTACTTCACCCCGACGCAACTCTTATGAATAAAATACAATGCACAACAGTTACAACAAATCAAACATGGAAAAGGAAGGTTAAACCATTCAATCAATTAAAATGCTTTTTGGATCAATGGGTTGACTTTTAATCACTGTTTATTTCTTCTTACTTATTTGTTTATACCAAACGAACCTTGAATTGACGTGGTCAACACAGTTCCCAATCCTTCTTTAAACAACATGCCAATGATGTTATCGAGCGTATTAACTGTGGCCTCCACGTTTGTCACGTTCATACCAATTAACCCTCAGTAATGTTTGTTTGTCCCATTTACCTGCATGCTTAGCAGAAGAAACAAAAAACATTTCTCTGCTAACTATAATGTGCTAAGCAATCATCTGAGAACCATGCAGTCACTAGCATTATTGTGAACCGACAACCACTAATATACAGGGTGAGTAAAAAAAAAAGGAACCCAAATGTTGAGACCATTGTTTTAGTGAAATTCTTCCTGTAGCACTTTCAAAATCTAGGATATAAAAGCTCCATTCATAAGCTTTCTTTTAGTACAAGAATAATTCAAAATCCGTGTACTTTTCAAGTTATGGAATTTTAAACACAACCGCCTGTTTAAGGTTCTGTCCACGGATCACAAAAAAAGTTCAGTGTTCTTTCAGCAAAACGAAAAAAAATCACATATGGGTGTGTGAATTGTTTTCGTTTTGCTGAAAGAACGCACACCTTTTTTTGTGATCCTTGGACAGAACTTTAGAACGGTGGTTCTGTTTAAAATTCCGTAACTTGAAAAGTACATGCATTATTTGAATGATTCCTGTCCTAAAAGAAAGCGTTAAAAAATTGGGCTTTCATGTCCTGTATTTTAAAAGTGCTACATGGAGAACTTCAATACAACAATAGTCCCCAACACTTGTGTTTCGGTTTTTTTTACTCACCTCGAGTTCAAAATCTGCGGAGTTTAACTTGCTTGGTTGCTAAGTATAAATCTGGAGCATTAGCCGTATTCGGGAATTTTCCCGTGTTTTTTTCTCAAAGGGGTCTTAATTGCAGGGTTATCGCCGATCCCGTAATTAACAATTCATGCCTTATAATGTATTGTTTAAATTGAGCTTGTGTCTTGTACAGAGCCTTATCTCTGTAATATTTCTCAAAACCTGGTGTATATTTATGCTCATTGTATATTTCGCTTCATATGCATGCTTTTTCCTGATGAGTTTTACTTTACTTAACATTATTTAATAATTATGCAGGGCCTCAATGGACTTTTTACAGCCTAACTATTCGGGTTGTTTATATACAGGGTGACCCAAAAAAGGTCCAACCCAAAAACATTTGCCTTTAAAGAAAAGGATCGGTGTTTTTTTGTTTTTTGTATCTGATTGCAAGAAGTGCAAGAAGTTATGGCCAAAACGTGGGCGCTACTTTCACCAGAGCTAGTTATTCATCGCTTAACAGTTTGTTCTTTAACAGAATGTACCAAAGATCTTGGTAATTTGTCTATGTTTGAACAGAGAGCAAGGAATTCAAGGAGTTACAGCTCACTCAGCAATGGTTAAACTTAAGTCAAGTTATTAGTTTTTCCTGAAAAATCACAAAACTATAGCCAATCTTCGTTTGGTTCATGCTGGGTGCCCATTTGCGCGTGCGCAGTCGAAGCGTTGAATAACCTTGGGTGTATCATTATACTTTCTCTGTAGCCTAGCGTGCACTGGCAACAATTTGCATACAATGTATTCCTCCGCAGTGAAACGTATCACCTATTAACTTTTTCATTAAGTGAATTGCGAAGAACGTTTTGACCTCAGTCGTATTCTCTACCCCGGTAAAAACCGTATGGACACACAAACAGTAAATAAACAAACAGTGGGGGAGAATAAATTGGGAAAAATGAATGAGATGTAACTAGTAAATGAGTCACAAATCAAATCTCAGGTCGTCCGTATGTCAAATCATACGACTTAAGTCACAAATTAGGTTACATAGTATTTGTCATTAATTGCAACTGGGTGACTCTTAGTTTGGGACGTCTTGTGGTGACATGACCGCTCTGCCAGCACAACAGGTACACGGGTTTTTTTTTCATTACCGTCTTCGAAAGATTGTGTTTACGTCACATTTTATGTTTAATCCTAATAGAGGAATTATGAATGTAGGCCTGTGCTTTACTTCATATATCTCATGATGCCGCTTCGTCCTACTGGCTTAATTCAGAATGATGCACAAAACATCAAAATTTACAAAAGCTAATTACAGCTGGATTTTATTTAAAAAGATATTAACAAGATCGCGAGGAACCACTTTTTCGAAAAATGACCACACCGGTTTAACCAGGGTCCAATTATGTTTGTACACTGCAAACTCACCAAAAACAGACCTGTACGGTGTTAATTTTCAACAACCTTAATAATAAGGATTCAATGAAACTTCAATTTAACTGTACTTCATTAGTTCACATTTTGTTCCCAGCACTTGTTCGTACGTATTATTTGCAATCTCCCCCCCCCCCCAACTGCAACTCCGTAAAAAGTTACATAGCATTTAACAGAATGAAATCTTAAATGCAAACTGCTAGCAAAAGAAGTCAACTCTCATTTTTATAAATCGCTTGATAGGCCTAAATGCAGTTTCATCATTACTTTTGTTTGTAACTCGTTACACTTCGTTTACACCCAGAAATTTTTTAAAATGATACAGATGATTAGGTAAACTATGCTTATGGCAATTATTTTGATCTCCAAACAAGCGTGGATTACAAGGTCAGCCAGCTTCAGTTTGATGTGGCCGGCCAAGTGCGTGCATTAATGAACGGTTTGATGAATTTCCATATAACGACCGAGATAGTACCGCAGTAGCACACCACAAAAGAGTAAACAGCACTTGTCAACAACTGTGTTACGAGTCATGTGACGGGTCGGCCGGTCGGTCACGCGCACGCTCTCAACAAAAGCCATCAAAATCGTCTTTTGTCCGCACGCATGAAAGGCCCCGTTATGCGTGGGGATATCCTCAGAAATGATTGAGCTACCCTTGCGCAATGCCAGGCCGAACTCGATCCGCCGAAGGTTGGTAGAAAAAATGGAGAAAAAAATAGATCAAATACTTTGGACCTTCACGATTATTCCTTCAGTTTTTGGCTAGCAATAAGAAGTATGGGGTTGTCTTGGTTTCTGTGCAGTGTGCACACAACGAGGTTCATCGTGAAAATGACAAAAACATACTTCATTGGTTGAATCATTGAATTTTGTTTATTCATGGTTTATTCCTCCATGGTTTATTATAATTAGAAACTTTAAATCACAAAACGAACACCAAATGACTTCTTGCATTTCTGATGCCTTTAGTTTTTACTTTATTTGCTCATCACTTAATTCATTTGAACTTTACAATTGTATCTTCAATTTCTTTTCTGAATACGGCAGCAAAATTTCACAAGATTTTCCAAATTTCAAACACTAAAAACAAATGGCTTGACAATTTATTTGAAACTCTCTGCTTGTCTGTTTTATTACGAATAAGTAATTTGTCTTAGCTCAAACATTGCCATACAGCTTTGCAAAATATTTTACAAGTTACGACTGGTCCACATGGAATTTTTGAACCGAGATATTAATATTCCGCCGCAAAAACCGCAAGACACCGTGAATGTAGAATGGGCTTCCCCGGCTGAATCACACGCAGTGCGGTTAGGCATTCCTCTGCAACGCCCCGAAAATCTGACAGCTTACTCATAGTCATACTTATCTTCGTCTTTTTGCATAAAAATTGATCAAAGGTTTGCCCTACTACAGTCATTCATTATTTAAAAATATAAATTATCTGTCCAAACATGTTTTCGCGGTCGAAAATGCACACAATGAAGCATTGCAAAATGGTCTATAATTTCGAGTACCAGAGGTCTTTGTTCGAAAAAGAAACCGATTTATGACTTCATCGCTGGTATCGTGCGATATTTTGGGACGGTCTGTTTTGGAGGGGTGTTCTTCAGAATTCCATTCTTCTCTGTATTCGCTCTCGTTTCAAATTTTGGACACTGCCTTCAGACTTTTCAGGGAGTGTGTAGTAGATGAACAAGCAGGATTCATGAAATCTAGAAATATTTCAGAAAACAAGACATTTAGAGCGGTATCTTTGGATTTTTTTAGGGAGAGTATGAGCCATCCCATTGTATCCGCCACAAGGGAAACCCCGTTAGAATTCCCCACTAGATAATAGTCGTGTCCAGGTTGTTTACGACATATCATTATATACGGGGGAGTGTGTTGCGAGGATATCTGCAATGGGATTTCGCAATTAAAACCACAAGGAGCAACCAAGTTTTTCAAAGGGTAGCGACAAAGTTTTAAACAACGGTAGAGTGACAATATTATGAGGTTATGTATGTTAGTTGCATGGATTTGTAATTAAACATTTGTGTGGTTCGATTCGTTGACGTGTATTATACGCAGTTACCAAATTATTGAAATTGAATTAGGGGCCGATTTTAGATCACCCCCAGTAACAGAGTAGTCGTGCCCAACAAACAGCTGATTGGAGGATGGAGGTTATGGGGCAACAGCTGATAGCAGGAGGGCACAACCACTGCAAATAAAAGGATCGCCTCCTGTCAAACGGTTGCCTTCGCTTGCGAGTTGAGAAAGGATAAGGACCGATTTCTTCACTGCCGAAAACCCTCAGAAAACCCTCAAGCCCAGCCTTCTGCGGATAATATTACTGAGAGCATTTATAGGTAAGTTTTTATAATATTTTCTCTTTGATGAGAAATTTCATGGAATTTTTTTTGAGCTCCTCGCGACACAAAGGAATGCGGTTTGGACCTTGCGCAACATCACAGAATATTGGTCAACCTACATGCCTGCGCTCGTTTTCAACCGTGGAGGAAAAAAGACGCCCATCCTCTCTGTCTTCGTACTAAATGTATTTTGTGTAAAGCAAAGTAAAATTTTTATTTAGTTGAAATATTTGTTTGTTCCATCGGCTCGGACAAAGATGGCATGATTGTATGTAGCGGAGCTAGCAGCGGGCATCCCTGGCGTGATCGGTACGATCAGCTGATTCGCTCCTAGGCGACGCCAAGTGATGAGATGAGATGCCATTATCATAATGAGTTCCTCCCCGGTGATCGGATGATGTTCCTGCTGCGGCCTCGAAGCAGTAGAGCGGGGAAACCGTGGATGGACAGTCTGTTACTTGCTCTGTTAAGATGTCCATTGTGAAGAAATGAACGGATTTTGAAGAAAAAAAAGTGGCCGCTTTTTCTGATCTCGTTGTTGAAATAATTAAATTTTAGCTTAACTATTCTGATCATCATCATCAGTTTCATAATGAAGTTCAAAAAGCGGTGGGCAGCCGTGTTTTACTTAAACTTTTAAGTCAGGCAAAATCAAATATATAAAAGAAAGGTAGCACTTCAAAATAGTGACTAACTAGACTAGAGTGAAGTGTGCATATTAAAGCTTTCGTAGCTACAACTACTTCATCAGATGCAATGAACAGATGAAGACTGGCATCATCATGATATAATGAAGATCGTAACAACTCGAGTGAAGTAAATTGTTTATTGTCCACGATGCAGCCGGCATTTGGAACTTAAAAAAGCAATGTCAGGACGGGTTGATATGTGCGATGTGGTAGACGTTTTGTACATGACTTTGGACTGCTTAGATGCTAACAAAATTCAAAATTCACCTATTATTTTCTACCCTTTTGAATTTTTACGGAAAACTATATATTCGCCTGAATAATTAGTTTATGTAGCATTTGCTTTAAGAAAAGAAGGCAAACGATGGATGAAATTGTTTTGTTTGTAAATTATACAATGAATTTTTGCTTTGTATTAAACAATTCGTTACCGTTCTGACAAGCTTTACAGAACTTGACAGTGAATTAAGATGCGTATTGGGAATAATGCAGCCTGATTTACTGTTGCAAGTTGTCTTGTCACAATCGTCTGTAACAAATTTATATCCCGTCAAAATCACAACCCAAATGCAACAGTAGCGGACTACGTATTTTGTATGACAATGAAGACTAAACTTGGCAATGCATGATGCAATCTCTCTGAATGCCACAGTACCACGGAGCTATTATTGAACGAGCACGCATGCTTTCCGCGTGTACATATTGATGCAATGTAGGAGAGCACGCATTCGGTGCACGTGAGATGAAAATGAAAAGATGATCATTCATCATGTTCATATACATGTACATCAAAGGGATGTAGATACGAGCGCTAGACCTATTCACAACATTGGTTCACGAAAGAAAAATCAGACAGCAGATGAACTTGGCGGAAGTGGGTCTTTCGGCCGAAAGTTGCTATCAGGTTTTCTGCAAGTAAGTCGGCACTTCCACGCACTAACTTTCAGTCTCTTTGGTAAAACTTTCATGGCGCAATAATCAACCATTATTTACCTATAGCGCAATTTAACTGAATTTGGTTTGAAAATATGTAATAAATAAATATGTATGCATTTCTTTTTCAGAGTCTGCGCTGTGAAGCCAGCTAGTTGGTGCTCTTTGGAAAGATTTCGGTTACTTTCCCACTAAAGGAGAAATCTACTTCAGTTTTTAAAATGGCGCCAACGCTAAAGACAGCAGAGAGGAGGCGTTATTGGCTGGTGGGCACGATGGTCGTTGAGAACCTCTTCTTCTCGGCCGTGCTCCTTGGCTGGAGCTCATTGCTTCCCGTTCTGCTCTCCGAGGGATTCTACAGTAACGTCTGTACAAGTAAGTGTGATTTGGTCTTTATTAGTTGTCAAAACATTGTGCAGACTTGCACTGACATTTTTCGGCCTACGAATAACTATTTTGAAAATATTTTGGTACTACATGTAAGGGGTTACTTTTGCGAAAACATACTTATTCAAATTAAACGCTGAGGAGTTTATTTTCCAAGCTTTCTGAGAATAAGGTAGAAACAAAAATAGTTTGAATCTGCTTGAATTTATATTTTCAACTCGATGTTTAAATCCCTCTTTCCGGACTTGAGTATTGGATTAGATTGCGGATGAGTAATTCTTTATTTTCAGTTATTGAAAATGGAACTCGGTACATCTGCCATGTCTGATCTTTGTTTTCGTTGGAATTATTCAAGTTGTGCTTTTAAACTTCTTAATTGAAATACTGTAAGAGATAGGTCCGAATGACAAATTGACAATGTTCTTGACTAGCAATGCACAGGCGTATGCGAAGTGCTTCAGAAAAAAGTGCCAACGACAAAATTCAACGAACCGTGTTTTCTTTGAAAGAAGCGTGTGTTCCCAAGGCCGAGCGTGTTTATCAACAAGGAGAGAAAGAGCGCAAGGTGCCTGCAGTTTACAAGAAGGGATTTTGATTACATAATCAGACGTCAGAAGACTTGTTGGGACCCTGGGACCTGCCAATTTATTTTGCGAGCCGTGAGATGTTGTTTATACTGGTGCTTGTTTACGTTTTTATACCAGGATTTATGGGTTCGCTTTGGAAGTACATGTACCAGCAGTTACAGGGGCTTAATAACATTTAAAAAGTCACCGGAAACTTAAATCGTTGTGGCCATTTGAATTATGTTGCCAACACATGAAGTCTCTTGCATTTTACATTTTGAAGAAAGGATACATCATGACGAATTATGTGAAGAAATATTGTCCACAAAATCCAAACAATGTTGCATCGTTTGTATAGAATTCTTTGTCAACACATACTGTAGTCTCTTGCATATCTTGAAGAAATGAAGAAATTTTTGGAGAACTTTTGTCCACAAAATCCGAACAATGTTGAAGCATTGTTTGTATAAGATATATTATATCAACAGCTGTCAATGTACAAACTCGTGGAACAAGTGACATCATATACTCTGATCAGAACAAGACTCCGATTTGCATACAATCAGCTGTGGCCTGTACCATTTCCCTTGGGAGGGGTGTTATTTAACAACTGCGCGCGCCTGCATAACCCTGTTGTGCTGCTCCTTCACACTCGCGATTTTTCCGGATATATTTTACGCAGTACTGAAGTAGTGCTTCTTGGTGCATATACCAATTAAATTCCTAACGGAGTTGTATTCATTCTGTCACGCATTGTGTTTTTTTCACATAGCTTGGCATTTTGTGACAGACTTTTGTAATTTTGCGGTTTTTTTGCAACAATTTCGTAAGACTTGCAAGAATAGTGATCAAAGGCTCGCACCCTGTCATCAACAATCAAAAGGTTTACACCGTTGCATTGTATTTAAAACCATTGTTAAACCATAGAGCTCTATGGTTAAGCCACAGCGGTAAACCATAATTATATAGGCCTACAAAGAAGTTAGCTGATTTTGAGGGAAATGTGGGGAGCTGAATAAATCTTGTACATTTTGTTTTGCAAAACAAAAAGTCAATGATACCTGTAGGACTAGGAAAAACAAGATTTCTTGCTGGTACGTTTTTACATTTAAATGAGGACAAGGAAAAACAACAGAACTGAAAAAGGCGGACGGAAGATATTCCAGGGTTGAAATATTTATGGGGGTTGCTTGTGAGGGTTATAGGAAGGAACCATGCTTTCATGGTTATATCATGGGTCATATCTTTTTAGTTTGGTTATTATCATAGAGCTAGGAACAGACCTTGTACTGTTATGCTACAGCCGTCGAGGTCAATGGTCATTCAGCTGGACAAAATAATGGTGGACATAACGATGTCAATAAACACCCCCCCCCCCCCCCCGCATCTTCCAATCATTAACCAGATGCATTATCAGCATAGTTACCCACTTATCCGTTCGGGCCAATCAGAGCGCGCCTGTCAATCCACATAGCAACAGAGGCCTAAATCACTAGCCAATAACGGGGAGGCTTGTATTGAGCGGGGCGGCAGAACTCTGTGATGTGTGTGTGCGCTCATGAATAAACATGAGGAAGTGTTTTTTTCTTTACGCATGGCATGCTTTTAATACTGGCCGGCCCCTGGGCAAAGCAAATTAGGAGAGAAAATCTAATGCTAATGAAGGATCAATTCTCTTTTAAATACAATGCCACTTGTTTCTGTTGGGTTGATCTTTTCCTTTATGTTTGCTAAATGTGTTTTGATTGGAAGGAATTAATCTATTGCGATTTTGTCAATTTTGTATGCTGTCAGATATGCTGTCAACAAATTGATATTAGGCTAATAGCAACTAAATTGAATAGCTTGGGATTTTTTTTAATGTATGTATTCAGAATATTTTGTAAACAAGCAATGTTTACATGAAAAATCAACGCACCATTTAACAAATGAAGTTTGTCTTTTGACCTTGTTTGAAAGATCATGTTAAACCACTTTTAAGATTACGTTGAAATAAGTGATTGTTATTCAAAAGCTTTACATAACTCTACACACAAAACCGATTGAAAATCTTTTTTTTTTTATTTCTTTGGAGTGTTTAAAGCTTTGATATTTTAAAAGCAATGTTCTTTTAATCAAACACCTTTATTCTTAAGCAATTGTTCATAAAATATGAGTATTTCTTGTACTTTGGTGCAAATAAAAGGACAGTTTCAATAAAGTGTGTGATATTTGAAGTTGCAAAGGTAATTTGAAGACGTATAGAGGGTAAAACCCCATGCAAGTCCTAATTGTGCTAAATTCAACAAAATTAAAGAGAAAGAATTTTGATAGTTTTGGTGTTGAATAAAAGACCTTTTGTTCTTACAGCCAGTTTTTTTATTTGCAGGCTGCTGATTTGGGTGTTGCTGGATTTGGGTCAATTCAGTACATGTACCTAAGTGCTAAGAGAAAAACCATCACGGATAAGTGTTAAGAAAAGAACCATGATTTGTTAGACAATGTCTGAAAAAGTTGTTGATATCAAAAAAGCTTTTGAAATATCCATTAATTTGCATGAACAAATTGGAATGATTGGGTGTTTTTCTCTTTGCAGAGGATGACATGATATCAGACGACAATGGCAACTCGACGGCACAAGACAGTAACAACGACACGTTTGGCAACGCCAGCTCCACCCTGTCCCCCTTTGTCAACGGGTACCCGCGCTGTGCAGAGCAGGACGGGAAGCTCAACCTGGCATTTACCGTGGGGTCCTTCCTTCTCAGTGGGCTGACGTTCCCCATCGGACTGGCCATGGACAAGTTTGGCTCAAGAATACTTCGAATTCTCGGAGCGTAAGTAGATTTGCTAACCTCCCTCCCACCTCACATGCCCCTCCCCCTCCACTCTCACAAATTTGTTAACTTCGTTACCAGTAGTCTGTTTGTTGCAAGTTGATTTCTAATATAACTTGCACTTTTTTAAAATGATTGATAATTGTATGTTGTACTGCCACATTAATCTTGTAAAATTAAGGAGCACATTATTCAATTAATTACTTTTAACAAATTTGTTCAATATGCTGCTAAATTTGGCACAAGAAAAGTTCGAGGTAAAAGCGTATAAACAAATATTACTTACTTACAGAAAAGGCTGAGTAGATAAATATCATGCATAAGCAGAAAACAGACAAATATGAAACATTTTAGGTAAAAGACAAAGAGACCTAAATCGTAACTTTTTAATGTATAAAAGATAAGAACTTAGCTGGATCTGTACTTTTTTAGCTTGCAGTTTAGAACCAGTAGTATTACTTATTGTGCTCTCTGAAAATTTTTTATATTTGAAATTCTGGGTTTTTAAGATGTTATTTGGGAGTTGAAGTTGATCAGCAATAGCGTATCAGCATTAAACAATAGCTACAATTTATGATTGCAATATCTGAATTTCCAGATTTTGACATTCTAATAATTTCTGAAAAAGTTGGTTTGCAAATTAGTCAAAGTTCAAGGTTTAAAGACAAGGAATAGCGCGGCAAGATTGTAGACTAAAGTTTTTGTGAAATCTGTTTACATAAATGCTTAATTCTTACATGTAGATAAAAAAAAAAAGATAACACAAGAGGTTGCAAGGGTTCATCCGTAACAGCTGTTGTTTGCAAAGATTTATTTTATCGATTAAGAGTTTGTGAATTATCTGCGTGACCTCTTCAGTTGATTTTAGCTTTTTGTCTACATCTTGTCTGCGTCAATCGTAACTATTTTAGGATTCTTTTTTACGTAACGACTTCAATTGATGATTTTTTTTTTGTGATTACAAAACTGATTTCTGCAATCAATTGGGGACTTTGGTCCAAAAAGTTCAAGGGATTTACCCTAGATTTTTATTCTGAATCTATATCCATCATAGTCCAACAATGTCCGTTAAAAGGTGGTGACTTAAAAAAAAAGTTTGAAAGACACAATTCTTTCTGGCTATTTTTAGTGTAATACTTAAAGATGAACTTCCTTCTGACAGCATAATTCTAGAATACAACTTGGTTAAACTTTAAAAGAATGTTTAACCTTTAAAAAAAATCACTAGAGAAATAACTATAAAGAAAATATCTAGAAATTTCCAAGTTATGAAAATTCTAAATTTCAGTGTCAAACCTTCCTCATTAGATTGTTCACTTTTAAGAATCTAAATGGATGAAGATATTTTTCCCTCATAAATTGTGCAAAAGATGCGTAAAGTTAAATGTCCAATTCTTCGAACTTAAGATTTATAATTAATTAAGTTTTCTGGATATTTTTTTCATTGCAAACAGCGTCATGTTCATCGTCTCTTGTCTGTTGTTTGGCTGGGCCACCGTGGAGACCTCCTGGTTTCTGTTTCCCGCCGTCGCTCTGAACGGAGTTGGTGGAATCATGATCACGTTCACCTCCTTCCAGGTAAGAAAATTGTCTTCCTTTTGATTTCTCAACATTTAAACTAGTGACTGCATTTCTTGATTTTATTGTAATCATTACAAACGAATTCACTCACTGACTTTATTTGTTGTTTAATTGTTCTCTTAGGTAGCTAACTTGTTCCCCTCCAAGCGTTCCACCATTATGAGCTTCAGTATCGGCTCCTACGCTTCAGCAGCAATCCTCTTTCTTATTTTGAAGGTAAGAAAAGCCAAGTTGTACTAAAATGTACTTATTATTTAATTAACCAGTTCACGCTGGGATTATTTTGACAAGAACGGAACGAGGCGCGGGATTACTTTTCACTCGACCTCAAGCCAGGTGGGTTGAAGCCATCACCGTCGGACAGCACACTCATATTTCCGGCCTGGCTCACTGCGAGCGTGGTTAACAAGAAATTGAACTGGCAGTATTGACAGTGCTGTTTTGTTCATACAGAAATCGAAATTTGACAATGAAATTTGACATTGGAACCTCAGTGACATTTGGAATAAATGAATTTTCTGTGTTTGCTTTTCCAGATATTCTATGATTTGGGCATCCCAAGGCAATACATATTCACCGGCGTTGCCATAGCAACCGTGTTTGTCATCATAAACTGCATTATCAATGTTCCCCAGGAGGCGATCCCTGATCCAGAGGAGGCCAAATTTGGGTGAGTTTTTTGAGAAATGTGACTTCAAACATTTTATTTTCACAACATACAGGGATATGAAAATAGTTAAGCATGTCAGTATTATTATATGTTGGCCTTGCTGTGCACAAAATTCTCGCCAGTGATAAGAGTTTTTTTGGCTGCCTGAAAAATAAATTTGCAGAATCATCTTCAGGGAAATTATATTTTCATGTCCTAATTGATTGTGTGCGTCTCCCCACAGCATGCATTGGCACATACTGCGGACTGACCACAAAGTGACGGGCAAGCAGTTCTACTCCATCGTGTCCAGCGTGGGACGTAGGCTGAGCGTCGACGAAGAGAAACCACCCGCCATCATCCCACTGTCGAGAAAAGGAAGCATGATCTACTCCTCACAGTAAGTCCCGACAAGTCCCTAGAAATTATTCTTGCAGCCATCATTTTCTTGAACTCATGAATTATTTTCAATTTGTAAATTTGCATTTCAGTATGATTTGTATTTTTAACAAAAATGGCCAGAAGAAGCATTACACTTAACGACTTTTCTATATTGTGAAATTAGTTTTACATCTTTGAATGTTAACTTTGATAACATTGGTAACAAGATGGCAGGAAAGGAGGGGCTGGATTCAGGATTTTCCCGGCACCGTGCTAATCAGGTCTCTTGACATTCTGGTCAATTTGCGCAGACACACTTGTACCCTTCTCCCTTGGATGTCGCCATTTCCCTGCCGAGGACCGCCCGACCTCTTACCCTAAGCTTCCTCTTTACAAACCCAGGCACAATCTGGAGCTGACGCTCAACCTGGACAAGCTCAAGCCGAAGGCCAAGAAATCCACCAAGGAAAAGTCGCTGATCGGCAACGTCTTCACCCCTCTCTACCTCTTGTCGCTGGTGGTCATGTGCATCACCCAGCTCCGGCTGCTCTTCTTCATCGGCTCGCTCCAATCCATGCTGGAAGGAATCACAAACTTCGAAACAGAAACAGGTAAAGTTTGGGTCTGAAAAATATATTGATGTAAAGAAACTGATGGACTCCTGTCCTGATAATGGAGATATGTTTTGAGTTTTAAAGATTAGAGGAAAATCCTAAAAAAAAATTTTGGATGATCAGGTAGGGACAACCTTGTTGGAAGTTGACACTGGGTCACTGAAGTAGAAGGCATAATTGTGTTGATTGACTGTAATGTGGCTGCAAATGTGAAAGGAATTTGATATGAGCATTGGTCCCAATTTTTAGCAAGAGGTCAATTGCTTTCCTTTTATTTGCAACACAAATATTTGGACATTTCAAAGCCCATTTGTATTTGCATTCATGCGAAGTATGAACAGGCCTTAATTAATATTTTAACAACTAACAGAAATCTTTGTACTTTCTTCACTTTGACAGTCAATAGCTACATTTACATCTTCGGCATCCTCCAGCTGATGTGCCTGGTCACCTCGCCCCTGATCGGCACCGTCATGGACTACAAGATCAAGGAGACGCTTGACACCCTGAAAGGCAAACAGCGTCGCAAGAACAGCTCCAAGCGCTCCATGTCCCTGGGCGGTAAGATGGGAGACGACTGTGTATTCAGCGACGAGACCAAGGACATTGTCAAAATGGACCGCAAGACTAGCCTACCCGACTTCAGCAAGCCCAGCATCTTCGGTAACTTTGGCCGGTCCAAGAGCTTCGACAACGGGCATGTGCCGGTGGTAAAGGGCCAAGAGAAAGGCCGGCTGCCCAGCCGGGGTTCTAGCAGCTCGATGAAATCGCGACATTCGAGCACCGACAGCAACGGGTCGGACAACATCGCGGACCCAGAGAAGCCACCGATGAGCCTGAAGATTCGCAAGCTGCTGAACGGAGCCTACGCCTTCGGAATCACCAACACCTTGCTGATGCTGTTTGGAGTGACTGTTCTCATCCCCAGTCTAAAAGTTCAGGTAGGTGACTCATTAGAAGGTTTTCTCTGTTGCTGAAAAAAATGTAATCAAAACCTCGTGAATCGGTATCCAGAACTCATATCTGTTATGAAATCATCACAAGTCAGCATTAGTCCGTCACATGTCACATTGCAATACCGGTCTGCAGTCATAGCTTACGTAAGCTGAATTAACACTGCGATTTAGAGTTTAGAGCTTATATTTTTCCTTTTATTTGATTTCCTTCAGATCATCAGCTTCATTCTTCACACCGTTATCAGGGGCTTCATCCATTCCGCTTGCTGTGGGCTGTATGCAATTGTGTAAGTACCCTCACTATTTTTCGCTTTAATTAATCAATCACAGTAGGATAGGTTTTGTGCAGCATTGAGAGATGTCAAGGTCATGATGTGTGGAAGGCCTGGATATTCTGGTATTGTGAAAATAAATGTGAGGTACCAGTGTAGAATTTTGCTAGGAAATTGGTTCTGATATTAAAAAATTGTGAAGTTATTTTGTGTAGTATTTTGCTAGGAAGTTGGTTCTGATATTAAAAAAATTTGAAGCTATTTTGTGTAGTATTTTGCTAGGAAGTTGGTTCTGATATTAAACAATTGTGAAGTTATTTTGAGTAGTATTTTGCTAGGAAAATGGTTCTGATGTTAAAAAATTGTGAAGTTATCACAAACCTCCACAAAATTGGGCTTGGAATATCTGGGTTTTCTTCTATTCATTCTGAGCCTTTGGCAACAGAATTGCATTTTCAGATGTGAGTTTTTTGGAGAGGTGAACTGGTTTTTTCAGACATTGTAAAAATTACATCTCTGCATTTCATATCCTGACTGGTTTGATTTCGTAGTTCATGAAATAATGTTGGATTTTTTGTTGTCCTCTTTATTTTAGATATCCTGCTTCTCAGACGGGCAGTTTGATCGGTCTTCAGTCGCTCATCTCCGCCTGCTTCACGCTCTTCCAATATCCCATCTTCATGGTCATCCAGGGACCTCTAGAAGGCAACCCTTTCTACGTAAGTATCATGGAATAAAAAATCATCAACCCTGTGTGAAATTTTTTTTTTTTCAAAATTAAAGGCATCCTTGCTTTAGAAGCACTGAAGAACATACTTGCCAAAGCACACAAATGTACAAAGCGCAGAGACTTTTTTGTTAAGAAAACAAATTGAAGAATGTTTTAACATCTGAGACCTTTTGCGTGGCGGCCATCTCAGAAGGCATTTTAGTTATGTTCAGTCAGTAATACCAATCAACGAAAAGGTCTATTTGTACCTGTCAATGCAGAAGACAAAAAGCGCTGCTCTCTAAGATGGCTTCTGTGGATAAGCTCTATACAGCAAATCTGACATTGTTCCATACTAATGGGCATGATAAAACCATCAGGAGATATAGTTGTCAGATGTGATTGTTCATGGCCGTAATTTGTGTCACAGACTCGGCCAGGCCAAGGTTTTGTCCCAGGAAGGTTGCCGTTGATAATTGTCCACCTCATATCCGGGCATTCTGTGCGACCAGTCTAGAATGATATACTTCCTCTCTCGATACTATTCAAGGCATTGTCTTTTATTTGCTTGGCAGGAAGTTGAAAGGCAATACCAGTATTTCCTATCACATCCCTGCGATTGTTAAGCTCTCGTTCAGTGTCAGTGAAATTGTCCGATAGTTCATGGCTAGGTTGAAGGATTGTTCAGGACGATGAAATCGTTTATGGGGTCGGATATAGTTGGGTCATGGTTTTTTTATACCAGCTTTTTTAAGTAAAGAGATTAACAAAAAAAATAAGCGAGCTGGCCGAATTTTTCATGGATTTCTTTGCCTTACAACAGCGTAGAAATTATGTGCTAATCCTTCAAGCACATAATAACAATTAGTGATGAAATCTACAGGACTGTACAAGCCAAAATTCCTCAATGACCTTGTAAAATATGATTGGCATTAGCTTGGAATTTTCTTTATAAATTATTAGTGAAGTCTCACTTGGAGTAAGAAGTGCCATGATATTGCACCCATGCATATTATTTTAGCAGACTTTCGACCAAACTTACATTCACCCACTGAAATTGGTATATAACGTTGGGTACTAAATTTTGTTCTGTTTGTTTTTCTCGCTGTGCCCCTCAGGTCAATGTGGTTCTGTTTGTCATGACGGTGCTGAACTATGGCATGCCCGTCTACATGGTGTACTATGCAAAGAAGCTGCGGAGGCGGCAGAAGACAGAAGCCGTCTCGGAGGACAAACAGACCCTGCTGTCATCCCGACCATCCAAGAGCACCTTGCCTGTTGTTCCGGAAGACGTCTGAAGCGTCAAGACGCCGGATCAAACGGTACAACAAACGACGATAAGCGGCTTTGTGTGTTATAAAAGACATGACTGTTCAGGGTATTGCGTTTCGCACAGATCTCTGTTCATTTCTGCTGATCCGAAACCAGGTTGTCTTGACTCAAAAAGAGACAGACGTCGAAAGCGGATTATTATAAAAAGCCACGCGCATGCTTCTCTAGCTTTAGGTATATATGGACTCTATAGTGTGTCTACGACAAAGCTGAACGTGAGCCTGCATGCGCAGTGCCTTTTGAAGGAAGGCGCATAGTAATTTGCCTGTGGTAGTGTGTGATACGAGGTGCACTTCAATCCGTTGAAGCTAAGGGGGTCCAACGGCCCCAGAGGAAGTAGCACTGCAATTCATTCAGTTGATGGTATTTTGTGTTTTGGCTACGTGCCAATTTGTGGGATAGTTTTTGTTGTACATATATTTCTCATGTACATCTTAAGAGAGTTTAAAAATCTGAAATTGAGTGTACTGGTCCAAGTCTATATTTTTGGGACGAGCAGAAACCCCCAAAATACACTGGTGATTTTCTTTTTTTCGCAATAGGTCTATATTTTGCTCTGTATAGTTTGTTCACTGGAGCAAGCCCTAACAACCTGTCCTATATACCATCCAAAATGTTCGGTAGAAACTAAAACTGATTGTAATTTTTAAATGTCCTCAAAATTATTGTGTCTTTGTTAATAAGTAAGGTGATTTTGTCATGCCGGTTTAGGATGCTAATTTTGTAGATTTGTTTTATGACAAAAAAAATAGGAACTTTAATATTGGAACTTAAGTCTAACATAGCATTTACCTTTGACACTGTATCCAAAATATTTATTTTTAAAACCATCAAAAAGAAGTTGATGATTGTTCAAATGGAAACATGTTATATAATTTACAATTCTTACATATTTAAACTTGAACTCAGTAGAAGGGGTTCGATTATGTAAGAGAAATGTTTGTTGAAAGTCTAATAATTCTCTTAAACTTGAATTCTCATTGTTGTTCACTTTTTAATTCCTATTTTGGGGTATTCTTTTACACAGTCAGACGTTAGTTAATGTGTTGAGTTTTGACAAATCTCAAGACATCAAGTGACCAACACACTATAACAAAAATGCATTGTCCACTGACATACCCTTTATTGTGCACATGAAACGTGGTCCCCGAAAACTGGATAAAAGTTTTGTTTCTTTTTCTGACCTTTTTACTTGCCTTTTACTTTTGATTTTATCTCCTACAGGGTTGATTTGTGTATAGCGTTCAAAAAAATTCCAGTTCTGTACATATACTTCAAAACCCTGGTTTTGATTTTTCTCTGAACGCTTGAACATGTACATGTTTATATTCTTTTGTTTAACTCTGTTCTTTATTTCAAAGCAAATCTACATATATATTGTTTCCTCTTCCTGATTTCTGTACTGTAGAAATTATTTGACCCAGTTTGTCTCGATCCTTACGCATGGAAAGTGTAAAATAACAAAATATAGTTTGAACCATATCCAATATTAGTTAACACAGAAAGAATGTTTCCAAAGAGTGTTCTCTTAACCCAAACCCTACGGAATCCTACAGAATCCAATAGGATTGGTACAAGTTGAATTTGATGGATGTAGGACGGAAGAGCTCAACCATTAACATGATGTCCCAATTTCAAATTTGACTTGTGTTTTTTTTTTAAGTACATGTAAATTAAACACACGTGTTGGATTTTGGCAGACAAAAGAAATGTTCCTCACAAAACTGTTAGATTTATGTTTAATATTTTTGAGAAAAAAACAAGAACTGTTACTTTTTTTCACTTTTATTTTCTCCTTAATAGCCCTGTAAGAAATCTGATAATGAATGTAATACATTTGAGTATTATTGGAATGTTGTCGTATAATCTTAAAATGATCAAGAAAATCTTCAGTATATCACAAAAGATCCCAAAATGTATTTATTAAATTAAACATTATTTAAATTAGTTTGTGTTTTAAACAAAGCTAGATTTGGAGAAAAAAAATTATCAGAGAATATTTAGAATTGTTATATAAAAAGTTGTGCAAATAGGTTTAGATTAAAATAAAAAGAAATTATGACTCCACCTTTTAAAATTCAAGTTAAAAAAATCTTGTTGACGTATGTTTCATCTTTCATTTCCAACTTGAGTTTATTATTTATACATGAGAAAGTTTTTTTTATCATTCCAATGCTTATGCTGAATGAGTAGAAAATATGATTAAGATGGTGATTATGTGAAGTAATTGGTGCTGATTATACAGGGCATTTCAATGGATGATTGAGGATAATAATAAATAAAAACAGTGAAACAGAGAAGTGGAAAAGCTGAATACTTTCACGTTCTTGTGTGTTTTTAATTAGTACAAGCAGAAATTGTAACTTGATGTGTGTAGGTACCGCTAGAGGCGACAATAAAAGTCGCCCCTAGAGGTACGTACCGCTAGAGGCGACCATCAATAGTCGCCCCTAGAGGTAGGAACCGCTAGAGGCGACAATCAATAGTCGCCCCCAGAGGTAGGGACCGCTAGAGGCGACAATCAATAGTCGCCCCCAGAGGTAGGGACCGCTAGAGGCGACAATCAATAGTCGCCACAGAGGTAGGTAAAGATGAAATTCTGCGGTTGAAAAATTACCTTTTTTTTCTCCAAAAATTGACGATTTCTGCCAAAATCTTCAAAATTATATGTGTTAGAGTATCGACTGATGTTCCTCTATCATCCAGATGAATTTCTGCCTTGTTTTGAGAAAAGTCAATTTTTGGACGATTTTGACTAAAAATGTAAGGCTAACCCCTTGCATTTTTTTCAATTTTGGCCAAAAATGAAATTTCCTGAAAGTTGCTAGAAAGATGCCATAAGGGCCCTAGAAAGCATTCCAAATCGATTTCTGGACAGATGTGCTATTAAAGGGGAAATTCTGTCGAAATATTGAGGTAAAATTGCTCCAAAAATTACCTTTTCCCTCCAAAAATGGACGATTTCTGCCAAAATCTTCAAAATTATGTGTGTTAGAGTATTGATTGATGTTCCTCTTGCATCCAGATAAATTTCTGCCTTTTTGCCGATTTTGACTAAAAATGTAAGGCTTTTAACGAAATATTGTTCTTATCTCCCTAAACAGTGTCTTGTGTCACGACACGTAGCAAAACTTGGCGATGGGCTACAGTGGAAGTCCAAACAAAACATTTGCCTCACTTTTGCAAAAGAACGATAGTCCACGTCGACACGCTATCTCAAAAATAATTGGAGCATTGAATTGAATTGTAGCCAGATGATTGGTCATGAAAAGAAGACAAACTAGACAGAAGATTTAAACGAAATATTGTTTTTCTCTTCCTAAACAGTGTCTTGTGTCGCAACACGTAGCAAAACTTGGCGATGGGCTGCAGTGGCAGTCCAAACAGAACATTTGCCTCACTTTTGCACAGGAACGATAGTCCACGTCGACACGCTATCTCAAAAATCAATTGGAGCATTGAATTGAATTTTGGCCAGATGATTGGTCATGAAAAGAAGACAAACTAGACAGAAGATTTAAACGAAATATTGTTTTTCTCTCCCTAAACAGTGTCTTGTGTCGAGACATGGAGAACACTTTGGCGATGGGCTGCAGTAGCAGTCCAAACAGAACATTTGCCTCACTTTTGCACAGGAACGATAGTGCACGACGACACGCTATCTCAAAAATTAATGGAAGCATTGAATTGAATTTTGGTCAGATGATTGATCACGTAAAGAAGACAAAATAGACAGAAGATTTAAACGAAATATTGTTTTTCTCTCCTTAAACAGTGTCTTGTGTCGCGACATGGAGAACAACTTGGCGATGGGCTGGAGTGGCAGTCCAAACAGAACATTTGCCTCACTTTTGCACAGGAACGATAGCCCACGTCGACACGCTATCTGAAAAATTAATTGAAGCATTGAATTGAATTTTTGCCAGATGATCGGTCATGATCAGAAGACAAACTAGACAGAAGATTTTGCCGAAATAAAGCTTTTCTCTCCCTAAACAGTGTCTTGTGTCGCGACACGTAGCAAAACTTAGCGATGGGCTGCAGTGGCAGTCCAACAGAACATTTGCCTCACTTTGCACAGGGACGATAGTGCACGACGACACGCTATCTGAAAAATTAATTGGAGCATTGAATTGAATTTTGGCCAGATGATTGGTCACGAAAAGAAGACAAAATAGACAGAAGATTTAAACGAAATATTGTTTTTCTCTTCCTAAACAGTGTCTTGTGTCGCAACACGTAGGAAAACTTGGCGATGGGCTGCAGTGGCAGTCCAAACAGAACATTTGCCTCGCTTTTGCACAGGAACGATAGTCCACGACGACACGCTATCTCAAAAATTAATTGGAGCATTGAATTGAACTTTGGCCAGATGATTGGTCACGAAAAGAAGACAAAATAGACAGAAGATTTAAACGAAAGATTGTTTTTCTCTCCCTAAACAGTGTCTTGTGTCGCGACACGTAGCAAAACTATGCGATGGGCTGCAGTGGCAGTCCAAACAGAACATTTGCCTCACTTTTGCACAGGAACGATAGTCCACGTCTACACGCTATCTCAAAAATTAATGGAAGCATTGAATTGAATTGTGGCTAGATGAT
Organism: Patiria miniata; assembly: GCF_015706575.1. NCBI lineage: Eukaryota > Metazoa > Echinodermata > Asteroidea > Valvatida > Asterinidae > Patiria > Patiria miniata. The sequence goes on along the minus strand of NW_024037073.1, from coordinate 18,651,122 downwards.
TGGTCATGATCAGAAGACAAACTAGACAGAAGATTTAAACGAAATATTGTTTTTCTCTCCCTAAACAGTGTCTTGTGTCGCGACATGGAAAACAACTTGGCGATGGGCTGGAGTGGCAGTCCAAACAGAACATTTGCCTCACTTTTGCACAGGAACGATAGTCCACGTCGACACGCTATCTGAAAAATTAATGGAAGCATTGAATTGAATTGTGGCTAGATGATTGGTCATGATCAGAAGACAAACTAGACAGAAGATTTAAACGAAATATTGTTTTTCTCTTCCTAAACAGTGTCTTGTGTCGCAACACGTAGGAAAACTTGGCGATGGGCTGCAGTGGCAGTCCAAACAGAACATTTGCCTCGCTTTTGCACAGGAACGATAGTCCACGACGACACGCTATCTCAAAAATTAATTGGAGCATTGAATTGAACTTTGGCCAGATGATTGGTCACGAAAAGAAGACAAAATAGACAGAAGATTTAAACGAAAGATTGTTTTTCTCTCCCTAAACAGTGTCTTGTGTCGCGACACGTAGCAAAACTATGCGATGGGCTGCAGTGGCAGTCCAAACAGAACATTTGCCTCACTTTTGCACAGGAACGATAGTCCACGTCTACACGCTATCTCAAAAATTAATGGAAGCATTGAATTGAATTGTGGCTAGATGATTGGTCATGATCAGAAGACAAACTAGACAGAAGATTTAAACGAAATATTGTTTTTCTCTCCCTAAACAGTGTCTTGTGTCGCGACATGGAAAACAACTTGGCGATGGGCTGGAGTGGCAGTCCAAACAGAACATTTGCCTCACTTTTGCACAGGAACGATAGTCCACGTCGACACGCTATCTGAAAAATTAATGGAAGCATTGAATTGAATTGTGGCTAGATGATTGGTCATGATCAGAAGACAAACTAGACAGAAGATTTAAACGAAATATTGTTTTTCTCTTCCTAAACAGTGTCTTGTGTCGCAACACGTAGGAAAACTTGGCGATGGGCTGCAGTGGCAGTCCAAACAGAACATTTGCCTCGCTTTTGCACAGGAACGATAGTCCACGACGACACGCTATCTCAAAAATTAATTGGAGCATTGAATTGAACTTTGGCCAGATGATTGGTCACGAAAAGAAGACAAAATAGACAGAAGATTTAAACGAAAGATTGTTTTTCTCTCCCTAAACAGTGTCTTGTGTCGCGACACGTAGCAAAACTATGCGATGGGCTGCAGTGGCAGTCCAAACAGAACATTTGCCTCACTTTTGCACAGGAACGATAGTCCACGTCTACACGCTATCTCAAAAATTAATGGAAGCATTGAATTGAATTGTGGCTAGATGATTGGTCATGATCAGAAGACAAACTAGACAGAAGATTTAAACGAAATATTGTTTTTCTCTCCCTAAACAGTGTCTTGTGTCGCGACATGGAAAACAACTTGGCGATGGGCTGGAGTGGCAGTCCAAACAGAACATTTGCCTCACTTTTGCACAGGAACGATAGTCCACGTCGACACGCTATCTGAAAAATTAATTGGAGCATTGAATTGAATTTTTGCCAGATGATTGGTCATGATCAGAAGACAAACTAGACAGAAGATTTCAACGAAATTTTGTTTTTTATCTCCCTAAACAGTGTCTTGTGTCGCGACATGGAGAACACTTTGGCGATGGCCTGCAGTAGCAGTCCAAACAGAACATTTGCCTCACTTTTGCACAGGAACGATAGTGAACGAGGACACGCTATCTGAAAAATTAATTGGAGCATTGAATTGAATTTTGGCCAGATGATTGGTCATGATCAGAAGACAAACTAGACAGAAGATTTAAACGAAATATTGTTTTTCTCTTCCTAAACAGTGTCTTGTGTCGCAACACGTAGGAAAACTTGGCGATGGGCTGCAGTGGCAGTCCAAACAGAACATTTGCCTCGCTTTTGCACAGGAACGATAGTCCACGACGACACGCTATCTCAAAAAATAATTGGAGCATTGAATTGAATTTTTGCCAGATGATTGGTCATGATCAGAAGACAAACTAGACAGAAGATTTAAACGAAATATTGTTTTTCTCTTCCTAAACAGTGTCTTGTGTCGCAACACGTAGCAAAACTTGGCGATGGGCTGCAGTGGCAGTCCAAACAGAACATTTGCCTCGCTTTTGCACAGGAACGATAGTCCACGACGACACGCTATCTCAAAAATTAATTGGAGCATTGAATTGAACTTTGGCCAGATGATTGGTCACGAAAAGAAGACAAAATAGACAGAAGACTTAAACGAAAGATTGTTTTTCTCTCCCTAAACAGTGTCTTGTGTCGCGACACGTAGCAAAACTATGCGATGGGCTGCAGTGGCAGTCCAAACAGAACATTTGCCTCACTTTTGCACAGGAACGATAGTCCACGTCTACACGCTATCTCAAAAATTAATGGAAGCATTGAATTGAATTGTGGCTAGATGATTGGTCATGATCAGAAGACAAACTAGACAGAAGATTTAAACGAAATATTGTTTTTCTCTCCCTAAACAGTGTCTTGTGTCGCGACATGGAAAACAACTTGGCGATGGGCTGGAGTGGCAGTCCAAACAGAACATTTGCCTCACTTTTGCACAGGAACGATAGTCCACGTCGACACGCTATCTGAAAAATTAATGGAAGCATTGAATTGAATTGTGGCTAGATGATTGGTCATGATCAGAAGACAAACTAGACAGAAGATTTAAACGAAATATTGTTTTTCTCTTCCTAAACAGTGTCTTGTGTCGCAACACGTAGGAAAACTTGGCGATGGGCTGCAGTGGCAGTCCAAACAGAACATTTGCCTCGCTTTTGCACAGGAACGATAGTCCACGACGACACGCTATCTCAAAAATTAATTGGAGCATTGAATTGAACTTTGGCCAGATGATTGGTCACGAAAAGAAGACAAAATAGACAGAAGATTTAAACGAAAGATTGTTTTTCTCTCCCTAAACAGTGTCTTGTGTCGCGACACGTAGCAAAACTATGCGATGGGCTGCAGTGGCAGTCCAAACAGAACATTTGCCTCACTTTTGCACAGGAACGATAGTCCACGTCTACACGCTATCTCAAAAATTAATGGAAGCATTGAATTGAATTGTGGCTAGATGATTGGTCATGATCAGAAGACAAACTAGACAGAAGATTTAAACGAAATATTGTTTTTCTCTCCCTAAACAGTGTCTTGTGTCGCGACATGGAAAACAACTTGGCGATGGGCTGGAGTGGCAGTCCAAACAGAACATTTGCCTCACTTTTGCACAGGAACGATAGTCCACGTCGACACGCTATCTGAAAAATTAATTGGAGCATTGAATTGAATTTTTGCCAGATGATTGGTCATGATCAGAAGACAAACTAGACAGAAGATTTCAACGAAATTTTGTTTTTTATCTCCCTAAACAGTGTCTTGTGTCGCGACATGGAGAACACTTTGGCGATGGCCTGCAGTAGCAGTCCAAACAGAACATTTGCCTCACTTTTGCACAGGAACGATAGTGAACGAGGACACGCTATCTGAAAAATTAATTGGAGCATTGAATTGAATTTTGGCCAGATGATTGGTCATGATCAGAAGACAAACTAGACAGAAGATTTAAACGAAATATTGTTTTTCTCTTCCTAAACAGTGTCTTGTGTCGCAACACGTAGGAAAACTTGGCGATGGGCTGCAGTGGCAGTCCAAACAGAACATTTGCCTCGCTTTTGCACAGGAACGATAGTCCACGACGACACGCTATCTCAAAAATTAATTGGAGCATTGAATTGAATTTTTGCCAGATGATTGGTCATGATCAGAAGACAAACTAGACAGAAGATTTAAACGAAATATTGTTTTTCTCTTCCTAAACAGTGTCTTGTGTCGCAACACGTAGCAAAACTTGGCGATGGGCTGCAGTGGCAGTCCAAACAGAACATTTGCCTCGCTTTTGCACAGGAACGATAGTCCACGACGACACGCTATCTCAAAAATTAATTGGAGCATTGAATTGAACTTTGGCCAGATGATTGGTCACGAAAAGAAGACAAAATAGACAGAAGACTTAAACGAAAGATTGTTTTTCTCTCCCTAAACAGTGTCTTGTGTCGCGACACGTAGCAAAACTATGCGATGGGCTGCAGTGGCAGTCCAAACAGAACATTTGCCTCACTTTTGCACAGGAACGATAGTCCACGTCTACACGCTATCTCAAAAATTAATGGAAGCATTGAATTGAATTGTGGCTAGATGATTGGTCATGATCAGAAGACAAACTAGACAGAAGATTTAAACGAAATATTGTTTTTCTCTCCCTAAACAGTGTCTTGTGTCGCGACATGGAAAACAACTTGGCGATGGGCTGGAGTGGCAGTCCAAACAGAACATTTGCCTCACTTTTGCACAGGAACGATAGTCCACGTCGACACGCTATCTGAAAAATTAATGGAAGCATTGAATTGAATTGTGGCTAGATGATTGGTCATGATCAGAAGACAAACTAGACAGAAGATTTAAACGAAATATTGTTTTTCTCTTCCTAAACAGTGTCTTGTGTCGCAACACGTAGCAAAACTTGGCGATGGGCTGCAGTGGCAGTCCAAACAGAACATTTGCCTCGCTTTTGCACAGGAACGATAGTCCACGACGACACGCTATCTCAAAAATTAATTGGAGCATTGAATTGAACTTTGGCCAGATGATTGGTCACGAAAAGAAGACAAAATAGACAGAAGATTTAAACGAAAGATTGTTTTTCTCTCCCTAAACAGTGTCTTGTGTCGCGACACGTAGCAAAACTATGCGATGGGCTGCAGTGGCAGTCCAAACAGAACATTTGCCTCACTTTTGCACAGGAACGATAGTCCACGTCTACACGCTATCTCAAAAATTAATGGAAGCATTGAATTGAATTGTGGCTAGATGATTGGTCATGATCAGAAGACAAACTAGACAGAAGATTTAAACGAAATATTGTTTTTCTCTCCCTAAACAGTGTCTTGTGTCGCGACATGGAAAACAACTTGGCGATGGGCTGGAGTGGCAGTCCAAACAGAACATTTGCCTCACTTTTGCACAGGAACGATAGTCCACGTCAACACGCTATCTGAAAAATTAATTGGAGCATTGAATTGAATTTTTGCCAGATGATTGGTCATGATCAGAAGACAAACTAGACAGCAGATTTAAACGAAATTTTGTTTTTTATCTCCCTAAACAGTGTCTTGTGTCGCGACATGGAGAACACTTTGGCGATGGCCTGCAGTAGCAGTCCAAACAGAACATTTGCCTCACTTTTGCACAGGAACGATAGTGAACGAGGACACGCTATCTGAAAAATTAATTGGAGCATTGAATTGAATTTTGGCCAGATGATTGGTCACGAAAAGAAGACAAACTAGACAGAAGATTTAAACGAAATATTGTTTTTCTCTTCCTAAACAGTGTCTTGTGTCGCAACACGTAGGAAAACTTGGCGATGGGCTGGAGTGGCAGTCCAAGCAGAACATTTGCCTCACTTTTGCACAGGAACGATAGTCCACGACGACACGCTATCTCAAAAATTAATTGGAGCATTGAATTGAATTTTGGCCAGATGATTGGTCACGAAAAGAAGACAAAATAGACAGAAGATTTAAACGAAAGATTGTTTTTCTCTCCCTAAACAGTGTCTTGTGTCGCGACATGGAAAACAACTTGGCGATGGGCTGGAGTGGCAGTCCAAACAGAACATTTGCCTCACTTTTGCACAGGAACGATAGTCCACGTCGACACGCTATCTGAAAAATTAATTGGAGCATTGAATTGAATTTTTGCCAGATGATTGGTCATGATCAGAAGACAAACTAGACAGAAGATTTAAACGAAATATTGTTTTTCTCTTCCTAAACAGTGTCTTGTGTCGCAACACGTAGGAAAACTTGGCGATGGGCTGCAGTGGCAGTCCAAACAGAACATTTGCCTCGCTTTTGCACAGGAACGATAGTCCACGACGACACGCTATCTCAAAAATTAATTGGAGCATTGAATTGAACTTTGGCCAGATGATTGGTCACGAAAAGAAGACAAAATAGACAGAAGATTTAAACGAAATATTGTTTTTCTCTCCCTAAACAGTGTCTTGTGTCGCGACACGTAGCAAAACTATGCGATGGGCTGCAGTGGCAGTCCAAACAGAACATTTGCCTCACTTTTGCACAGGAACGATAGTCCACGTCTACACGCTATCTCAAAAATTAATGGAAGCATTGAATTGAATTGTGGCTAGATGATTGGTCATGATCAGAAGACAAACTAGACAGAAGATTTAAACGAAATATTGTTTTTCTCTCCCTAAACAGTGTCTTGTGTCGCGACATGGAAAACAACTTGGCGATGGGCTGGAGTGGCAGTCCAAACAGAACATTTGCCTCACTTTTGCACAGGAACGATAGTCCACGTCGACACGCTATCTGAAAAATTAATTGGAGCATTGAATTGAATTTTTGCCAGATGATTGGTCATGATCAGAAGACAAACTAGACAGAAGATTTAAACGAAATTTTGTTTTTATCTCCCTAAACAGTGTCTTGTGTCGCGACATGGAGAACACTTTGGCGATGGCCTGCAGTAGCAGTCCAAACAGAACATTTGCCTCACTTTTGCACAGGAACGATAGTGAACGAGGACACGCTATCTGAAAAATTAATTGGAGCATTGAATTGAATTTTGGCCAGATGATTGGTCACGAAAAGAAGACAAACTAGACAGAAGATTTAAACGAAATATTGTTTTTCTCTTCCTAAACAGTGTCTTGTGTCGCAACACGTAGGAAAACTTGGCGATGGGCTGCAGTGGCAGTCCGAACAGAACATTTGCCTCGCTTTTGCACAGGAACGATAGTCCACGACGACACGCTATCTGAAAAATTAATTGGAGCATTGAATTGAATTTTTGCCAGATGATTGGTCATGATCAGAAGACAAACTAGACAGAAGATTTTGCCAAAATAAAGCTTTTCTCTCCCTAAACAGTGTTTTGTGTCGCGACATGGAGAACACTTTGGCGATGGTCTGCAGTAGCAGTCCAAACAGAACATTTGCCTCACTTTTGCACAGGAACGATAGTCCACAACGACATGCTATCTCAGAAATTAATAAGACCATTGAATTGAATTTTGGTCAGATGATTGATCACGTAAAGAAGACAAAATAGACAGAAGATTTCAACGAAATATTGTTTTTCTCTCCCTAAACAGTGTCTTGTGTCACGACATGGAGAACAACTTGGCAATGGGCTGCAGTGGCAGTCCGAACAGAACATTTGCCTCACTTTTGCACAGGAACGATAGTGCACGACGACACGCTATCTCAAAAATTAATTGGAGCATTGAATTGAATTTTGGCCAGATGATTGGTCACGAAAAGAAGACAAATTAAACAGAAGATTTAAACGAAATATTGTTTTTCTCTTCCTAAACAGTGTCTTGTGTCGCGACACGTAGCAAAACTATGCGATGGGCTGCAGTGGCAGTCCAAACAGAACTTTTGCCTCACTTTTGCACAGGAACGATAGTCCACGTCGACACGCTATCTCAAAAATTAATGGAAGCATTGAATTGAATTGTGGCTAGATGATTGGTCATGATCAGAAGACAAACTAGACAGAAGATTTAAACGAAATATTGTTTTTCTCTCCCTAAACAGTGTCTTGTGTCGCGACATGGAAAACAACTTGGCGATGGGCTGGAGTGGCAGTCCAAACAGAACATTTGCCTCACTTTTGCACAGGAACGATAGTCCACGTCAACACGCTATCTGAAAAATTAATTGGAGCATTGAATTGAATTTTTGCCAGATGATTGGTCATGATCAGAAGACAAACTAGACAGAAGATTTAAACGAAATTTTGTTTTTCTCTCCCTAAACAGTGTCTTGTGTCGCGACATTGAGAACACTTTGGCGATGGCCTGCAGTAGCAGTCCAAACAGAACATTTGCCTCACTTTTGCACAGGAACGATAGTGAACGAGGACACGCTATCTGAAAAATTAATTGGAGCATTGAATTGAATTTTGGCCAGATGATTGGTCACGAAAAGAAGACAAACTAGACAGAAGATTTAAACGAAATATTGTTTTTCTCTTCCTAAACAGTGTCTTGTGTCGCAACACGTAGGAAAACTTGGCGATGGGCTGCAGTGGCAGTCCGAACAGAACATTTGCCTCGCTTTTGCACAGGAACGATAGTCCACGACGACACGCTATCTGAAAAATTAATTGGAGCATTGAATTGAATTTTTGCCAGATGATTGGTCATGATCAGAAGACAAACTGGACAGAAGATTTTGCCAAAATAAAGCTTTTCTCTCCCTAAACAGTGTTTTGTGTCGCGACATGGAGAACACTTTGGCGATGGTCTGCAGTAGCAGTCCAAACAGAACATTTGCCTCACTTTTGCACAGGAACGATAGTCCACAACGACATGCTATCTCAGAAATTAATAAGACCATTGAATTGAATTTTGGTCAGATGATTGATCACGTAAAGAAGACAAAATAGACAGAAGATTTCAACGAAATATTGTTTTTCTCTCCCTAAACAGTGTCTTGTGTCACGACATGGAGAACAACTTGGCAATGGGCTGCAGTGGCAGTCCGAACAGAACATTTGCCTCACTTTTGCACAGGAACGATAGTGCACGACGACACGCTATCTCAAAAATTAATTGGAGCATTGAATTGAATTTTGGCCAGATGATTGGTCACGAAAAGAAGACAAATTAAACAGAAGATTTAAACGAAATATTGTTTTTCTCTTCCTAAACAGTGTCTTGTGTCGCGACACGTAGCAAAACTATGCGATGGGCTGCAGTGGCAGTCCAAACAGAACTTTTGCCTCACTTTTGCACAGGAACGATAGTCCACGTCGACACGCTATCTCAAAAATTAATGGAAGCATTGAATTGAATTGTGGCTAGATGATTGGTCATGATCAGAAGACAAACTAGACAGAAGATTTAAACGAAATATTGTTTTTCTCTCCCTAAACAGTGTCTTGTGTCGCGACATGGAAAACAACTTGGCGATGGGCTGGAGTGGCAGTCCAAACAGAACATTTGCCTCACTTTTGCACAGGAACGATAGTCCACGTCGACACGCTATCTGAAAAATTAATTGGAGCATTGAATTGAATTTTTGCCAGATGATTGGTCATGATCAGAAGACAAACTAGACAGAAGATTTAAACGAAATTTTGTTTTTCTCTTCCTAAACAGTGTCTTGTGTCGCGAAATGGAGAACACTTTGGCGATGGCCTGCAGTAGCAGTCCAAACAGAACATTTGCCTCGCTTTTGCACAGGAACGATAGTCCACGACGACACGCTATCTCAAAAATTAATGGAGCATTGAATTGAATTTTTGCCAGATGATTGGTCATGATCAGAAGACAAACTAGACAGGAGATTTTGCCAAAATAAAGCTTTTCTCTCCCTAAACAGTGTCTTGTGTCGCGACACGTAGCAAAACTTGGCGATGGGCTGCAGTGGCAGTCCAAACAGAACTGTTGCCTCACTTTTGCACAGGAACGATAGTCCACGTCGACACGCTATCTGAAAAATTAATTGGAGCATTGAATTGAATTTTTGCCAGATGATTGGTCATGATCAGAAGACAAACTAGACAGAAGATTTAAACGAAATTTTGTTTTTCTCTTCCTAAACAGTGTCTTGTGTCGCGAAATGGAGAACACTTTGGCGATGGGCTGCAGTAGCAGTCCGAACAGAACATTTGCCTCACTTTTGCACAGGAACGATAGTCCACAACGACATGCTATCTCAAAATTAATTGGAGCATTGAATTGAATTTTGGCCAGATGATTGGTCACGAAAAGAAGACAAACTAGACAGAAGATTTAAACGAAATATTGTTTTTCTCTTCCTAAACAGTGTCTTGTGTCGCGACACGTAGCAAAACTTGGCGATGGGCTGCAGTGGCAGTCCAAACAGAACTTTTCCCTCTTTTTTGCACAGGAACGATAGTCCACGTCGACACGCTATCTCAAAAATTAATGGAAGCATTGAATTGAATTTTTGCCAGATGATTGGTCATGATCAGAAGACAAACTAGACAGAAGATTTTGCCAAAATAAAGCTTTTCTCTCCCTAAACAGTGTCTTGTGTCGCGACATGGAGAACAACTTGGCGATGGGCTGGAGTGGCAGTCCAAGCAGAACATTTGCCTCACTTTTGCACAGGAACGATAGTGCACGACGACACGCTATCTCAAAAATTAATTGGAGCATTGAATTGAATTTTGGCCAGATGATTGGTCACGAAAAGAAGACAAATTAAACAGAAGATTTAAACGAAATATTGTTTTTCTCTTCCTAAACAGTGTCTTGTGTCGCAACACGAAGGAAAACTGGGCAATGGGCAGCAGTGGCAGTCCAAACAGAACATTTGCCTCACTTTTGCACAGGAACGATAGTCCACGCCGACATGCTATCTCAAAATTAATTGGAGCATTGAATTGAATTTTGGCCAGATGATTGGTCACAAAAAGAAGACAAAATAGACAGAAGATTTAAACGAAAGATTGTTTTTCTCTCCCTAAACAGTGTCTTGTGTCGCGACACGTAGCAAAACTTGGCGATGGGCTGCAGTGGCAGTCCAAACAGAACTTTTGCCTCACTTTTGCACAGGAACGATAGTCCACGTCGACACGCTATCTCAAAAATTAATGGAAGCATTGAATTGAATTTTTGCTAGATGATTGGTCATGATCAGAAGACAAACTAGACAGAAGATTTAAACGAAATATTGTTTTTCTCTCCCTAAACAGTGTCTTGTGTCGCGACATGGAAAACAACTTGGCGATGGGCTGGAGTGGCAGTCCAAACAGAACATTTGCCTCACTTTTGCACAGGAACGATAGTCCACGTCGACACGCTATCTGAAAAATTAATTGGAGCATTGAATTGAATTTTTGCCAGATGATTGGTCATGATCAGAAGACAAACTAGACAGAAGATTTTTCCGAAATAAAGCTTTTCTCTCCCTAAACAGTGTCTTGTGTCGCGACATGGAGAACACTTTGGCGATGGGCTGCAGTAGCAGTCCAAACAGAACATTTGCCTCACTTTTGCACAGGAACTATAGTGCACGTCGACACGCTATCTGAAAATTAATTGGAGCATTGAATTGAATGTTGGCCAGATGATTGGTCACGAAAAGAAGACAAACTAGACAGAAGATTTAAACGAAATATTGTTTTTCTCTTCCTAAACAGTGTCTTGTGTCGCAACACGTAGGAAAACTTGGCGATGGGCTGCAGTGGCAGTCCAAACAGAACATTTGCCTCGCTTTTGCACAGGAACGATAGTCCACGACGACACGCTATCTCAAAAATTAATTGGAGCATTGAATTGAACTTTGGCCAGATGATTGGTCACGAAAAGAAGACAAAATAGACAGAAGATTTAAACGAAATATTGTTTTTCTCTCCCTAAACAGTGTCTTGTGTCGCGACACGTAGCAAAACTATGCGATGGGCTGCAGTGGCAGTCCAAACAGAACATTTGCCTCACTTTTGCACAGGAACGATAGTCCACGTCTACACGCTATCTCAAAAATTAATGGAAGCATTGAATTGAATTGTGGCTAGATGATTGGTCATGATCAGAAGACAAACTAGACAGAAGATTTAAACGAAATATTGTTTTTCTCTCCCTAAACAGTGTCTTGTGTCGCGACATGGAAAACAACTTGGCGATGGGCTGGAGTGGCAGTCCAAACAGAACATTTGCCTCACTTTTGCACAGGAACGATAGTCCACGTCGACACGCTATCTGAAAAATTAATTGGAGCATTGAATTGAATTTTTGCCAGATGATTGGTCATGATCAGAAGACAAACTAGACAGAAGATTTAAACGAAATTTTGTTTTTATCTCCCTAAACAGTGTCTTGTGTCGCGACATGGAGAACACTTTGGCGATGGCCTGCAGTAGCAGTCCAAACAGAACATTTGCCTCACTTTTGCACAGGAACGATAGTGAACGAGGACACGCTATCTGAAAAATTAATTGGAGCATTGAATTGAATTTTGGCCAGATGATTGGTCACGAAAAGAAGACAAACTAGACAGAAGATTTAAACGAAATATTGTTTTTCTCTTCCTAAACAGTGTCTTGTGTCGCAACACGTAGGAAAACTTGGCGATGGGCTGCAGTGGCAGTCCAAACAGAACATTTGCCTCGCTTTTGCACAGGAACGATAGTCCACGACGACACGCTATCTGAAAAATTAATTGGAGCATTGAATTGAATTTTTGCCAGATGATTGGTCATGATCAGAAGACAAACTAGACAGAAGATTTTGCCAAAATAAAGCTTTTCTCTCCCTAAACAGTGTTTTGTGTCGCGACATGGAGAACACTTTGGCGATGGTCTGCAGTAGCAGTCCAAACAGAACATTTGCCTCACTTTTGCACAGGAACGATAGTCCACAACGACATGCTATCTCAGAAATTAATTAGACCATTGAATTGAATTTTGGTCAGATGATTGATCACGTAAAGAAGACAAAATAGACAGAAGATTTCAACGAAATATTGTTTTTCTCTCCCTAAACAGTGTCTTGTGTCACGACATGGAGAACAACTTGGCAATGGGCTGCAGTGGCAGTCCGAACAGAACATTTGCCTCACTTTTGCACAGGAACGATAGTGCACGACGACACGCTATCTCAAAAATTAATTGGAGCATTGAATTTAATTTTGGCCAGATGATTGGTCACGAAAAGAAGACAAATTAAACAGAAGATTTAAACGAAATATTGTTTTTCTCTTCCTAAACAGTGTCTTGTGTCGCGACACGTAGCAAAACTATGCGATGGGCTGCAGTGGCAGTCCAAACAGAACTTTTGCCTCACTTTTGCACAGGAACGATAGTCCACGTCGACACGCTATCTCAAAAATTAATGGAAGCATTGAATTGAATTGTGGCTAGATGATTGGTCATGATCAGAAGACAAACTAGACAGAAGATTTAAACGAAATATTGTTTTTCTCTCCCTAAACAGTGTCTTGTGTCGCGACATGGAAAACAACTTGGCGATGGGCTGGAGTGGCAGTCCAAACAGAACATTTGCCTCACTTTTGCACAGGAACGATAGTCCACGTCGACACGCTATCTGAAAAATTAATTGGAGCATTGAATTGAATTTTTGCCAGATGATTGGTCATGATCAGAAGACAAACTAGACAGAAGATTTAAACGAAATTTTGTTTTTCTCTCCCTAAACAGTGTCTTGTGTCGCGACATTGAGAACACTTTGGCGATGGCCTGCAGTAGCAGTCCAAACAGAACATTTGCCTCACTTTTGCACAGGAACGATAGTGAACGAGGACACGCTATCTCAAAAATTAATTGGAGCATTGAATTGAAGTGAGGCCAGATTATTGGTCACGAAAAGAAGACAAACTAGACAGAAGATAAACAAACCCTTGCATTTTTTTCTCAATTTTGGCCAAAAAATGAAATGTTCTAAAAGTTGCTAGAAAGATGCATTAAGGGCCCTAAAACGCATTCTAATTCGATATCTGGACAGATGTGCTATTAAAGGGAAATCCTGTCGAAGTATTGCGGTAAATTTTCTCAACAAAATTACCTTATTTCTCCAAAAATTGACAATTTCTGCCAAAATCTTTAAAATTGTGTTAGAGTATTGATTGATGTTACTCTTGCATCCGGGTTAATTTCTGCCTTGTTTTTAGAAAAGTCAATTTTTGGCCGATTTTGACCATTTTTTTCAATTTTGGCCAAAAAAATGAAATTGTATGAAAGTTGCAGGAAAGATGCAGAAAGGGCCCTCAAACACATTCCCACTCAATTTGGGAACAGATGTGCAATAAAAATGAAAACGTTCACTGAAAACTATGCCAATTTATATGATTTGATTTGTTAATAAAATATGATTTTATTTGTCAATAAATCGTTGATTTTTGCCCAAATCTTCAATCCTATAGGTGTTTTGAGTATTGATTGATGTTCCTCTTGCATCCAAAAGAATTTGTGCACTATATGGAGAAAAGTCAATTTTTCAAGCTGGCCGAATTTGAGTAAAAATGCAAGGCTAACCCATTTCAATTTTTTTTTTAATTTTGGCCAAAAAATGAAATTGTATGAAAGTTACAGGAAAGATGCAGATAGGGCCCTCAAACACAATGATTGATGCTCCTTTTTCTATCCAAGAAATTTGTGGGCTATTTTGAGAAAAGGCAATTGTTGGCAGAATGTGAGCAAAAATGCAAGGCTTAACCCCTTGCCATTGTTTCAATTTCGGACAAAAATTGAAATTCCTTGAAACATGCAGGGAAGATGCTAAAAGGGCCCTACAACACATTCCCACTCAATTTTGGGGCAGATGTGCCATCAAAAGAAAACTTGCGCAAAAAAAAATTGGGAAAATTTCAGTCAAAATTATGATTGTTTTCTCTCAATAAATTGATGATTTTGGCGAATTATGGGGTTTTAAGTACTGATTGATTGTCCTCTTGCATCCCAAGGAATTTGTGCTCTATTTAGAGAAAAGTCAATTTTCGGCCGAATATGAGTAAAACTGCAATTTGGCCCAAATATGAAAATCCTTGAAACATAATGGGAAGATGCCTAAAGGGCCCTAATAATAAAAACAAACCGTGAAACAGAAAAGTGGAAATGCTGAATGCTTTGATGCTCTTGTGTGGTTTTTAATTGGTGCAACCAGAAATTTTAACTTGATGTGTGTTGACATTAATTCCAAAGACTGAATGGAATAATAACAACAATATCTTAACTTATGTATTATACAGATATCCAGATAAAATACCACTTTATCCAAAACTGCTACATTAAAATATCTTCAAGTATTTGATTAAAAAAATTGTTAACGTTCAAGCCCCTTGAACAAAGACACTGACAAAACGTGACATAGGGCTAGATAGCTCAGATGGTAGAGCACCGAAATTGCAATCTGGTCCGAGGTTCAAACCCCACGCCAGTCAATTTCTATGTTAAGCTGTTAAAGGGAATGTACATCATTGGCGTTTGCTGTAATTTTCAGAAATGAACTATTTGAGGGGTTAGTATAATAGATCAAATATTGTTACACTGACATGTTTGAAGTTTTGTGTTCGAAAATGCTGGAAAAACCAAGAAAAACAGAACTGTTGAAGTAGTCTGGTTCCCTGACTCCACTAAATATAAAATGGATCAATTTACAGATGCCGGAAAATTGTAAGGTAAGGATACCAGTCTAGCTGGCCTGCACCTGTTCATGAACATGTAACCAATAGCAAACAAAATTTGGACTGAATTAATGGTGAATTTGGAGCAGTAGTTGAAAACTAGTTAGGTTTTCCCAATGGTGGTCAGCTGACCACCGCTGGAAATTTTTACAAAAATACCATATTCTTGAAAATGACTTCACACCAGGTGCCATAAGTTTACAGGATGCTTTAGACTGTCATTTACCAACATCCTAGTAGGGTATTTCGTAAAAACTTGGTAGTTTTATTTTTCGATGTTTGCAAATGTTGTATATTCCCTTTAAATAAAATTCTTAACAGTTTTAATGTTGTGCAAGGCTTCAATGTGTGCGTAGTACAAAGAATACATACAAAAAATTAAATACTTTTATGGCATTCCAAACGTGTACTAGAAACATAATTTTCCTGCTGAACAAAGTTAAATGATCTTTCTAAAACTCCTATACTAAAAGTACATGTACAAGTATAATGTGTATGTACAAGTACAAAAAGTAGTATATTTTTGGGGTATTCGAACAACAAACAATTTGTAAAGTAACACGGTTACAATTGATTGCATATAAAAGTTAAGAAGGGCCAAATGAGCCAACGCCCATCCCAATTTCTTCGGACAACATGAATTTGCCCCTTTTGCCAAAATTCGGATCACCCTGAGAAATATATCTACAAACGCTTACTGAGACAGAGACTAACAAAGTGTCTGTAGTGCATAGTGCTGTAGGTTAAAGCTTTGCTCTTTGCTTACATAGTATCTGCTTAACATGATGCCCACTAAATCAATATTATTAACCTTCCTTCTATTTAAACAGTCACAGACAGTCAAAATTTCCATTCACTTCCCCTGCTATACTTTTAACACAGGCTAGTCACCCACAGTCAGATCATATGTCAAGCAAGCACTGTGACTAGTCAAATTTAGTCAACAGACAATGAACAGACAAATCAGACAATGTAGGCACAGCTGGCTTATCAATCACCCACAGTCAAAACATAGCTGTATTAAGTTCCATAAACAGTCACAGCCAGTCAAATCCTGCTTGATGTAGGCTGGGAGCTCTTAACTGTCGATAACAGTCACTTGACTGACTTTGACTGAAAGGACAACTCGGAACAGCATGTATGTTTGCATAGGAGGGTCAATGAAGCACCTTTGACCAGAATCCGCCTTTTTTGGATGTTAGATGATATTCAAAAGAAAACAAGCGCGAGTGCACAATAAGCTCTGGCCCGGTTCCGGAATGTCTCACTTCATATGCAAAATAGACACGCATGCGCATCCATCGAGACTCTAGTGGCGTGTTCCGGAAACTTTCGCCAAGAGTGCATTTACTGACGATGGCATTGCATTTGGTCAATTTTTGGTCAATTGGTAGTTATATTCTATGGGAAACAAAGGTACCTGTTTTTGGTCAATTTTCTGAGGACAGACCCACCGACCGACCGACCACAAAGTGACATGAAGAAGCTCCTGCCAGAACTTAAAAATGGTTCAAAAGTATAAGTACATCTATAAATGTCTACATAAAGGAATTTCGGGGTACAAATTTTTCGGGCCTCTAAAATCGTGCCGTCCGAGTGCTAGTCTTTATCCAAGTTGCGCATTTTCTTTACGCAAACATTGCTTCAAACAGGTGAAACTACCCTTGTCGGTTTTGTTCAACATTTTCGCAGACATTACCTGGGTTTAATACTGTAACCCAAACCTTTGAAACATACTTAGTAAATGATCAAAAACACCCAATTGTACAAAGAACACATACAAAAAATAAAATACTGGCATTCCAAACGTGTACTAGAAACAATATAATTTTCCTGCTTGATAATGTTAAATGATCTTTCAAAAACTCCTATAATAAAGGTACATGTATAAGTACAAGTACAAGTACATGTACATATAAGTACATATTAGTCAGTAATCTAAAACACCAAATTGTCGTGTCCTGGAGTGCCCTTTCGTTGTGCTTTTTTAAAATTGTGACGGAGTTGAAGCAACTGAACCAGTGGCTAGCCAGGAATTTTTCAGTGGGGGGGGGGGGGGGGGGGGGGGGGCTGCTGCTGCTGGAACATTTCATGGGGGGCGTCATGTAGATCAATGATAATTTTTTTTAGAAACTCAAAATCTCAATGGGGGGGAAACTGGGGGGCAACAAGGTTTCATGGGGGGCGGCTGTCCCCCCCCCCCCCCCCACCCGTTGCTACGCCACTGAACTGAGCTAATGTAAAAATAAAAAGGAAACATTTTAAAGTCTCTCTCCAAACTTTCAGAAATGTTCTGCCACTGCAAAGTCTCTATTTTGGCTAATCAAATCAACTCTCCATAATAAATATTGAAAATGTTTCACACTATTTCCTAACAACTGAAGCCAAAAAAAATAATACATATTTTTAAAAACCATATGTTTGTCAAAACACGTATATAAAAAGGCAATGAGATTAAAATGGTCAACAGCAAAAAACCAAACTATAAACTCAACAGATGATCACATGTTTCCGTTCTCGTTCTGGCTTTTGGCACTCTCCAGTGTGTACGATCTGGAAGCTTGCTTCACATATATATGAATGTAGATGGGTAAGATTAGCGTGATCAGGTTCAAGACAATAAGTCCGATCAAAATCTGTCAAAAAAAGATTGGTGAAAACACAAGACGTCAAAGAAAAATTGAGGAATAATGAATTTCTCATCTAGTTTTGATTGAAAACTTGAATCTCCCTTCCTTTTGTGCTACTGGAAGGGAGAAGGCACAATAGAAGCAAGTCACTATACAGATTGTGCCAACAAAAGTGCAACATTCAGAAAACAAATATTTAAAATAACAGCGTTGCTGTTGAAACCGCTCAGCCGGAGTCCAGTTACCATCCGGTACCATTAAACTTTAACTCACCACGGTGACTTTGACCCCAAAACCAATCCCAACTTGCCTGTACCCAAGGGCAACCATCATCGAAAAATGTCCCCAAAACTTCAATGTTTTGCATAGCCGGCATCATAAAAAAAAGGCAGTTTTTGACCCAAAAATCCAACTTCACCAAAACTGCTCAAAAGTTCAAACGAGGTGCCTAGAGGCCAGAATTGAATTCCCTGAAGAGTTCAACTCATTACATTCAGTATCCAGTGAGAAAAGAAAAATTTGAGATTTTTTACAAAATGCCTCCAAAACTTCAACGTTTTCCATAGCCGGTATCATTGAAAAAGTCAGTTTTTGACCCAAAAATCCAACTTCACCAAGTTTGCTCAAAAGTTCACACGGGGTGCCTAGAGGCCAGAATTGAATTCCCTGAAGAGTTCAACTCATTACATTCAGTATCCAGTGAGAAAAGAAAAATTTTAGGTTTTTTACAAAATGCCCCCAAAACTTCAACGTTTTCCATAGCCGGCATCATCGAAAAAGTCAGTTTTTGACCCAAAAATCCAACTTCACCAAATTTGCTCAAAAGTTCACACGTGGTGCCAAGAGGCCAGAATTGAATTCCCTGAAGAGTTCAACTTATTACATTCAGTATCCAGTGAGAAAAGAAAATTCTAGGTTTTTTACAAAATGCCCGCAAAACTTCAACGTTTTCCATAGCCGGCATCATAAAAAAAGTCAGTTTTTGACCCAAAAATCCAACTTCACCAAATTTGCTCAAAAGTTCACACGGGGAGCCTAGAGGCCAGAAATGAATTCCCTGAAGAGTTCAACTCATTACATTCAGTATCCAGTGAGAAAAGAAAAATTTGAGATTTTTTACAAAATGCCCCAAAAACTTCAACGTTTTTCATAGCCGGCATCATCGAAAAATTCAGTTTTGACCCAAAAATACAAGTTGATCAAATTAGCTCAAAAGTTCACACGAGGTGCCTAGAGGCCAGAATTGAATTCCCTGAAGAGTTCAACTCATTACATTTAGTATCCAGTGAGAAAAGAAAAATTTTAGGTTTTTTACAAAATGCCCGCAAAACTTCAACGTTTTCCATAGCCGGCATCATCGAAAAAGTCAGTTTTTGACCCAAAAATCCAACTTCACCAAATTTGCTCAAAAGTTCACACGTGGTGCCAAGAGGCCAGAATTGAATTCCCTGAAGAGTTCAACTCATTACATTCAGTATCCAGTGAGAAAAGAACAATTCTAGGTTTTTTACAAAATGCCCGCAAAACTTCAACGTTTTCCATAGCCGGCATCATAAAAAAAGTCAGTTTTTGACCCAAAAATCCAACTTCACCAAATTTGCCCAAAAGTTCACACGGGGTGCCTAGAGGCCAGAATTAAATTCCCTGAAGAGTTCAACTCATTACATTCAGTATCCAGTGAGAAAAGAAAAATTTGAGATTTTTTACAAAATGCCCCCAAAACTTCAACGTTTTTCATAGCCGGCATGATCGAAAAATTCAGTTTTGACCCAAAAATACAAGTTGATCAAATTAGCTCAAAAGTTCACACGAGGTGCCTAGAGGCCAGAATTGAAATCCCTGAAGAGTTCAACTCATTACATTTAGTATCCAGTGAGAAAAGAAAAATTTTAGGCTTTTTACAAAATGCCCCAAAACTTCAACGTTTTCCATAGCCGGCATCATCGAAAAAGTCAGTTTTTGACCCAAAAATCCAACTTCACCAAATTCGCTCTAAAGTTCACACACGGTGCCTAGAGGCCAGAATTGAATTCCCTGAAGAGTTCAACTCATTACATTTAGTATCCAGTGAGAAAAGAAAAATTCTAGTTTTTTACAAAATGCCCCCAAAACTTCAACGTTTTCCATAGCCGGCATCATCAAAAAAGTCAGTTTTTGACCCAAAAATACAACTTCACCAAATTTGCCCAAAAGTTCACACAGGGTGCCTAGAGGCCAGAATTGAATTCCCTGAAGAGTTCAACTCATTACATTTAGTATCCAGTGAGAAAAGAACAATTTGACATTTTTTACAAAATGCCCCCAAAACTGCAACGTTTTCCATAGCCGGCATCATCGAAAAAGTCAGTTTTTGACCCAAAAATACAAGTTGATCAAATTAGCTATTAAAATCACACGGGAAACTAGAGGCCAGAATTGAATTCCCTGAAGAGTTCAACTCATTACATTCAGTATCCAGTGAGAAAAGAACAATTTGGGATTTTTTACAAAATGGCCCGAAAAATTCAACGTTTTCCATAGCCGGCATCATCGAAAAAGTCAGTTTTTGACACAAAAATACAAGTTGATCAAATTAGCTCGAAAGTTCACACGGGTAGCTTAGAGGCCAGAATTGAATTCCCTAAAGAGTTCAACTCATTACATTCAGTTTCCAGTGAGAAAAGAACAATTTGACATTTTTTACTAAATGCCCCCAAAACTTCAACGTTTTCCATAGCCGGCATCATCGAAAAAGTCAGTTTTTGACACAAAAATCAAACTTCACCAAGCTTGCTCAAAAGTTCACACAGGGTGCCTAGAGGCTAGAATTGAATTCCCTGAAGAGTTCAACTCATTACATTCAGTATCCAGTGAGAAAAGAACAATTTGATATTTTTTACAAAATGGCCCGAAAACTTCAACGTTTTCCATAGCCGGCATCATCGAAAAAGTCAGTTTTTGACCCAAAAATACAAGTTGATCAAATTAGCTCCAAAATTCACACGGGTAGCCTAGAGGCCAGAATTGAATTCCCTGAAGAGTTCAACTCATTACATTCAGTTTCCAGTGAGAAAAGAACAATTTGACATTTTTTACAAAATGCCCCCAAAATTTCAACGTTTTCCATAGCCGGCATCATCGAAAAAGTCAGTTTTTGACCCAAAACTACAAGTTGATGAAATTAGCTCCAAAGTTCACACGGGTAGCCTAGAGGCCAGAATTGAATTCCCTGAAGAGTTCAACTCATTTCATTCAATTTCCAGTGAGAAAAGAACAATTTGACATTTTTTACAAAATACCCCCAAAATTTCAACGTTTTCCATAGCCGGCATCATCGAAAAAGTCAGTTTTTGACCCAAAAATCCAACTTCACCAAATTCGCTCTAAAGTTCACACACGGTGCCTAGAGGCCAGAATTGAATTCCCTGAAGAGTTCAACTCATTACATTTAGTATCCAGTGAGAAAAGAAAAATTCTAGTTTTTTACAAAATGCCCCCAAAACTTCAACGTTTTCCATAGCCGGCATCATCAAAAAAGTCAGTTTTTGACCCAAAAATACAACTTCACCAAATTTGCCCAAAAGTTCACACAGGGTGCCTAGAGGCCAGAATTGAATTCCCTGAAGAGTTCAACTCATTACATTTAGTATCCAGTGAGAAAAGAACAATTTGACATTTTTTACAAAATGCCCCCAAAACTGCAACGTTTTCCATAGCCGGCATCATCGAAAAAGTCAGTTTTTGACCCAAAAATACAAGTTGATCAAATTAGCTATTAAAATCACACGGGGAAACTAGAGGCCAGAATTGAATTCCCTGAAGAGTTCAACTCATTACATTCAGTATCCAGTGAGAAAAGAACAATTTGGGATTTTTTACAAAATGGCCCGAAAAATTCAACGTTTTCCATAGCCGGCATCATCGAAAAAGTCAGTTTTTGACACAAAAATACAAGTTGATCAAATTAGCTCGAAAGTTCACACGGGTAGCTTAGAGGCCAGAATTGAATTCCCTAAAGAGTTCAACTCATTACATTCAGTTTCCAGTGAGAAAAGAACAATTTGACATTTTTTACTAAATGCCCCCAAAACTTCAACGTTTTCCATAGCCGGCATCATCGAAAAAGTCAGTTTTTGACACAAAAATCAAACTTCACCAAGCTTGCTCAAAAGTTCACACAGGGTGCCTAGAGGCTAGAATTGAATTCCCTGAAGAGTTCAACTCATTACATTCAGTATCCAGTGAGAAAAGAACAATTTGATATTTTTTACAAAATGGCCCGAAAACTTCAACGTTTTCCATAGCCGGCATCATCGAAAAAGTCAGTTTTTGACCCAAAAATACAAGTTGATCAAATTAGCTCCAAAATTCACACGGGTAGCCTAGAGGCCAGAATTGAATTCCCTGAAGAGTTCAACTCATTACATTCAGTTTCCAGTGAGAAAAGAACAATTTGACATTTTTTACAAAATGCCCCCAAATTTCAACGTTTTCCATAGCCGGCATCATCGAAAAAGTCAGTTTTTGACCCAAAACTACAAGTTGATGAAATTAGCTCCAAAGTTCACACGGGTAGCCTAGAGGCCAGAATTGAATTCCCTGAAGAGTTCAACTCATTTCATTCATTTCCAGTGAGAAAAGAACAATTTGACATTTTTTACAAAATACCCCCAAAATTTCAACGTTTTCCATAGCCGGCATCATCGAAAAAGTCAGTTTCTGACCCAAAAATCCAACTTCACCAAATTTGCTCAAAAGTTCACACGGGTGCCTATAGGCCAGAATTGGATTCCCTGAAGAGTTCAACTCATTACATTCAGTATCCAGTGAGAAAAGAACAATTTGAGATTTTTTACAAAATGCCCCCAAAATTTCAACGTTTTCCATAGCCGGCATCATCGAAAAAGTCAGTTTTTGACACAAAAATACAGTTGATCAAATATCTCCAAAAATCACACGGGGTACCTAGAGGCCAGAATTGGAATCCCTGAAGAGTTCAACTCATTACATTCAGTATCCAGTGAGAAAAGAACAATTTGAGATATTTTACAAAATGGCCCGAAAACTTCAACGTTTTCCATAGCCGGCATCATCGAAAAAGTTAGTTTTTGACCCAAAAATCTAACTTCACCAAGTTTGCTCAAAAGTTCACTCGGGGTGCCTAGAGGCCAGAATTGAATTCCCAGAAGAGTTCAACTCATTACATCCAGTATCTAGTGAGAAAAGAACAATTTGACATTTTTAACAAAATGCCCCAAAACTTCAACGTTTTCCATAGCCGGTATCATCGAAAAAGTCAGTTTTTGACCCAAAAATCCAACTTCACCAAGTTTTGCTCAAAAGTTCACACGGGGTGCCTAGAGGCCAGAATTGAATTCCCTGAAGAGTTCAACTCATTACATTCAGTCTCCAGTGACAAAAGAAAAATTTTAGGTTTTTTACAAAATGCCCCCAAAACTTCATCGTTTTCCATAGCCGGCATCAAGGAAAAAGTCAGTTTTTGACCCCAAATCCAACTTCACCAAATTTGCTCAAAAGTTCACACGGGGTGCCTTTAGGCCAGAATTGAATTCCCTGAAGAGTTCAACTCATTACATTCAGTATCCAGTGAGAAAAGAACAATTTGAGATTTATTACAAAATGTATCCAGTGAGAAAAGAACAATTCAAGGTTTTTTACAAAATGCCCCCAAAACTTCAACGTTTTCCAGAGCCGGCATCATCAAAAAAGTCAGTTTTTGACCCAAAAATCAAACTTCCCAAGTTTGCTCAAAAGTTCACACGGGGTGCCTAGAGGCCAGAATTGAATTCCCTGAAGAGTTCAACTCATTACATTCAGTAGCCAGTGAGAAAGAAGAATTTGATATTTTTTACAAAATGCCCCAAAACTTCAACGTTTTCCATAGCCGGCTCATCGAAAAAGTCAGTTTTTGACCCAAAAATCCAACTTCACCAAATTTGCTCAAAAGTTGACACGGGTGTTTTTTAGCCAGAATTGGATTCCCTGAAGAGTTCAACTCATTACATTCAGTATCCAGTGAGAAAAGAACAATTTGACATTTTTAACAAAATGCCCCAAAAACTTCAAAGTTTTCCATAGCCGGCATCATCGAAAAAGTAAGTTTTTGACCCAAAAATACAAGTTGATCAAATAGCTCCAAAAATCACACGGGGTACCTAGAGGCCAGAATTGAAGTCCCTGAAGAGTTCAACTCATTACATTCAGTATCCAGTGAGAAAAGATCAATTTGAGATTTTTTAAAAAATGCCCCCAAAACTTCAACGTTTTCCATAGCCGGCATCATAAAAAAGTCAGTTTTTGACCCAAAAATACAAGTTGATCAAATTAGCTCAAAAAATCACACAGGGTACCTAGAGGCCGGAATTGAATTCCCTGAAGAGTTCAACTCATTACATTCAGTATCCAGTGAGAAAAGAAACAATTTGACATTTTTTAACAAAATGCCCCCAAAACTTCAACGTTTTCCATAGCCGGTATCATCGAAAAAGTCAGTTTTTGACCCAAAAATACAAGTTGATCAAATTAGCTCCAAAATTCACACGGGTAGCCTAGAGGCCAGAATTGAATTCCCTGAAGAGTTCAACTCATTACATTCAGTTTCCAGTGAGAAAAGAACAATTTGACATTTTTTACAAAATGCCCCCAAAATTTCAACGTTTTCCATAGCCGGCATCATCAAAAAAGTCAGTTTTTGACCCAAAATACAAGTTGATCAAATTAGCTCCAAAAATCACACGGTGTACCTAGAGGCCGGAATTGAATTCCCTGAAGAGTTCAACTCATTACATTCAGTATCCAGTGAGAAAAGAACAATTTGACATTTTTAACAAAATGCCCCCAAAACTTCAACGTTTTTCCATAGCCGGTATCATCGAAAAAGTCAGTTTTTGACCCAAAAATACAAGTTGATCAAATTAGCTCCAAATTCACACGGGTAGCCTAGAGGCCAGAATTGAATTCCCTGAAGAGTTCAACTCATTACATTCAGTTTCCAGTGAGAAAAGAACAATTTGACATTTTTTACAAATGCCCCCAAAATTTCAACGTTTTCCATAGCCGGCATCATCAAAAAAGTCAGTTTTTGACCCAAAATACAAGTTTTGATCAAATTAGCTCCAAAAATCACACGGTGTACCTAGAGGCCAGAATTGAATTCCCTGAAGAGTTCAACTCATTACATTCAGTATCCAGTGAGAAAAAAACAATTTGAGATTTATACAAATGCCCCCAAACTTCAACGTTTTCCATAGCCGGCATCATCGAAAAAGTCAGTTTTTGACCCAAAACTACAAGTTGATCAAATTAGCTCCAAAGTTCACACGGGTAGCCTAGAGGCCAGAATTGAATTCCCTGAAGAGTTCAACTCATTTCATTCAATTTCCAGTGAGAAAAGAACAATTTGACATTTTTTACAAAATACCCCCAAAATTTCAACGTTTTCCATAGCCGGCATCATCGAAAAAGTCAGTTTTCTGACCCAAAAATCCAACTTCACCAAATTTGCTCAAAAGTTCACACGGGTGCCTATAGGCCAGAATTGG